>NC_089509.1:103819910-104444910 GCF_036850995.1 Saccopteryx leptura | reverse complement strand
CATTATTAATTTAATCTTTGTTACAACGCTAAAGATAGATAGTCCCCGTGTCACAAACACCAAACCGAAGGCCCCCATCTGTCCCAAGTCACAGAGCGAGGGAACAGCAGAGCCGGTCAGTGGACCGAGGCCAGCCTGGCCTCACATCTCGTGCTTCTCCCGCCCCAGGGTCGCCTCCTCCCTAATGGACAGGAACCAAACACATTTGCCCACATGAATCCTAAATGGCACGAGGCCCTGACATGACTTAAGTGGTTGATGCATTTTTATTTTTATTTTTTGGAAGTTTTGAAAATCTGTGCTTCTTTTGGTGAGAATTTCATGAAAAAAAAAAATCAGAATCAAGTTAAAAGTAGGAAGGGAGAGAGAAAAGAGGAGTTTGGAGATGCTGTGTACCTGTTCACGTAGGATGGAGGCGTAAACTGAAGTCGGGCAGGGCCACAAACAGGAAGAGGTAAACACTGGGCAGGCATTGGCAGGACCCCAAGGAGCTGGGTGCAACCTTGCTCCTGTGAGATTAGCCATTTAAGAGGCTCAGAAATATAAGTAAACAAACTTGCAAAAAAGCTGGACCTACATCTTTCTCTCAAAAGCCAAGAAGGAGCTCCTGCTAAGATATCGTCACAAACATAGGAGGAATCATGTTACTACCACAGGAGTCTTTTACCTACAGCTTGGAAATGTGATCTTTTCTGTTCAAATGTGGTTGAAATTTGTTGGGGCTGGAAAACAGATTATTCTTGCCTTAAAAGGGCACGCTGCTTTGCGGCTAGCACAAACAGGTTTCTCTCTTGGCCGATTTAGACTCTATTTGTGTCGGATTGGAACAAACAACACGTCTGCCCTGCTCCCCTCATCTTAGCTAGGCGGTCGGATGGTGTGGGCTTGGGTGGTTTTGAGCACCAGGAACGCTGGAGGCTGCTCTGGCAGCTCAAGAGCCACAAGCGAGAAAAAGAACCGCAGTCCCGTTGGAATCAGACCGATTCCAACACCATGTGGACTGGTGGAGCAAAAAAGGACCTGGGATGTTTCGGCCCAATCTCCTCACTTTAGAGATGAGAAAACTGAGGCCCAGGGAGAAGTGACTTGTCACCTTATGGACCACTCAAAAAAAAAAAAAAAAGGTGTTGCATTACACCGGAGTCTTGGACCCACAAGACACCAATCCAGCAGAAGCTCCATGTTGTTTGTTATTGTTGTTTTAAGTTGAAATTAGTTGCAAACGTTTAAAAATTAAGAGGTTCGGTACGGCGGTTCCTAAGCACAGAAATACCATGTGGTCCAGCAATCCCACCTCTGGATGTATACCTGTGAAATAAAAAATTATACATATTGTTCTTCGTCTCTGCTTCCCGGCACAGAGCTCCTGCAACTCCTGTGATTTCCTAAGTGATCAGAGAAAAAGGCACATTTCGTTTCTTGTTCTAATATTTGCCCTTTGGTCCATGTTCCAGATACAGAGCTCTTAAATCTGTCGGGGTTTCCCAGGGTGATCGGAACGTCGTTGTTCGAATGAGGTGACTCTTGGTGGGCTTCTTGACGGCTTCGGGGTAGGGGATGGTCACCCAAAAGACCAAGCCATGACGAGCAACTTGGAACTGTCAGCCCCACTCTACCCCCATCCTCTGGGAAGGGGGAAAGGGCTGGAGACTGAGTGAATGAGCCTTCATGACTACATAATAAAGCTTCCCCACATCCCCACAGTATGAGATTCAGAGAGCTGTTTGGGTTGGTGAACATATCTGTGTGCCCAAAGAGTGGTCTGCCCCATCTTCATGGGGACAGGAGTTCCCGTGCTCAGGACCCTTCTATGTACACCTTCATTTGGCTGTTCACATGTATCCTTATCTATCTATCCTTTATATAACAAACTGGAAAGTATGAGTAAGTGTTCTCCTGAGTTCTGTGAACTACTCTATCTAGCAGATGCTTGAACCCGAGGAGGGGTTCACGGGAACCTCTGACACATAGTCGGTCGGTCAGAAGTGTAGGTGACAATGTGGGTGCTGTGACTGTTCCTGAGGGGAGGGGGGAAGTCTTGTGGGACTGCTCCCTCTACTAACAGAGTTGGCGCTAACTCTAATTAGGGTCCGAGTTGAATTGTAGGACACCCAGCTGGTGTCGCTGAGAATTACTTGGCGTGGGAGGGGAAAAAAAAAAACCCACACAACCGATGTCAGAAGTTAAATGAAGCATCGTGCACGTGGTAGTGTTGTGAGAATAACAGAAAGCAGTGCCTTTTTTTTCTAAATAATATCCAAAAGAATTGAAAGCAGGTCGCTCAAACAAATATTCGTACGCCCATTTTCACAGGACCATTATTAATTATAGCCAAAATTTGGAATCAATTCCAGTGTCCTTCACCAGATGAGCGGATAAACAGAATGTGCTCTATCCAGTCATCCCTCAGTATCCTCAGGGAGATAGGCTCCAGGACCCCCACACATGGAAGATTCGCAGATGCTCAAGTCCCTTATATCAAATGGCATCGTATTTGCATATAACCTACACATACCCTCTCATAGACTTTAAATTACTACTTATAATACCTAATTCAATGTAAGTGCTATGTGAATTATTATATATCGTTTAGGAAGTCAAGCAAGTCAGTACCGATGCAACCGTCATAAACCTAACTACAAAATACACATCAGCAACATAATTTTTTTTTACATTTTTGCTTTGCAGTAGGTTGAATCTGCAGATGTAGAAATCACGTGGATACAGAGGGCTGACGGTACATACAATGGATTTATTCTGCTTTTACAAGGAAGGGCATTCTGACAACATGCTACAACATGGATAAACCTTGAAGACATGCTAAGTCAAAGAAGCCAGTCCCAAGGGAAGAAATATTGGCTGATTTCACTTCTCTGGGGTACACAGAGTCAGAGCGGTGACTGCAGAGGGAGGAGAGAGGGAAATGGGAAGTTATTGTTTAATGGGTGCAGAATGTCAGTTTGGGGAGATGACGAAAGTTCTGTCAATGAAAGGTGCTGATGGTTGCACAACAATGTGAATTATTGCTTAATGCTGCCGAATCTTACATTTAAAAATGGTTAAAATAGCATATTTTGTTATGTATATTTTACCCAATTTAATTTTTTTTTTTCTACATGAATATACAGACTCCAGTGTCTTTTAAACACAGGCTGTCTGGTGACACTGGAAATCTACACAGCAGCGACCCGGTCAGACAGAGCGGACGCTCTCCAGTTCTGTGCAGCCACCCCCTCTGCCACTCCACCCACCTACCTGACCAGCTGGGCTCCCGAGGTCACAGCTTCCCAAGCTTGGCTGCACATTGGAATCAACTGCAAGACTTACAAAAAAATATGAGGGCTGGAAGATCGGTAATTTAAGAAGCTCATAAAAGTAAGTAAACAAATTACAGCACACAGACACACACAGACACAAACACACACTCCATCAGCCATTTTACTATCCATGCTTGACGCCAAATTCACCCTATAAACCAAAGATAAACCATCGCCGAGGCCTAGAGAACAGTGTTCGAGCTGGAGTTCAGTAACGAATGATTTGAGCAGTTCCTCGTTGGAATTAGAGACAAAAACTATTTCTTGAGCGCTCGTTACAGCACTCACGCACTCTTCTTAGTTATCTCATTTAACCCTCCTGGCACGGGTGTGGGGGACACACTGCCATCCCCACTTCAGATGAGGTAAGTGTCAAGTTTTACTCAGTGAGGACTTTGAAGGAAACACCAGTCCTTTGAATTTCTAAGTTCTGGAATTTTTCTTAAAAATCAGCCATAATCTTTTACAATCACACCTTGTATGTTCCCAAAATGTTCTGTCAAATAGGATTTTTGTAATGTGATTCTCATTTTAGAGGCACTCAGGGAATTGGGTATTTTTAGGGAATGCTTCAGAGACCCTTTTTGTAAAACAAATAACCCTTTAGTACTGTGAACACTAAGCTCTTAATGTAGCTGTTTTGTGAGTTAGGTGTTGCCATTGAGGAGCTGGTTTTCTTACAGTATACGGAATCTGTTTCCAATGCATATTTCAAAGAGTGTGGGCATAAATCAGAGGACGTTTGAGAAAATAAGGATTCTGAGTAGAAGTAATAAGCTTCCAAACTCAGCCCTCTAATATTATAATACTAATAAGAAAGAAATTTTCAGTTTCTTTCTTCTCCCAATTTTCCAGCTGCAAAATTTGAGTCATTTCTCTCTCTTGGAGGAATGGCTGAATCTAATAGAACTTAAGCTCACATCTCTCCATCCTACCTAAATGGCCTTTCTATTATCAATTTTCTGTCATTGTGGCAGATGGGCTGATTGTCTACTGAGAGGCTGGGGGTTTTGGTCAGCTAATATCACAAGTTGGACCATCCTGAACTCAACTGACTGTTCTGTGTTCCACTGTTGATAATACAAGAAAAACCACACTGAGCTGAAAATGGTCTCGTTGGTTGTACCAAAGGCAGAGAAATAGACAGAGGCTCAGAACTTAGGACAGAATGTCCCTTTACAAAGAGAACTGGAAAGAACTTTATTCTACAAGTTTGCAACCTACTATATGGTTGTTGTAGCCTCAGGTCTTAACAGAGATGACCTCTCAGGACCTACAGGTAAAAGAAGGGGAAGGAATACAGGATAAACCTCTACGACTGGGCTAAAACAAATGAGAAGTTGCATTTTCAAGGATGAGCAGTCTTTATTAAGAGGCTGGCTTCGCCTGACCAGGCAGTGGCGCAGTGGATAGAGCTTCGGACTGGAATGTGGAAAACCCAGGTTCAAGACCCCGAGGTCACCAGCTTGAGTGCGGGCTCATCTGGTTTGAGCAAGGCTCACCAGCTTGAGCCCAAGGTCGCTGGCTCGAGCAAGAGGTCACTTGGTCGCCTGTAGCCCCCCGATCAAGGCACACATGAGAAATCAATCAATGAACAACTAAGGAACCACAACGAAGAATTGATGTTTCTCATCTCTCTCCCTTCCTGTCTGTCTGTCCCTGTCTGTCCCTCTCTCTGACTCCACAAAAACAAACAAACAAACAAAAAAACAACAACAACAAAAAAAGAGGCTGGCTTCTAAAAGTTCAGATCTCAAAACTGATGGTTACATTCCCTTGACAGCCTACAAGCATTTATTTCATCCTTAATGTCTTTGAAGAGTAGCACAGATGTCAGCCTTGCTAAGGCCTGGGTCCTGGGAGGGTGCAGGTGGCATGTGACATTGGGGCAGGAGGAGGAGGGAGTGAAGAAGGTAGACATAGAGAAGGAGGAAGAGGTAGAGAAGAAGAGAGAGAGGTGTTGTTTCCTGAAATGAAATTCTGAAATAATAAGCATATATGTTTGACATTTCTCTGCCTCACTTTTTGAACTGTATTCTCAATACCTCCCAAGTTAATACTCAGGAATATTTCCCCCCCACCAAAAACTAAAAACTCACTTGTATCTGCTTAAATCAGAGCTTTACTAGGAATACTGGTAGATGCTCCTATTAGACTAACCCTCCCTTGAATAACAACAATAAACTCTTAACAAAAACTAACCAAACTCTTGATAAAAACTAACCAAAGCAGTAGGGAAAAAACAGAAAAAGGTTAGAAGTCTCTCACTTAGAAGAACCCTGCATGCTGAGATAGATTTTTCCCTCAGGACCCAGCCTGAACAAGGCCAGGTGGCTAAAACTGAGGCAGACTAGACCCAACCCTAGAACTTCCAGAACACATAGAACCTGCTGACATCTTGATGTTCGCCTGGTAAGACCCATTTCAGCTCTCAGCCCTCCAGCATGGTTATAAAACATTTGTGTTCTTTTAAGCCACTAGGTTTGTGGTCACAGCAGCCATAAGAAGTTCATGCATGGGTACATGGCTCGTCACTGCACCATTCTTTCAATTTGCCTATATAGTTGGAAATTTTCAGACAAAATGTTGGTGGGGGGGATCTTCCATTGGCCAAGGGTAAGAATTAGATAAAGGTAAATTGAACTCTTTTACACTAATATCTGATTGGCTAACAAACTTCTGACCCTCTCAGAGTTATTTAAGTTTAAAGTAGAATCCTGATTAGTCATTAGAATTGCTAATTGTCCTGATTAGTAAAAGTACAATAGGATAGGGGGGCAGGGAGTACAGTAAAATTTTAGAAAATGTAGATGAAATCAAACGTTTTCATTTAAGAAGTCCACCCCAAGCCCTGGCCGGTTGGCTCAGTGGTAGAGCGTCGGCCTGGCATGCAGGAGTCCCGGGTTCAATTCCCGGTCAGGGCACACAGGAGAAGCACCCATCTGCTTCTCCACCCCTCCCCCTCTCCTTCCTCTCTGTCTCTCTCTTCCCCTCCCGCAGCCAGGGCTCCATTGGAGCAGAGTTGGCCCGGGCACTGAGGATGGCTCTGTGGCCTCTGCCTCAGGTGCTAGAATGGCTCTGGTTGCAACAGAGCAATGCCCCAGATGAGCAGAGCATCACCTCCTGGTGGGCATGCTGGGTGGATCCCGGACAGGCGCATGCGGGAGTCTGTCTGACTGCCTCCCCGTTTCCAGCTTCAGAAAAATACAAAATAAAAAAATCCACCCCAATGCCAGGTCAGCCTGACTGGTAGTTTTCCTGGATCCCATTCACTAACATGTTAAACTTGTTAATGTATTCCTCTACTGTAAACCCGCAGGTTCTCTAGAATATTCCATAATCGTTGTTATTGCTTATTGTTTTTCTTCTTCAGAAGAATCCAAGAACGGAAGGAAGAAAGTAGGACAGAGGTATGGATAGGCAGCAACTGTTTATATGAATGGACCAATACTTTTTATTTATATCTGTATACATATATATGTATATATATATGTATGTATGTATAAATCTGTATATGTATGTGTATGTGTATCTGTATCTGTATACGTATGTATGCTGTTTTTAAGTTCAGTGATTATAAATCAGGGACCTACTGTGTTAGAGAAAAGCAGACTCCTTTCTACCCAGATAATAATAGGTTTGGATCTTTTTTTTTTATTTATTTTAATCACCCAAACCTGGAAGCTGGTCTTCAGTGCACCACTCTCAAGTACAATCTGCCTTTGAAAAGAGCAGTAAAAATTCATACCAAAGAGAAAACAAAAGACAGGCAACCTTAAAGTTTAAAATGTATGGTTTCAAAACGGCAAACAAAATCTTAAACAAAAAAATTTGAAGGAGTTTACAGCCAAGCCATGGATAAAAATAGAAATCAGAGTCATGCATGAACACACTCATCCACAAGCCTCTGCAGCACTGTGTTCTCAGGAAAGGGGGGACTGGTTTCTCCAAATCTGTTGTTTGAGCAAAATGAATAAAGTATCTCAACTATTTTATCATAAGTGCTAAACAATGCAGATGGTATTTGCATGGTGATTATATAATCACATTAAAAACCAACCGTAAAGTTCTGCCTGACCTGTGGTGGCGCAGTGGATAAAACATCGACCTGGAAATGCTGAGGTTGCCGGTTCGAAACCCTGGGCTTGCCTGGTCAAGGCACCTATGGGAGTTGATGCTTCCAGCTCCTCCCCCTTTCTCTCTCTCTCCTCTCTCTCTCTCCTCTCTAAAAATGAATAAATAAAATAGAAATTAAAAAAATTTTAAAAAAATTAAAAACCAACCGTAAAGTTCTAAGAATATACACAGAGTGATAATACTTCCACTTCACACTCTCCCTTATCAGAATGGCTCAACTACCGGGAGGGTCCATAGTCTTCGAAGGTCAGAAAGAGAAATGCAATCCAGGGAGAATCCCATTTCTCTGGCTAGAGACTGGGCCTGAAATGAAGAGTTCAATCAGTGCCAGTGCATCTCCTTCTCACGAACATCTGGAACCCAGTGGTTCTAAGCCAGCATTGCCATTGAGTCCAAGGAGGATATACTCTGTAGATGCTTCTGTATTGTTTTCATGAAACATCTGAATTTTCAATTCAATGTTTTTGAGCACCAATTATATCTTCAGCAATCACATGTTTTGTTAGCACTTGGCTTTTGTAATGTCTCAATATATGTTTTGTACTAATAAATTTATTAACATGTGAAGTTATGGTTGTAGTTATATGGTCTTGCTCTCTAATGGAACAAAAGGGAGAGGATCTTTCCCTCAATAAGACTGTAAATTCCTCCTTTTCTAACAAGGACCCAATCTTCACCCCATTGCACCTAACAAAAGTGACACAATGAGCCACTTTTTATTAAATCAGCTTTATGGAGCTGTAGCTACCATGAAATAAAATTTACCAATTTTAACAGTCCAATTAAATGAGTTTTAACAATGTTTACAATCGTTGTAGCCACAACTACAATCACAGTATAGAAAATTGCCATCATCCAAAAAGTTCTTTCCTGTTTCTTTGCAATCAAATCCACTGGCCCCAGGGAATCACTCTCTATCACTATTGTTTTACCATTTCTAGAATTTCATATAAACTGAGTCATACAGTAGGTAATCTTTTGTGTCTGGCATCTTTCATTTATCATAATGAATTTGAGGCTTATCCATGTTATTGTGTATCACCTTTATTTTTGAGTAGTATTTGATTGTATGGATGAACTACAATGGATGGTTTTGAGCAATATGAATAAAGCAGCCATAGATATGCAAGCACAGATCTTTGTATGGACCTCTGTTTTCTGTTTCTCTTGGGTAAATTCTTAGAAATGGAATTATTGGTAAACATATATTTGACTTTATAATAAATTTCCAAACCTTTTTTTCCAAAGTGGGTACAATATTTTGCGTTCCCACCAACAGTCCATGAGAATCCCAGGTGCTTCATGTTCTCTTCAATACCTGGTATGATCAGTCATTTTCATTTTAGTCACTCCGGTGGGTGTGTTGTGGAATCTCATTGTGCAGTTTTAATTTGTGTTTCTCTGATGGCTCATGTCATTGAGTACCTCTTCGTGTGTTTGGTAGTTCAATTCTGATCACTTGGTTTTGTGCCATATACCTGCAGTAGCAGAATCAAAAGGATCCAGTATTTTCTCCCTGGATATAACCACTTGTCAATCCAGAGCTCTGCAGATTCTGGAATGACTGTCACAGGGTAAGACTACACCCAGAAAAGAGACACACCTTAAAAAGATCCGCACTTTAGAAAAACAACTTTCAAAACTAAAGTTAAATGGGTAAAGGCCAGATTAATTGTCTGCCTTTTCTTTCTCAGAGTAAATGGAGGGGGAAAAAAGAAAAACTCTCATCTCACAAATAGAAAGATCTGGAAACGATACAGCAGTTCCTTCTCTAACAGACACCCCCACATGGAATATCACTAGCTATCAGATGGCCATATAAGATCCGGAGGCTTCAGAACACTAAATTTGCCTCTCAAAAGAACCAAATGTTAAACTATGCCACACATGTCGTTAGTCTCCTACGGCATTCAATTTTCTCTTCATCTTATTATTTTTAGGTGGGATTAAAAACACCCACCAGGGATGTATTTTTTACGAGAGAGAACGTTGTTTTGGTAGAAAATGTGTTCAACTCCTAGTCATTTGTCAAGATTTTTTTTTTATAGGAGATGTAGCATTTCATCTACTTAAAATACAGTAAATTACTCATATTCAGGACATCAAAAACTGTCAACCTTTTAGTTAGGGAAAGAATAAAATCAGTCTACACAATTATCTTCTCTATCACTAACAATCCTGAAAGAAATCTTGGGGAACTTCTCTCGATAACTCTTCCAAATATTCCGCTAGAAACTGGCATAAACCCTGAGAGTGTCTTCTCCCAATTTTCCACCTTCATTTTTTGATACACTCAGACATCTGCTCTCCAGCCCTTAAGCTGGAGAATCAAACTCAATAAATTCAATTTTTTCTCAAAAGCAAAAGTCTCTTCAGAAGTAATTTAAATAATAACCTTATTTTTTCATCAGAAAAGAACAAAAGTAAAAAGACATGAGGCAGAAATTTATTTACAGTTGAGATCCATTAATTTGAATCATTCTTTGTAACCTTAATCTGTGTTTGTATGATTAGAGATGAGGAATACCATTTGTCGGCCCACATTTTGACTCTCTGGGTATAGACATATGACCATGATGAAATGAAGGAGTCTTTCTTTCTTTCTTTTCTTTTCTTTTTTTTTTTTTAATTCAATGAGAGGAGGGGAGGCAGAGATAGACTCCTACATGCTCCCTGACCTGGATCCACCCAGCAAGCCCACTAGGAGGCAATGCTCTGCCCATCTGGAGTGTTGCTCTGTTGCTCAGCAACCGAGCTCTTCTTAGCACCTGAGGCAGAGGCCATAGAGCCATCCTCAGCACCCAGGGCCAACTTGCTCCAATTGTGCCATGGCTGTAAGGGACAGAGAGAGAGAGAGAGGGAAAGAGAGAGAGAGAAGTGGGAGAGGGAGGGGTGAAGAAGCAAATAGGCTCTTCTCCTGTGTGCCCTAACTGGAATCAAACCCAGGACATCTACACATCGGGTTGACACTGCACCACTGAGCTAACTGGCCAGGGCCAAAGGAGTCTTTCTTTTAGGGACACTGGCTGGCTCCCTGGGTAATGGTAATTATATCTGTATCAAACTGGACTTTAGTTTCCATCTTTGGGATAATAAGATTATTTGATTTTCAAAGATATTCAATACTTGACTTATTTCTTTAACGAGCATATTTTTCAATGTAAAATATGCCACTTTAAATCCAAATACAAATTTAAATGCCTGAGATTGGGCCAAGAAACAGACTGGATATCAAATAAGAACATCATGGTATTTCACACAACTTATGTGTTAATTACTCCAAGTGGAATTGATTCCCCCCAAGACACTTTGTCTGACATCTATCAATTAGTTCTTTCGTGAAAATCAAAGTCACCTAATCAGTTGCAAAACTCAGAAAGAGTGATAAACACATTACATCTTGTCCTATTTTTTCATGGAAGTCATTTGCCGTAATCTCTCTCCACATTCAGCCCCAGGATCTTGGATAACTCCCAAATAGTGGTCCCACTGGCACCTTAAGTACACTCTAAGATCCCAGCCGCCCACTCTTTGTGAGCCAACCTCTCCTCCCATCTCTCAGGTAGAGGAGGAAGAGAATCATCGTCCATTCCGTTTCTGTCCGTGTGCCCTGTGGTGATTAAAAGGCTTGGTCCGCTTGAAGGCAAATTCAGTCTGCAGTGAGCAGCAGCAGGAATGCGGGATGTGGAAGCCACATTCCTGCAGTTCATAGCACCTCCTAATAAGCAGAGGCACTGATTTTTGCCTTTTCTAAAAAATTTACCATATATGGTAACAATTTAAACCATATCATTACTAATGTTTTCCCATTATTGTTATTTTTTTAAAAAAAAAAATAGGTCCAAAGTATAGTTATTCCTTTTAACAGTAAGCACACCTGTGGGTATAAGGTGGTCGGGAGCAGCCCCCGCCCGCCCCATCTCCATGCATGGAGGCTCACACCACCTTGGAGAGTTGCAGATGCAGCATTCAAGAAGGGCCGCAGTGTGGGGCCCTCTGAGGGTGACCCAGCACCTTAGCATTCTCCAGCCGACAGATGCCAGTGGCTGCCTTCCCTCTCACCTCCTCCCCCCACCACGACAGCAGGGCTGTGTCTGCCTTACGTTAGAACAGCTCTTCCGGCAAGCTGCTGCCAGTGAACACTTGCCAGTGGGCTTGTTGATTGAACCAGCAAAGCCCTCCAGACCCTGGAGGCTTACAAAGCTCAGACCTTCTCTTGCTTGGCCAGACTTTGCTCACCACGGAGCCCAGGGGAGAGTTCTGGGGTCAGCCACCTCCATGCTCCCTGACTGCCAAGTACAACTATCAAGTAAAAATAATTTAAAGGAGAGAAAGAAAAACAGCTTTGACTATGACATTTCCAGTAAGACTGCGCCATTGCCGTTCTTTGCGGCATTCACTGCTGCACCAAAAATGAGTCTTTCCCTCCAGTTGAGCTTTTTCTAAGGACACATGGTTCCCACAAGCTTAGAAATGAAGTGAGGAAGCAGAAGGTCAGGAGATGTGTAACCTCGAGTCACAGATTCTTAGAGCCAGAGTGACCTAAACGTTCCTCTTATGGCCATTTTGTTTTACAGATGAAAACACTACAATCAAGGAAGAGTAGGTGTGGCTTACCTAACTTTATAATCTAGTGATCCAAAAGTGATTTAATGCACCCTCCTTCTTTTACCGTCCAAAATAAATAGCTATACATTATCAAACTAATGATGATGATGGTGGTGGTGGTGGTGACAATGATGATGTAATATTTGTTGTGTGCTCACTGTTGCCAGGCACTGTGCTGACTGCTTTTCATAAATTCTGTCATTTGAACCCCACAACGATCCTCCGAGGTATGCACCCTTATTATCCCCATGTGAGGTATAAAGAAACTAACCACTGGCCAGAGGTCACATAGCAAGTGGATGGAAGATCCCACGTCTTTAGCCATACGGTCCATACTCACTGACATGCAATACTCCAGTTGTGACCCTGGGCACTTCCTGAATCATTGCTACTTTCAGGATCCTTGTAGATCAAACATGGTCATAGGGAACCGGGATAACCCACTTCTACAACATATCAGAAAACAGACTGTGTCTGCCTTCCCCTGAGTAGGATCTGATTGACTACATGGTTTCATCTTCTACACACACCAAGCAAGCTGCGCTGTCTATAGAAAGGCCAAATCCATTTGACATAACCTTGAGAAAACAAACCCTTGTTTGATATTCAATATTTTCTGCATGCTTTTGCATTGCCTCCAAAATTTTTTTTTTTACCCTACCACCTCGAGCAAGCACGGACACCCAACTCTGCCTTTGAAAGCCTAACACCAACACATTGACCCAGCTATTATCATCCTAGAATCTTGCCCTCACACACCAGCAACCTTCAGGGTCCATGAGGACACAGAGCAGACTCACCACTCACTTGTACATAAACCCTATCCCGTGCGCCTAGAGAGAAAGACCATAAAGACTTTCTGTTGGAGAATTCTGTTCTGCGCTGTTCTGAAATGTTTAAAGAGGTGGCAGAGGGATGTAAGATGAGCTCCTCTTATCAGCAATGGTCCCCACCTGGGCGCTCAGAAGTGGCTGGGCAGAAGGACATTCTTATAGAGGCAGTTTGGGGCACTGGTTGAAGAGAGGGGGCTCTGGAGTCAGACCTCAGTTTGAATCTGGGGTCTTGCATTTCCAAGCTTAGAGATCATGGGCAAGTTGCTAACCTCTCTGAGCCTCAGTTTCCCCCATTTGTAAGAGGGAAGAGAACAAGAGCAACCAACTCAGGAAACTAGTGTGAAGATTAAAATAGATACTATATTGTAACTGTCTAGCACAGTGCCCGGCACATAGTAATACAACTGTCATTTTTTTATGTTTTTGTTATATTAACTCCACCTCTTTTCAGAGGAGAGAGAATTTCTCCTCACCTTTTATTGCAGGATAGGAAAGAAAGACAATGTGGAGGGTGGTGGGTGGGAAAGCAGGATGGTTAAAGTTTAGACCAGGGGTCCCCAAACTATGGCCCGCGGGCCACATGCGGCCCCCTGAGGCCATTTATCCGGCCCCCTGCCGTACTTCCGGAAGGGGCACCTCTTTCATTGGTGGTCAGTGAGAGGAGCACAGGATGCGGATGCTGTATGTGGAGTAGTACTGTATGTGGTGGCACCGCAAAGCGCGGCATTGCTCATGTACAGCACTACTTCCAGTGACGTGAGACACACGCGTCACGGCTCCAGAAGCGCGTCATATCACTTGTTACGGCTAGCAGTGACAAATATGGAACAGGACATTGACCATCTCATTAGCCAAAAGCAGGCCCATAGTTCCCACTGAAATACTGGTCAGTTTGTTTATTTAAATTTACTTGTTCTTTATTTTAAATATTGTATCAGTTCCCTTTTTTTTTTTTTTTTTTACTTTAAAATAAGATATGTGCAGTGTGCATAGGAATTTGTTCATAGTTTTTTTTATAGGTCCGGCCCTCCAACAGTCTGAGGGACAGTGAACTGGCCCTCTGCGTAAAAAGTTTGGGGACCCCTGGTTTAGACAAAAAATTCTAATGCTGGTTTCAAATCCAGGAAACTCTTAAGGAATGGCTCTGAGTCTGGGCACAAACCGAGAATCTGGCCAGTTCCACCTTCCTACTCTCCGGTGCTTTTCAGGCGCATATTTATAGCATATGTTTAGGTGTTTATGCTGTATATATAATTAGCCATTTTTCTTCAGCATATCCAGTGATTATTTTATAAAACGCACATCTGTTTTAATTAGGCATGTACACACTTTGCTATACTGTAAAATGTCAAACACACTATAAAATAGCTCAGAGTACATTAACACATAAAAACAAAAATTCATTTGACATATCACAAACAGCTGCAAGAAGCTCAGAGACCCAACCAGCTGCTCCTCACCGCTTCCCGCCAACGGCTGTTCCGTCGGGTCCTCGGGAGACCGCTCCCACGCTGGAGCCGCAGTGTCTGTTCTCGGTTCTCTGGCCTCGACTGGATCGCCAGATGCGGTGCGTGGGGAAGGGCGCGTGGCTGGGCTGCCGTCTATGCCAACCTGTCTTCCGCTTGCCAAGTTGGAGAATCTTAGTGCAGATGACAATACCAAATACAGTACCTCGAACCCAAAAGGGGCTTCGGCAAGCTGCCAGCTGGTAGACGCCCTCATGGGGGGGGGGGGGGGGGAGAGACAAGGAGAACCAGAGGGAGAAGTGCTGAGTCAGTGAATGAACGGGGGTCCTTCCTCAGTCGATGGAAGTCTACTCAGCAATAGAAAGGAGCAATGGATACACACAAAATCATGACTGAATCTCACTGACGTCGGGCTGAGTGAAAGAAGCTGAACAGAGTCCACCTTCCAGGATTCCATTCATACGAAGTTGTGGAAGGGTTGAAACGAACTGCTGGGGGTGGCCGTGGGAAAAGTAACTGCTTCTGGAGGATGGTGGTTTTACCTGGGGAGGGTTTTTCTGGGGTGACAGAAATGCTCTACACCTTAATAGGGGTACAGATTACATGAATGCACACATTTCTAAAAATTCATCACCGTCCATTTCAGATAGATGGTTTTCATAGAATAAACATTATATCTCAATTTAAAGTGAAGGAAATAAGTAAACAAACAAAAAGATAAAAAAGCAAGGGCTGCAAAAGCCCATTTTTACTAAATGATTGCTGCCTTCCCTTCCCTGGTTTATTTCTTTACTCCCTTACCAGAATTCCCAACCCTTCCCCCACAATCGACTTGTACTCAAATCCTTGTCTCAGGCTGGGCTTCTGGGAAACGCAGCCTCAGACACATAGCCAGTGAGTGATGAATCTGAGATTTGGAAACAGTTCTTTCTGATTCCAAATTCTTAACGCATCATGCTGCTCTGACACACACTGAGTGTGGAAGACTTTATCACGTCATTATCAATCTATGACAGATCAAGTCATCCAAACCCAAAACACACAAAAAAAAATTTTTTTCAACTTAAAAGTTAAATTGTCGTCTACATATGTATGTGCATATACACTCTGTTTTATGGAGAACACACCTTCTTTTTAAGCATTGTACTAAAAAACAATACATTCTTAAAGATTAAAAATTACTTAGGCCATATTCTCTTAGCATAACAGGTTAAAACAAAGTTAATAACAAACGCTTAAATAGACAAACTAAAAAGGAACCTTTGCAAACCCTTCGGAATTAAAAAACGAAATTTCTCTTCTTATTAATGATAAGGTCAAATAGAAATTAAAAGTACAACAGCAGATAATCTATATATACGCATGTGGCCAAAGCCTTACTTTTTGTAAAATGTTGCTTCAAATATTTGTAACTATTTTTTAAAAAAGTAAGATAAAGTTTTTTTTAACTCAAGAAACTAAGAAAAAAAGATGATAAAAGGTAACTCAGGCAAGGGAAGAAGCTAATGAAGATAAATAAATACATAAATGAATTAAAAAACAGAAAAGCCCAAATTGATAGATGATCTCAAGGACCGGTTCTTTGAAAATTCAATAAAACAAACAAATCTCTGGATAAGCTAATCAATAAAGAACAGAAAGTGAAATCATAAATAAATACATTTAGAAATGAAAGATGATAGAGGAATGGATGCAGAGATTTTAAAATTATAAGTGAAAAATTCACCAGGTGTGTAAATAGATTAGCAAATCTCAATGAAATGGATAACTCTGGCAGGGGCAGGGATGGGTGAGGAATAACAAATTGACTGAAGAAGTAGTGAGTTAATTTTTTAGTTCTCCCCCACAAAAATTCTGGAGCCATGTAACTTTATAGGCAAGCTCTTATAAATTGTCAAAGAGCAGAAAATCCCATTCTGCATAAACTATTTTATTATGCAGAAAAAAGAGGACTGTGCCCAACTTATTTCATAAAATCATTTTCACAGTGATACCAAACAGTGACAAAATGGAACGTGCGTGCATACCCACAAATTCGGGTGTGCTGAGACACATTAACATACCACACTGACCGCTGACTCTTAGAGAGACCTGCTGACAGGACTGGCCCATGTCTGGCATCTGGGAACTTGAAATTCAGGAGGGTTCCCAACCCCCAAATCAAAAAGAGTGGCTCACTGTGCCTAAACTGTTTATGCAAACAATATGTTTGATACTGAACATCAGCTTCCCCTCTGGCAGTCGGGCATTTTGGTACACGCCTAGCAAAGGCTGCCCACGTGATCAGCCCCCAATAAAAGCCCAGGACACTGAGTCTTTAATAAGCATTTCACACCTGTTGTGACACGTGTTGTTGGGGGAATTAAGTATATCCCATGAGACTCCCCTGGGAGAGAACTCTTGGAGGCTTGTGCCTGGTGCCCCCACACTTCTGCCCATGAACTTTTCCCTTTGCTGATTTTACTTTGCATTATTTCGCTGTAATAAATCATAGCATGAATATGCGCGGAGTCTTATGAGTTCTCACAAGTTAACAAACCCGAGAATGGTGGACACAACAAGCAATAGTTCTTACATGGAGATGTTAAAATCCTAACAAGATACTTGTCAACATTAGAATAATAATTTCTCAAAGCCAAATTTTAGATTAGTGATATAAGTACTCAAAATCTACTAATAAAAAGAAAAAAATCCAATAATATAGTAGCTCACATCAATGCAGTAACTTTTTTATTTTTATTTATTGAGAGGCTGGGGAAGCAGGGAGACAGACTCCCACATGCACCCCAACCAGGATCCACCCAGCAAGCCCCCTAGGGGGTGATGCTCTGTCCATCTAAGGCCATTGCTCCATTGCTCAGCAGCAGAGCTATTTTAGCATCTGAGGTGAGGCTGTGGAGCCATCCTCAGCACCCAGGGCCAACTTTGCTCAACCTAATAGAGCCATGGTTGCAGGAAGGGAAGAGAGAGTGAAGGGGGAGAGAAGAGGTGGAGAAGTAGATGGTTGCCTCTCCTGTGTGGCCTGACTGGGAATCAAACCCAGGAATTCCACGCACCAGGCCAACTCTCCACCACTGAGCCAACCAGCCAGGACCCAATGCAGTGAATTTAAAATGTATGTTCTTATCAAAAGAGGTTGAAAAGACATTTAATAAATTTTAATATTGAATCCAAAAGATTATTTAAAACTAAAAATTAAAGAATATTTTATTTAGAGCTTTCTTTATCCTGAATATGATGAATATCCTCAAACCTTCATTATCATATTAATAGTAAAGTATAGCTCCTAAGCTGTCTCTATTTAAAATTAAGACAGAAATAAGAAATCCCACCATAACCACTCTAATTAACATTGTCTGGAAACTCCTCATGATTCAATAAAATCTGAAACAAAATAAAGAGATGTCAGTATTTTTAAAAGAAAGATTTAAAGAATTTAGAAAACTATCTGAATATCAAGAAAATATTTTATGAAATAATTAGCTTTACTTTGCATCATTTAGCTTTACTTTGCATCATTTATCAATAATTTAAATATAGAACAATAGCACATGCACAAAAGCTAAAAAAAAACAATTACACAATATCTAAAAATAACTTTAAAAAGTAACATAAAGGAAAATTCAAATTCTCTGGAGTATATGAATAAACTGAGTTATTTCTTGCTTGAAAATACTGAATACCATTAAGTTACCAATTCTTGAGTTAATTTATGGTTTCAATATGAGAGACTGAATATGCAAACAAAAAATAGCCAGACTCTATATAAAAACAGATCTCTGACCCACAACCTATAGCCACCTGTCTAGCAAACCCACCCCTTATCTACAATAAACAGCCCAGGAAGACCACCTGGGGCAAGTCAGACTTGTAAGAAGTCAAACTGCTATCATCATTATTAACAATCCAGGAAGTTACACCATAACTTCTATAGCAATTAGCCCCAAATGGCCAGGGTTTGATTAATAACTGACAGTTTGGCCCTGGCTAGTTGGCTCAGTGGTAGAGTGTCGGCCTGGCATGCAGGAGTCCCAGGTTCGATTCCTGGTCAGGGCACACAGGAGAAGCGCCCATCTGCTTCTCCACCCCTCCCCCTCTCCTTCCTCTCTGTCTCTCTCTTCCCCTTCCGCAGCCGAGGCTCCATTGGAGCAGAGATGGCCCGGGTGCTGAGGATGGCTCCATGGCCTCTGCCTCAGGTGCTAGCATGGCTCTGGTCGCAACAGAGCGACGCTCCAGATGGGCAGAGCATTGCCCCCTGGTGGGCATGCTGGGTGGATCCCGGTTGGGCACATGCGGGAGTCTGTCTGACTGCCTCCCCATTTCCAACTTCAGAAAAATACAAAAAAAAAATAAAATTAAAAATTAAAAAAAAATAACTGACAGCTTTCCTAACCTTTATGCCCACTTACAACTTAGGGTCAAGCAGATAGTCAAATGTGCACCCCTAACCCAACCACAGAAGATGCTCCACTTACAGTTCTCCCAGCTCCAGCTACCCTAGGCTGGTGGCGTCCAATCAGAGTTCTCCTGAAGCCCTCCCTTTTTCCACAGTTAAGTGTCCCCGCTCCCCACCCCCTGTGAGTGGAGTCGCTGCCAACAAGCAAGTGATGGAGGCTAACGCCCTTACCGTGGCAAACTGAAACCGTCTCCTATAATAGCCTTTGTTTGTTTTCATTCGACTGTTTTGTTGTTGTTGTTCATTTCCACAATGACATCAACAAAAATTCCCCAAGACGTTTTATTTTAACCTTTTAATTCTAAAGTTTATCGTTAAGGATAAATATCTGAGAATAATCAAAATAATTTTTTATAAATTTTTATTAATGTTAATGGGGTGACATCAATAAATCAGGGTACATATATTCAAAGAAAACATGTCCAGATTATCTTGTCATTCACTTATGTTGCATACCCATCACCCAAAGTCAGATTGTCCTCCGTCACCTTTTATCTAGTTTTCTTTGTGCCCCTCCCCCTCCCCCTCTCCTCCTTCCCTCCCATACCCCCCCTCCCCCCCACCCCCAGTAACCACCACACTCTTGTCCATGTCTCTTAGTCTCGTTTTTATGTCCCACCAATGTATGGAATCATGTAGTTCTTGGTTTTTTCTGATTTACTAATTTCACTCCATATAATGTTATCAAGATCCCACCATTTTGTTGTAAATGATACTTTCTCTATGCCAACAATGAAATATTAGAAAACGAACTCAAAAAAATAATCCCCTTCAGTGATTGCAACAAAAAAAAAAAATACCTAGGAATAAACATAACAAAGAATGTAAAGGACCTATATAACGAAAACTACAAAGCATTGTTAAGGGAAATCGAAAAAGATACAATGAGATGGAAAAATATTCCTTGTTCGTGGGTAGGAAGAATAAATATAATCAAAATGGCCATATTACCCCAAAGCAATATATAAATTTAATGCAATTTCCATCAAAATTCCTATGACATTCTTTAAAGAAATGGAACAAAAAATCATCAGATTTATATGGAACTATAAAAAACCCCGATTAACCAAAGCAATCCTAAGGAAAAAGAATGAAGCTGGGGGCATTACAATACCTGACTTCAAACTATATTATAGGGCCACGATAATCAAAACAGCATGGTATTGGCAGAAAAATAGACACTCAGACCAATGGAACAGAATAGAAAGTCCAGAAATAAAACCGCATATATATGGTCAAATAATTTTTGATAAAGGGGCCAACAACACACAATGGAAAAAAGAAAGCCTCTTCAACAAATGGTGCTGGGAAAACTGGAAAGCCACATGCAAAAGAATGAAACTCGACTATAGCTTGTCCCCTTGTATGAAAATTAATTCAAAATGGATCAAAGACCTAAATATAAGACCTGAAACAATAAAGTACATAGAAGAAGACATAGGTACTAAACTCATGGACCTGAGTTTTAAAATATTTTTAAAAAAAAATAATAAGAGGGTCTAGCTCTGCCATGTTTTAAAATAATTAATAAAATGTCACACATATTTGGTCTTAAGCCAAATACCAATATATGTAAAATTTCAGTACCTAATAAGAGTCATCACAGATCAGTAGAAAAATGAAGATTTGTTCAATTGATAAAACTATTAGATCAGCCATTTAAGGGGGAAAGGTCCATTTTCTAAAACTTCGTCTCAGAAATATTTCAATGTAGTAAAGTCTAGATAAATGAAAAAGTTTGGCCCTAGCCAAGTGGCTCAGCGGATAAAGCGTCACCCCAGCCCGTGGAGGTCTGGGGTTGGATCCTGGGTCAGGACACTTACAAGAAGCAATCGATGAGAGCACATTAAATGGAACAGCTGGGTGGAACGGAGAGTTGATACCTTTCTCTCTCTCTCCTCCCTTTCTATCTTTCTTTCTTTCTCTCTCAAATCAATGAAAAATTTTTTTGTTTAAAAAGTTAAATATAAGAAGTTAAACGATTAAAATAAAACTATTAAAACATATAGGTTAATAGTATTAATCTCTATTGAAAATGAATGAAAAAAGTAAAAGAAAATAATGAATAAATTTGCAATATGTGCATTCAAAAATAAACAGGACAAAAAAATATTGACAGTAAATACTATGCGAAGATTGTGAATAACATATACATGGCTTTGGTAAACAGATCAACAGACAAGTGGAAACATGGGTGGAAAAGTCACAGGCAAAACCAGAACAGCCAGCGACGAAAAATAGGCAACAATTTAAGTAATAAGACGCAGCTTCTTAGCTCTAAAATGAGTCATTTCCTTAAAAACAGGATCCCCAGTGCTGGTGAGGCAGAGTGAAAACGACGCTCACTGCCGCTGGACAGCGAGTGGTGCCATCTCTTTGAAATGCTTTTTGGCAGCAAGAGCTCAAAAGTATTCCTATCAGTCAGGCCATCCAGCCTACACACGGACCAAAAAAGAATCACACATGAAGAGGCTACATGCCGACTATTTATAGTAACAAAGAAGCTGGAGACGGGACGGGAATGCTTCAAAACGGAGAGACTGAATAAGCAAATTACTGTGCATTCAAAAGAAAATGCCATTGGCTTATTTTCAATGTGTATGAAGAGTTTTTTGGCAATACGGGGAAATGGCTTATGTCTGATATTAAGCCGAAAAGCAAAAAAAGTATTCATCTGTTCAATTCCATGTGATCTCAGTTATGTAAACAATTTCACAAATGTGAATACTATATCTGCGTGGACAGATAAGCATGTATGCTAAATGCTGCTTGATTGTCTCAGAATGATAGAGTTATGGGAGACTTTGATTCTTTCTACTTTTCACCATTTTTTTTCAATTTTCTATAATGAGAGAGGGGACTTTGTTTTAAAATAAATAAATAATTTTTCTAGGCTTCTCATACCAGCATTAGATTTAAAACAAAATGGGGGGCGGGTGGACTTAGAAAACAACATAATATATATATATGTTGGTGCCTGGGGTAAAGTTCTTATTAAACATTGTTGAAGGGGGTACATAGGTAGATGTACCCTTCACTCAGGCCAAAGTGACATAATTACCTTGGAAGTGCCCCACAGTGTTCTAGAATCTTCCACCTCTTAAAATGTGCAGCAAATAGTGGGGAGCACTGAACTCTAAAACAGTTGTGAGAAGTTTTAAGTTTCCTTTTTCCCCTGACATTTAGAAACCAGTTGCATGGCCATGTTCCATCCAGGATTTGCAACTCTGAAGCCTTTTTTGTTTTTTTTAAGTGAGAGGAGAAGAGATAGACAGATTTCTGCATGCACCTTGACCAGGATCCACCTGGCAACCCCTGTCTGAGGCCGATGTTCGAATCAACCAAGCTGTCCTCAGTACCTGTGGCTGACGCGCTTGGACCAACCAAGCAGTCCTCAGTGCCCAGGGCCCACACTTGAACCAATCAAGCCATGGCTGGGGAGGGGAAGGGACAGAGAAGGGGGAGAGGGAGGGGAGGAGAAGCAGATGGTTGCTTCTTATGTGCGCTCTGACCAGGGACTGAACCCGGGATGTCCACAGGCTGGGCCAAAACCCTACCTACTGAGCCAACCAGTCAGGGCCTCTGAAGACTCTTAATTCTCTGGTTTTGCCCACATGCTGTAGAAAACAGTATAAAAGTCATAGTCGGTGATGTGATTTCACCAGGGAAAAATGCCAAGCAATGCCACATAATTTAGAATGGTGAATGTTTCCAACCAATAACCTTGGCATCTTCCTACACCTTTTTTTAGTTGTTCTCATCTTGCTTTGGAATGCGTATTTAGTTCATCCTCCATGGGAGACGTGTTCAATCATAATAGCACTGGTCAGAACTGCTCTACAAATATCAAGTGCCCATTCTGTTAGTTTTCTAGCCAATCCTTCATGTGCCTTATTAACAGGAAGCTTAATGTCTCTCTTTTGAGACTCCTCTCACCCTTTTATTATCCAACTGGCTGAGAATGTTCTTCCAAGATGGAGACTCCTATGCAGGGGACCACCACTCTTCCTCGGAGCATCACCCAGTCCCTCCCTGCTCAGCTCCTCTCAGCCATGCTGGGGCCCCCAAGGTTTAGCTTTGCTTCACTTAATGTGGTCACATTCAGGTACCACTTGGGCCCAGAGAGCAGGTGAAGTTTGGGCTAGTGTCTGCCCACACAGAGCCCTGAGGCCCCTTTCATCTCCTAGAACCCATGCCCAGAAGTCTACACTTTGCCTTTCGAACCCTAAAAATACAAAGAACTCAACTAGCCAATATCTCTCCCCAATACAAAGGCTGCTCTTTCATCTTCTCAAGTGGGCTCCTGGGACCTTCCTCCTAAATCTCTGAGACTTTCCAACTGATTCCAGATGCCTGTATACCACCCACTCTTCTGAAGGCTATCTTCATGGGGGGTTTTTTTGGCAGAGGAGAAGATAAAATGCACAAATGTGCCTCTGCTTCGATACAACTGCTTCCATTTCCACTGGACCTGCCATATCCTGTCACATGCCCTCTGTCTCCATCCTATAGGTTGGGAATTCAAAGCTCAAAGACTTGCCTGGGGTCACCTGGCTCTGCGTCCTCGCTTTCTCCCTTCCTGTCTAAGCCCTTGGCCTCCTATTTCTCTCCATCCCTCCTCTCCCCAAGTCATCTTCTCCTTTATCTTTTTATTCATCAACAATAATCATTGAGAACAAATAGTAATCCAATGCTGTACTAGGACAGTAATGATAAAAGAATAAGACATTTATCCATGCTCTCAAAAAAGTTTATAATCTAGTTATAAAAAGAACATTGGCAAAAGACATAAAACAGTCGGATACTAATTTTATTTCTACTTCTCATTTTTTTTCCTCCACCACAAACCCTACTCTTTTGCTGTCTCTTCTGTTACAAAAAGAAATAAGCAACTCATTTTTTTTAACATTTCATTATTATATACATTATACACAAAGGCTGAACTATAACTGCAGAGCAATAATAAAATAAACATCTACGTACTTTCCATTTTACTATATTTTTCCATTTTTACAAGCAATAAAAACATTACCAGTTAATAGCTGCCTCTTAATAGGTAGGATCATTTATTTCTGTGGGTGTTTAGGAATGGACAAGTTTTGCAAGACTTCGCATCCTTCCAATTAGAGAAAAAGAGGTGGGGGAGGGTGGGCAACCCAAACATGCTTTCTAGGGGCAGCGTTTTGGTTCCGAGACAGAGTACGGTCTGATAACGAAGGGTTGCAGGGCCTTGATTGTAACACACTGTGGAAAATTCAAGAGATGTGGGAACTGATCAAGGAAAACGATAGGACCATGAGAGGCAGGAACAGCTTTATTGACGGACGGGCCCTTGGGCAGGGTTCCATGAGAAGAGACGTCCCTCACAGCATAAGACTGTCCAAGGGGCTGCTACTCAGAAGGCAAGGAGGCCAAGGGAGCCCCTGGGGGAGAGGGGGATTCTACGTCTAGGTGATGGGAGGGTCAGCAGGGTGGCAGGGAGTCTCTGGGTCAGAGGGTCCTGGCAGGTTGGACTCTACCTTATCCATGACAGGCAGATGCTGGGGGAGCTTTAGCATGGTATGCAAAGCAGGCAGGTCCTACATGACTAAAAATATCTGTTATTTTTGAAATAATTGGTTATATAAAATTTTGAGTTTGGCACAGGCAGGTTTTTGAGCTAATGGGTCTCCGTTTGCAGTGAACAAATAAACAACCTACAGGCCAATACACAGAGGCATTTGGGGCCCATACATACAACACATACGTATCTACTAAGTGTGGCAGTGCCCATCACCTCGCCTGGAAGAGACACCACCTCCCAGCCCTGGTTGCGGCCGCCCTGCCAATCTCCTCCCACATGCACTGCCCAATCTGACTTTCAGCCGCCGGTGACGTGGAGAGAAAGGGGAGTTCTCACTGAAGAAGCCACGTGGGTGAACCCTGAGCCTGGGAGCCGACAACAGCCACAGAAACCGCACACCAGCCCCAAGGATGCCTGCGCGTCCTGGGAGGAGAGCGCAGGAATCTCTGTCTCTCTCTGACCATCACGGCTTGCTACTACGGGGAAACTGATGGACCTACGGTACATCTAAGAGTCAGACATGGACTTTTCCTCTTCTATTTCTCCACATAATGCACATACACAGGCCCCTATCTGAATGCAGACTCTCTTTCTGAACTATAAACAAAAAAGTAAACCAAAAATCTGAAAAGCTAGCATTTAGCTGTGAGATTTTCCTCACAATATTCAAGATTAAAATATAGAAAAAAATGGTAAATTTTTCCAAAATTTCCTTTTGAAATAGGACCTTTACATTTGATGCTATCTGATGCTAATTGGTAAGGAAAAATTATTCAGCCATAAAACATTTCATGGAATGCTTAATAATCCACTTCCAGGGGTAGGCAAAAGTAGGTGAAATAATCAGGCATTGTCTGACCTGTGGTGGCACAGTGGAGAGGTCGTCTAGCTGGAATGCTGAGGCTGCCGGTTCAAAGCCCCAGGCTTGCCCTGTCAAGTCACATACCTGAAGCAACTACTGTGAGTTGATGCTTCCCGCTCCTCCCCTCTTCTCTCTCTCTCCCCCTCCTTTCGAAAATCAATAAAATCTTTAAAAGAAATGATCAGACATCTTTACTTGAAAGATAAGTTATAACTAAGGACACAAAATAATAACAATAAGAAGATAAATAACACAAATAGATCATACAATAATTAATTAACAATAATACAAAAGCCTGACGAGGTGGTGGCACAGTGGATAGAGCATCGAACTGGGACACAGAGGACCCAGGTTTGAAACCCTGAGGCTGCTGGCTTGAGCAGAGCTCATCCAGCTTGAGCACAGGCTCACCAACTTGAGCACAGAATCACTGGCTTGAGCATGGGATCATAGACATGACCCCATGGTCACTTGCTTGAGCCCAAAGGTCACTGGTTTGAAGCCCAAGGTCGCTGGCTTAAGCAAGGGATACTCGCTCTGCTGTAGCTGACCCATCAAGGCACAGATGAGAAAGCAATCAGTGAACTACTAAGGCGCCGCAACAAAGAACTGATGCTTCTCATCTCTCTCCCTTCCTGTTTGTCCCTATCTGTTCCCCTCTCTCTCTCTCTCTCTGTCACAAAATAATAATAATATTAATAATACAAAAATAAACTCTGTTTTATGAACTCACAATTGTAAACCTACTTTTGCTCACCCTTGTAGTTTTACAAAGAATATTTCATTTGACAGAATCAGATGCAAGGATATTGAAAAAATAAGTATCAGGTCAGCCGAGAACCCCAATGATGCCAGATTATTTTAAAATGTACTTACTAGAACTTACTCATCTAATGGATCATCTGTGGCATCACTTAGAAGACAATTGCGTGGTCTTACAGGTGATCCTCTCAAATATCACATTCGGATAATAGTGTGAAAAGAGTCCATCTCAAAGAAAGGCTAGGCCTCCAAGGTTGAGCCTGTCCCCCTGCACAAAGTAATCTAGAGAATGGAGGCAATCATCTGAATAATTTCATCTCACCTTTTCTTTCTCGTCCTGTCACAAGAAAAGCTTCAGAGAACCCTGAAAAAAAAATGTTTCTTCATTTATTTTTTTGCTTGTTTTTCACATTTGCTTAATTATTCAAACAAATATATTATTCACCACTTTACTCAGGGCAAAGGATCAAGTCATATCATCACAGTTTTACCAGCTCCTGGGGAAAGAAAAGCATCCCGCAGCCCCGGACCCAGCCGATGCGACACATTTCGGTCAGTTTCCTTTTTCCCAGTAGGTGAAATTTAACCAATATTTTGTTAGCAAAGGCCTAGTCGTTCCCCAGAGGAAAATTACAGGAGTGAAGACATAACCTCTGCCATGCCACATATGAGCTTAAAAGCATAGATTTCTCGTTCTAGCCACCGTTCTGAAATTAGGTCTTTAAAGGAATAGGTTTGTTGCTATGGATTTAAGGGGCAGAAAGCCAACATTCACTTACAGTTCTCAAAAAATAACAGTGAGCAAGAATATTTCCATCCTATTACTGAAGAAAAGGATAAAAAAGAAGAAAACAATGAAACAAAAGAAAACCTCCCTGTTAGACAAAAGTGAAGTAATGATGGCCCCAATGCTAATAACAACATTAACTTTGCATTTTTCAGATTCACGCTCTCACTTCATGACCAACTCATCCTCCAGATTAAAGGGGACATAACTAATCGTTTGAAACTTATAGCAAAGGGCTGCCTGGCCATCTCTCTGTCAATTTTGCCTCCACTGCTATTTCCCCTGATAGCCTCTTCCAGTATATTTCAACAGCTGTAAAATCTGCTTTCTCCTTCTTTTCTCCCTTTAAAAGAAAAGGCTGCAGGAGGACTTCGATGCATTAGACGGGCTTTATTAAACAACTTAATCCATCTCTGCCTGCCAAGCGTGGCCCAGGGAATCCTAATTAATCAATAAGCATTTATGAAGCGTTCCGATATTGCCCAGCAGTCCCGAGCCAGGCGATGCCGAGCCTTCGCGGCTCTGGCTGGGGAGATGGAGCGCGCTGTCTCCCAGAGGGTCTCCTGACAGTGCGAGTTAGTACATGGAGAAGAGGCTGTCGCGTTGTTCGGGGCCTCCTGGTACAAATACAGTACCAAAGGCCCTATACATGTTATTAGCTCGGTTAACCTATGTTTGTTTGGCCGGGCTACCGTCACGAAGTACCACAAACTAGGTGACTTAACAGAAGTGTATTTCCTCACAGTTCTGGAGGCTAGACATCCATGATCAAGGTGTGAGCAGTTGGTTTTATTCTGAGGCCTCTCTTCTCGGCTGGTCGGTGGCCATCTTTTCCCTGTTTCCCTATGGCCTTTCCTCTGGTGCATACTCAACCCTGCATCCAAATTTCCTCTTCTTACAAGGATATCAGCCATACTGGGTTAGGACCCACGCTAAAGACCTTACTTACTTTAATTTAAAAGATCTATCTCTAAACATGGTTAGGACTTCAACATATGAATGAGGGAGCACAATTCAATCTATAATATAATCCTACCATAAAGGTAGTAAAATATTGTATCTGTCATCTAGGACTCTGTCTATTTCAAAAAGCAAACAAAGAAAACAGAAAATCTAATTCAAACTGTGAGTTAGGATTAAGTTCAGTTGTGAATAACAGAAAAAGTAACAGTGGCTTAAATGCAATAAATAGTTTATTTCTCACTTCCAAGAAGATAAGAAATAGTCCAAGTCCAAAATTGAAACAGTGCTCCGTGGTGGCAGGGACACACGCATCTTTGATAGAGTCCATTCCCAAGGTCACCTCACATTCTGAGATGGCTGCAGAAACTCCAACCACTAAGTCTACATTCCACATTGTGGATCCTCTCTACTCAGACAGGCTCTGCCTCGCAACTGTAAGATGGCGGCAGCATCCTCAGGCCTTATCTTCCTTAAGCGTCAAATCCAGTGGGAAAGAGCAAGAACCTCTTTTCTAGCAATACCCACAAAGTTACACTTGGTCTCATTAATCCTGACTGAAGCATACGCCCATTGTTGTAGCCAGGGGAATGTGACGTTCCGATGGCCTCGGGTCTGGACACCTATCTACCACTGGGTTGAGTGCGGCTGGCATAAACCCCAGAAGGAAATTTTGCTCCATGTTTGAGTAGGAAAAGGATAAATAAATGCTTTACAGGACAAACCACAAACGTCCAGGGAGTATTATCTAGATTACTTCAGAGCAGCGCAATGAGGCTCCGGGCGGCTGAGTTTCTTATCCAGGTCCGCGTACAACCGGTGGAGCTGGGACCTAAACCCTCCAAGCTGACATCAGAGTGCCTTATACTGTTGTTGCCTTAATAGGTGCAAGGCCAGGGAGCAGAACTATGGGATGGAGCGAGGTGGGAGGTCTTCCTGAAAGAGGGGATTTAGTGGACAATGAGTAAGACTTAGATGCCGAGGAAGCCAGGGTGGAAGAACACTCAAGTGCTCTTCACAGTGAGTTGGTATCTGAAGGAACCTGCGGTGTGGTTGTCCCGGCAAGATCCCAGGTCACTCAGTCACCGCTACTGAGGATCAGTCCGCCAGTTCCTCAGCTCGCTAATAATATGTGGGAGAAAAATACGTTTCTGAGCCACACGTTTAGGGGGAAAACTATCCCTATCCTGTCGGTGTGCAACAGTAAGCAAAAAAAAATTAAGGTCTTAAGAAGTCTTGAAAGAAAGTCATTTTATTTGACCCAACCAGACGTTCCCAAACAACTTTTGTTTCTTCCTCAGACTGTTTGTTGATTGCTTGGATCTGAACACTTTTTAACATCTTTTACATTCCAAGAAATCAATGTTCTTTGGAGTGCACTTTGGAAGGTAAGAACCCAAAGCTTAGTCTTCCACAAGAGGAAACAGAGGTTCGGGCAAGTTAGGGAACACGCCGATTTATTTAACGGGTCAGTGGCAACTTTGAGACCAGCACCCAGGTATCCACGCTCCCCCAACAGTTTGTTCTAACTGGCACATGAGTGGTATTTTGCAAAGTAATTGTCTATGAAACTATCTTATTACGTTGAACATGACAATACTAAACCTAACATTGTTCTCTATTCAGTTTTCACCAGGTGAGTGTGTATGACAGGATCATCTAGGCAGGTAATCAATTCCTGCATTTCCAAGAAATGTGTGTGTTGGGGGGGGGGGGTCCACAGGCTCTCGCATGCACCCTCCCCAGAGGCAAGGGCACTCAGAGCACATTACTCACCTGTGGCCATTCAGCCAGTACCGGGTGAGGAACTGCTCTGTGTCCTCCCTTTCCTCCAAGGGTTCTGAGTAGATACATTCATCAATCAAACAAGAAGTGTTCATTGAGTGTTTATTATCCTCTCAGAACAATTCTAGACCCTGTGGGGCACACAGAACAACCATAAATCAATCCAATGATTCTGTATTGAATATTACCGTGTGAGAAGCCCTGTACTAAATATTATGGGAAGTACAAAGTTAAACAAGCTGTTGATCCTTTTCCCAAGAAGTTTCCTGTTGAATGAAGACTGTAAGTGCTCAAATAAATGCCATGAAAGGCAACATATGATCATAGAAGGAAATAGTTGTTTATTTTTTTAATGAAGGTAGAGGTGTTTGAGCTGAGGTATCCGATCCAAATGCATTGGGCCTGGCTGCACAGAAGGGCTTTTCTCTCTGCAGGTGAGCCAAGTGAAGTTATAAAAACCGTTGGGCTTCTGATTTTGCAGCTGAATGCAGGAAAGCCTCTAACAGCGTTCTTAACCCAGACTGCAAATTGGAATCACCTGGGGAGATCCTGAAACACAGCTGTCTGAGGTTCCATCCCTGACGAGCTGAATCAGAATCTTGGGGCTTAGAGCTTTAGGATCGTCTTTTCATTTTAAAGCTTCTCCAGGTGACTTTGGTATGGTCAGTTTTGAAATCTGCTGGCCTCAAGCTTTGCAGCAGGCCAGATGTGGGTTTGGGCGTGGGGAGTGGGGGAAGGCCAGAGCAAGCTGGGGTAGGCAGAAACAGGGAGGACTAGCTGGACCTGAGACCTTGGTGGAGGAGGAACCAAGGGTCCTGATGAGAGACCAGGTACCTGGGGTGGAAAAGAGAGCATCCAAGATGACCTGAAGGCACGAGCCACCAAGCCTCCAGCTGCCACCACGGAGAGTGTGCTGGGCAGAAAAAGGAGAGTTCAAGGGCACAGTGCCTATCAGAGTTGACCGGCATGGGTCAGGTGACCTTGTGTCTTTCTCCGCCAATGTTTTGGGGAGCAGCACACTCCAGAGCACTCGTCCTGATGCCCCAGCTAGTTTTTAAAGCACCTTCAAGGCTATTTTGCACAGGAAATCCACAACCACGGCTCTGCAGCCTTTTTGTTTAAATCACAATCACACATGCCTGAGTTTTTCAAAATAGCAGCTGCAAGAAGGGCTAGGAGCTGGGGAGTGTTTTCTGGGAGTCAGGGCTGTACGAAAGCTTGAGCTCCATCACCTCCTTCTCCACACAATCCCAACGCAAAGCCCAACTGTTACTCCCCACCCCGCCCCCCAGGAGAGGAGCTCGCCGGAAGTGCCACATCTCACCAGTGCAAAGACTAAGAAGAGTTTGAGTCTAATTTCCTTTGGAAAGTTATACTGTGCGTAGAGCCTTCATGGACCAATTTTTGTTGACCGAATTTTTTGCCAAATGTCTATTAATGCCGGAGATCAAGCTAAGTAGGATCCAAGATTTTATCCGAGGGTGTTCAAGCTAAGTAGGATCCAAGATTTTATCCGAAGCTGACGGGATGTGTGGGGAAATAGCGCAGTTAGGCTTGCTCACTCGTGTCAGGCCGGCGTAGCCATCATGCCGTGGGTAAGCAAGGTTCACAGCCTCACTGTAGGCCCCTTGTGTAAGCAAGGACACGGCTCTTGGGCGGAAGCCACTTTTGTCTAGGCAGCTCGTAGGAGGCTGTGGGCAGTTGCCCTGCACGGGGCTTCTCCCGGCCTGTTTGCTCGCCAGCATGCCACCAGGAGAAGCAGCTCCTTCCCCTGCCTGGCCTCTCCCACCCCAACTTCCCACGAGACTGTTTAGTTTTATTTAAACGGGAATGACACGCCGCCCTCCGGCTCCACAGATGTTCTTTGGGCTGACCGAATCCAGTGTGAACCTGCAGGGCCTCGGTCTCCTGCATCACAAGATGCGACCAGGAAGCGCCCCAGAGGATCTGAACAGGGAAACACATAGAATTTCACATAGTTTATTTCACAAGTCTGTGAGACGACAGAAGTTCACAGAGGTTAAGAACCTTGCCCAAGCACACTGGAAAAGGAGGTGAGCGTGGGATTTGAACCCGGGGCTGTCTGAATCTAAAAGCACATGCTTTTAGATGATACCCTATCCCGGTCTCACCGAGGACCCTGACCTGCTGGGCAGTTGTCAGAAGACAATCCTCCCGATGTTAAGACACACACTCCCTGCTCCTTCCTCTCCCACCTCCCCTCCCCTTATAGAGGTGGGACCCCCGGATCTGGCTCCAGCTTCAGGACGACCTCCTCCTAAAAGGTCCAGTTAAGTGGCTTCAGGTGGCAGTTGGGTTGAACAGCCTGGGGGCTCCACTAGCGTGTGGTCAGGAACCCAAACCCAAGAGAATCTCTCCACAGCACCAACAGCCTCTTGGAGCACAGGAGGCGTCTTAGTTCTGTCAGAAGAATGTACCGTCTGAACACCCAGGTGCCAGGGCCTGACGGACTGCTGGAGTCCCACCTTCATCCACGGGATACATCACAGGACCCCCTGTGGAGGCCCAGACCTGCGGATAGCGCCGAACCCTGAGCAACTTCTCCCACTCTGCCGGAAATGGGGTGGCAGGTTCGTCCTGGGCGGACACAGCCACTCCTGTAGCTTTTATATTTGTCATTCCAAACCCGTTCCTGTATCTGTGACACCGTCTTTTACTTGCACTAAATGGCTTGGTGTCGCTCAGTTCAGGGGATCCCTAGCTGGGGTCCTCGCACGGGCTCGGTGTTTTCTGGTTGCAACCTGTTGCTGTCGGTCAGAGAGCCTGTTCCCCGCTCCTGCCTTCCACCCTCGAAGGAACGCTTCTTTGATCTAAGCTGAGCACTGGCAACACACGGTGGCCATAAATTTTGCAGTTGGAGGTGCAACCGCAAAACTATCACAAATGTCTTTTCTTTTTCACAATTTCATGGACAGAAAATTTGTTCTTCACTCTCAGCATATATTTTTTTCTTCCTTACTAAGGGAAGCACTTTACAGCCTCTTTGCCAGCAGCCCTAGTCTTGTGCTTTGGGGCCATTATTAGGTCAAATAAGGGCTCCTTGAACACAAGCACCGCCGTCCTGTGACAGGGAATCTGATAACGAAGCCGGCTGCTCCGTGACTCACGGTCGGGGAGCGTGCGCCGACCGTGTGGAAACACTGGACAAAGGCATGAGTCAGCTCCGGGCCGAGACAGAACAAGACTTTATCACACTATTCAGAATGGCTTTAATTTAAAACGTATGAGTTGTTGATTTCTGGAATTTTCCATTTAATATTTTCGGACCATGATTGACCACGCCGGGTAACTGACCCCATGGAAAGGGAAACCACACATGATGGGGACTACTGCCGTTTTCTTGTCTGGGGCAGAAAGCAGGGAGGCAGGGTACGCTCCCACTACTTCATCCGTCCAGGATTCAGCGTCACTCGGGCAGCCAGGATTGTCCCCACATGTCACCAGCTCCTTCTGTCAAGCCACCTGGCTACTCAAAGCGGGGCTTGGCCAGAGCTCTGAAGAAGCGGAGAAGTACCCCCTCTTCTCTCACCAGTGCCCTGCACCTGCTACAGTTAGGCCACAGGCTGAAGCAAGCGAGGACCCTCTGCCGGGCACATGGTGGGAGAGATGTGCCTGGAGACTGACTCCCTGGTGCGGTTACAAAAGCATGGTCAAGACAGCTCATTGATCACACTACCAGGGAGGGTGAGCAGAATCTTCTTGCCCCATTGCCACTCGGCGTGTGGTCCCGGGTTCAGCAGCAACAGCAGCACCTGGGAGCTAGTGAGAAATGCAAGCTCTCAGGCTTGACCAGGCGGTGGCGCAGTGGATAGAGCGTCAAACTAGGACACGGAGGAACCAGGTTCGAAACCCCAAGGTCAGCGGCTTGAGCCCAAGGTCACTGGCTTGAGCAAGGGATCACTACTCAGTCTGCTGTAGCCCCTCGATCAAGGCACATGTGAGAGAGCAATCAATGAACAACTAAGGTGCCACAACAAAGAATTGATGCTTCTCATCTCTCTTCCTTCCAGTCTGTCCCTATCTGTCCCTCTTTCTGTCTCTCTCTGTCTCTGTCACACACAAAAAAAGAAAGAAAGAAAGAAAAGCAAGCTCTCAGCCCTGTCCTCAGACCCACAGAATCAGAACCTGCATTTTCCAGACTCCTCAGAAAGTGACCACATATACACTGAAGTTTGGAAAGTGCTGATCTAGAGCGCACCTCTTGTTTACAGATGAGGAAACAGCTCTAACAAGGTCCAGGGGCTTTCCCATAGGTCCCATAGCTAGACCCTGGCGGACTTCCGATGGCTAATGCCTCACACAGGTATCACATTTTCCTTCCTCTCAATCACTGAATCTTCATAACAGCTGCATGAAGTGGGCAGAGAGAACTATTATCTCCATTGTACTCATGAGAAAACTGAGGAACAGAGATGTTGAGGAATTTGTCCAAGGACACAGAGGCATTGGCAGAGGCAGGATTCAAGCCAGAATTCGGGGGCAGGGATCCACAGACTTTCTCTGTAAAGGACCAGGTAGCAGATACTTTCAGCTTTGCGAACCTTACAGCCTCTGTCATCACTATACAACTCTGCCCTCGGAGCAGGAAAGCAGTAACGGACAGTAGAGGAGTGGGTTTGACTGTGTTCTAACACAAATTTACAGGCAGCAAGACGGGTCTGGGCCCCAGGGCTGTAGTTTGCCAAGCTCTGCGTCCTATTCCTCAGCCCATGAGAAGGCCGTCCCTCCATCAGCCTGCCTGTACTTTCAGAGTCACCGAAAGGAGGAAAGAGTGAGTGGGGCTTCCACCCCACCAGGGAAGCCCTTCCTAGAATTTCATACAGCACAAGATATTTGTCTGGGGAGAAGGACACTTTTATCCTGGTCCAAAGGGGGTTTGAACAAAACAAGGGAGACCTCAGCAGGGATGCTGCACCTGGGTGCGTAGGACGTGCCCTGAGCGGGCTCCAGGGGCCGGAATCCCTCCTACTCTCTTCTTATCCGCTAAGACCCAGCTCAGGATGCACCAGCTGGTGAGATGCAAGCCCTCTGCTAATTGCTCTGCCCAGAGGGGCCCTTTCTGCAAGCTCCCTCCCAGAGGGAGTACCTTTTCTTCTCCGCAGGAAGAAACTTCTGTTAGCTTCGACCCTGGTTACTCCAGTTCCCACCACCAGCCGAGCTCCTCCTCCCTAAAACACAGTCCTGCGGCGAAGGCCGGCTGCAGCTGTTCCGGGAACGGGAACGCACTCGCATCGCAGAGAGCGCGCGAGAGACAGAAGGAAAGCAAGGCCAGCGAGCCACGTCTGACTCGGGAAGCAAAGCTGGGGACCATCCCTCAATGAACGTTCGCGTTCATTAACGTTCCCGTCCATTTTAAACACGGGGGTAGAGTTTCCAGACTTTGCAGATCATTTAAAAGCTTAAGGGATTATCAAACCAGTCATTTAAAATGACATTTTCACTGCGCAAATATTATTCTATTAAAGAGCTAGCATGGCACAGGCCGGGGCCAGCTACGGCCGGGTTACAAGGCCTTCCTCCATCGCAGCCCCACTGTTCCTCATAAAGCTGTCAAGCCCCCCGCTTAATGAAACATATATAAACGCAATGATGTTAGCCATGTCACAGCACGCTAATTCATTCTGGCGTTTTCCCATCGCGCTACCCTCCTAAGGCTTTTATCAATGTATCCTCTCAGGATCGCCCCCAGCCAGTCTGCCATTGGCCCAAGGAAATGAAACCCAAGAAAGTGTTTAATTTCCAAACAGGCCAAGCATCTTAAATAAAATAAATAAATAACTGGCAGACCTGTTTCGAATGTACGAGGCAGACAATTGGGGTTTTATTGGGAAGGAGATACTATAAGATTAATAAACAAGCCTGTTCTCTTCCAAGTCCTTGGATTTGATATAAGCTGCTGACTTCGGGTCTTGGCAGGGGGGTGGGGAGGGTGGTTTCCTTCTTTAATTACAAAATGACTAAAACGGAATCCAGTTGGCATGGTCAGGGCTTAGAAAGGGACCTTCTCAAGCCCTATTTCCAGATTGTTTTTTTTTTTAAAACGTGTTTCTGCACGGCTGTCTCGGTTCAGCCGGTCCTCGCTCGCTCTGGGCCTGCGCACGCGGCGAGAGAGAAATGGAGCGGAGAGGCCGCGCGGCGCGGTTTCCCCTGCAGCCCAGGGAGACAGCGATGATGCCGCTGGAGAATGTGGAGGCCTTCACAGACCCCGAGCCCTCCAGAGCTCCAGTCCTTTTTGACAACAAAGAAAGAGGACTGGCAAAACGATCGATCGACCCCACGGGAATTCACGAAGCCAGGGAGGATTATTCACCCGCCGGCCGAGAGGCGCCTAGACGGAAGCCATCTCGGAGGGCCTGTCTCCTTTTAAAGGGTAAAGAAGAGGGCAGAACTTCTCAGGAAAACACCATTTCCAGTGACTTGGTTCTTGCCATTAAAAAAAAAAAAAGAAAGAAAGAAAGAAACAAATCACTTCTCTGAACACACATCACTGAGGAAATGGGCCCAAATGAGTTGATGTCACTATTCTCAGCCGCAGAAATCTGCTTACATCAATGACAAGCTGTAAATACAAAGCCATGGAAAATAGCTTTACTAATTCCACCCATGACTATGGAACTTGGGAAGAAAGAGTTCCTGGGGAACTCCATGAGCCCAGATGTTCCCGAAGGGAGAGAGCAAGTTTCCCTGTCTTCTTCCACCTTCTCGTTTCTGCTGTCTCCATTCCAGCCACCATCCAGGGGTCCCCAAACTATTTACACAGAGGGCCAGTTCACTGTCCCTCAGACCGTTGCAGGGCCGCTACATACAGTGCTCCTCTCACTGACCACCAATGAAAGAGGTGCCCCTTCCGGAAGTGCGGTGGGGGGCCGGATAAATGGCCTAAGGGAGCTGCATGCGGCCCGCGGGCCGTAGTTTGGGGACGCCTGATAGACACTCATACCACTGCCACATGCTGCGTCTGACACGGCTCGGGCCTCCTCTCTGGGGACAGCCAGGGAAATGCCTGCTGCACCTGCTGCTAGCGGCGGCCACTCCTGCCCTTTTGGAGAGGGCAGTCTGCATTTCCCAAGATGCAAAGGGTCAGATCATTTGGGGAGTAAAAAGTCTATCCCTTTCTTGGTGATTCAATACAAATAGACATATCAAAGGTTCTAGAAAGTTCTGCAATAAAGATACTTGTCAAATTTGGTTGAACCTGGCATTTGGCAATCTTATTTAACTACAAAAACTCCTCTTCCAGGTCTATCCATTCTCAAAGAACGCAGTCTTAGAAACTCCAACAGAACATTGGCTAAACACAAATCTCCCCAAAGAAGTGCCGATGACCTCAAGCCGGTAATTTTCAAACAGAATATTTTCCTGTCAGCATGGAAGCTCCTAGGAAAGAGGGTGACATATTTGTTGGTAAGAATTATGAGTTTTCAAAAACCAACAACCTACCCTCCCTCCATCCTACCGTTAACCAAAGCAAATATCGCATGTCGTGTGCAGCTGTGCATGACAGATACAGGCGTGTGTGCACAGACCTTCCCAGCCATCACGGGGAGAGGGAAATTCGTTGCTGAGAAGAAACCTCAGTGCACTCTGCCAACACCAATAGTCTTCCTCCACAACAGAGTTGGTGCCCGTGCCAAAAATCACTCTCAGTTCCCTCTTTAATTCGGCCCTCCTTTATCCACTAAGACTGGGGGGAAATTATTTTGATTGGAATTAGACAGCCACCTGCAGCTAGATCTTTAGCTGTTATTAGTATTCTGGTTAAGCCCTTTCACAACAAGCTCATTGAAAAAGACAGTGGACTTTTGAAGTTGCCCAATACTATCTTTGGTGATTTTTCTCAAGTTAACAACCTCCATACCAGCCAATCATGCTGACTGGGGAAGGTGATAATCTCCTCCCCAGGGTCGTGGTCAGGAATTAAAGGGTCTGGGATAAATTACAGGAGCGATCTCTGCCAAGAACTCTCTTCTCCTTGATCTTGCCCCATGCTTCCTCGCTGTGTTTCTGGTTTAACACAAGGTTCAGGTGCTTTCCTACGCTCCTTTTCCTAAATGCCTCCAGTAATTCAGGCCTTTCTGTCTTTCCCAAGCACCATGCCCACCCAGAGTTGGCCTCATTGGTCCCTGATTTCTTTCCAATTTGGAGCAATGCTTCTAAACGTTGCTTCCCTACAATGACTTCTAGCCATTTCCCTAATAATTCTTTCTGACGGAGAACACAAACAGTTCCCGTTCGTCTTAAGTCTCCTGACACTCCAACCTCCAACACTCACGGCACATGGAATAATAAGCTTTTATGTTCACTTACTCACTTGCAGCTTATGAAGAGGCTTCATATACAAATTCCCTACTGACGGTCACAGGGCACAGTCACCATGACTTGGGAACAAGCCCTCCGGTGCTTATTATGCAGCTGCTGAACAGGGAACCAGCTTTGGTTCTGTTTTTCTGGATCAGTGGCTGAAGGAACTCAACCAAGTCTGAGCTGGTTCTCCAAGATGAATGACAAAGAGGGAGAAGACAAATTCAACTCCAGCGGCCCCATGGCAGAGCTCACAGAGCCGAAGCCCTAAGACTCAGAAGAGTCCCTTCGTCCACTGTAATGCCCGGGATGAGACTCCGGGGTGACCGTTCCACAGGGAACAATCTCTGATCCCTCCAACACTGTCCTCCCTCCCGTCCTACCACAGCTGAGACCCATTCCACAAAGGGCCATTTCATGCTGCTTTTCTTACAGGGCAGGGGTGGGGGGTTCTGTTTCTTCGGTTTTATTTAATTTTTCCTAATCAGTAGGTACCCAGCCTTCCACTATTAACACTGTCTTTCCCACGGGTAAGAGTAGAACTTCATATTAGACGAGTTAAAACAAAGGAAAGCCTCCTAAAAATAAGAAGTAAATCCACCAGGATTCCAATCCTCACTTCACCATTACGAGCTGGGGTGGAAGCGAGACAGATCTGCCGCATCTGCCAAAGCTGCACCCTATGATGTTTCAGAAGCTTCTAGAAGACTAGAAGAGTCACTGGCCCTCAAGAATCAGGACAGTCGTGATAAAGAAGGCAAAGCTGAGAGACAGCCAGCATGGAGCCTGAATTTAATTTGTTCTTTTGGGGTGTGTGTGTGTATGTGTGTGTGTGTGTGTGTACACGCCTGCACGCACACTGACCCAACAAACTGCAGGAAAGCGCGCCTGCTTGGTACACATAGGAAAACGCTGGGGAAAAAAAACTTTCACTCAAACAAAGCATAGCATCACAGAATGGAACGGTACCCAGGAAAGGCTTCTAGAAAGCTGAGGCTCCTTAGAGACTGGGCCAGGCCGAGGAGCTGGACACTAAGGAGAAACGAGCCCTAAGATCTGTCCGTCCTGCCTCACAATGGCTACTCACCAGGGAGCTAGAACAAAGACAGCCTGGAGAAGCCAGTGGGTGAGTGGGTCTGTAGCTGGTTTTAGGAGTACCACCTGCCAGCCTCACTCTGTGCCCGCAGGGGAGGCAGATGCCAGACGCTGCACTCTCAGCCTCCCCTGGCTCAGGGCAGTGGGAGAACCGGGCCTCAGAACCAGCGGATCTGACATTAGATCCTGGCTCCGCCACATACTAGATGTGCAGCTCTATTCCACTCACTCTCAGTTTCTTCATCCCTGAAACAGGCCAACAGTGTCTACCACTAGGGCTGTCATGAGAATTAAAATACATTATGCTTAGCCCAGGACCAGTCATAAGAACAATAATAAGAGCTAACATTTATTGAAAGCTTACAACAAGCCAGTCTATACACTGAATGTTTTCTATGTATCTTTCATTTAACCTGTACAACAGCCCTATGCCTTGATTCCATTATTTATGCTATTTTTACAGATAAGGAGATTGAGGGCAAAGGCAACTTAATACCTGCTCTAAGGTTGGGGAGTTGGGGGGGGGGGCGGCAAAGCCAGCCGGTCAGTCTGGTTCTAGAGCCCGTAGTCTCAGTAAGTAGGATACAAATATGGCTGCTGTCCTGTCAAGCTTTATCTGCACCTCTCTCACCATAGATACCCACCCTCCCCGCTAAACACTTGTCCACACCAGCCATCATCTCTGTGCTGGGCACCATTCTCAGGACTCTGAGGGACACAAAGATGAACAAGACATGGCTTCTTCCCCAGAGGGAGTCAGAGCTTAGGAAGGGAAGAGTCAAGTAGGCAGGTGGCTTTGATAAAATGTGATGTGTGCTATACAGCCATGCTGGGGAGGAAAGCGATTCTCCACCCCAGGACCCTAGCACCTTGCTTACGGAGGACCTAGCATCGGTGTGCTTACGAAATGGCAAGCATTCTTGGCTATGCCTCACTTCATTCCTGCCACAGCCCCATGCAGAAGGCACCAGGGTTAGGCTGGTCTGATGTATTGGAAAACCCAGGCTCAGAGACTGTACTCACGGGCCGAAGTTACACAGACCAGGATTGCCAACTCAGTGGCTTGACCCTGTGCGTGTGGTCAACGCTAACCATAAGCATACTGCCTCCCATATTTGTAATGCATTATCTCGTTCCACACGTTTTTCTATCTCCTGATCCTTTCATCAAGCATGAGGGACTTGCAGGACAGGTGCTATCCCTTGATTTGGATGGATAAGCCACTGAGTCAAGCGCAAGATCAGAGAGCATGTGTGCCATGCCCAGCACTGCAGCCTGGGTCTCCCCTGACACTGGTGCCCTGTGGCATAAAGACAACCCCGGGCAGGCAAGGGTAGAGCTGGCAGCCATGTATAGACCCCCACTGAGGCAGGCGGGCAGCGACCGCTGACCCTCTCACCCTGGAGCCCAGAGAGGCCCTTGTGACGTCAGAGGCACACGCTTGTCTGTTTCAGCTACTCCACTCTCCTGCCAGAGGGCCGAACGCTGTAAGCTGGCGCTTCCCACTCTGTCTGTGCCTTGGACCGCACTTCGGAGGGTGTCCTCTTAGCCTTGCGAACTTGGAGACATTAACGAAGTCTCCAAGGATAAACAGGATAAACAGCTATGGAGGACAGAGGTGGGTGACCGAACTGTCTTGTCTGGGTTTGCTCGAACCCAGAAAGATGAGCAAGAACCCTCCAAGGGGCCACAAGGAATCTGCAGTCTCACTGTGGAAACAATGAAACGAACATGCAATAGCTAAAGATAGCAAAGGGACAAAAGGAGTGACCCCGAGTGTGTCAAAGGTTCTGAGATGAGGGGAAGCCCTACAGTGACTGCTAAGAAGCTATCATGAACAAGACAGGGAGTGGGCTGGGCCCAGATGGCATAATGCAGCCCAGCATGTTACACAGAGCCCCCTCTGAGCTCCCTCAACACTGTGCCTTGTCTGATGACAACACGACTGGGGTTTATGCCACAGATCTCTCCGCAATGTCTCCCCCCCGCCCCACATCTTCTGTCCCAGATTCTCAGACTCTGCACAGACGGGGAGCAGGGGAGGCCGGTCCTGTGGGCCCAGACACCTCCCAGCGGCAGCTCTGGTTCCTCTCGCCCTGGGTGCCATTATCGGGTCTAAGCCCCGGCGTGGTTTTATAGGCCAGGTGCCTGCCTAACCAGACACGCTGGGCCTTGCCACACGAGGGCCTGGCACTGTGTTTGCTCCTGTTTTAAATTAACATAAGCGTTTCTCAAAACACACCCTGTATTAAATTGAAAATAAAATCAAAAGGTATTTATCTTATAGCCAATAAAATGTGAGGCTCCCTCTTTCAAATTCACCCTCTTTCTGCACCCCAGCTTTATTGTGTCGTGCACAAAGCAGACAAAAGGGATGCTGTGGGCGTCCCTTGAAGCCCTGAGACTAGTCAGTGCAGGAGGAAAGCCATTGAATCCTTTCCCCCTTCTGAGCACGGTGACCGCGGTCAGAGCCTTGCTGTTCTCTGGTCTCTGGTGGCTGGAATGGGGGCTTGATTTCTGGCCGGGACAACCAAACCCGACTCCTCACAGCAGCTCAGCCCTCGGCGGCCCCTTTGCCTTCGTTCGCCTGGCAAAGATGCCAGCTACAGAGCCCTGGGGTCTTGCTGCAAGTTTCATCTACAGCGCTTTGCAGGATGCACATAAAGCGAGTGCTGTCCCCAAAGAGCAGAAGGTCACAGCCCAGGAGTTGAGATTTATAGAGTGTTTCCAACAGCTCCATTGGCCGCAAGGCAGGCCGGAGCGCCTGTGTCCCAGTGGCAGATTCTGGTTGTTTCTTTTCTGAAGAGATGGATGAGATGGCGAGCAAACACTGGGCACGGCGCCAGCACTGGTAAGAAGGAATCATTTCTGCTTCTGTCGCTTACGATTTCTTAGACTTTAACTGTTCATCGCCCTAAATTTTTATCTTTATGCTCGTGACACCCCAACCCTAGCAAGGCAATGTGGTGGAGGATCTTATTTTAAGGAATCTCTCTAAATGCTCCCAAAGTTTTCATATAGTTCTTGATCACTCTTGCCACTGACGGGTAGGACCAACCTGTGAGCGATCATCCTTACTTATCAGCAACCTCAAATCCAGACAAGCTGAACAGAACAATAAAGTTAAAATATTGGCAGAAAAGCAAAGCTGTTTTTCCTTCCATGCCCCCAGGCTGACCTTTGAGAAAGGGGAGCACCTGGAGTCTACACACCCAACAATCTCCTGTCTCACGCACATTGAGGACGTCCCCACCTCTGAGCCTGTATCTTGGAATGGCGGCTTAACGGGAAGACCTCTGGATGTGGAATCCTAAGACCAGCGACTCTGGCCTTAGGCATATCACGTCATGCATTCTGAAACTAATTTGACCAAATTCAACTCAACTAAAAATAGTGGAATCCATCAGAGGTCTCCCAAGTTGCACCTCATTAATTTACCCACCTTATGGTGACTACATGAAAGAAGATGTGAAAATCTTCAAAGAGCACGGAGTCAGGAAGCCCACGCCGCCTTCTCTCACCGGCCAGCGGCCAGCGTGGAGACTAAACACATGCTCGGGGTTTACCACAGGCGCTGGGCTACTTCAGTGAGATGTGTGGGAAAGAATATTCATTTCCTGAGGTCCTACTGAGCTCCACGTACCTCACACATGTTTTCTTACACAGAAACTCAGGAAGCTGGTGCCTCTATCAACCTTCCTTATTGTGCAAATGAAACAGAGGTTTAGCTGAAGGTCAAGCACTTGGAAGAGTAAGGTCTAAGGTCTATCTAAAGTAGGTGCTTCTTCAGACTGTGGTGCCCAGCAATCTACCAACCGCGTATTAAAGGGCTTTATCAACAGAGAAATGCAATGTAATTTAAGGGGTCATGGCCTGAGAGGGTTTTTTGGGTTTGGGCTGTTGTTAGATTTTTATGTTTGGGGGGGAGGGGGGTTCTTTGTTTGTTTTTTTGTAATACAGAGCTACTATTTCAGTAGCACAGTTAATTCAATATCAGCGCTCTTCTTTTGACTGTCCTCTATTTAATACTGTGTTGCTGATAATACATAGTGATTAAACTACAAAAGAAGACAGATGTACCTTCAGTAACAGCTCTATGCTTATAGAGTGGGGGAAAAAACTGGCCCAAGAGCATTGCCCAGTAGACCCTTGATCTCTTGGTGAGACTGGCTCAATAGAAGGAGACTATCTAGCCTGGAATCTAGTCTCTGCCCCACCATTATTTAAAAAACTCGAGTGTAACCAGAACACCATGAACTTCTTGAGGGAAAGATCCTGCCTAAATTATCTACATTATCTCCATTTGTCCATCAGAGTACATGACACAGAGTGGACCCTTAATATATAACTGCTTGCTGGGTGGGTGGGTGGATGGATGGATGGATGGATGGATGGATGGCGGATGGATGGATGGATGGATGGATGGATGGATGGATGGATGGATGGATGGGTGGATGGGTGGATGGGTGGATGGATGGGTGGGTGGATGGATGGATGGATGGATGGATGGGTGGGTGGGTGGATGGATGGATGGATGGATGGCGGATGGACAAATGAACACAGATTCTTATTATATAGGAGGAACTGATGTGAAATGGAAAAGTCTGGACTAGGGACCTGAAGAGCTGAGTTTAAGTCCTGGCTCTGACATTAACCAGCTGATTGTCATTCTACAACAATGAATTTTCTGAGTCTACTTCAAAATGGGATAAAAATACCTCTATTCTATCCATATTGTGGAACTGCTACATCAAATAAGCAATATTTGTGGATGAGCTTGGTTTAAATCTATTCAAAGGTTATTTACGCCACTGTATTATACGAGTGAAGGAACTGCAGGGTGCCACGGCCAAAGCCATTGCTTTACAGATGAGAAAACTGAGCCCAAAGAGAAGAAGAGTCAAGAACCCAGGCCTTTGGCTTGCTGCTCTGCCTTGCCGATGAGATATTGGCTAAGTTCAGGGGACCCTTGCGAGAGTCAGAAGATGATCTTCAGTCTAAACGCACAGTACCCACTGCATGGGGTGGACATATGCTTTTCTGAAGAGATGCTCTTTCCACACAGATGTGAGCATCATACCCCTCCTGCATGACCATCTCTGTCTTCTGAAGATACTTGGGACTGCTGAGCACTTTTTCAGAACAAGAAAATATAGTGTAAGCCTAGCCATCAATTCTGTGATGCGTGGGGGGCTCCAGAGTCCAGCCCCCGTGTCTCTCTCCGGTGTCAATCCCCACCCTCCCCAGGAGACTCCTTGTTCCTGTCAGGCTGGTCTCCTTGCCGTCCTGATACGCTCCACACATGCCAACCTCTGTGCCGCCAGCCGCTTCCTTCTTCCCCGTTTCCCCTCAACCAACCTTGAAGCCCAGCACTCCACTGCTCTATCCAACTACCACACACGCTTGAGAAAGAGCTCCGGCGCCATCATCGCCAAGATGTCACTCCTGCCTGCCCCAATCCACAGTCTTTCCCTCCTTCCCCCAGCCAGCCCACACACTGCTACCTGCTGTGAGCTGAATCGTGTCCCCACCCCACCCCCCAAATATATGCTGAAGTCCTAACCCTCAATACCTGTGAAGGGGACCTTATTTGGGGATAAGGTCTATGCAGATATAGTCAAGTTAAGATGAGGTCATACTAGACCAGGGTGGGCCCTAAATTGGATCACAGGTATGTCCTTAGGTAGAGAGAGAGATGGGAAGACACAGAGGAGATACAGGGAAGGAGGCCATGTGAGGACAGAGGCAGAGGCTGGAGCTGCGCCGGCATAAACCAGGGACCACCGGGGACTGCCAGCAAACACCAGGAGCCGGAAGAGGCCGGGAAGGAGGCTTCCCTGGAGGCCGCAGTGGGAGCATCGCCCTGCTGACACCTTGATTTGATTTTGCACTTCTAACCTCCAGAACTGGGCGAGAATGAATTCCCACTGTGATAAGCCACCCAGTTGGTGGTACTTTGTCATCAGCCCTAGGAAACTAAAGCAACTTCTCGGGCTACTCACCGGGCTCGCACGGGCCTGCCTCCCCAGGGATGAGTGGGCCACGCTCCTGTCATCGCTGTGAACTGCCGGGATAGGAAGCGTCTCCCAAACTTCTCTGTAGTCTCCCTAGGACCTTGTGCCTCGGGGCTTGATTAATTTAACCTCAAGCATGTGACTCAACATTACATCAGGAACGGGGGCTGCATTAGGAAGGACACTTGCTATCTACTCAATTCAATAATTTTTAGCAATGTGACAAAGACGAATTTGGGTGACTATACTTCAGAGAATAGAACCCTGCAATTCAGCAGTAGCTCTGTGCTTATAGAAACAGGCTTGTCCAAATCCTTTCCTTACACCCTACTGCCACCAAACCTGCAGCAGGAGCAGTCCAGGCCCTGCCCCGGCTCTCTGGCTCTGCCATGCCGGCCTCCTCCCTTATCTTCCACCACTACCACACAGACACACACCCCCCTAGGGTGTAATTACATTGGGCTTGACTCTGTATCGTGGTCCCCCTCTGTCAAATGCTATGTGGAGCTGGCACAGCCCCAGCATAACGAGGCAGGAAGATGACCACAAGTTCAAGTGCTGGCCACTCTACCAGGCTCCACTCTGGGCACTTGGGCGTGAGACTGGAAAGGAGAACCTGCCCTTCCCTCACCAGGTCTTCATTTGAGCAGGCCTCTGACAGTCCAAGCGTCTCACCAAATGCATGTGCATTTTATCATCTGTATCCTTCATGCAACACAGTCCTGAAGTCAAGCCCTCTGCCCAGGGGTGAGATTCAAATCATTGAACAACCAGTTCTCTGCCCTAGTGACCATTTTAAGTATAAAAAAATAAATAAAAACAATATACCGCAAGGTAGTTTATTATTTCATGCATTTAACACTTAAATAAGAACAATAAAATGATGTACACAAGACTAGATTATAAGAGTTTTAAAATATTAATGGAGAGAGTGACATCACGGAAATGGCGCCGTGAGCAGCGCGTCCGACAGATCTCCCCAAAATCACAACAAATTTATCAACTAGAAACAGGAAAATTTATCTTCGGAGCATTACGGAGTTCCACACAAACTGAAAGCAAAAGGACTGTTATCACTTGAATCTGAGAGACGAGGGTGTGGAGGAAGCTACCGCAGGTACGTTCATTCAAGCCGCGAGGAAGTGCGCCTGTGGTAAGTCATCCCGCTCTCGGGAGCCGCGAGCCGCCGCCGCCGCCGCGAGCCACCGCGAGCAGCCCCCGGGTCGGTTGCAGAGCGAGCACCGCCCACACTCCGGAGCGGCGAGCAGCCGCTGGCGCGCGCCCGGTCTGGTTGCAGACCGAGCATTGCAGACCGAGCACCGCTAACGTTCCCAGCGGCCCGCGCACGGGGAGCGGGAGAGGCCCAGGGCGGTATTCCCTACTTGGGAGATTCTCTCCGCGGGCGGGGCACCTCACCCAGCCATTCAAGCTAACAATCAAGCGTTGGGGGAGGGGCGCGCGCAGGCAGCCTGAAATACCTTCGGGAGCACAGCTGCGACCCAATTACTAAAATTAACTTAACCCGTGAAATCTGCGCACCCTCGGTTCTAATTGATAAGATCTCTCTCAGTTCACCGACCCAAGACAAGAGGCGTGATATTTTTTAGTGCCTCTCGCTAAAGGGGCGGGGGCAACTTCTGATTGATAGAGCCTCCATATTCAGGGATAAACGCTAACAAGAAGGACTTGGCAGATAATAAGATCTATACCACACTAGTCGCAAGCAGAGACTAGTGCCTCTTCTTACCAGCCAAAACAGTCTACAAAGTGGGGAAAGCCTGGGTTGAGAGGTCCAACTGAATGCTAGGCGCTGAACAGTCACCTTGACAACAATTGACTCCCACCCCCGCCTGATTACACTGGAGGCCCTGACTGCCAGAGCCCTTCCCAAAGTCTTGCACTGAGTGGGAATAGAGTGGGGATTTCCCAGCTCTTTGAGCCTCTTACTCCCCAGGCAGAAGCAGTGGCAGCCTTATAGCTGGATCACCAGGCTGCTAATTCAGGAAGGGGGGACTAGGAGAGAGAATCCACGAAAGCAAACTCTCTCATCGTTGGACCCTGCAAATGCCAACAAGCCTTGACTACCAGCAAGACTAAAGCCAATTATATGACATTGCCATAGAATCCCATCAACTGCAAATCCCTACCTAAATGTGACACAGGGGCAGAGCCTGGGGTACAGAGTCACCGACCAGGAAGAGGGAGAGAAAAGAAAAAGGAAGAAGTTAACATCTCAAAATCAAGAAAAATCCACAGACTTTACAACTTGTTCCACTAATTTTTTTTTTTTGTTGTTGTTGTTGTTGTTTGTTTCTTCTATCTTATTGCCTTTATTTCCTCCACCTCGGTCCTTCTATTCTCTGCCCATCTTATGCTTCCCTTTTCTTGAACTACACTACCCATAAGTGTTACATTTTATTTCTCTTCTTCATCCTCACCCTCCTTTGGGGTTATACTCCAGGACACTTAACTCTCACTCTCTCCTCTTTTGTTTTTTTTTTGGTTTTTTTTTTGGTTTTTTTTGTTTTTTGCTTTATTTTGTTTTTTTCTCTTCCTTTTTTATTTCTTCCTTCGTTTTTCTCTTTTTCTTATTCTTTCCTTTCTATTCGTTTTTTCTTTTCTTGTTTTACTTTCCTCCCATTTAATCCTCAATCACGAACAAATTAGTTAATTTGGGACTCAAGGTTTTTTTTGGCTTTATTTTTCTTGTTTGCTTTTGTTTTTGTTTTTTTCTTGTTAGTTTATTTTTGTGGCATTTTGGGTCCTCCCAACCCAAGGTCTCCATTGTATTTGGTCTTCGCTCCACTTAATACAACAGATTTTTACTTATTATTTTTATTTTTTTCTTCTTTATTATTCCTTTTTTTGTCCTTTTTTCTGGTTCCCTCTTATCCCTCTCATTATATCTCTTAGTTGACCATCACCCGCAGGCAGATCAACTTATGCTTGTCTAAGATTTTCTTCCTTTTTTTTTTTGCATTTAGTAGGTCCCTACTCCCCTTTTTTTTTTTGCCCCTTGAACTCTTCACCGCAAACCAGGCCCTCCATTATAGGCACGATATTTCCCTGAGGAGGGGGGAGGAGGGAAGGAGAAGAAAGAAAAAAAAAAGGGGGAAATAATAAATTATTACTGCTTTTTTTTGTGGGGTGTTTTACCCTTTGGTTTTTGTTTTTTTTTACTTTTTACTCTTTATTAATTCTAATTAGTGCTATCAACAAGACCACCCTCAGATGCCAATAAGAAAGAGGAAATCGAATATTATGGATACAAAAGAAAGAGAGGTAACACAAATAGATGTGGAAAAATCTATGGAGAAAAGACTTAACATATTGGAAGCCTTGGAGCTAAATGACAGAGAATTTAAAATAGAAATCTTAAAAATACTCAGAGATATACAAGAAAACACAGAAAGGCAATATAGGGAGATCAGAAAACAACTCAATGAACACAAAGAATATATTACCAAGGAAATTGAAACTATAAAAACAAATCAAACAGAAATGAAAAACTCAATTCACGAGCTGAAAAACGAGGTAACAAGCTTAGCTAGCAGAACAACCCAGATTGAAGATAGGATTAGTGAAATAGAAGACAAACAACTTGAGGCACAACAGAGAGAAGAAGAAAGAGACTCAAAAATAATAAAAAATGAGAAAGCCCTACAGGAATTATCTGACTCCATCAGAAAGAATAACATAAGAATAATAGGTATATCAGAGGGAGAAGAGAAAGAAAATGGAATGGAGAATATACTCAAACAAATAATAGACGAGAACTTCCCAAGCCTGTGGAAAGAACTAAAGCCTCAAATTCAAGAAGCAAACAGAACACCGAGTTTTCTTAACCCCAACAAACCCACTCCAAGGCACATCATAATAAAGATGACACAAACCAATGACAAAGAAAAAATTCTCAAGGCAGCCAGGGAAAAGAAGAGTACAACATATAAAGGAAGGCCTATTAGATTATCATCAGATTTCTCAGCAGAAACTCTACAAGCTAGAAGAGAGTGGACCCCAATATTTAAAGCCCTGAAAGAGAGGAACTTTCAGCCAAGAATACTATACCCATCAAAGCTATCCTTCAAGTATGAAGGAGATATAAAAACATTCACAAATACAGAAAAGATGAGAGAATTTATCACGAGAAAGCCCCCACTCCAGGAAATACTAAAGGGGGTTTTCCAACCAGATTCAAAGAACAAAAGAAAACAACACCACAAGTAACAGCTCCACCAAGAACACAATAAAACCAAACTTAAACTGTGACAACAAAGGAAAAAAAAGGGGGGAGAGAATGGAGATTAACAGTAGCAAAGGACGATGAAGTGCAGAAATACTTATAAGATAGGGTACTACAATGAATATGGTAGGTACCCTTTTCATTACTTAATGGTAACCACCCTAGAAAAAACCACCACAAAAACACATGACTTAAAAAAGGTAGCAACAGAGGAAAGAAGTATGGAACACAAACAAACAGAAACAAATGATAGAAAAACAAAAGAGAAGAATCAAACTAGATACAAAACTAACAGAAAGCAATTTATAAAATGGCAGTAGGGAACCCACAAGTGTCAATAATTACACTAAATGTAAATGGATTAAACTTACCAATAAAAAGACACAGAGTAGCAGAATGGATTAAAAAAGAAAATCCAACTATATGCTGCCTACAAGAAACACACCTAAGCAACAAGGATAAAAACAAATTCAAAGTGAAAGGCTGGAAAACAATACTCCAAGCAAACAACACCCAAAAAAAAGCAGGTGTAGCAATACTCATATCTGATAATGCTGACTACAAGACAGAAAAAGTACTCAGAGACAAAAATGGTCACTTCATAATGATTAAGGGGACACTGAATCAAGAAGACATAACAATCCTTAATATATATGCACCAAACCAAGGAGCACCAAAATATATAAGATAGCTACTTATTGACCTTAAAACAAAAACTAACAAAAATACAATCATACTTGGAGACCTCAATACTCCGCTGACGGCTCTAGATCGGTCATCCAAACAGAGAATCAATAAAGATATAGTGGCCTTAAATGAAATACTAGAACACCTGGATATGATAGACATCTACAGGACACTTCATCCCAAAGCGACAGAGTATACATTTTTCTCTAGTGTACATGGAACATTCTCAAGAATTGACCATATGTTGGGCCACAAAGACAATATCAGCAAATTTAGAAAAATTGAAATTGTACCAAGCATATTTTCTGATCATAAAGCCTTGAAACTAGAATTCAACTGCAAAAAAGAGGGGGAAAAACCCACAAAAATGTGGAAACTAAACAACATACTTCTAAAAAATGAATGGGTCAAAGAAGAAATAAGCACAGAGATCAAAAGATACATACAGACAAATGAAAATGAAAATACGACATATCAGAATCTCTGGGATGCAGCAAAAGCAGTAATAAGAGGAAAGTTCATATCACTTCAGGCCTATATGAACAAACAAGAGAGAGCCGAAGTAAACCACTTAACTTCACACCTTAAGGAACTAGAAAAAGAAGAACAAAGACAACCCAAAACCAGCCGAAGAAAGGAGATAATAAAAATCAGAGCAGAAATAAATGAAATAGAGAACAGAAAAACTATAGAAAAAATCAATAAAACAAGGAGCTGGTTCTTTGAAAAGATCAACAAAATTGACAAACCCTTGGCAAGACTCACCAAGGAAAAAAGGCACAGGACTCAAATAAATAAAATCCAAAATGAAAGAGGAGAGATCACCACAGACATCATAGATATACAAAGAATTATTGTAGAATACTATGAAAAATTATATGCCACCAAATACAACAATCTAGAAGAAATGGATAAATTCCTAGAACAATACAACCTTCCTAGACTGAGTCATGAAGAAGCAGAAAGCCTAAACAGACCAATCAGCAGGGAGGAAATAGAAAAAACTATTAAAAACCTCCCCAAAAATAAAAGTCCAGGCCCAGACGGTTATACTAGTGAATTCTATCAAACATTCAAAGAAGACTTGGTTCCTATTCTACTCAAAGTCTTCCAAAAAATTGAAGAAGAAGCAATACTTCCAAACACATTTTATGAGGCCAACATAACCCTCATACCAAAACCTGGCAAGGATGGCACAAAGAAAGAAAACTACAGACCAATATCTCTAATGAATACAGATGCTAAAATTCTAAACAAAATACTGGCAAACCGAATACAACAACATATTAAAAAAATAATACATCATGATCAAGTGGGATTCATCCCAGAATCTCAAGGATGGTTCAACATACGCAAAACGGTTAACGTAATACACCATATCAACAAAACAAAAAACAAAAACCACATGATCTTATCAATAGATGCAGAAAAGGCTTTTGATAAAATACAACACAATTTTATGTTTAAGACTCTCAACAAAATGGGTATAGAAGGAAAATATCTCAACATGATAAAGGCCATATATGATAAACCATCAGCCAACATCATTTTAAACGGCATAAAACTGAGGACTTTCTACCTTAAATCAGGAACAAGACAGGGTTGTCCACTCTCTCCACTCTTATTTAACGTGGTGCTAGAAGTTCTGGCCAGAGCAATCAGACAAGACAAAGAAATAAAAGGCATCCATATTGGAAAAGAAGAAGTAAAGGTATCACTTTTTGCTGATGATATGATCCTATACATCGAAAACCCGAAGGACTCCACAAAAAGATTATTAGAAACAATAAACCAATACAGTAAGGTCGCAGGATACAAAATTAACATACAGAAGTCCATAGCCTTTCTCTATGCCAACAATGAAATATTAGAAAACGAACTCAAAAAAATAATCCCCTTCACGATTGCAACAAAAAAAATAAAATACCTAGGAATAAACATAACAAAGAATGTAAAGGACCTATATAATGAAAATTACAAAGCATTGTTAAGGGAAATCGAAAAAGATACAATGAGATGGAAAAATATTCCTTGTTCTTGGATAGGAAGAATAAATATAATCAAAATGGCCATATTACCCAAAGCAATATACAAATTTAATGCAATTCCCATCAAAATCCCTATGAGATTTTTTAAAGAAATGGAACAAAAAATCATCAGATTTATATGGAACTATAAAAAACCCTGAATAGCCAAAACAATCCTAAGGAAAAAGAATGAAGCTGGGGGCATTACAATACCTGACTTTAAACTATATTATAGGGCCACAATAATCAAAACAGCATGGTATTGGCAGAAAAATAGACACTCAGACCAATGGAACAGAATAGAAAGCCCAGAAATAAAACCACATATATATGGTCAAATAATCTTTGATAAAGGGGCCAACAACACACAATGGAGAAAAGAAAGCCTCTTCAACAAATGGTGTTGGGAAAACTGGAAAGCCACATGCAAAAGAATGAAACTCGACTACAGCCTGTCCCCGTGTACTAAAATTAATTCAAAATGGATCAAAGACCTAAATATAAGACCTGAAACAATAAAGTACATAGAAGAAGACATAGGTACTAAACTCATGGACCTGGGTTTTAAAGAACATTTTATGAACTTGACTCCAATGGCAAGAGAAGTGAAGGCAAAGATAAATGAATGGGACTACATCAGAATAAAAAGTTTTTGCTCAGCAAGAGAAACTGATATAAAAATAAACAGACAGCCAACTAAATGGGAAATGATATTTTCAAACAACAGCTCAGATAAGGGCCTAATTTCCAAAATTTACAAAGAACTCATAAAACTCAACAACAAACAAACAAACAATCCAATAAAAAAATGGGAAGAAGACATGAATAGACACTTCTCCCAGGAAGAGATACAAATGGCCAACAGATATATGAAAAGATGCTCAGCTTCATTAGTTATTAGGGAAATGCAAATCAAAACTACAATGAGATACCACCTCACCCCTGTTAGATTAGCTATTATCAACAAGATGGGTAATAGCAAATGTTGGAGAGGCTGTGGAGAAAAAGGAACCCTCATTCACTGTTGGTGGGAATGTAAAGTAGTACAACCACTATGGAGGAAAGTATGGTGGTTCCTCAAAAAACTGCAAATAGAACTACCGTATGACCCAGCAATCCCTCTACTGGGTATATACCCCAAAACCTCAGAAACATTGATACGTGAAGACACATGTAGCCCCAGGTTCATTGCAGCACTGTTCACAGTGGCCAAGACATGGAAACAACCAAAAAGCCCTTCAATAGAAGACTGGATAAAGAAGATGTGGCACATATACACTATGGAATACTACTCAGCCATAAGAAATGATGACATCAGATCATTTACAGCAAAATGGTGGGATCTTGATAACATTATAAGGAGTGAAATAAGTAAATCAGAAAAAAACAAGAACTACATGATTCCATACATTGGTGGAACATAAAAATGAGACTAAGAGACATGGACAAGTGTGTGGTGGTTACCAGGGGTGGGGGGAGGGAGGACAGGGGGAGAGTTAGGGGGAGGGGGAGGGGCACAGAGAACTAGATAGAGGGTGGCGAAGGACAATCTGACTTTGGGCGAGGGGTATGCAACATAATTTAATGACAAGGTAACCTAGACATGTTTTCTTTGAATATATGTACCCTGATTTATTAATGTCATCCCATTACCATTAATAAAAATTTATTTTAAAAAAAATATTAATGGAAAAATATTAAATAATACCTGACAAAAAAACAATAAAATTGTTATTTAAGATATTTCCATATTGCTTCTTGATTGGCATCCTCACTTGCAATTTTTTTCACCTGTGGACGGGATGAACATTATTGCAGGTGCTTAGAATACGCTGTTGCGCAGAGGAACGTTAGAAGAGAGTAAGGGATGTAAACTTGTGATTTCCACATTGGGCGGACGCACAGGGAACCACCTTAGAGAGAACCCTGATGACAAGTGCCATTTTAACAACCGATTTGCCAAACTCAATAAAAAATTGGGCATTGGTTCTGCTGAACAGATGCAAACCGGCTGAATCCCACCACTGCCTCTGACGTACCTTGCACTGGACCCACGGTGTAATAATAAGAGAAATTTGCCTGACCAGGCGGTGGTGCAGTGGATAGAGCATCAGACTGAGATGCGGAAAGACCCAGGTTCGAGACCCCGAGGTCGCCAGCTTGAGCGCGGGCTCATCTGGTTTGAGCAAAAGCTCACCAGCTTGAGCCCAAGGTCGCTGGCTTGAGCAAGGGGTTACTCGGTCTGCTGAAGGCCCACGGTCAAGGCACATATGAGAAAGCAATCAATGAATAACTAAGGTCTCGCAACAAAAAACTGATGATTGATGCTTCTCATCTCTCTCCGTTCCTGTCTGTCTGTCCCTATCTGTCCCTCTCTCTGACTCTCTCTCTCTGTCTCTGTTAAAAAATAAATAAAATAAGGGAAATTTGGTTATAAGCAGTGTTTGCTTAACCCCTGAGTACTGCATGACTCATAGGTATTGTCTGCCCTCTTCCCTCCCTGCTCATCCAGGTCGTTACCTGGATCATCCCTTGTCCCACCTCCATGAATCTAAATCCTACCCAACCTTCCATGTTCAATTCAAATGCAGTCTCCTCCAATAAACTTTCTTCCATTCCCCAAGTAATCACTCCAGTCTCTTAGCTCCTGTTGAAACCTGTCCTTTGGCATGTGATTATAATTACCTTATTTCATAGGTATTTGGATATATCTTTTATTTACTACTTAACCCCAGACTTGAAGGCTCTTGAGAGCAAAGACCATATCTTATAATTTCTCCCTTTCAAAGTTTTGGGAATTAAATGAGAAAATGTAATTAAAGGGCCTACCTCCCAGCACATAGTATGTGCTCAATAAATGTCAATTCCTTTCCCTCTTTATATCTCCCAGAGCACCTTGCAAAGTCCTCTGAACCCTGTAGCTACCTAATAAATGTTTGCCGAACACATGAATCAATGCATATAAATGGTAGTATTTCAAATAAGATCACTGAGTACAATTTGGATATTTTTATTTTTGTCCCTCGGCTCCTGAACTTGCGGGCCCATAAAGATCATTTCTGCTACATGTCTCCGAAGCCGAAAGCAATATTGTGAGGCTGGAGGCACGTGGTGGAAGGCCGACGTCACCCAGTAGTCAGTCCAGAAGCAATCGGCTAGGATCTCTGCAATAATCTGAGACCTGAAGAGCAAGCTGGACAAAATAGGCAGCACTCCAACCGACCTTGTAGCCAGTTAACTCGTTCAGTCCTTGGAAAGAAACAGTGTGCAGTCCATCCTTGTTTTTGCACTCATCTCATGCCTTTGATAGTCTTTGATTAATTTCTAACAGTTTCATGTTCGTGTAACCAGTAAGCCCCGCACGGCACATATCACCACTTTTCTTCACAACTTTTCATCTTCAGAGGTTGAACCCGGTGGGCACATCGGGAAGTCTGCATAGAGTTGGCACCTCTCGGGGCTCTAAGTTATTAAAGGCTGAACAAATCCTAGATGTTCCTGAGAGGGAGTAACAGCAAACAGACGTGGGAAGACGACAGACACCCTGGTCCCTACTCCTGACGCGACAGGGTCTGTGCATTTCTCCTGAAAAGAGAGTAGGAAGAGTCCCCAAACGCCACAGACGCTGGTCACCCGGGAGCCTTTCAGCTAAACCTTTGGATGGAGCAGGCTTGCCCTCAGTGTTGGGTTACCCTTGTTTACATTAACAGAAAGAAAAGCCAGCCCGGAGCCCCGGACCCCCCTGGCAGAGCCCTGATTTCACACACATTTTCCCCAGATTCCTATTGGCTTGGCTGGAAACCACATATTAAAACCCACCAATCTTTCCACTTGAGCCTGATGAAAGCTTCAACAGAAACAGCTGCACTTCACATGTGGTTTAAGTTAATATCTTATCCCGACGGTTTAACTCTAGCTGGCTGGGCTGCTTTTTTAATATTCACAATCCTCTTTTGTTTCACACGAAGAATATGTCTTTCATTACTCGCCAGAGCAGAGGAACACAATGAAGCTGGTAGCACTTCATCTCTGAAATGTCTGAAATAATTGTTTGTATTGTGTGTTACCCCAGGAACACTCCATGTCAGGTATCTCCGAAGCATATGAAAGCGTTAAACTACCCTAACGCGAACATTGCTCGAGCTATGGGGAACGTTTTCCTATTAAAAAAAAAAAAAAAAAAAAAAAGTAAAGCCCCGCACTAATGGCTCAGAGTTAAGTTTCTAAATCCCAGAGCTCGTTGAGTCCAGCAACATGATAAGTTCATTGTTTTGTTTCCTCCCATGGCTCTCAAAACCATCCCGTCCCTTCAGCCTAGAGGAAAGTGTCATCAGTATGTGGCTTGTTTCCCGCACAGGCACACCACAGACGTATGCACGCACACACTCTGTATTCGTACTGGGCACAGTCAACTCTCAAGTTCATAGAAACCACGCGACTCCAGTTCACCTGGGAAACGCACAGCAGGTTCCAAGGTTTTGCCATCGCGGCTCCTCCTCCTTACAGGAAGTGATGTCACCTAGGGGCAGCTGCACCTCGTGATGTCATTCGTTTTGCAACGGTGAGCAGGAGGTGCTGGGAATAGTCTGCAGGTTTCTCTCTGTCCTAGCAGTTGCCTTAAAACGGTCAAAACTGGAAAGACTTCAATGAGCCCTTTTCATACTCATTAATCATTAAAGATATGGCTACATTTTTTTTGACAGCTCTTGAGTTTTCCCATGCTTTATATGTATGTTTCAATTCCTGATTTTGAATAAATAAGAGGTATTAATAATAAGGGGAAAAATGGCTCACCGTTGATGAGCATGTTAATATGTGCTGGGTGCTGTTCTACCTGCAATCTGATTCAAGCCTCCCCACAACCCTAGAAGTGAGGTATTATTATTACCCCTGTTTTACAAGAGAAACTGAAACACAAAAAATTACACCACTTACCGAGATGGCATGGTTAGCAAGTTGTTATGGCAGAGACTGCTAGTTAGCCCCAGTATCTTTTTTTCTCGCGCTTCTTTAGTTACCAGCATCACAGGAGTCAGCTTTGTGCTGCTTACTCTTGGCTGGGAAGAACAGGAAAAGGGGAGTCTGGATCCCTAAAACTACAGGGTTGCCTGCCCAATCCTGAGCTACGATGAGAAGGTGAAATAAACTTCCATCTTGCTTGTCAAAGGCTCAGTTATTTTGTATGTGTCACAGGAACTGACACCATACATTACCCAACAGTGGCAGAGCTCAAACTGAACCCAAGGCATCTGACCCCTAGAGCCCACTGGCTTAGCCCATGCCCCAGCCTACATCCCTGGCAATATATGGCATCATAGAAAAGCGGAATCCGACATTCTTAGCGTTAGGTGGGATTGCACTGGTTAAAGCTGGCTTTGTTTTTAATGAGATTAACTTTTAAATTGGTGTACTTTGAATAAAGTAGTTTACACTGATAATAATAAAGTGGGTGGGCCTCATCCAATCAGTTGAAGGCCTGGATAAAACAAAGACTCACCTCCCCCAAGCAAAAGCGATTCTGCCAGCAGACTTTCTTTGGACTTGAAACTATTCCTCAAAGTCTCCAGCCTGCTGGCTTACCATACAGACTTTGGACCTACGAGACAACTCTTAAAATCAATCAATCTATCTATCATCTATCTATTATGTATGCATAATAGATAGTTATCTGTATGTATGCATGTATCTATACATTCTGTCGGTTCTCTCTGGAGAACCCTATTACTGGCAGCAATGGTAGGAAGTCAAAGGGGAAAGGGCTTTTATTTCACTCCTGAGGGGTGCTGTCACCACGCAGCCCTAGCCATCTCTGGGTCAGTCAACTACACGCTCCCTTCTCACTGTCAAACCCACAGGTGATAACCAAGTCTTCTCTTACGAAACCCAGGGATCACACTAACCCCAGTGGTTTCTCTACACTTCATAACAATCCTCCATAAATACCCCATAATAATCCTTCATAAGTAATCCTCTTATTAACCTCTCCCCAATTAGTCCTAATATGAGCGTGCTGGGACCCTGACTGACCCAGTATCACCAGAACATGGGAGCCGTTGAAGCCTGGTGTGGCATTCAGAGCGCTCCTCTGAGTCTAACCTCCCTTTCCGGAATCGTTTTCTACCACGCCCATTTGCTCCAAAAGACACGCGTGACCGCACACACAAAATACCCCGCCCTTCTGCCACGCCCCCTGCTGTCCACACCTTGGCGCCTCCACCCCAGCACCTCTGGTTACTCTGGACACCAGCAGTCCACGTGGTCCTGTCCACACTACTTAACAAGAGCAGCAGAGTAACCTGAAAACTCATAAAAGTTGGGAGCCACTGGCCATTATGGCTTTGCCCAAATACATTATATCTCCTGACTCCATTCTAGAATCATCTATCTTCCTCCTGTCAACCACTCAGGCTGTTTCATTTTTTTTTTTTTTTTGTATTTTTCTGAAGCTGGAAACGGGGAGAGACAGTCAGACAGACTCCCGCATGCTCCTGACCAGGATCCACCCAGCATGCCCACCAGGGGGCGATGCTCTGCCCATCCGGCGCGTCCCTATGTCACGACCAGAGCCACTCTAGCGCCTGAGGCAGAGGCCACAGAGCCATCCCAGGCGCCTGGGCCATCTTTGCTCCAATGGAGCCTTGGCTGCGGGAGGGGAAGAGAGAGACAGAGAGGAAGGAGAGGGGGAGGAGTGGAGAAGCAGATGGGCACTTCTCCTGTGTGCCCTGGCCGGGAATCGAACCCAGGACTTCTGCACGCCAGGCCGACACTCTACCACTGAGCCAACCGGCCAGGGCCTGTTTCAGATTGTTGATTGTTGTTTTTCTTTTCATCCAAGACCCCCACCACCCCACCGCCCCCACCACCCCACCCCCGCCCAGGCCCCTCTCTCCCCTACAGTCATATTTGTAGCCAAGCTACAGTATCTAGGAGGTATAAAAATCTTTTGGAGTCATCATTGTTTTTTGAGGTTTGTTTTTTTTTTAACTTTGTTTTCACATCATTTGAGCATATCTGAGCAGATGTGGCATTTTTATTTGGTGTGGTTATGTTTTACTTTTAGAGTTTTTAAGATTCTCCAAAGGTCTTATTTAAAATCAGTAAATAAATAGATAAATAAATAATTAAATGCCAAAGGGACCGTGAAGAACAATAGAGGTTTCGGTAAAAATGACACTTGCTTCTTCTCTCCCGAATTTCCCTCCATTGCGCTAAATATAGTAAGTAATACATGATTTTTCAGCCTGCCACCGTGCCTACCACAGAAATAATGAAAAGCAATGAAAAATGGAAATGAGCAACATGACAAAACGAGTCCCCCTGCGGCTTCGGCTACAAAAGGAAAACGGAATAAATAGACCCAAAGCTGCAGCCCATCCCTACAGTTAGCATTATCAGCATCGAGGACGTGTCAAAAATATCAGAATTAACGAGCCCAGGTCAGCCCCCAGGTAACGGCCACACAGCCCAAGAACACAGAAGAGAACTCAGGAAAGGGAGGCTCATGGTCAGACAAAGGACTGGAAGTTTCTAACGGGGGAAGACAGAGACTCAGGTAACGAAAGAGCCAACGAAAAGGCAAATTGTACCTACGTGTATTCACATAGTTAATACCAGGTAACTGGGTTTTTGAAAACCAACACGGGCTCCCAGTCTGGACCAGCGCTAAGGAAGTCAGTGAAATGTACCACAGATAACAAAAGAGACAGAGACGAAGAGGAAGACCGTTCGCCCCACCTCTTTCCCTCTACAGCCCCGCCCACTGCCTGCCGGTGTGGTCTGGGGAGAGCTTTGCAAAGCCTTGCTCTCAGCAGAGCACAAATTTCAAATGTAATAGCTCCTAATGACATAAGCCTAACGATGCACCACCACTGCTCACTGCAGAGGAGGCTGACCCCGATCCCTGGCATCCTGATTGATTCAGAGATTGATCTTTCACCTGCATTAATTTTCATACAAAACGAAAACTCTGTATTCCTTCCCTGGTCAGTGGCGATCTTTTCCCGGGCTGGTTGTGTGCAATATGTTCATCCCAAAGGTTTCTCTCTCTCTGTTGCTATCTCTCCACATGGCAACTGGAGAGGCACAGAGGTAAAATGTCGACTTCTCCTAAGGCAGTTGCATTTTAATAGAAGGCTCTTAAAGCTGAAGAAACTGCAAGGGTTGAAGAAATGCATCTCTAATGGTGGAAAGACAGACAGCGGGGTTGATGATTTTGGAGAGATTTCCATTCCTGTCCACCTCCCACAATGACGAGCTGCTGGGCCAACCCTGGTCCAATGCTATCTTTCTAAAATTAAATCTATTTCCCTCTTTCAAGCTCAGAAGTAAGCAATGAGTTGCCCTTTGTCTCACAGGGGAAGCAAGGACCCCTCCCCTACTTCCCTGAGCCTCTGTACGGCTCGGTACCAAGGCAGAAGCCGGCTCAGACCGCCTCGGGATCATCGCCTCCTGCCACAAACGTTGGCAGCCATCTCCTCCGTTTTGGTTTGAAGCTATCTGAGTGCCTCATGCCTCAACACGACCAAAACACAACATCAACAGAAGAATTCGGGGCCCGGGGCAGGACCCCTCTCATAGAAGCATAGATCATCCCTTGCAGCTGGGCGGTTGGCAGGGCAGCTCTGCCCCGTCTGAATTCCTGACCCACCGATACATGAAAAGACAACAACAACAATTGTTGTAAGTCAGTGTGTTTTGAGACCGTTTGTTCTGCAGGACAAGATAACGGGAACACCAAGAAAGGACCCACATCAGTGAAAGACGCCCATGTCTGGGTTAAAAATTGCATGTGTATGCAGATAACAAAGACTGGAAGACACTGGGCTAAGCATAGTAGGGTCTTATTTTCTCTCCTTTTACAAGAAGGCAAGGCCTGTAAGCATTACTTTGACAGCTCAGAGCCAGGCCTCTGAAAATCTCTTGGTCTTCCCCTCACCCGGCCAGGCTGTCTACTCCAGCGCCAGCCCCCAGCGTTCCAGGCACCGGGAAGAAACAAGAGATCGTTCCTTTATCAGAGAGCAAAACCTTGCTAGAACTCCCCAGCAGGGATTTCTGTTTTTTATCTCACTGGCGACAATTATTTTGCTTGGCCACCTCAACTAAGGGGGACCAAGAGGTATAGCTTTTTCACCGGCAGTCGCCACCCTGAGCAAAACTGAGGTTTGGTCAGTAAGGAAAGAGGAAAACAAGCTATTGGAGAAGCAACTAGCTATTTCTGCCACAGTTAATAAGGAAACCCATTACATTAGCCGAAGTGCAGAAGCAGAGCAGACTGCTGGGTCAATCCAGTGATGTCGTCAAAGACCCAGGAATTTCCCATGTCTCCGCTCTACTATTCGGAGCCTTGGCTTCAGCCGGAGGCCAGCTCTCCTCCACTCTGTGGGATGGCTGCCAATAGCAATCAGGCTACACGCCTCCTTCTTCATAGCCAGCAGGAGAGTCTGGCCTCTTAAGAGCAAGGAAGCAAGGGGCCACTTTTAAGCGCAGACATTAAACTATGATTGATACGCAATGAATACCTTTCCCAGTTCCAGAGCCAACAGGAATCTCCTTGCCAACAAGGGCTTTCCATTCACAAATTTTGGTTAGACTAAGAGTGAGGGCTCAGCAGTCAGGCTGCCTGGGTTTACATCCATCCTATCACTTTGTCCCTGAACAAGTTACTTGGCCACTCCCAGCCTCAGTTTCCCTATGGGTAGTAATGAGTAAGCTAATACTATCTATTGGCATAGGTTTAATATAAGAAATTAATTTTTCTCAGAGGTTGCCGGTTCGATCCCTAGTCAGGGCACAGACTGTTTCTGTCTTGCTGTTTCTCTCCAAAAAAGTAAAAAGTTTGAAAAGAAAGTACATAGCATGATACCTAGAAGCCAGTAGGCATTGAATAGATGCTGTCTTTATGATTACAGAGAAGAGTTTCACACAGGCCCTCTGTGAGTTTTGGAAACACAGAAATATGTGTAAATCAGGCATACACAACTCCTCCCTCCTCCTTTCTTTGCAGTTTTAATGATATTAACTTTCACATCCTGGAAGGCCCAAGATATTTATTTTTACAAGTCCTTTCTCAAAAATGACCCGTTCCATCCCTCATGCCACTTACAGGTAAACTTGACCTTCAAACCATTCACCTAACACACAGGCTTATCTGGAAAGATCGCTGCAAATTTACCACTAAACGATCCATTGAAGGACCCCATAATTAATCCAATTCAGTCATTAGCACATCTCTGCCAAACATATCATTAAACAACTGAAACGGTGCTTTTGGTTTTTCCATGATTTATTTTAACAAGAATCTAAGCACCTAAGAACCAAATCAGATTATCTATGCAGTAATCCCTTCCATTGTAACAGTATCAGCACTTACAATTACCCGAAAAAGTAAACCTACAGTATTTTTTCAGTTTGAACAATAGAGACAGAGCATAAAACACGGTCGGTAATAAAAACCCTTTGCTGGTAACAGTTGGCCTTCGTTCATTTACTAGCTACAGACGCCGTGCTGAGTGCTGAACAACAGTATAGAGAGTTACTAGGATTAGCCTTATTTTACAGATGAGGAAACCGAGGAGCTGAGAAGTCAAATGACTCAGTGATGATCAGAGTTCTTAAAGAGCAGAACCAGGATTTGAAAATCCGAGACTGTTCTGACCCCAGCGCACTAGCCCTTAAGTAGCAAGCACACCAGTGTGTGATGCCACTTTGGCAGAGAAACTGTGGGCAGATCCTGAAATCTTATATGTGGACGAAAAGCATAGCAGGTACAGAAATAACAGGTTTGGGAGTCAAACCGGAGTCTGTATTTGTTTTGTCATTTAGTCTTTGTTAGTTGTGGGACCTTGATTGAATTATATAAACTTTCTGAGCTTCACTTTCCCATCTCAAAAGCTGAGGCAAGGATAGAGCAAGTGCAAATGTTCTAGAATGTTCTAACGCCTGTCACAGCATTGACCTTCAATAAGCACTAGCCTCCCTTTTTCTCGTTTGCTTTCCTCTTTTTGTCTAATGCTCACACTCTCCTTTGAGGATAATCAGTAATTAAAGCAAGATTTATTACTGGTTTAGGCCTTCATCACCTAAAAATACACAGTACTCAAATTTGTTGAATTAATGAATGTTGATAAATAGTGTGCTTGTTTATCCAATTCATTATCCAAATCAGTTCGTTGTTATTGTTTTTGTTTTTTTTTAAACAATGCCTTATTAACTCTCACTTTAATTATTCAATAATTAAACACAGCCTCAGACTCCAGCCCTGTCCAGCACCTGTGGTGCGTCCACTCAGGGTCACAGTGGTCACAAAGCCAGGCCCAGTGCCCCTCTGGCCGTGCACCTATGAGACTGGAACCAGGAAGCACTCTTCCTAGGAGGTCAGGAGCCCGGGAGGGGCCTGGGGAATAGGAATGGAAGATATAATCACCTGATTCAGGAACAAGCCAATTACAGTGAACATTTGTCACTCCTTTGAGTCATTCAACACCTGTGAACTCCTCTTTGTACCTGAGGAATTTCCCACTGTGAGAGTCATACATTTCCTGAGTCAGGTTGTTAGCAAAATGGCCACAACGATCCTCGCATCTCCACTTGCCCATCCCTTTCCAGTTTGCCTTTGCTGCTCCTCCCATCGTGAACTGGAATCAGTCCCCCACCACCTGAGTCTCTCTGAGCATATGAGTTGTTTTAATATTTTGGAGCCTACATCTCAAGAGATATTGTGACTTCCACCATCACACTCTTGGAAATTATGCTGCCCTGTGAGGATTCCTTAGCTAGTGTCCTTGAGGATGAAGGACCGCGCAGAGGACAGAGATGCCCAGCCAGCAGGACCAACCACCAGTAATGTAAGGGAGGCCATCAGACATCATTCCGGCTGAGCTGAGTGGCCTGATGGTACAGCCGCACAAGTGACCACAGGTGAGAATAATAAAAAGAATATGTATCTAGCTCAGCCTAGTGCAATCTACTAGTTATATATAACCATGAGCAAATAAAATAGTTTTTTTTTAAGCCACTAAGATTTGGGGTAGTTTGTTATACAGCAATAAGTAACTGAAATACAAACATTCTTATAGCTAGAAAGAAAACATGGGTTCTTGGGTCCACCAATGAGATGCACATTCACTCCAGACTTTTGTCAGAGGTTAGTGGCTTGAAGGAATATTCTGTCAAGAGTAGAGGCAACCACGTCTGGTTTCTAAGGGGCAGTGGCAGAGCTTCTAGTGGGAGCATCCAGCGCCAGGAGCATGTCATGGTCCTGTGGAAATAGCAGTGAGATTGCCAATGAACCACCCCTGTGGGGGAACTTGGAGCGCTATTTTTAGCTATGTGGCCTCCCGACCCAGTTTTCTGGCTTTCCTTGGGAACTCTCTGAGCTACCTGTCTTAATTCAAGTTCTCTTAAAAGCAGAGCCTAAGGCAAGGATATAGGCACCAGTAGTTCACTGGGGAGATGCTCCTAAGTTCAGGAGTGAAGGAGTGGGGAGAGCAAGACAGAGAAGGAGGAAAAGTCAGTAAATATGAGTTCCTGGGGCTCATTCCTACTGGGCCCCTCTGAGGTGCCATGCCAAATATGAGGCAGAACTCACTGTCTCCAGAGCATGAGTGCCTGAGGCATCCGTCCTCTGGCTTCCAGTCCCCGTCTAGTCAGATTTGCACTTCTGACAGCTGGAATCAGACGTGGTCCGAGGAGATAAGACATGAGCACAGAGAGTGTTTGTTCTTCCACCTACCATCCAGCCAGGCGCTGCTCCATGTTCAACAGCTGGCCCCTCGGCGGGGAGTGGGGCAGGTAAGACTTTGAGCCACTAAAATCATTGGCAAGGGGAAAGATTACATAGGAATTGGGCAAAAAGCAGCAGTCTGGCATCCTAGGTCTGCATTCTGGCCTCTATTCTCCGACCAAAATGATGCTAAGCTTCCCCTGCCTCTCAGGGCACAGTTCCTTCTCCCCTAACTGGGAATATTATCGCACTCCAGGCTGGGAAGACATGAACTGAAACTCCTCCAATGGTAAACTATTTTCAACGTCAGGAAATTCTTCTTTCCCTGAAAATCAAATCCCTCATGTAGCAGTTTAAATGTTTTTCCACCAGTTTTATTCTGAGAGGAGACAGACAATTACCCACAGCCTTCTGTAAAGTAACCTTTCAGATACTTGAAGGCTTTTCCTCTCCAGGGAAACAGTCCAAGTTAGGTTAGCCTTTTGTGGGAAATTCAATTTTCGGAAGCTTTACCCGTCTCTGGGGCTTTCTGTCTAACCTTGTCCAGATTCTACATGGTCTTGTTAGCTGCAGAGCCCAGACCTGAACCCAGGATTCTGGCTGAGCTCTGACTGCATAGAAAGTAGGGAAGGAAATGGGCTCCCTTAGGATTATTTATAGACTCCACCATCAGCGGTTCTATTTCCAACTCAGTAAACAACCAAAACAGAGCAAGGAGACAAATGTAGTAACAGCAGTGGTCACTTTCAGAGGGAGCAGAAGGCCTCCTGGCCAGGAGTGATGGCCTGGTCATTTCCATTTCTTTTCTTTTTTTTTTTTTTTTTTAGCAAGCGAGAGACAGAGAAAGACTGAGGGACAGACAAACAGGAAGGGGGAGAGATGAGAAGCATCAATTCTTCATCGTTGCAGCACCTTAGTTGTTCATTGATTGCTTTCTCATATGTGCCTTGACCGGGGGGGGGCTCCAGCAGACCGAGTGACCCCTTGCTCAATCCAGAGACCTTGGACTCAAGCCAGCAACCTTGGGCTTCAAGGCCAGTGACCTTTGGGGTCAAGCCAGCGACCATGGGGTCATGTCTATGATCCCATGTTCAAGCCAGAAACCCTCTGCTCAAGCAGGAAAGCCCCATGCTCAAGCCAGCGACCTTGGGGTTTTAAACCTGGGTCCTCAGCATCCCAGGCTGATGCTCTATCCACTGTACCACCTCCTGGTCAGGCTGGCCTGATCATTTCTTACCTCCCCAGTAGAAATCCTTGCATTCACAACCCTATAACCACAAAGACACAACCCAAATCCTACTTACATCAAGCACCAGGACACTGGAATATTTTTAATATTTTAAAAGACACACCCAAGTGAGAGAATTTAGTGAATCTTGGAAGGGATACTCAGTCAAGGACAAATCACAGGAACCTAAGGGATTTTAACCTGTCTCCATCTCACTAATTAACGGATGGCTAAATTCAGACCCAAATTATGTCCTAAAAGAGAGCTGTCCAACAGAAATATAACACAAGCCACTAGCACGAGGCACAGACATCATTTTATACTTTCTAGTAGCCATAGTTTTAAAACAGGTGAAATTAATTTTAATAATATATTTTATTTAACCCAATAGACCTGAAGTACTGTCATTTTGACATGTAATCATTATTTTAAAAGCACTAATGAGAATATTGTATATTCTTTTTCTCATACTAAAATCTTCAAAATTTGGGTTGTAGTTAAACTTAAAATACATCTCAGACTGGCCATCGTTTAAGCACTAGTGGCCACCATATTGGACAGCTCAGATTTACACCATCGATTCCTAACATGTGGTCCCCAAACCAGAAGCCTCAGTATGTCCTGTGAACTTGTTACCAATGCACAATTTCAGACCCCACTGCAGACCTGCTGGGTGAGAAGCTCAGAGTGTAGCCTAGGAGTTGGGTTTTCACACGCCCTCCAGGTGAGACTGATACACACTCAAGTTTGAGAGCCACTGATCTACACGCTGCCAAATCAGAAATGCTTAGTCTGCTCTTCATGCACGATCACCAGTGTCTCCTGGAGCCTTTAAGAAGCTAACGCCCCCGTTTTCCTGTGGCTGGGAAGCCTAACATAGCAATTCGGTTCCCATGAGTTATCTTTTTTCATTTTGTTTCTGTGCCAATGAAACAAGTTTTCCAGAGGCGAATTCTTCTTTTTCAAATGATCCATTTTACCCTTCTTTCCCCATTGTCTTTGGATTTCATTCCTGCATCTTCTTGACATTTTAAAGGCATCACAACCACACTTACCTTTATCTATGTACCTAAGGGTTGCAGATTTCGCAAATAAAAATACAGGACATCCACTTAAATTTAAATTGCAGATAAACAACAAATAACGTTTTAGTATTAGTGTGTCCCAAGTAATATTTCCCAGAAGTTATAAGGGGCAGACTTATACTAGAAATTATATCTTTATTTGGAATTCAGATTTAACTGGGCATCTTTCTTTTATCTGCCAAATATATTCCTATCCCACCTACATCCTCTGACTGCAAATTCCTCCGCTGACCAGACCAAGAAAGTCTCCTGGGTGAGCTATGGAGCAGAAGAGCAGCACTAACTCTGAGCACTACAGGCCTGCGGTCTCGGTCCCCAGCAAGAAGTCATTCTGGGTAAAACCAGCTGCCCAAATATATTCTTTGGCTTTCCAAGGATGGGTCCTCTGGCTTCCAGTGAATGCCAGCTGCCTCTCAGGATCAAGCTTTCATTTAAAAAAAAAAAAAAATCAAATCAAACAAAGAGTGCAGTGTCAGTCACTTAGAGCTGTGCAAATGTACCCGCTTAGCTCACAGCTCAAATTGGGCCTCCAGATTTGTGCTATTGAAAAGGAAATTGGCCTCACTTCGAAACAGCCCCAAAGTGGGGAAATTAATACAGAAGACGCCAAGTCATAATGAAATCTGGCAACGGCAGTGAGCTGTGTGGCATCATCCAATTACAGCAAACACAGACTCTGTCCAAGGGGAGAAGCCAGTCTGGACACCAAACAAAATTAGGATCCTACTCGGTAATTACCAGCGGAGAGAGGAAATGTGTGAGGATGTTGCAAAAATTGGAGAGTCTGATGAACGCAAAGACCCCAGTAAATGCGCAAGATCATTATAAGATCATTACCTGTTCCCTGAGCCCACTGCAACCCACCTATCAGCTCACATCGTGCATTCATGACCGCATGCCTGGAGGAGGTGTTCTGTCCCTTTCACTGACCTGGGTCTTTCCCGCAGCCTGGTAGACTGACTCCAGGGAGCCATAGCCACCAGGATTATCGTCCCAGAGGACTTAACTTTGCCTGGTGAACCACAATGACACCAAGACCCCTGGGTGAGAAAGAACTTGGGGGTGGGCATAACAGGTAGGAAAGGCAACGACTGAGGGAGAGAAGAGACTCCATATGCTCATCCAAAATAAATCCGTATGAACGGATGGGGAAAGTAAAGAGATGTTGTACCCCATGTTCTGAATAGCATGAGGGCTCATACTCAGAAAGCACTATTTTATCTTCCCCTGCCATCTCCTCCACACTTGGGGGAGCAGAATATAGGGGCTGGAAATGAATAAAAAGGTATGAAACCTGACTGTTTCCGTTCATAGTTTCATCTTGGAGTTATCCCTAAGGTGAATTGTGTGAATTCAACCCAATATTAAGGGGAAAGGACTGCATGCACTTATCCTGTTAAAGGTAGAACAGTCTTGACTTTTAAAAGAAAAAACACAATAATGCAAAAATAAGTTTAATACCAATGAATAAATATGAGAAGTTCATACCATCAAGTAACCTAATTTCCAGAGGTCAACAGAAAATAAAATAAAAATTTAGCATAGATATGGGTCTTATACAGATGATATAACAGGAAAGAAGAAAACTTTTACTTTTTTTTTTTATTCAGTGAGAGGAAGGGAGGCAGTGAGACAGATGCCCACATGCACCCCAACAGAGATCCACCTGGCAAGCCCACGAGGGGGCGATGCTCTGCCCATCTGGGGCATTGCTCAGTTGCTGAGCAACCAAGCTCTTCTTAACACCTGAGGCAGAGGCCATGGAGCCATCCTCAGCACCCCCAGAGCCAACTCGCTCTAATCGAGCCATGGCTGCAGGAGGGAGAGAGAGAAAGAAGCAAAAGGCGGAGGGTTGGAGAAGTAGATGGGCGCTTCTCCTGTGTGCTCTGATTGGGAATCGAACCTGGGACATCCACACACAGGTCCAATGCTCTACCACTGAGCCAACCAGCCAGGGCCAAAAACTTTTATTTTTTTTATAAGTCGGGTACATTTTGAGCCAGTAAACTTAGGAGGAAGACAAAATTCCTCTTAGAGAGAAAACTTTGCTTTTGGTTTAAAAAAATGTATCAAAATATTTGATTATAGAAGATGAGGCCTTGGAAAAGCTTTAGACCAGGGGTCCCCAAACTACGGCCCGCGGGCCGCATGCGGCCCCCTGAGGCCATTTATCCGGCCCCTGCCGCACTTCCAGAAGGGGCACCTCTTTCATTGGTGGTCAGTGAGAGGAGCATAGTTCCCATTGAAATACTGGTCAGTTTGTTGATTTAAATTTACTTGTTCTTTATTTTAAATATTGTATTTGTTCCTGTTTTGTTTTGTTTTTTACTTTAAAATAAGATATGTGCAGTGTGCATAGGGATTTGTTCATAGTTTTTTTTATAGTCCGGCCCTCCAATGGTCTGAGGGACAGTGAACTGGCCCCCTGTGTAAAAAGTTTGGGGACCCCTGCTTTAGACAAAGAGAAGGTAAATTATGCTGACTAAGCAAGGAATGGGAACTGGGGAGTTTATTGACCGTTGCTTACTGGTAACTGAAGGAAGAGATTTGGGGAACATGAAAAGGAAAAAAAAAGTAAAAGGTGGGGCCAATTAAATGAGGAGATCTGGGGACTTCAGCAGGTTAGAGAGAAAGTCCCGTGATGGAAAAAGGGTCAAAAAATTGGGGGACAGTTGTGTGGAACTGTCATTAAAACACCTGTAGTTCTACAATCTGATCCCAGAACTTTGATAACACCTGCTGTGTACAGGAGACTCGGGTGGAACTTCAAGAAAAGACGTGGGGGCCGCCGCCATGTTCACAAAGATGTAGGGCAGAAAGCAAGAGGTAACGGAAGTGAGACATGCATGAGAGCAAGAACTTCAGCAGGTCCAGGAAGTCAGAGCGGGAGGCAGCCACGAGAACATAAGCCCTGTCAAAAGATAAACTGGGGCACGTTAACATTGTTTTTTAAGGGTTATTTGAGCGAACATCAATTTGAATTGGGTAGCATCCAGCCTAGCAGACAGAGAGGAGCTCCAAGGAGCTGTACAGAATGAAACACCTTTCTAGGCAGAAGTGAATGGGAACAAGGAAGTTATACTAGGCAAAAAGTGGGTTGGTTATCGCAAGGTTACTTTCCTTTAAAGGATGGTAGGGGTCTATCAGGCAGATGGCAGGGGTCTATCAGTGCTGATCAGGTGATCCCTGATTGACTGGTTTAAGATTCCATTTCTAGGAGAAACTGTAATTAAGTCTTGGTTTAGCATAAGTGACTCCAGTTTGGTCCTGTGGGCTTGTTTTTAATAGCCCTTTGGGAATTTGTAAAAATACTGGGTAGAGCTCCAGACTTCCAGCAAGACCTGAGGTGGAGGCTTGAAACAATGTTCTTCTATTCTAGATAAAGCCAACCCCTAAACTAGAGATATCTGATTTACACAACCAAAACTGAAGCTACTAAATATAGGAGGAAGGGAGGGAGGGATGGAGGGAGGAAGGGAGCGAGGGGGGAGGGAGGGGGAGGGAGGGAGGGAAGAAGACTGAGAGGTAGACAGGGAAGGAGGGAGGGAGGGAGGCAGGGAGGGAGGGAGGGAGGGAGGAACACAGAGAGGAAGACAGGGAAGGAGGGAGGGAGGCAGGGAGGGAGGGAGGGAGGGAGGAACACGGAGAGGTAGACAGGGAAGGAGGGAGGGAGGGAGGCAGGGAGGGAGGGAGGGAGGGAGGAACACAGAGAGGAAGACAGGGAAGGAGGGAGGGAGGCAGGGAGGGAGGAAGGGAGGGAGGGATGGAGGGAGGAAGGGAGCGAGGGGGGAGGGAGGGGGAGGGAGGGGGAGGGAGGGAGGGAAGAAGACTGAGAAGTAGACAGGGAAGGAGGGAGGGAGGCAGGGAGGGAGGGATGGAGGGAGGAAGGGAGCGAGGGAGGGAGGAACACAGAGAGGAAGACAGGGAAGGAGGGAGGGAGGCAGGGAGGGAGGGAGGGAGGGAGGGACACAGAGAGGTAGACAGGGAAGGAGGGAGGGAGGCAGGGAGGGAGGAATGAGTAAAATAGAGAAAAAGAAGTCCAATCACTACAAATTCATCTGATATCACTTCAATTTAGACATCATGGATAAGTAATATTGATAAAGTAAAATGTAAAAGAAAGCAGGTCAAATAGATATGACTAAACTCTGTTCATTACAAGGTACAAAAGCCGTGTGTTTTAAACAGGTTAAGAAATGGCTTTCAGGTCAGACAGCCAGATTCTGTCCCCAGCCTGGTTCCTTCCTAATCAGGTCATCTTAGCAATTGACCTGACTCTCTCTGAGCATTTTCCTTACCTGTAAGAAGAAGATAGTCATACTTTCCTAATATGAACTGTGAGAAATAACTGAGATAGTAATGTATACCTAACGGAGCTTCCTTCCTGGCAGTGACAAACTGGATTGTTTCAAAGCCACATTCCCACCAAGACTGAACAGAAAAACCGGGCGGTTCCTTTTTGCGACAGGAAAAAGAGCCCATGGATCTTTGAGGTCTCTTCTGGACCCAGATTCAGTCTCCTTTTCCCCAGCTCCTTCCGGAGTTCGGCCATCAGAAAATGGTGAAAAACTACCGTATTTTTCGCTCCATAAGATGCGATTTTTTCCCCAAAAAAGTGGAGGGGAAAATGCCCGTGTGTCTTATGGAGCGAAAAATACGGTATTTTATTAAATATTTTAACACACACCATTTGATTCAGAATATTTTTTTTTCTTATTTTCCTCCTTAAAATCCTATGTGTGTCTTATGGTCAGGTGCGTTTTATGAAACAGAAAACATGTAAGTCAGCTCCTTGCCCACCTGCCCCTGCTTGAAAGTCCGTCACTGCCCACTGCACAGCCTTAACGACCAAAAAGTCCTCCTGTCCCTAATTGCGCCAGAGGAGAAATGTGTGGACAGTTTGTTTCTAGACATCACCGCTCTTACTTATTTTTCTTTTACAAGAACTCTGTTCTGTTTGAAACTTGTTTATTTATGCTTATTTCTTCTTAATAAGAAAGAGCCTGGCAAGTATCACTTACTTACTGAAAGGAAAAAAAAATGTAAAGTTGAAGTAAAGGAAGGAAAAAAAAGCATTAAAATAGATAGGGGTTGGGAGAGGTGGAAGGAGAAAGATGAAGTAGAAGAATGAAGAAAAATAAAAGCGTAAAAGGGGGAGAGCAAGAGAGAAGATGAACCCCCGGGCAGCACCACTCATCCGGGAGAAGAAAGGTCGCAGCCTATCGGGGACAAGGCACAGAAGTCCCTGGGTGTATCAACACGACTTTGTGACTTGATGTGAATTCTTGTGAACACCCAGATCTTCAGCCAAACCCATATTTACAAGCAAATATAACAAATTCACATGGGGTCTTCAGTGCTAACAATGCCATCCGCAAGGGAAATTCAACATTTTCTGAACCTGTTTTTATATTGTGTTTTTTCTGGTTGTTTGTTTGTTGTTTTGTAACTGAGGCAATACAACCAAGGTTCTGGAAGATTTCATTCATCCCCATAATGACCCTGGGAGAAATACGAAACTCTGATAGTTGTTAACATTTTCTGGCCTCACACTGGAACATGTATAGAGAATCAGAGGTCTTCTCCAATAAACATGACCCCAAAGGTAGAGTATATCACTTCAACCACAGGATAATCCTGTTTATCACTGTGTGGTTAGAGGGAAAACGTGTGTGTCTGACTATCTGTGACTGTGTATTTTAAAACATTGAACAATTTTGCATAAACCTTCTCATCCGCTCCCTAAGATTTCTCCAGAGCGCTAAGCAGCACATCAGGTTACTTCACTGGGTAAGTTATTTCCAGATCTTTACAACTGAAATTATCTGGCGTAGTCCAGGGGGGAATAGGAATTCTGCAATGACGGTGCTCCAATGTTGAACCCTGGGGTCCTAGAGCCTGAACTGTGGCTACAGTGGAGGTCACAGCTGTTCCTCAGAGCTGATAAGATCAGGGGAAGAGGTGTAAAGCATGCTAAATCCTGTTCCCCATGCCCATAATTAAGAAGACTTGCCTTTCGTCTGTTTTTCAAAGGGTTTTATGCCTACCGCTGTTAACATCTGCTAAAAATTGTGGTCTAACATTGGGCTTTCTTGTTCCTCATCGAAACAGAGAGGGTATGCAAGATAAAAAGAAAACACCTGTATTGTAACAGGGAATAAATGTGCTATATTACTGATATTGGTCTAACTAGCTGTTGGTCAAATAAGTTTGTAAAATATGATTTTTATGTTTGCTCGCTTAGAGTTTGCATTGGGGGCTGGGCGGTGCCAGGTATATGTGGTCTGTGAAATTACAAATTACCATCCTGCTTGGGAAGGGCCATCGCTTTGCTCATGTTTACTGGCGGAGAGGTTTTCCCCGCCAGAAAGCTTTGAAAAGAGCAGAGAAGAAGGAGAAGAGGGAGAGAAGCCATGTTTGCAGAGTGAGAGGAGAGAATGCAGGGTGCTGAAGAAGAAGCCCTGTTGGCAGGGAAAGAGAAGGTGTGCAGATGGGGAACCAGAGGTGAGGGGCTTTGGGAGCCCTCCTGAGACTGGTGAGGCCTTTGATTCTAGGGGGAACCGGAGAAGATTCTCCTGGTTGTGGAACTGGAGAATGTGTCAGGGCTTTGTGAGCTCCGCATGAATGAAGAGGGAAGTGTTTTCCCTGTGTGTTTGCTTGTCAGCCAGTGCGAGACTTTAATAAAGGAATGGCCCAGGCCCTGGCCGGTTGGCTCAGCGGTAGAGCGTCAGCCTGGCGTGCGGGGGACCCGGGTTCAATTCCCGGCCAGGGCACATAGGAGAAGCGCCCATTTGCTTCTCCACCCCCCCTCCTTCCTCTCTGTCTCTCTCTTCCCCTCCCGCAGCCAAGGCTCCATTGGAGTAAAGATGGCCCGGGCGCTGGGGATGGCTCCTTGGCCTCTGCCCCAGGCGCTAGAGTGGCTCTGGTCGCCGCAGAGCAACGCCCCGGAGGGGCAGAGCATCGCCCCCTGGTGGGCAGAGCGTCACCCCTGGTGGGCGTGCCGGGTGGATCCCGGTTGGGCACATGCGGGAGTCTGTCTGACTGTCTCTCCCCGTTTCCAGCTTCAGAAAAATACAAAAAATAAAAATAAAAATAAAAATAAATAAATAAAGGAATGGCCTAGCATTTTTTGGCTCCACTGTTTCTTTACCGTCTGCCTGAATCCAATGGGAACCTGCATGTGCATGGCCGTGACAGCCGCGACTACTGGCCATACACTAGCCATAGAATTAAAATAAGAAATAAAATAAGCTTATAAAAGAATTTATGTAAAGCCACTCATATTAATTAGTCTTAGTAAATATTAAACTCAGCTTGTCTCTAACTATAACTGTGATTTAATAATACCAATCTAGTAATGAAAGTTATGTATTCTGTAACAAATCAAAAGTATATAATCAACCCGACCTGTGGTGGCACAGTGGATAGAGCGTCAACCTGGAACGCTGAGGTTGCCGGTTCAAAATACCAGACCTGCCCAGTCAACTACTATGAGTTGATGCTTCCTGCTCCTGCCCCTCTTTCTCTCTCTCTCTCTCTCCTCTCTAAGATCAATAAATAAAATCTTAAGGGGGAAAAAAAAGTACATAATCAATCCTGTGCTTTCACCTCTGGCTGCGCTGTCGTTACAGTTGAATGCCCCACTCCCCTCCCAGAAACCTTAGAAGTGGCGGTGAATCGACTACTGCACAGGGAGAATTAACATCAGAGCAAGAAGAACGACCCCTCACCCCCCTCCCCCCTCTCTCGCCTCACTAGGTTTACAGTTTCTATTCTCCAAACAAGGCCAAGAGGACAACCTGACCACAGGAACATGGAGATACCAGTTTAATGGAAAATAATTATTTTTCAGAAGAACAATGACTTTAGTTTATGAGTTACCTGCTAGTTTCAGTTCCAGTTACAGGGCCAAGAGGACTGCAGAAGTCCAGCCAGCCACGAGAATAAGACAGTCCCTTTCTCACAAGAAACTGCATGTCTGCCCCCACCCAAGAGTTCTCCCCCTCCCGAATCTTCCTGATCCCCTATGTAATCTGGCCAAGGCTTCTGAACCATTAAGACGGGATTTTGAGGACAGGAGTCTCCCATCTTCTCAGGTGGCTGGCACTTAAATAAACTTTTTTCTTCTGCACCAGCACCTTTCACAAATATTGGCTTTTTGTTTCATGGCAGGTAGCCAAAACTTGTGTTCAGTAATAGCATGAGTACAGTGGGTATTATCTTGTTAGGGGTATTAACTCTTTGTAAGGAAAAAAACATATTCCATAATCTAGGTGACCCTATAGGGGTACTTAGCGATATTGTTTTGTTCCTGGGTCTTAATCTATGAAGAGGAACTTGAGCAAGTATCAATATTTGTTGCAAAGCACTATTCCATCTTGGGAGGCTAAAAATAAGACATCATTTCTGTCTTCAAAGAGCTTAACGTCAAATTGAGAAGACAAGAAATTAAGATGTGAAGAGTTAATTAAATAACAGCATAGGTTAATTAATAAGACAACAGCAAAGGACAGGTCTTGAAGCAACGCATTTGTAATTTCCATGTGAATTACACAGCTAAGAAATACCTCAAGAGTATGCTGAGATTACTTCCAGCTGGGGTGGAAATGAAAACTTTCCTGAAGGAGGTGGGACTCAAGCTGAGCCTTCAAATTTGCATGAGATCTGGATAATAATCAGAGTTTACTGTGTGCAGCATGCTATGTGATTCAAATATCTCACTTAACAGTCCCCAAAAAGCCGTGGTAAAGTAGACATTATTGTTCCCATTTTGCAGAAGGGGAAACTAAGTCTCAGCAAAGTTATGTAACTATGCTCAGGATTAGGATTCAAACTCAAGCTCTGAAACCCATACCCCCATGACACATGGCGTGGCTGTTTGACACCTGAGAAGGGTTAGGCCGAACTCGGAGATGAAAATGCACAATGGCCGGAGGATACTGAATATCCTGGTCCAGCACAGGTGAGAGGTCAGTTGGAGACCTCCAAACCAAAACTGCTGGAGCACAGTGAGACAGCTGGGCATGCACCTGGAGTGAGCCTGACCTCTAGTCACCAGATGATAAACGTTGGCTATTATTGTGGATACGAATAATGAAAAGTTTAACTGTTTAACTCAAAGCATTTCTACTTTTTTTCTCTATGCGGTTCAGCAGTATTGAATGCCGATTTAGTAAAAAACGCCAGACCTCCAGTACTCTTAATTTGGAACCCAGGATAACCTACATGTGGTTTTGCACAGCTTTGCATACCAAGCTCAAGTTCAAGAACTCCTCCCCTTCTTGGTTAATTAATGGACTAGTCGCAGTGGTAGTCAACCTGGTCCCGACTGCCCACTAGTGGGCATTCCAGCTTTCATGGTGGATGGTCGCGGAGCAACCAAAGTATAAACAAAAAGATAGATTTAACTAGAGTAAGTTGTTTCATAAAGATTTATTCTGCCACACTTAGCAAAAATTAGACATAAAGTACTTGGTAAGTAATTATTATTATATGCTTTAACTTGCTGTAACCCGGCTTTATAAATTTTATAAAGTAAAGTTCCTTCCCTACTTTATAAATCACCATGACTGTGGAACCGGTGGGCGGTTAGAAAATGTTACTGCTAACAGAGATACAGAAGTGGGCGGTAGTATAAAAAGGTTGACTGCCCCTGAACTAGTGCAAATCCAGCTGTGTCAATCCTTTGCCCTTTCTGCTTGCTGTCCACTGTGGCCAAAAAAGGGGCCCCACGCTGCGTCTGATAAGCTCAAGAGAGGCCTGCATAGATGCCTTGCAGACTTAAGAGACCTAAAGTGACCACACAGGCCGGTCTGAAATAAAAACTTTCTAACTGGAAGCAGTTCATGGTGGGGAGTCATGTCCTAGGGAGGTGTTTTGCTCTAACAAAGGTCAGTGCTTACCTTAATTGATCCTGTCTGTTGTCTCTCGCATCTACAATAAAGTACCTGATAACATGCCTTTGCAGTGTAACGTTCATCTTCTTTTCCTGCCCCCTCAGGGTGCAGCCACCCCCCCAGAGCAGGAACCAACAAACCCCCTCATTGTTATTATTACACGTTACTTGTTAAGCGTTAACTATCTTATGCCTGCCTGTGTCAAAGAAGTTTGAGTATATACATTTTTACTTGTTATACAATCACAACCCCAAAGATTTCCCCTGCTTTGCTTTCTCTCCTGCCTCCCTAATCTGTCATCAACGGGTTTCAAGTAACCCCCTCACCTCTTCCCCTTTGATTCTGTTGCATAAAGTGAGTGGTGAAGCCGCTGTTTTCCAGAGCACTTTCTCAATCCACTGAGACTTTGCTACCCTGCAATTGTCAACAGTTTCGCTCAAATAAACTCATAAAAAATTCATACTGGTTTTGACGTTTCTTATGTTGACAAAGCCCAATAAACCATGGTATGGTTCTCAGGCACATGTAAGTCCTTGCCTTCTCCATTGACTAGAGTGTTCTAGAGACTTAGTTATTCTCCTCTTCCTGATACAGGGAGGGAGACACCCTTACAAATGGGTATTTACTCTCTAAATATAAACAACTTTTACAAAAGGATAACTTTTACTCAGTTTTCAGAGCTTCTGCTGAGTTTGCCCTTTCTTAAAAATAACCAGCTCAAGATAACCCTTGTGCCAAAGAGGCGCATTTTGGGGTGGCATATTCTACTCTCCTTCACTGACCGCTATCTAGAGCCTCCACCCACATGACCCAATGGGGCAGTGTAAAGCCAGTGGCCACGGCCATCATGGCCATTCACATGCAGGTTCGCATTGGATTCGGACAGTTGGTAAAGAAACAACGGAGCCAAGAACTGGTGGGCCATTAGCTTTAATCCTAGCTTGCACCCGGCGGGCAAGTAAAAACACACACTGGGCTCCAAAACCCACTCACATTCAGTGCTCACAAAGCTACTGACTTATCCGAGTTTCCTAGAATCAAAGGTTTCTAGCTCACCAGACTTATTCACCTCTGTTCCCCATCTCCTTCCTTCTCCCTGCACAAACTCTGCACAAACTGGCCTCTCACTCAACACTCCACCATCTTGGCTGCTTCTCCTGGCCTACTCCACGTGGCCTACTTCTGCTCTCTGCTCTGCTCTCTCCTCTAATGATAATCTCAGGAACCAAGAGAGCAAGCTCCCGTTCTGCCCCCATTTTATAGTGTAGATTCAAAACCTTTAATCCAATATACAAAATAGGAAAGTCTCTAATACAAAGTCACTTCTCTGGGGCATGATGGGATTGTACCACCCCACATCAAAACGGGTGGGAAAGGCTTAATCCCAAAACCAAGCCCCAGGCTACAAGGATTCTGCCTGCCCACAGCCCACAGAGACACACATTAATATCACCTGGGCAATGGCCTCCACGTGGGCAGTGCCATCTTTAACAAAGTGAGTATAATATATTTTATCTGCCCAACAGGCAGTCACGTCCTTTTATGCCTATGAAGCCAGCTAGGTTCTCAGTTCCTAGAAAGCCAGGCAGGAGAGTCCCTTTGAACCCTTTTAGCACCTAAAATGGCTCCCCACTCAGTTTTTCCTTGGAGATGTGATAAGAACTTCAGTTAAAGTGTTCTCTCTCCTTGAGCTCAGAAAATGGAATGCTCAGAATACTGAAATAATTTCAGCCAATAGCAACTCAGGGGACAGAAGGATCTTCTTTTTGTTCCCCAAATCACATCACTTGAAAGTCACCACGTTACGACAGAATGGAATGCTATAAGGCCAGAGGCCACTGCCGTCGTGGCCCTGCAGGCTCACGCTGGATTCGGGCAGATGGTAAAGAAACGGTAAAGCCAAAAAATGGTGGGCCGTCCCTTTATTAAAGTCTCGCATCGGCAGATGAGCAAACAGACAGGGAAAACACTTTCCTTTTATTCGGGGCTCCCGAAGCCCTGACGCATCCTCCGGTTCCACAACCAGGAGAGTCTTCTCCAGTTCCTCCTAGAATCAAAGGCCTCACCAGTCTCAGCAGAGCTCACTGTGAGTCAAATAAGTTTGTAAATATTGTAAGGTCGGGGGATAGAGGGCTGGTCACGTGGGGAACTTAGGCTCCGGGAACTTTGGCTAGGACCGCCCACAGTCAAGCGCACCAAAAAGAAACTTCCTAGGACTCCTTGGAAACAAAGGCGATTGACTGTCAGCCAGTAAGATTTCTCTACGTCATATTAGCCCGACTGCCCTAGAGGGACCCCTTTTTAAATATACCCGTGCGGTCTCTCCATGTGCGATTTTTTCCTGACCTCCATCTTGCACGCCAGTGAGTCTCGTCCGGGGAACGCTTTGTACTGAATAAAGCCTTTTAAACTTACCACACTTGGTGGCTCCGAGACCTGTTCCTTCCTTCTCGGCGGGGAAAAATACCTTACAAATATGATATATTTATATATGTTTGCTCGCTTATACTTTGCATTGGGTGTGGGGGACAGGCTGTAGGCACGCAGGGTTGTTATAGCCTAAGGCTTAGTTTTAAGACTAAGCTTTTCCCCACACCCTTAACTGTTGCATGATGTGGGATGGTGCACTCTCATGAGGAATCCCATTATGCCTCAGACAAGTGACTTTGTATCTGAGACTTCCTTGTTTGTATTAAAGGTTTGGATTGAAGGTATTGTATTGTTTGGATTAAAGATTTGTATTTCTACACTATAAAATGGGGCAGAGGAACTCATGCTGTAGGAGAGCAGAGAAAGGCCACACAGAGGAGAGGAGAAGCAGCCAAGATGGCAGAGTGCTGAAGGAGAAGCCAGTTTGTGCAGAGTTTGTGCAGAGAGAAGGAGATGGGGAACAGAAGTGAATAAGGCTGGTGTGGTAGAAACCTTTGATTCTAGGATACTCAGATAAGTCGGTGGCTTTGGGAGCCCTGAATGGAAAGGGAAGTGTTTTTCCACTGTGTGTTATTTCTTGCCCGCCGGGTGCAAGCTAGGATTAAAGCTAATGGCCCACCAGTTCTTGGCTCCATTGTTTAATTACTGTCTGTCCAAATCAAATGCGAACCTGCACGGGCCAGGCAGCTGTGAAAGTGGCTGTGGCTACTGGCTTTACACTCACAAAGTCCCTCACCTCTGGTTCCTCATCTTCACACCTTCTCCTCTCTCGGCAAAACTGGCTTATTCAGCATTCTGCATTCTCTCCGCTCTCCCTGCAAAACTGGCTGGGGCCACAAAGACCCCTCCTCCAGTGAACATTAGCAAAACGATGGCCCCTCCCAAACAGGAATGCAATCTGCAATTTGCAATCAACTGCCCTGCTCTGAGGGCAAGCACACAGGTGCCCAGCACCATTTCTTAACAATAAAAGTGAGCAGACTCAAAAAACACAAATTTTACAAACTCATTTGCCCAACAAATGCAAAAAGCCATATGACCCTCAGAGAGGTGGAGAACTGGTTTATTACACCAGCTGGCTCAGAGGGGTTAATTCCCCAAAGTCTGAGCCCCGACGGGCAGGTTCTTGGGAGTTTTAAGGTCAGACGGTTGGGCAGGGTTACAAGGTATGCAGAATGCAGGAGCTGATTTACAGAAACTAAAAGGCCAAATTAGCAGAAGCAGAACAAAGAAGCAGTAACAACCATATCCAGGTGAAGCATTTTGCTTTGTCACCATGGAGTCATAGCCATATCAACCATAAGGCTGATCTTGAAGTCAAGCCCCTTTATCATTTTAAGATATTCTGTAAAAAAAAAAAAAAAAGTTTTCTCAACAAATTACAGCCCTGTGTTATAAAGGACCTGTAGAAGGATTATTGGAACGATTTCTAAGGAATCACATTTAACTATTTGTCTTTTGACAAATCTATGTCAGCAAGTAATGTGTGGTCTTGGGTCCCTCCAATGAGAATTAAAACTATGTTGTGGTGTCAGGCAAAGAGTCAAAGGGTGGCCATTATTTAAAAACACTAAAGAATTTGCAAAGCCAGAAGAGAACAACTATTAAAAAACATAGTTTCTTCCTTAAAATAAATAATAAGCCCTACCGTCTTGTTGGGCAGATAAAATGTATTATGCTCACTTTGTTAAAGTGGCGCTGCCCACGTGGAGGCCGTTGCCCAGGTGATATTAATGTGTGTCTCTGTGGGCAGGCAGAATCCCTGTAGCCTGGGGCTTGGTTTTGGGATTAAGCCTTTCCCACCCGTTTTGATGTGGGGCGGTACAAGCCAATCATGCCTCAGAGAAGTGACTTTGTATTAGAGACTTCCCTATTTTGTATATTGGATTAAGGGTTTGGATTTCTACACTATAAAATGGGGATGGAGCGGGAGCTTGCGCTCTTGGTTCCTGAGATTAGCATTAGAGAGCAGAGCAGAGAGGAGAGCAGAGAAAGGCCACGTGGAAGAAGCCAGGAGAAGCAGCCAAGATGGCGGAGTGCTGAGTGAGAAGAGAGTTTGTGCAGTTTGTGCAGGGAGAAGGAAGGAGATGGGGAACAGAGGTGAATAAAGTCTGGTGAGCTAGAAACCTTTGATTCTAGGAAACTCGGATAAGTCAGTAGCTTTGTGAGCACTGTTGTGAGTGGGTTTTGGAGCCCAGTGTGTGTTTTTACTTGCCCGCCGGGTGCAAGCTAGAATTAAAGATGGTGGCCCATCAGTTTTTGGCTCCGTTGTTTCTTTACCGACTGTCCGAATCCAATACGAACCTGCATGGGCCAGGCTGCTGTGATGGTGGCCCTGGCTCCTGGTTTTACAGTCTGCATTAACCATTACCATTTATTGCCTAATTAATATACAACAAAACAATAATCACACATTTTGCCAGATTAACTTTTAACATTTATTTATTACAATTCTGCCATGGTTATGTAAGTGTACTCTTAGTCTGACTCTTCTCCCTACCACAGAAGCATATTCTAACTTCCCTGCCACAGAAGCATATTCTAACTTCCCTGACTCAGTTTTCTAGAATTGGGTGTGAGGACGAGGACAGCAAGGGATACAGAAAAGACACTACACCTGCTAGTGCAAAAAGCTCTCAAGGGAGTGCTTTTTCAGAAAGTTTAGAGGAGAACCATTCTAGTTAATCACGTGAATGAGAGAAATGTAATCAAATCGAAAAGCAAATTTTTAGTAGTACTGTAAACTTTGTATCCAATTCATGATGTTTGAAACATTGCAAGAACTAGAGGTATTATAAAGTTGCCTTTTGTTTCCTGGGCTTCTTTGAGGATAGCTTTGAGATTGGACCACACGTGGCCACAGCTTCAATACAATAGGGTTGCATGTGGTAATCCTTGTATGCTTGTACTTAAAACTTTAAAAGCATCTGGAAGAGAAATTGCTCTATAGCTGCAAACTGTACCACTTACCCCACCTCCATCAAGGAGCCCTGCCATGCTAGAGCATTCCTCCTAATACAGACATTGGGTTGAGCATTGTTTCACATATACAACAAGTTACCGTATTTCCCCATGTATAAGACGCTCCCATGTTTAAGATACACCTTAATTTTGGGGCCCAAAATTTGAATTAAAAAAAAAGTATTACATAAAGTTATTGAACTCAAGTTTTATTCATCATAAAATTTATACAGCTCCTCAACAAGCATGAAAAAGCAGAAAATGCAAGTAAAAAAATTATCGATAACCACTGTATAAGACCCACCCAGTTTTTAGACCCCAAATTTTTTTTGGAAAAGAGTACATCTTATACATGGGGAAATATGGTAAGTCATTTCATGAGCACAAACTATAAGTCAATGGCAATAGATAAACAGACAACCCCAGGGTGACTTGGGTTTTCAGCTTCCCCCACCCCAAAAGTTTATGAAGATTAAGTGAAATGATGCAAAGGGCTTACAAACTGTAAAGGACTATACAGATATGACATCTCTGGAGATTGATCGTGGACAGTAAACTGCAAAAAGATGGAGAGAATGAAGCAACAATCGTAATTGCTGAATTGATCATTCAGACTTCTACCGAAACTTCAAGAGAATGCAAGCGAATGTATTCTCTCCAGGTAGACCTCTGGGGTCCCATTTCTTTTAAATCTGAGAGGAAATCTAACTTAAGCCCCATCCTACATATTGAAAGATTTTTAGTTGATGCCCAGGAGTCTCATGTGGTCACACCCCTACTCAGATTTCCTGGTGATCTCTCAAATTGTCACATCTCCCCTTCATTCTTTTCTTTCCTATCCCGCGCCAGCCTGCATGTGAGTGAGCACAGCCCTTCTCCTGTTAACTCTCCAAAGCACCCACCTACACGCACACACACTAAAGCTGTTGCACATTGCAACCGACGTTTCCGTAAAGATTGAAGATTCCAGGGGGAATTCTATCACAGCACCACAAACTCCTGGGCCATGTCCACCCCGGAGTCCCCCACCCTGGACAGCTGTGCCACCCCCACCCCCACCCCAGCATCTCAGTCCCGCCCCAGATGGCTTCCACCTCGCATCCCTTCCCTGCCCCTCACTCACTTTTCTGTGCTCTCTCATCTTTCTTAAGCAGAGTGATTCTCATCTCCCTTTGTCTCACCACTTTTTCCAAATCATCTTTTGAGGGAGGGGGAGCAGTCATCTTTCACACAAAGAGGCCATCGGGGGTAGTTTTCTACACAAAGAGTCGTTCCCCCCCCCCCCAATGTGAAATGTGCTGCTGGCCTAGTACGGCAGACCAGCTGCAGTCAGTGCCTGTTTCCCTCAATGGAGATTGTCTTTCTTCCTGCTCCCGATGCACATGCTGGTGAAGGAGAAGGGAGGCTTGAGATTTCAGACCATTCCTCCCACTTAGCGCTTGATTTTACATGGCTAGAGAAAGCTTCCGTGTGCCCTGGCTTTCCTGCTGTTTTTCATGTCTATGTAATGAGGGAGCAGCTGATTCCTGTTTTTAAGAAATCCAGCAGAATATCCAATAGCTTATATGTGCAAATTAAAGTTAGTGCACTGGGCCGACGGCCTATTAAATGGCATACTCCATGCTCCCGTTAGGATCCCTCCGCTGAGAAAGAAACTGCGAAGGAGTAGGTATGACTCAGCCACAAGAATCCAGCTGGACCTGTTTCTTGACAGTTAATGGCAAGAGTTCAGATTTAGGGTCCTTGGTTTAGATTTTTTTAGTGATTTACAGGGAATCTTGGTGTGGGGAGCATAGCAACACGTCTGAGTTCAGATGTCTGAGTTCAGTTCTGCACAGTGCCTCTTCCCAGCTCTGAAACTTGGTGCGTTTCATCTGGAAACTGCCTTCAGTCATTTCTAGAGCAAGATAGAAGATGGATGGATGCACGGACGAATGACAGATGGCTGGACGGGCTTTCATCTGTGAAAGGGAGATAATGATGCCTACCCAGCCTATTTTCAGGGGTTATTGAACATTTGAAAGAGCTCGCTAGACTCTTGTGGACTGTGTCTTTCTTTTTTCTTCTTCTACAGCCAGAAGAGACACTAATGTTAAATTTTTATGGAAGTGTGGGTACTGATACATTCTACAGGGCCACTACCAAAGAAAGTTCCATAATGGCAGAGGACACCTCTTGAGAACAAGGCAGCCCAGCAAACAAGCTCCCTCCCCACTCCCCATGCTGGTTCCCACCCCTCCTGATCCCCCCACACATAATGGTCCACTCATTCCCCACCCTGTCCTTTTATGTCCTAAAGCAGCCCTTGTTAAAGGCTCAGTGGCCCATCTCCTATTCCCTCTGAGAATGATAACACTGCAGGTGATGCTGCATTGTTATGCTAATCGAGCTTGGGCTGAGCTGCTTTCAGAACTGCCACGTGGAAGTGTCCTACAAGGACACTTCCAGAGTCTTGCAAGGCGCTGGGTGGATGGTTCATGAAGGATGAGTCTGGGGGAGTTGTTTTCGAAACCGTCTCCCCCCCTCCCCAATCAGGAACAGTAGCCCAGCTTTCACTGCCACAAATAAATAAAGAAGTAAACAACCAAACAAACAAGCAGGTTATAAAACTCTAAGGCAGTGGTTCTCAACCTTTCTAATGCCGTGACCCCGCAATACAGTTCCTCATGTTGCGGTGACCCCAAACCAAAAAATAATTTTGATGGCTACTTCATAACTGTAATTTTGCTATAGTTATGATTCGGAATGTAAATACCTGATATGCATTATGTATTTTCCGATGGCTTTAGGCAACCCCGCTGTCACAACCCACAGGTTGAGAACCGCTGCTCTAAGGGAAGGAGGGAGAGGGGAGGAAGCTGAGGCCCAGCACCACGGTCTCCAGTCGGTCTCCGGTCATACAGGGCATGTGGCTCTTTCAAGGTGAGCGGAATCATCTTAATTGTAGAGAAGACAAAGGAGGCCTCCCGCTTGTCAGAAGACTTCTTCAGGGCCTTCCCACTCCTCAGTGACAAGGCACTGCCCCCCTTCTGCATGCCGGGCAGCCGGAGACCAGGCTGGGGAGCTAAATCAGGTAAGAATCTAGAAGGCGATAGAGCTAAGACTTGAGGGAAGTGAGGACGCCTTCAAGAGTTGAGCCTCGGGAAGTGAAAAAGTGCACAGCTCTCTGATATCCTGAGGCAAAGGCGTGATCTACAGTCCTCTTGCTTTCTTTAGCTCCTTTTCAGTGCTGCCTCCGGGGAAAGGACGGAAGAAGACTTGTAGGTCCCAGAGGCATCGCTGGTCAACTTGGAGGGAATGAGAAAGGAAAGCCCCCTGTGTCCTGGCAGCTTCAGGATGCTGGACATGAATCTCCCTTTCTTCCCAGGAGCTGGAGTCTGGGCCCCTCCTGGTCCCTACAGGCCAGAGTTCTACCCGGGAAGCTTTTGGGAGCGAAGCTTTCGGGAGCGGCCAACCCAGTAACTCAGATTCCCTGAAGGATTCCCATGCCTCTCCGCTTCTAGCCCCCAAAAAGAACTCCTAAAAGCATCATTGCTGATCGCCATTCCCATGAGTTAGACATGAATACAATATGCCATTTCTTTCTTACAGCTTTCTAATCAGACAGGAACACACCTCATTTATGTTAGGTACGCCGTTTCATTCTTCCAACTAGAGAAATCAAGACTCTCGTGTGTGGTGGGATATTCAAGAGTCTTCCCATCCCCTCTCATCCTCGCTGGCAGGCGCCTGCATAGTCTCCAGATGTTTGTAGCAACCCTCCTTTCCTTCCCTCTGTCTGCAGCCAAGGACACCCGCCTCCCACCCAGAGGTAAATGCTAGATATTGATTTATTAAGGCCGATTGCGTTGATCCCTTCTACATTCCAGCGATCAATTTAGGCCTAGGCATAGGGTGCTACCCTGGCCCACAGAATATAAAAACCAAGACTATCTTGAGTCATTGGGAAGCTCTCCAGTGTTCAAACAAAAGGACACATACTGGGGACTTTGCCCTCTTCCTGCATTTGAATGTGGACAGTGCTTGGACCTGCGGCAGCCACAGTGGAACCAACCATTTCCACGAAGCCAAGAGCATCAGGGGGAGGCCAGTAGGAGTCTGAGAGCTTTGAGCCTCTGCACCCACCAACTTTGGGACCACCTTCTGCTGGTCTTCTTGTCATGTGAGATCATGACATTTTCATTCTTGTTTAGGCCATTTTTATTTGGTTGTCATGACCCTTATAAACAAAATTGTCTTAATATATCCCTTTTCCTTTGAAGCAGAATTCCAATTTTGTTTGGGTAACATATAGACTATGTGATTAGCTAAACTATCGGTGATAGCCCTGTTTCTTTATCAGGGATTAGGGTACAAATCTGACCCAAATCTACCACTTAAATGGGAGGGACAGTCTGGGGGGGGGGGGTTCTAGGAAAGAGTTCTTGTTTTAGGGGAAAAAAAAGACACACAAAAAAGAGAGGGTTTTCGCCCCTGCTGAATATCCTCATGCATAGATGACCAAAGCATGGTGCTATCGCAGCCAGCTTGCCACCGTGAAGGACACTAGTCTGAGGGCATTATTGTGCTAAGGTTGGTAAATCCTTGAAATTAAAGAAATTTCAAGTTAGGCTTTCTGCTATATGGTCATGTAATGAATGAACTTTAGCTTTACAGTTTAAGAATGAATTACATGTAGTTATCTGTCTAGTCACTTACCTTCCAAGTGCTCTCTTGAGTGGAGAGGAAGGGATGGGATGGTTGCTAGCTAAAAGAAATTTTATTTCCTATCCTGTCCTATGTAGGCCACAGGCGGAGGGAATGCCACTTAGGGATGTACCGTTAATACTTTGGGCAATTATAAATTACTGTGGTGTTTGTAAGGTTTTATTTTATTATGACCTCCATTTTCTTTTTAATTTAACCATTGCTAAATTTTTTATAAGGAACAAGGAAGGCAAGGATAGATGAAGAAAGTTTGTACAGTTTATTACGTCTTTAAAAGATGGGTTTTCTTACTCACATGCTTGTAAAATGCTTTTGTGAATATCACAAAATTCCCACATAGTCCTCCCTAAACACCTCACACACACATATTCACACCACACACACACACACACACACACACACACATACACACACACACACACACACACACACACACACGGAAATGGTTTTGGTGCTGTTTGCTCAAATTTCCTGTAGAACAGTTTGGATTCTGTAAAAACCTGGGTGGAGTCATTGGCATGTACCTGGCCTATGACCATCATCTAAGGTGTGTGTCGGGACAGAACGTGACAGAGGTCCCCTGCCTGAAAAGTCTGAATGGCTGCCACTGAGCATCAACAAATACTATTATGTCAAATAGATGTAATCAGCTCAGCCAAAATATTTTTTGTGATCCTTTATCTTCTCTTCCAAACTGAGAGAAACATCACCTGCCCAAACCAGTGTGATCATTGTTTGGATTAGATTGATTAATGTGGTTTGAGCTAGAGAAGCTTGCACAATCAATTTCCAGGTCACAAAAGGGGCTCTAATGCAGAAAAAAAAAAAAAGGTATATGTAATCAAAGCCATAGGAGCCAAGAGTTCATTCTTTTGAGAAACATTACGATAAAGTAAAGAGCGCTGGCCGACAACCAGAGCTCTGAGTGGTCGTTCTGACTTCCTCACCACGTAGCTGCGTGTCTCTGGCAAGTGACTTTGCCTCTGTGGGACTCACTGCCCCGCCTTGTCCCCCAAAGGGATATGTCCAAATCCTAACCCCTGGGACTGTGAATGCAACCTAATAGGAATAGGGTCTTTGCAGGTGTAATTAAGGTATGGATCTCAGAATAAAATAAATTATCTTGGAATTAGGGTGGGACCTCAATCCAATGACTGGTGTCCCTCTAAGAGAAAGAAAAGGGAGATTTGAGACATGGGCACAGAGGCACAGGGAAAAGGAGGCCATGTGACAACAGGCAGAGACTGGAGTGATACCTCTACAAGCCAAGGAACACCAAGGCTTGCCAGCAGCCTCCAGAAGGTGGGGAGGAGGCATGGAACAGCCTCCCTCAGAGCCTCTGGAAGGAACCGACACTGCCCACACCTTGACTTCAGACTCTGTCCTCCGGAACTGCGAGGCGATACCCTTCTGTTGTCTCAAGCCACCCAGTGAGCGGCGCTGTGATACAGCAGCCCCAGGAACCGAATACGAATTTGTCAGTTCAGAAAATATGCTTGAAAGCATCACGTTGATGAGTATCAGCTCTCTCCACTCTGTGCCTGCGGGTGGGGCTGCAGGGAGGTTACACAGAACAAAACGCAAACAAAGAAAAAGACATGTGGGTCCTTTGTTTTGAGGTTAGAGTGAGGAACGGTGCTCAAAACTTCCAATTCTTTTTTTTTTTTTTTTAATCTAAAAAAACAGGCACTAAAACAGTCAGGAAAGGGCTACTTTATAAACATTCTCAGCCTGTTGAAAATAAAAGCAATATAAATCTCAGTAGAAGATCTATAAATTCAACCAGGACAGTCTGGGCCAGCATTCACGTTGTGATGAGATTCTAGTTAAACTCCATCTTGCTGGGACATGGAGAATAAAGAAGGCAAAACAGATAGATGCTTACTTCAGCAAGACCATTCTATCTTTAAAGTTTCTCCTGAAACTTGAAGTCAATAACTCAGGAACGCGTGTTATATGTATTCAAGTTGATGGATAGCTGGAGATAAATATGCCGCTGCATCCATCAATCCATTCAGTTATTCATTCATTCAACAAGTATGCGTTGAGTCATCATCACACACCAGGGGCCGAGCTCGGCTGGGAATATATTGGAGACCAGAGAGGACAAGAGCCTGCCCGATGAAGGACCAGGAAGGAGGAGAAGGCAAGAAGAGATGGGGCAGGAAGGGTGGGAGAAGATAAGCATATAAACAAGTATACGGCCCTGGCCGGTTGGCTCAGCGGTAGAGCGTCGGCCTGGCATGCAGGGGACCTGGGTTTGATTCCCGGCCAGGGCACATAGGAGAAGCGCCCATTTGCTTCTCCACCCCCCCCCCCCTTCCTCTCTGTCTCTCTCTTCCCCTCCCGCAGCCAAGGCTCCATTGGAGCAAAGATGGCCCGGGCGCTGGGGATGGCTCCTTGGCCTCTGCCCCAGGCGCTAGAGTGGCTCTGGTCACGGCAGAGCGATGCCCCAGAGGGGCAGAGCATCGCCCCCTGGTGGGCAGAGCATCGCCCCTGGTGGGCGTGCCGGGTGGATCCTAGTCGGGCGCATGCGGGAGTCTGTCTGACTGTCTCTCCCTGTTTCCAGCTTCAGGAAAAAAAAAAACAAAAAAAAAACAAGTATACAATTACAAATTGTGATCCATTCTATCAAGTAAAGAGTGCAGGGTCAGACCATAGCAGGAACTCAGAGATATGGGGGGGCCTCTCCATGGATGTCGCATGGAAGGCTATAATAGTTAGGGTCTGGAAAGGACAAGGTCCCAGCCAGGCAAAGAGAAAAGTGTTGGGAGCATTCTAGGCAGAGGGAACCATCGATACTAGCTCAGGGTGGGAGAGAGAAGCCAGCTTGTCCACAGGATTAAAAGATGGCCGATGTAGATGAAGCATAGGGTTGGAGGGAAGGGAGGTACAAGGTGACCCCTGGAGAAGTAGGCGGGGGTCAGATCTTGCAGAGCCTCCAAGGCCATGATAACACGTCTGGGCTTTAGTAAATGGGAAGCTGCTGAAAAATTGTTAGTAAGCTGTGTGTAAAGGAAGGGGCAGAAATAAATGTAGGGAGATCATTAGGAGGGTCTAGCTGCATAGTCCAGGAGAGAAACGACAGGCTTTGGGCCCCGGCGGCAGCCCTGGAGAGGGAGGGAAGCAGAGGCACTGAGAGGCATCGCCTCTGAGAGGCAGATGGAATGGTTTACTTCAATCCCCGGCCTTCCTCTGTGGACCACGCGGATGGTCCTCCGGCTGAGTCAGCAAAGGGAGAGGTTCTTCAACCCAAATAGCCAGAGAGGGAAAGAAAGTGTCCACACAAGCCAACCCTTGGAATATGACCTCGGATCCATCTGTGAGTCTCAGAGGAACCCAGATAAACGCCTTCTATACTGAGACTACGGCTCCGTTTCAGACACCTGGGCTCAACAGATACCAGGGAGGCCAAGGCAAACTTCTCGCCGTTCAGAGAACAGGGGCGGCAGCGCTGTCCTGCCAGAACATTCCAGGGACAATCAGACACGACAGTGTGGGAACCCGGACTGACGGGAGGAACAGGAGCAGAAAGGGGTGCTCAGCCTGGAAAGGAGAATGCTCAGGGGCCACCTGAGAGCTGAAGAACTCTCACAAAGAAGAGTCCGGTTGTCCTGGGCAGCTGCCAAGCGCCCAGCGAGGACCCGTGTTAGAAGCCGCGATCAGGGCGCGGACTGGCGCCTGCGCAGCCGCTGCGCTAACCTTGCCGTGTGAGGAACCACATCAAACACTCGTCATGTTACAATCCCTTTCCCAACACGATGCTCAGTTGGGCCGCACTCCTGGTGCACATGTGAAGCATCATTAAATATCATGACAGGATGTGAGCAAAATATCAGGGGCCTTCAGGGATCAAAGAAGTGCAACACAGTTGAAAAGCAGCTCTTGAATAGCGGGTGGGAGCAGGAAGTTTCTCTTTGTTAAACAGCAGACCTAATGACTTCTCTCTGCTTTCCTCATAAAGGCTGCCTAATTATGTCACATATGTCTGCACCTCACATTCAAGGCCCCCTTAGTGTCTGGGTCCCCTACTGTCAACCTTGCAGCCCTGGAGGTCATAAAAGCCAGAGGAGTCGGCTGCTGGAGAGTTGGTTTTGTAACTGGTTTTTCTGGCTTTGGACATACAAACAAATTCTCATTATAGGTTAACAGTGAAACCAGGGAGAGAAGAGAAAAACAGTCTTTCCTGAAATGAATCCAGTTTGTTTCATCTTCTTTCAATCCTGCGGGACCATCACCCTGGTATTTAAGATTAAACGTGGCATCTCATTTTCAAACGGAGAGCTAAAGAGACCCAAACTGGATCTCAGCAGTGGGTAGACCATACATCCCATTTTTCAGCTCAGCCCGTATTAAGACTGAGACTAATTGGATCCCTGGCGGTCTTGTGGGTGCCGCGGTGGTCTTTGAAGGCAACAAAAATGGCCAGACCAGCCACACCACATCCTCAAAGACCTCCTTCTTCTAGGCCCCTGGAAAATACCCATTATCTGACCACCCATTTTGATACTTAATTAGAAACCTCATTGCTCTAGGGTTTGTCTATTCTTGCATGCATTATCTCTCCCCAACTTTGTTGAAAGCCAGTTAAAGGGTTTTGTTTTGTTCTGTTTTGTTTTGGCACACCTCCAGGTTTCAACAGGGGGTGATAGCAGATAATGGAGGGAAGGACGGATGGATGGAGGATGGACGGATGGACGGAAATAGGCACTACCATATTCCAAGTCACTAAGTATCTTTTTACACTGTGAATCCACAGCCTCCCTAGTGTGTTGTATGATGGCTTTGCATCACATCTGCCTACCTGAACCTTAATTCAGGAAAATCCCCAGCCTTAAGGTTCATTTCTATCACAAGAAACTTTTCTCCCTAGCACGGAACACTGTAGCAACTCATGAATATTCCAACATCATAAATCTGAACTCTGGCCTTTGGAAAAGACACATGAAAAACCTCCGTCAGAATTTTTTTTTTTTAACTTCTACACAAGCTGTTTCTTCAGGTCTCCTAGTGACCCATTGCTGGGTAGAATACTTGTTCTTCAGGATTTGTGGTGACTAAGGTGGGTGCCCACCTACATAAGATGCACCCAAAGCACAAATACATCGTGCTGAAAATATATACACATAAATACTTACACGTAGCCAAACAGCTAGCAAGCACCAGGTTTTTGTGAGAATGTTAACAATAGGTCCAGATGCAGAACCCCATCGGGATTTTCCCCTGGTCCAAAAGGGTTCTGGTTTATAGCACCTTCATCAAGAAAACGAAACCCAGTCATGAACGCTGCCATTTCCCTAGGGAAAGGCGGGCCAGCTCCACTTCATTTCTGCCCAGTAACAAGTCAGCCAGGCTGCTCTAGGAAGCAGGAAGAAGAGATAGAGCTCCACACTGCAGGTTGTTATTGCTCATGATAAAGTCTTTGTTCTACTCTGCCTCAGTTTTCTCACCTGTGAAATGGGACAATAGACACTTTGCTTAGTTGTGGTATAGCTCAGAGCTGGCTCAAAAAAAGGGCATTGACTCACGTTTATTGAATTATTGCTGGTCCCAGACGACTGAAGGCACACTTGCTGGTATGACATAGAATTTTAAGTCTTAACTTTGTTTCAACATTTGAAAAAATATGGAAACTCTGGCTCCTTCACGATAGAGCTGCAGGTTGACTGCTTGAGCAGGGGGCTATAAGCGAAGAGGCAAAAGTACAGAAACCTCTGGCATTGGAATTTGCTCCTGAGAAAAAATCTGTTTAGATTTCTCTTGTTGTATTTGCCAGGTTACTGCTGTCGGGGTGATCACCAAAGCTCCCCAGGATGTGGTCCATTTGGGAGCAATAAAAAAACTACAAGGGCCAGAACCAGCTCCAAGAAGAACAGTTCTAGCTTCTCCTTTGAAGCCAATGTTAGACTGTTGGCACTGAACTAAAGGCTGTCTCAATCTGGAGCTATGTCTTATCCCGAGATGCAAATTCGTCATGTAAACATGCAGCTCTGGGCTGCACCTTCCAGAGCCGCGTCCTCACAGCGTGGCGGACTCCAACAAGAAAGAGAGAAAAGTCTCCTTCTGGAGTCCTGCTCCCCTCCTCGGCCACCCCAGGGTGAGTCTGGTGACACTGCACCTTGAGAAGTGTGGTCAAATTCTGGCCTCCAGGCTTGACCTGTGGTGGTGCAGTGGATAAAGCGTCAACCTGGAAATGCTGAGGTTGCTGGTTCGAAACCCTGGGCTTGCCTGGTCAAGGCACATATGGGAGTTGATGCTTCTAGCTCCTCCCCCCTTCTCTCTCTCTCTCTCTCTCTCTCTCTCTCTCCCCCTCTCCTCTCTAAAATGAATAAATAAATAAAAATTTAAAAATATAAAATTCTGGCCTCCAGCTATGCGACTATTATCGAGTCAGCGTTGAACTCTATAAGCATGTAATTCGATTTCTCTCCCAATGTAAGGAATCTTGTCACTGTCCCTCCAACTGGTGGACCTCCAGTCCCTAAGTGAACTCCTTTATGGACAAGGAGCTCACTCCTTTGCAGCCAAGATCATTCTGTGTTGAGCAGCTCCCACTGGAGAAATATATTTTATAGTAAACTGCAGTCCGTCACCATACAATGCCTACTTATTCATCTTAGTTCTGCCCCTTGAACTATTAAGAATAAAATAAATTGGTATCACAGAGGATCAAATGAGATTGAACTGACCACAAACCCAAATATTTTTCATTTTGAGTATTAAGAAAAGTTACAAAATCCATATGGCTTTTCCTATCCCCTTCTCTTCTCCCTGCTTTAAAAAATATTCATTCGCTTCCTTCTTTTCTTTTTTTCTTTCTTTCTTCCTTCTTTCCTTTCTTCCTTCCTTCCTTCTTTCCTTCCTTCTTACTTTCCTTCCTTCCTCTCTCCCTCTCTCCCTCCCTCCCTTCCTTCCTTCCTTCTCCTCTCTCTCCCCTCCTCCCTCCTTTCCCCCTTCCCTTTTTCCTTCCTTCATCCAAACACCATTAGGCAGGCCCAAATGAGCCAGGAGGCCTGGGAAAGGCAGGCCCAAGCTGGGGTCAGGGTCCACACACAGGGGGCAGACGTCAGAGAGTCCAGAGATTGACCACAGAGAAGGCAGAGATTCGGGGAGCCAGGTTTCTCACAAGCGAAAGGAGATACAAACATAGAAAGGAAGGGAACTAGAGTATGCTCTGTGATGTTGGGTTGAAATTGGAAGCGTTGATATGAACTTATGGTTTTCAATAAAAGTAGATATGGCCCTGGCCGGTTGGCTCAGCGGTAGAGCGTCGACCTAGCGTGCGGAGAACCCGGGTTGGATTCCCGGCCAGGGCACATAGGAGAAGCACCAATTTGCTTCTCCACCCCTCCGCCGCGCTTTCCTCTCTGTCTCTCTCTTCCCCTCCCGCAGCCAAGGCTCCATTGGAGCAAAGATGGCCCGGGCGCTGGGAATGGCTCTGTGGCCTCTGCCTCAGGCGCTAGAGTGGCTCTGGTCGCAACATGGCGACGCCCAGGATGGGCAGAGCATCGCCCCCTGGTGGGCAGAGCATCGCCCCCTGGTGGGCGTGCCGGGTGGATCCCGGTCGGGCGCATGCGGGAGTCTGTCTGACTGTCTCTCCCCGTTTCCAGCTTCAGAAAAATGAAAAGAAAAAAAAGTAGATGTGAACTCATGTATATTACAAATGTGTAATTTCCTAGCTCTCTCCATTGACAGGCCCTGAGGACAGAGACATCCCAGTCGCAATGAGCACACCTCTTGTCCAAATCTTGGTTTTGAAATACTATTTTCCACTGAAAGGAACCAGAACTTCTGGGAGACATGGCTGGTTCTAGGGCTGGGGCAGAGAAAGTGCAGGCACCTGAAACACCTTCTGCTGCCAAAAAGTAAAGAAGTGTTCGAAGGATGATGGGAGTGTGTCAAAAGGATAGAGGAGCCAGTTTGAGTGGGTTCCCACTGGCCAAACGAGAAAAATTAGAACTTCAAAATAAACTATGATAGTAAGAGATTAGAGCCATTGAGTAAAACAGAAGCCCATACACACAAACGAAGATGTAAAATGTTAAATAAACTAAGTAAATGGGGAGAAGATCTTTTACCTGTAGTAGAAAGGCAGCTAGTAAGTGGGAAAAGGAGTCATAATAATAGAAATTTACCACTTGGCAATCACCAAAGTAACAATTCAGGCAGGAAATGTCAAGAGATGCTTCAACTAGTGGCTGCAGGTGGATGAGGAATGGGGGATTTTACACCATATCGAAGTACCTCCTCACAAAGCATTTGCTATAAAGAGGGAGAAAAGATCACTTTAAGCTGAGAAACCTGAAGACACCACCTTAACCAAGTGACCAAAGTGACCACCACCAACAGAAGCAATAGACATCGTGCACAGACCTGCCAATGGGTTCCCATGGAAAGAACACAGCATTTATGATATTCTGGCTAAAAACACAAACCTGGGTCTCCTGGAGAGGAAACAAAGGACAGACACAAACTGAGGGACATTTGACTAACAGCCTCGAGCACTTTAGAATTTTCAGTCTTAAAAATCAAAGGAAAAGAAACAACTGTTCCCAATTGAAAGAACCCAAGGGACAGGACAGCCTAGTGCCACCTGTGATCCAGGACTGGACCCTGTGTGTTTTTTTTGTTTTTTTTAATTTTTTATTTTATTTTATTTATTCATTTTAGAAAGGAGAGAGAGAGAAGAGAGAGAGAGAGAGAGAGAGAGAGAAGGGGGGAGGAGCAGGAAGCATCAACTCCCATATGTGCCTTGACCAGGCAAGCCCAGGGTTTCGAACCGGCGACCTCAGCATTTCCAGGTCAACGCTTTATTCACTGCGCCACCACAGGTCAGGCTGGACCCTGTGTTTTAACGGGTGTTACTGGGACACTGGCCAGACTCGAGTGGGGTCTCAGGGTGAAAGGTGCCCATGAGTTCTTGGTACTACTTTCACAAACTTCTGTAAGCTTAGAACAGTTTTAAAATACCGTATTTTTTAAATACACTGCTCACAAAAATGAGGGGATCAGGGAACGCGCAGACACTCCAGTACTTTCAGCCTTTTCTATGGTGCATTTTCACCAATGACATAAAAGTTAGTTTTGCATCTCATTTGCATAATTGAACTTTCTTTGACTTGTCATTTGCTTTTCTGACGTTCTTGTTTAATAAAAAAGAAAATCAAATGCTTTTTTTTTTATTGCTCCATATTCATTTTGAAATGTCCCCTAAGTTTGGTGAGCAGTGTGTGTGTGTGTGTGTGTGTGTGTGTGTGTGTGTATACATGTATATGGACAGTAATTCAGGGCTTTTTTTAAATTATTTTGTTTTTATTTTTATTTTTTACAGAGACAGAGAGAGGGATAGACAGGGACAGACAGACAGGACCGGAGAGAGATGAGAAGCATCAATCATTAGTTTTTCATTGCGCATTGCAACACCTTACTTGTTCATTAATTGCTCTCTCATACGTGCCTTGACCGCAGGCCTTCAGCAGACTGAGTAACCCCTTGCTAGAGCCAGCGACCTTGGGTTCAAGCTGGTGGGCTTTTCCTCAAACCAGATGAGCCCGCGCTCAAGCTGGCGACCTCGGAGTCTCGAACCCAGGTCCTCTGCATCCCAGTCTGACGCTCTATCCACTGCGCCACCGTCTGGTCAGGCAATTCAGGGCTTTTGAAGCTTCCCCCTTAAGAAAACCCTCTCTAGCTAATGATACTTAAAAATCCCATCAATATGGTTCCTATCCACTCCCACCCTCTTCTTATTAAGACTTAAAACTTTGAACTTTGTTAGAATGGAAGTATCTCTGAAGAGGTAATATTTTAAGCCAACACTCATTTTCAATTGTGTTTCCCAAAGTGACTTGCGGTGTATTTCATCTGAGAATTTTTTGCTCATTTGGTATTAAAGAAAAGGAGACTGTTTTTTGCTGAAGAATTGTGGAAAACACGGAGTTCTGCAAAGATTCTTCACTGCAGGACTCCTCAGAGCCTTTAAGGAGTTGCTAGGTGCTTTAACCTGGCCTGAGGGGAAATAACAATTGGGGTTATTTGATGTTGCCCCATACATAAAAATAAAAAACAAACAAACAAAACAAAAACACCTTTTGGAAAATGCGGGCTGAGAGATTCCACTCAGGCAATAAAGTATCGAGAGTTTGGGCACTGGTATTAGAGTCCTGGGTTCCAATCCTAACTGCCCCCATGGTAACTGTGTGGCCTGGGGCAAGTTCATTACAGTCTCAGTGCTTCGGTTTCCTCATCTATAAAATGCAGGGGATGGTGGTCTTACGTTGGTGTTGCAGGGGTAATTAGACATGATAATAAAGAACACAGCTGTAGCACACGCTTGGCACATGTGAGGCCTCACTGCACATTTACACGGCATGCTGGTGTCATTCCTGCTGCCATTGTTCCATCTTGAGAGCCTGTTAGGACTGGAGCAGAGCCTATGTGGGTGGGGATTTTAGAGAATGCCATCAGGGTCAGGAGAGGTAGGAATGGGCAGCGAGAACTAAAGAGTTAAAAGGATTCAAGATAAACTCTCAACATGGCAGCTTTGAGAGTCTTGCTGTTTTGTGGGTAAGCCCTCTCCTGCACATCCATTTAGACTCCCCCAAAGCCCCAGTGGACTGTGGGGACAAAGACCCAGACAAGGCCACACTGCTCCATCCTGCACCCAAACCACGGCACCAATCTCACCCTGGGAAGCACAGAATACAAGAAGACATCTACCCCTTTGAAACCACTGAACCTGTCCTCCCTGTGAACATATTTCATGGGTCTGCTGAGTGAGCCCCTGGCCCCTGGCCCCTGGCCCCTGCGCCACAGACAGGAGGGAGAGGGGTTCAGAGAGCATGGCTGCCCGCCAGAGTGTCCCGAGCCACACCCCCTGCCCCAGGGTCACCGCTGAGGAGCTGACCCCGCGGGCTGTCCGCTCACCGCCGACAGGCTTTACCAGCGCTTCAGAAAATGAGAAGCTTTATTAAACTTTCAAGTCCAGAACAGATGCGTCCAGACATAAATATTCAAAAGATCCCATCTGTTAGGTAAATCGTCTTTCGATGTAGAAACGGAGCGACCATACGTTAGCGAGACCCCATGGCTCGGAGGGCCCAGGAGCCTCGAAACCCTGCAAGCAGATGCCCCTGAGATGGAAATGAAAGGAGCCCAAGTGACAAAGGACACCCGGGGCCGGATGACGGCAGTCGGGGCGCAGGCGGCCTCTGCCGGGCAGGAGCGCCCAGCCCTCTGCGGTTCGTCATGGAACCGCACGGGTTGCATGGGCAGGGGTGCCAAGAAAAATGACCCAAGTGCCCCCAAACACACCCGCAGCCAGGTTTCTCCCAGAGACTGTCATTCCGCCCCGTCAACTCGTGCCTTAGGCAAGACACCCTGCTCGGCCTGGGTCTGACTTGGAAAATGGGATCACTGAGCTCCCACAGTATGCAACGGTCTACAATGAGCCTTATGAGCCTTGAGTAATAATATAAATAATAAATAGCTTACACTTATCTAGGCTTACACGGTGTTGGGCACTGTTCTCAATGCTGGTCCTTCGCTGACTCATTTCATCTTCCCAGCAACCGTCTGATGTAGAGATGGCTGTTATTCCCATTTTACAGGTGAGCAAACCGAGGCATGGAGATAATGGCTGACTTGTCCAGGGGATCACAGGTGGTCCCTGGTGGGCCAGGACTCAAACCCAGGCTGACTGTTCCACAGGCAGAGCACGTCACCTCGTGCTAAAACGGGACAGGACTGCTTCCTGCCGGGAAGGAGCCCCCATGACCACTAATGTGGAAAAGTGAAAGACATCGGAAGACCGAAGAAAACATATACACAAACATACACAGTCCTGCTCCACAGGGTAAAACGCCGTGCTTCTGCAACGGGGCTGCTGGGAGGGAGGTCCGGACCCCACCCCCAGGTCTGAAACCCGAAGCCCTGGGCAGCAGCTCCTGGGCCGGTGTGCCTGCTCTGTGTCCTCTCTCGCCAACAGAAGTGGCCAAGCTCGTGTATTCCCTGTGTCCTGCCTCCACTCTGTCAATGATGCTGCTCGCCTCCTGCCTAGATCCCCCTCCCCCTCCTCCACGCCCCACCAAAGTCCCCCCCACAGGTTCCAATCTTGACCTTTCCCAAGGCCCCACTGAACGCACCCCCGGCGGCTCCCCCCACTCCTCCGAAGTCCTCCAGCACCTATCACACACTCACTCTTTGAACACGTTTTCTGTCGTGCGCAGTCAGATATCCAAGTGCCTAACGTGGGCTCCACTCCACACGCCCCACACCCCAGCTACGCTGAGCTGCTCGCCCTCCTAGAGCAGCACACTGAGCATCATTATCATCACAATTCCTGTTGGGTTCAAGGAAGACTTCTCACTAGAATACAGAATTCCAAGCAAAACCGCTTTAAGCCGTGATGCCTGCAGAGGGAAGGAACTGGCTCCAGGCATCAGAGGTTCAGGGTGCTGAAAAGCCTTGGGGTCAACAGGTTCGGCTGGACCCACACCTGGCAGCAGGATCCATCTCCTCCCTGCTGACCCCGCTCCCCGCAGGTGCTCATGACGCTACAGACGCCCGCCTGCCGCTGCATGCCCACATCCCACCGTTGGAGCAGCCTCAGCAGAGAGAAGGGTCCCCTTTCTAGTTCCAGCAGGGGTCAGGCACCATCCCCAAGCTGGCCACTGCCCCCAGAGTATTCAGTCGTCTCATTGGCAAAGCCTGGGTCATGCGCCCACCCCTCAGCCCCACAGGGTGGGCAGAAGGACCAGTCACAGCAAAATATGGACTGACAGTGGGAGAGATATTTCCTTAAGGGGAATTCTGAGAGCCGTTACCAGGGGAAAGGTGAGTGAATGCTGAGCAGGCAGACAATACAACACCAACAACCACCCAAACTGATACCCACTAAGTAAATCCACTTGTTGAATGTTTACTATGGTCCCGGGGTTGGATTAACAATACCTACCACTGAAGATTAAATAATGTATTTTAATCACTTGGGAACACAGACAATGCTTAGTAAACAGTGGATACGGGTGACTAGGTAGATACTATCACCCTGTGTGTAATTCAAGTGATAGGGTTTCTTTTATCACCAAAAGCTGGTTTTAAATTAACTGCATCTTTCTATTATTCTATCGTGTAATCAAGGAAATATGGTACTTGTTCACAGATCTAGACTATTTCATGTCCTAAACACTTAGCACAAAGTCTTTTAAATGTGTACTAATTAACCCAGATAGTGTTGTTCAAGAAGAGATGTGTCTTTAACATACATTCATTCATTCAACAAATTTTCTTGAGCACCTACTATGTGACAGGCATTGCCTCGGAAGTAGGGACATATGGTCGAACAACCCTACTCACACATCTTTGCTGTGTCCTAATCAGGATAGACTTGAATCCGAGGGGCAAGGGCAGAGTCATGCCCCAAAGCTAACATCTTACATGGGTCATTTCAGGCCAGAGGAAAGATGAGAAGCCAGGAGGTTGCAGGAGATGAAGGTGGTTAAATGTGAGTTTGCAAAGGTCTTCAGACACATGCTGGGGAGTATAGATGAAACGTGGGAGGCAAATGGGAGCTCCTGCCGATTTCTGAATAGACAAGTGACAAACTCAAAATAGCACTTGGAGAGAATTAGGCCAGCTGTCGGGTGCAGAGTGCACCAGGAAGGGTGAGGCCGCAGGTGGGAGACCCACTAGAAAGAAGGCTGCTACAGAAGTCAGCAGGCGAGGCCGTCAGAGCCCGAACGCCAGGGGAGGCTTGGCCGTGTCAATGGCTTGAGAAGGTCGGAGCCCAGAGACAGAACTGCCGGTCTATTCTGAGGGGGGCAGACCATGAACGGAAACAGTCAAAGGTGACTTCAAGGTTGAATGCTTAGAAGGCCAGGTGCCTTGAGAGACCCAGTCAAACAGAGAGGGTGTAGGTCAGGGATGGAGAGGAGGAGAGACCATGAACCACCCCCACTAAGCCACGCGTGCCGGGTAGTGGCGTGCTTATCCAGAAACCGGGGAGAACCTTCTCTCTTCCGAGCCTGGAAAGGCAGCCCCACCTCCTTCCTCTTCCTGACTCACGAGAAGAATCAAAGCAAACTCACGGCTTACATCTTTGTCATACGTTGAGTCAACAATTAGGCAGAAGACCCAGGCTAGCAAAGGGCTCATTGACATAACCTTGAGTCACTCACTGCACAAGCAAGAATAATCAGTGAAGATTCATTAAGCAGCAAAATGAGAGGCACGGAGCCTAGAGTCGGACAGAGCCCCGGCTCAGTCTCCAAGTCTCATGGAAGCTTATTGTCCCCCTGTTGTCACATTCCTGGCAACTGTCATTAAGGCCTCAGTGCTCACTTAGAATTTTGGTCATGCTCTACTGCACTTAATGGGAATGGGGGGGGGGTGATTCTCAGAACATAAGCCTTCTAGATCTTAAAGAGGACTAATGAGCAAATGACCAGAAGTACATACAAAATGCCTGGCACGTAGTGAGCGCCCAACAAGTACTGAGTCCTAAAGATGCACTTGGCTGTTAGGGTCTAAGAAAGATGAAAACAACACAAAGCCCCGGTACGTTCTATGGAAGAGATTCATGATGTCAACAAATCTCGCCTGAAATTGCTGCACACCCTCCTTCAGCCCTGAGTTTTAAAACAGAACAAAGACCATGTCTCTACATTTCTACCTTTACAAGGGTGTCTGCGCCCTCTCTGTTAAATGCTTAATTCAGTCCAGCTACTAGTCGGAATTGTCATCTCTCAGGGTTATTGATGTTTTTGGCTTCCTAGCATTTGAAACCAAACAGATATTCCCCCCTGCCTTTCTCTGTTTAGATGGTCCAGGCTGGGCAAGCATAACGGCACATCTCTTGCCCACAATTCCTTTGGGTGCTAGGAGACCAAGAAGAAATGACTCATTAAGAGCAGAGGCACTGACCCCTCGTGCATTGCTGGTGGGGACATAAAATGAAGCGGCCACTGTGGAAAACAGTATGGCAGTTCCACAAAAAATTAAATGTAGACTTACTGCATGATCCAGCAATTTCAATTCTAGGCATCAACTCTAAATAGTGGACAGCAGGACTCGAACAGATTATTTGTACGCCCTTGTTCACAGCCGCAGTATTCACAGTCGCCGAAGAAGGAAACCTCCCCAATGTCCATCGATTGGGGAATGGACAATCAAAATGTGCTATATATACACAGAGGGGAATTTTAACCTTAAAACAATGACATTCTGACACATGCTGCAACCTGGATGAATCTTGAAGGCATAATGCTAAGTGAAATAGGCCAGTCACCAAAGGACACACAAATATTGTATGATTCCACTTGTATGAGGTACCTAGAGCACTCAGATTCATAGCGACAGAGAGTAGAATCGGTGGGCTGGGGGAGAGGGAGAATACACTTATTGCATCAGGGTGTGGAGTTTCATTTTGAGAACAGTAAGTTCTGGAGATGGATGGTAGTGATGCTTGCACAGGACAAATGCACTCACTTCTGCTGCTGACAGAGACACTTAAAAATGAATAAAATGGCCAATTTTATGCTGTGTGTATTTTACCACAATAAAAATACTTTTTTAAATAAAAATTTCAAAAGAGCAGAGGCGCTTAATGCAATGTCAGCACCACTACAAAACGTCAGGGTTCTCTACTCCGACCTCAGCCGGGTTCATCAGGCACCTGTGTGAGCTTCCCTCCCCGGGGTGGTCGCCCAGCACTCGCTTGAACACCGCCTGAGCCAGGAAGCTCATTCCGCCTCTAGGCAGCCTATTCAAACGGCTCAGCTCTCCTAGGTGACCATTCATGATGGCAATTCACCTTTCTTTCCCACGAGGCTCAACCTGCCCTCACTCAGATTCCTGGGAGGAAGGTAATTAGCCTGGCCCCCCTCTGCTGTTTTCCCACAAAAAGGAGAGACTCCAGCTGTTTTATAGGGGATGTGACTAGACCAGGGGGCACCTGTTTTTCTTTACACCGTCTTAAACTGGGGAGGCATGCGGAGCGCAGGTTTTGGCCAGCCTGCAAAAGCCGCTGGAAGACTAGGTGCAAGAATTTGCCTCTGGCTCGGGGATCAGTGGCAACATGGATTTCAGTTTGGGGAATGGCTTCGACTCTCCATTTAGGTGGCTTTCGGAGATATCTGCTAACCACAGGGTTAGCAGAATGTTTCTGACACGCAAAGCTGCCCATGGCAACTGAGAATGACAGCACCAGAAGTCCAGCGAAGAGAAAAGTGGAAACATTTGGCCCTGGGAAGGCTCGGCAAGTCTCAAGCTGCCTTGATCAGACCCTTATGGAGAAAAACAACTAAGGTTGCGCATGGACTCAGAGCAGAGGTACACGCCGGGACACACACACACACACACACACATACACACACACAGCACCGCAATACCAGGGAGGACACTAGCAAGCTGCCCTGTCCTTCTGCAGTGGGTCCCGCAGTCCAGGCTGACACCCCTCACCCACCAGGACAGGCCCACAGATCCAGTCCCCGCCCAGACGCATGGCCCGTGCTCAGAACAACAGGGCTGCTTTCGTGTGGCTCAAACCTGGGAGGCCATGGCACGTTGCTGAACTGGGTGGGTTTTTGGGGGGGAAGGGTGGTGTTGGGGGAGCAGTATGGAGAGAGACAATCTAACTTTGCCATAGGTAGAACCCAAGCACATCCTGGCCATTGACTTCAGTTCCAGTTGTAGGCCCTCCAAGCAAAGGATTTGCACCATCGGGAGATTCATGTAGGCCAGACCTGGAAGGGGCCTTCCAGGGCAACCATTCCCAGCCCCGGTTTTGAAGCTGAGGCCCAGAGACGGGCCCCTTTCCTGGTCAGTGAGGGCAGAGCAGGACTATAAGCCTGAGGCCCAGCCAGGCAGGTTACCTCCCCAGGCCGTATAACTCATCTACAAACACCCTGAAGAGCTCTGTCAAGTCCATCCACATCTGTTAGTTCTTTAAGGATAAAGGCTGAGGATTAACCTCATCCTTTATTCCCCGAAGTGTCTGACCAGCGCTGAATGTGTGGTCTCAGCCCGGTAAATTCTTTCCAAATGAGAGTATCCCCACAAGGGGCCCAGGAAGGACATGAGGCAAAGCTTCATGTTCCCCTTACACAGGAGGACGGCAAAGCCTCCAGAACTTGCCCCAGTGTCAGCCAGGAGGGGAGGAGTCAGCAGAGGCTCCTTAGAGTAGATGAAACGCGTGTATCCTCACGGATTCTCACTAATCAGCCCCGGCACCATCTCCAGAGTCAGGCTGAGGTCCCTGGTAATCTTACAACTTCAAGGCTCGGCAGTGTCCAAACCTCGCAGCAGGGTGCACCCTCTCCGCAGGACGATCCCGGGGCTCAAGCACAACAGCTTGCTGATGCTGCCCTTTTCCACTTGAGGCGGGAAGCACAACAGAACTTCTCATCTCTCCCGAGTGCCTCTTCCTCTTCCTAGCTTCCCAAATATTGCTGGTGCCTCTCTGAACAAAAAAATGACATGTAGTTGTGTTTGTAGGACTCATGAAAGAAGCAGTAAGTTGCCCCGGTGACCATATTGTATTGACTGCTCTGACATGGAACCAACTTTTTTCAGTATCAGTCATACCCAGAAGGGACCCGCCAGCAAAGAGGCAGCCTGGTAGCTTCCCGTGGCCCCAGCACAAAGACAAACCTATGTGTCTGATTCTCTGGGGACCTGGATTTCAACAAGGTAGAGTTTCCATTTTGTCTTTACTTATACTTTTGCTCCAAAACATGCGTATCTTTCCTCTCTAAAGTTTTATGGGCCCTGGCCGGTTGGTTCAGTGGTAGAGCGTCGGCCTGGCGTGCAGGAGTCCCGGGTTTGATTCCTGGCCAGGGCACACAGGAGAGACACCCATCTGCTTCTCCACCCCTCCCCCTCTCCTTCCTCTCTGTCTCTCTCTTCCCCTCCCGCAGCCAGGGCTCCAATGGAGCAAAGTTGGCCCGGGTGCTGAGGATGTCTCTGTAGCCTCTGCCTCAGGTGCTAGAATGGCTCTGGTTGCAACAGAGCAACACCCCAGATGGGCAGAGCATCGCCCCCTGATGGGCGTGCAGGGTGAATCCCAGTCGGGTGCATGTGGGAGTCTGTCTGACTGCCTCCCGGTTTCCAACTTCAGAAAAATACAAAAAATTAAAATTAAAATAAAAAAAAATAAAGTTGTATGGCGGAGAGATTTGCTGTTTCCCTTATCCTGTCTGCCTCACGACCTGTCAGTCCCCCACCCCAGTTTGTCTTTAACACCTCTCTGGTCTCTATTAATGGGTGGAGCTTTATTACTATCAAGAGCAACTATCACATGATCAAGATCAAGGACCACACATAACATCATGTTTGGCTGACGTTATTGCCTGACTGGTTTTGGAGAAAAGAGAAAATTTCCAATTTACTCCATTTTTTTAAAATAAAAATAGAGAAAGTGCAACTTTATTTTCAGTAAAAAAAAAAAAAAAAGCCCACCTCTGGCTCTCATGGCAGCATTCAGTGTGTTGCCTAATTTGACTTTATTTCTTTTTATTTCCTCCATTCCAATTTCCCTGATTATTTATATTATTCTGTGGCATGTTCTTGGGTGAAATATCTCAAATCATGTTTTTACATCAAGCTGTAAAAAAAAAAAAAGCCATAATCACAGTCATGTCACAAATAATAAGAAAAAAATACTGAATATTTATTGTATGAATATTGTATGAATACAGCCAGTGAGAGGAAAAGGGAAGGAGAAGAAGGAAGGGAATAATGGAAAAAGAAAGGAGAAAAATAGTGAGTGAGAGAGAAAAGTGGGGAAAAAAAGGTTAGGATAATAAGAACCCGGACTCATTAGCTGGGCCTCCCTGAGAGCTACAGCTATCACAGGAGTGCATGCAGGCACATACAAGCACACACACACAAGCATACACACAAATGTGCGTGCACACACACACACACACATCTTCTCATTGAGTGTGTTCTTCCTCTTATCAGTTGTTTCTCTGGACCTAACAATAAGAATTGCTGTTAGGGGCACACCCTCCCTCAGAGGCACGCCCACACCTTTCCCAATCTCCCCTTCTCCCCTCCCCACTCCCCAAGGGCGTTACCTTTGCCTCGCGCGCGCGCGTGCGCTCTCTCTCTCTCTCTCTCTCTCTCTCTCTCTCTCTCTCTCTCCCCCCCCCCAAGTGCTAAGGGCCCTTCTTTTGCTTCTTTAACTTGTTCCTTGAACCTACAATGCCCAGCTGGCTCACTTCTACGACCTCTGTAACTTTCTAGATAAACTTTCTCTTACAATAATAATAATAATAAAATAGAATTGCTACTAGTTACTGAAGGCCTGCTATGTATGTCACAGGGGCTGTGCCGTAATTATTCACAGTCCTCACAACAGCTCTACTTGAAACAACAGGGCTCAGAGAATCCACGTCATTGACCATTTATAGGGTTGTATTGTAGCGGAGGCCAGCTGCTTCTTCCCATCCGACATCCACAGCCCCTTCTTTGGTAACTAAGCCTCACGCTCCCTTTGGGAAAACACGCCCCTGGCCTACAAGAGCTTACGTTACCCCCTGGCCACCAGGACTGAGTCGGGGCAAACGCACGATCCCTTCCAGGCCAGTGAAATTCAACTCTGAGAATTAAATTTGAAAAATTCAAATTTCTTTCCACTGCAGCAGAAAATGAAGGAACTTAGGGGAAAAAAATTTTTTTTAAAAGGAGGTAAGGGTGGAGGCCCAGAGAAAAGGAGCAAGAGGCAAAGCTTCACACATCCTGCCGCTCTTGAATACGGCTGTGGCTACCCTTCCTGCTTTGGAAGCCAGTTACGTCCCCACAACCAGCACCTTTTAAATTTTTTCCAGCCAGTTTAAAGTCTAGCACTTGCAACTCAAGACATCCTGACTAACGTTCCTTGTGTGTGAGCTGCTGATTCAGAAAAGGGCCCTCGGACGCCCAGGTGTGGCCCTTCCTCTCCCAGGGCCTCTTCCCTAGAAGCACGGCAGGTCTGGTCCCCCTGCCCCCCCTCACCTGGGACACCCGCACTACTGGCCGCTGCCTCCCACCAGTCCAACATCTGCCATGCCTTCCTGTCCCCTGGAAAACGAGGAGTCATCACACAAGGTCCTGACACTGTTAGGGGGTGTAATGAACACCTTAGTAGCAAAGCTGAGCCGCTTGAGGGAACACCGAGTGGTGGTTGTTGATTGCAGCAGGGAAGAGTGTAAAGCCAGAAGCCAAGGCCAGGGCCACTATCACAGCAGCCGTCTGGCCTATGCAGGTTCGCATTGGATTCGGACAGTCGGTAAAGAAACCATGGAGCCAAAAACTGGTGGGCCATAGCCTTTAATCCTACCTTGCACCCGGCGGGCAAGTAAAAATACACACTGGGCTCCAAAACCCAGTCACATTCAGTGCTCACAAAGCCACTGACTTATCCGAGTTTCCTAGAATCAAAGGTTTCTAGCTCACCAGCCTTCTTCTCCTCAGTTCCCCATCTCCTTCCTTATCCCAGATACAAACTCTGTACAAACTGGCATCTCACTCAGCACTCCGCCATCTTGGCTGCTTCTCCTGGCCTCCTCCACGTGGCCTTTCTCTGCTCTCTCTGCTCTCTCTTCTAATGTCCCAGGAACCAAGCCCCAGGCTACAAGGATTCTGCCTGCCTTTAGCCCACCCCAACACACATTAATATCACCTGGGCAACGGCCTCTTTAACAAAGTGAGCATAACACATTTTATCTGCCCAACAATCCACCCCTATGCTCACTTTACTACCCACAATTTACATCACCAGCATTCCTGTGCAAGGAAATTAGAACATTACACAAATTACAACAGCAAAAATCATACAGTTTCAACAATTACAAAGGTACACTTCACCAGTCTCTCAGCACTTAGCCCAAAGCGCAAAATGTCCTCGGCCTTCTTTCTAGCCACGGGAAAAACTTCCCGGGGCAGGGGAGTGCTTCCAGCAAAGCCACCCCCCACCCCCATCAGGGTATTTCATTGTCCAAAATCCATAATCCGTAAGTCCATCCAACAAAGGAGCCAATGCCCACTCTGGTCGTAGTCCAGGAAATCAGTCCACGCACATGGGGCGTCAGCCACCCCCCTCATCCCTGCCATCCTGGCAGGTCCCACACTGTCCCAAAGAGGGGCACGTGGCAATGGCAGTCAGCATTTCCATCTCTGCTCCGGCAAGCTTGTCCAGCCCTATGTCCCAAAATCGCAGACCTACCAGGGCCGTAGTAGGTGCTCCTTCCAGCTGGGCTCTCATCTTCCGGAGACTGCGGATTGCAACTCCAGTCCGATTCTCCTCATCCTCCAAAGAGGAACTGAAAACACCAGCTCCGGCTGCCGGTCTCGAGCCTCCGTCCGCTGCCACCTTCTGCTCCACAGACCTTGCAGCTCCGGTCTTGGCTTCAGCCTCAGCCCTGGCCTCCTGCCGCTGCTGGCTCTCCGCAACATCCAGGGCAAGCTGCAACTCACGAACCTCTGAATCCTCCTCCAGCGTTTGCTCCATTTCCAGGCGAATCTCGAACACCTGGTTGGCCTCCTCCTCCAGCATTTCCTCCAACTCCAGGGTCAGCATCGGTTTCTCCTGCGTTTGCTCCAGCTCCTTCTGCTGCTCAGTTTGCAGGTCCCGGGCAGCCTCTTCCACAGAGCTCTCGGTTTCCTCACGCATGGCTGTAAAAGTCAGCCAGCCTACAATCCCCAAAAGGACAGCCATGGGGAACCCTAACACTAGCCAGTCCTCTACTCCACCACTCAAAGGCTCCTTGACGATCTGTATCGAATCCTGCCGACTACGCCAAATGTAAAGCCAGAAGCCACAGCCAGGGCCACCATCACAGCAGCCCGGCTCTTGCAGGTTCGCATTGGATTCGGACAGTCGGTAAAGAAACCGTGGAGCCAAAAACTGATGGGCCATAGCCTTTAATCCTACCTTGCACCCGGCGGGCAAGTAAAAATACACACTGGGCTCCAAAACCCAGTCACATTCAGTGCTCACAAAGCCACTGACTTATCCGAGTTTCCTAGAATCAAAGGTTTCTAGCTCACCAGCCTTCTTCTCCTCAGTTCCCCATCTCCTTCCTTATCCCAGATACAAACTACACAAACTGGCATCTCACTCAGCACTCCGCCATCTTGGCTGCTTCTCCTGGCCTCCTCCACGTGGCCTCCTTTAGCTGCTGGCTCTACTCTCTCCACTCTCTCATGCTAACCTCAGGAACCCAGCGCCGAGTCCCGTTCTGCCTCCCTTTTATAGTGTAGCAATCCAAACCCTTAATCCAATATACATAATAGGGAAGTCTCTTAATACAAAGTCACTTCTCTGAGGCATGATAGGATTGTACCACCTTACACCAAAAAGGGTAGGAAAGGCTTAATCCCAAAACCAAGCCCCAGGCTACAAGGATTCTGCCTGCCTTTAGCCCACCCCAACACACATTAATATCACCTGGGCAACGGCCTCTTTAACAAAGTGAGCATAACACATTTTATCTGCCCAACAAAGAGGAAGACTCTAAAGCCAGGGGTCTCAAACTCAAATCAGCATGTGGGCTGCAGAGCAAGATCACAGCCATTTAGCGGGCCGCACTAGGTCTACAAAAGGCAACTGTTACGCAACACTTTTCTCACTGCAGTTGAAAACAAGAAAAAATCAGTACAACAAGCACAATCGTACATGCAGTTTACTCAGTGTCACAAAACGACCAGAAACTGTAGTTCGCATCACAACTGCTGTTAACTAAGCTAATATCTAGCTAGGATGCTAGAGAAATGAAAAATACAAGTAGGCCCCTAGGCTTACTTAATTTTATCCAAAATATTTTGAACTTCGTGGATTAGTCTGCGGGCCGCACAAAATTGTTCGGCGGGCCGCATGCGGCCCGCGGGCCGCGAGTTTGAGACCCTTGCTCTAAAGGGACAGACAACTGGTCTCAAAGAAATTAAAAACCAGGCAAGAGTTAGATCAGGTTCAGGGTCAGAAACTCCCCATCCTTGGCCCAGAGGTTTCTAGAGAGGGCAAAGCTAACAGGATGCAACCCTGATACCCTGGCAAAGTTTAGGAGACACAAATCTAAACATCGGATCTTAGACACGGTAAGAGCTTATAAAAGACTCAAAATCGCCCAGAACCAGAACCCTTCCCCAATTTCCTGAGCACTGACTACCCAGTCTTTGTTTGCATTATCTTCCTGATAGGAGAATCACTACCTAACAAGGTCATCTATTTCCTCCCTGAACAGCAAATTCTTTCTCAAGTGATGAAAATGAAAGTGACTAACGTGTGAGGCCCCTTTTCTTGGAGCATGAACCTTTTTAAAGAGTTCTGCCTTTGCCAGCTCCTGGGGCAAGAGGGAGAAAAAGAAAGACAGAACAGAAATGCAAAAATGGGTTCTATGTACCAGAAGTTGTCATAGAAACAATGCAGGCAGAGGAAAGGGGAAGAGGAAGAAAGTAAGGAGCTCACGAAGGCAGGGTGATGGGGAAACTCTTGGTTTAAAATCGGAATGAGGTAGGGAGGAGGTTGGTGGGGCGGGGAGTGAAAGATAAAGAGAGTACCAGAGATGGGGAAAAGTTTAACAGGTCTTGCTATACATTAAAAATATATTAATTTCCCTTGACACTCTTCCCAGAAATGCCACTAAAGTTTTAATTTAATTTAATTGCTTTGGTTGCCGGACTGTGCTCCTCAGAGTGTAATTCTCTGCCTAGGCTAGACCACATGAGGCCCAGTTTGGAGTTGAATTACAATTACATCAATTTCAAATCTACTTCCTTGTAAATCCCACCCAACTTAGAAGGGAAGAGAGTCAGGGATGAAGACGTAGTACCAATTATGGACCTGGGATACAGGATTGGAGACTTGTTTCTACAAGAGATAAAAATGAAGTTACTAGAAGCGGAGCCTGTGGTAAGAGTGGGAGTAGCTGGAAGAATGACTGACTTCACGGTGAGTCCCCTGAGCTGATTGAATGTCCTGAGAACACCGTCAGTTCCAGCAACGGCAGGTTGAGTCAAGTGTGGAGAGAGGCAAGCCGTTGGGGTGGGCACCCAGGCAGGTCATGACAGCAGAGCTCTGTCAGGGTGTCACACCGCAGGCGCCAGGACCTGCCTCCCCTGGGCAGAAAAGAGTGCTGGGCAGTCAGTGCCCCGAGGAGTGAAATTTAACCAATGGGAAATGGGAGAAAGAAGAGGGCTGGCCATTAAACTCCCCATCTCTTAGCTCTTCTGTGGACAACTCTGAGGTGTGATTTTTCTTTCTATTCCTCCCTAGAAAGTCCCAGGTACGAAGCCAACACACCTGCTGTGTGGCCTGCTGTTCTGCTGAGGAAGTGATGACCCACGTGACTGTGCACTGCATCCCCATGTTTCAGACCTCTCCTTGCTCCCCTCCCACTCTTTCCTCACCTTCACTGCCCCAAGATTGCATCTCCCACAGGGAAGACCAGCTCTCTAACCCTTGCCTCAGGCTCTGCTTTCTAGAGAACGCTAAAGACCTCTAAAGAACTCTGGGCTAAGACAGCCATGGTCCTGACTCCCTGCTTTATTGCATTTTCTACCACCTTCCAACACCAAACGGTGTGTTTTCTCTCCTCAAAAAATATACATCTGTATGCACTTAATTCTTCTTGACTCAGAAACTCAATTCTTCAGCCTGGTTCTTGACTGCCTCCCTGGAAAGCTGATACAATTCCCATCGGGGCCTCATCTTCCTTCTACAGGAGCCACATTAATAATGTGAGTTACGAAGTCTTCTTTCCTGATTTGTTTGACATGATAATCCCTTGTCCCCAATATTCATGGATGCCTACATTCAGATACTTCTTTTTTCTTGTTTTCCAAGTGAGAGAAGGGGAGATAGAAAGACAGACTACTGCATGCACCCTGATCGGGATCCACCGGCGACCCCCACCTGAGGCTGATGCTCTGCCCACCTTGGACCATGCTCGCAACCAAGCTATTTTTAGCACCTGAGGTGGAGAGTCCTTGGAGCCAACCTCAGTGCCCAGGGCCAATGCACTCAAACCAATCGAGCCATGGCTGTGGGAGAGGAAGAGAGAGAGAGAGAGAGAGAGAGAGAGAGAGAGAGAGAAGGGAGAGGGTGGGAGAGGGGTGGAGAAGCAGGTGGTTGCTTCTTCTGTGTGCCCTGCCCAGGAATCGAACCCAGGACATCCACACACCGGGCCACACTCTACCACTAAACCAACCAGCCAAAGTCTAGATACTTTTAACTTCAAGCCCTACTCCTCCTCTCTCTCCCTTTGTGTACTCCTCACCTCTCCTTTCACTCGTCCCAATCTCTCCTAGCCACTCCCTGACTCAGGCGCTTTCCCTGTCGCAGATTCAAAGCTCTCTGCCATGTCCTTTTCTTTTTTCCCCCCTAACCCTGCCAAGCTCCTCTCTCCAGCTTTTCTAACTTCCCTTGAAATTCCAGCCTTCTAAAATGTAGTCCTTGAAATGTATGGGTGGTGTCTGATTGTCTCCACTACTCAGTTTCTGAGGTTAGGGTCTGACGCTCCACATGTCTGTTACCCTCACCTGACAGACCTGATGCTCCCCCCGTCCCCAGACACCCCTGGCAGAGTGCTCATCACCGAGAGCCAGAACTGGTCACATCTCGGTCTTCCCAAGGGAACCCTGGGCACCCGGATTAGAAGGGGCACAGTTTACGTATTTTTGCATTTCTAATACCTAACACATAATATATACTTCTTTAATGGTTTTAGAGTAAGTAAATGGATAGAAACATTTATTTATATGAACCAACGGCTTTTGCAACAAGTTCCAAGAAATACATCTGGATTTGTGGGTACTCTGGAACGGTTTTCTATCACACACTGTTTGAAAGATGTGAGATACCAGTTAGGAAAGAAAAAGTTATTATAACTCAATGGGAAAATGGGAGAAAATAGAGAGGCACTACATCAAAATGTACACAGAATTGACCAATAAGCATGAAAAAAACGCTCAACCTCCCCTAGTAATGAAGAAGTATAAATTAACGTAAGTATTACTGGTGAGGTATAAATTGGCATAGACTCTTGAAAGAGAAGTTTGGCAGTGTTTATCAATATTTATTCATTTTGATGAAGCAGTTCCAATTCCCAGGACCTACCCCGCTGAGAGGCCAGGAAAGGTACATGCATAAGAGTTATTATTATAGTACTGTTTGTAATCATGAAAAACATGGACTACATTAAATGTTTGTTAAATAGAGGAATGGCTAATGAATTGAGGATATTTATATATAAAATATTAAATAAGAGTATAAATAGGTAATGTAGAACTATATGTTGATAGAAAGCCTGCCAGGGTACACTGGGGAAAGAGTAGGCTGGGAGAGAGGGAGGGAGGGAGGGAGGGAGGGAGGGAGGGAGGGAGGGAGGGAGGGAGGGAGGGAGGGGATAACAAAGTCACATAACAATATGCATAGTATGGTTTTATTTATGTAAAAGAAAAAGAAAGAAACTAAAAGAGAACTTACATGTGTCTATATGTAAATGCCAAGCAACAGGAAAGGACTCCAGTGCTGACAGTGTGATCGACAGTGAGGATAGAAGGGAATGGGAGACGAAACAGAGCCTTAAGGGGAGGTGTTTGAATGGGAATCCTACTTCTCAGACTACACGCTTCCCTGTTGTTGGAGTTGTTTACACTGAACATCTGTTCACATACTTCTTTTGCAAGGTAAAAAGGTAACTGACCGGTGGTGTGCAGATATCACCCCTGTGTTCATTCCCGAGCTAAAGGGAACCGTAGCATCGTCGGGAACTGGTTTCTCTAGGGTCTCACAGGCACACGCGCAAGTGACAGAAGCTGCACCTCTCCCCATTGCACATTAACTTGTGCTTCAAGGAGCTCGTGTTCGTGCAGCGCTCACACCAAAGCAGCTCTGCTTAACTAGAATCCCTCGGAGACTGCAAGATGCCCTATCAAAAACAATTACCACTTACAACTACTTATGTATATCAAACAGGACTTTCTCACTGATGTACATCCAAAATAATATGCAGAATGAAATTTGATACCTAAGCCTGGATGACAAATGTTACCCATAACCCTGATTTCACATGTTTATATTCATCAGAATAGCCGCATTGTTCTCAGTAACTGAGTTATCGTTATAATAGGCATATCTGTCAAATATCTTTATGTTCCTAAAATACTATTTCTATACTTTATGTAGAGGTGTATATATAATTTTATTTGTTAGATTTCCAGAAGAGAAAAAAACAAAGGTTCGAAAACCACAGCTCCAATCCAACCCGGTCGTTCTCCAGATGAGAAAACGGAGCAGAAGTCAAGGTGAGTGACTGACCACGGTCCCACACTCGCTGGTTGGCACAGCCCAGCCTGCTCAGAGCCAGAGCTGGGGCAGCAAATAACTTTCCCATACCCCCAGTGCCAGGCTCTTCCTACACATGCATCCAAGCTAATTGCACAGCAGCCCAGTGGAACAGGGCTGTGATTTTGTTAGATAAATGAGGCTCCAGCATGTGACACAACTTTCCCTGAATCACACAGCTAACCGGTACAGTGGCTCAGCCCCCGGAGAGAGACCTCTCCCCACAGCATCACTGGGTCAGACGGCTACAGTGGGGTGGGTGGGGTGGCTTCTCTCTAGTCCCGATTATAAACTCCCTGATGACAGGGGCTGCCCCTCACATTGCCATGTCCACAAAGCCGCCAATAGAACTTAGGGTCATATGAGAAAAGATGCTCACTAATTAGCTTCTCAACCCATTAAGATCTATTTATCACCTACTTTGTGACTAACTGGCACTGGGGCAATGGACATATTAAATAGAAAGACACCATCATCGTTCTAAGAATGTCCCTGAGCACTGTCTTAGTTGGGGTTCCTGGTTGTATGAAATATAGACTCATTTAGTTTAACTTAAATAGAAAACAAGGGTTCATTGGAAGAATATCAAGACTGGAGGAATTATGAGGAAAACTAGAAAGCGCAGCTTTGGAAACACAGAGAAACTAGTGGAGGCCAAGCCAGCAGAATAACATCCAAAATGACACCATGGCAAAAATCAGGCTAGAGATACTACACACCACCCAAGGGTGGCCAATCCACCCTTGAATGTGGCCCACCAAGCTGTCTAGGCCCAAGGTATAGAAGCATCCTGCTTATTATCACTGCTGCCAACAAAAGATACCATTTGCGGCTCTTGTTGCTGCTGCTATTGCTGCTGTTGCTGAAGGAAACTCTAAACTGGACTCAGCACTGGCTGCCAGGAATCTGGGAGAAGAAACATCTATACCCCTGGCTTACATTGTGTGAAGTAGGACATTTCTCCCTTCATGCATTAGTTAGCTTTGCCATGTAACAAATCACCCCCAAATTTAGCAGCTTCCGAGAGTCTGGCACCTGGAAGCAGCTGGGTGGTTCTGGCTCAGAGTATCTGATGATGTTGCAAATAAAGAGCCAGCCAGGGCTCCGGTTTGAAAGCTTGCCAGAGGCTGAAGGGTACACGTCCAAGGTGGCCCGCTCACACTGCCCTCTAGGTACTGGCAGGCAGCCTCAGTTCCCACCACGGAGACCTCTTCATCAAGGCTGCTGAGCATGCTCACAACATGGCAGCTGGCTTCCCCCAGAGCAAAGGATCCAAGGGAGAGCAAAGAAGAAGCCGCACGTCCTTTCTGACCTAGCCTCATAATCACGTGCAGTCATTTCGGCCATTGCTCTTGGTCACACAGACCACACCTAACACAGTGTGGGAGGGGACAGCATAGGGGCATGAGGACAGACGGCAGGGACCGTTATTGGTGATCCTGCATGCTTGGATCTCCCCAAAGCAAGAAAAGATATTAGGACACAGGGCAGCTGTAACAGTACTGGCCACCGCAAGCACCTCCTAAGCACAAAGCCCGCCTTCGAGGTGGTTGGCACTTTGATAGCAGGAAATACTAATAACATATTAAGTAATGTTATCTCAGTTTAACACAACAGCGAGTGTCACATTATATCTGCTCCTGATGATGTCATTCACTACTGGGTGAGGTTATTTCAAAGTGGAGGTAGGATGTCACTGAAGAAAATTTCAGTTTCATTCGAACTTAGCACTAGAAATAACCATTTGCACTTACAAAGCTGAGATTCAATAGGAAAATAAATGTTTCCATTTTGAGTGTGCTCCTAGGTGTCCCTTTGTACCCCTGACAGCAATAATCCCAGTAATTGGGGTAATCCCTGACCTACTGAGGGTTCCAAGTCTTCAGGATCAAACTCATTAGAGTTCTGCTTTCATGGCAGACTTTTCTGTAACCGATTGCAAATTAAAGGAAGCAGATATCTTTAAAAGCTTGCCAGGACCAAGGTACAGAAGCAGAAAGCATGTTCTCCTTTCTCTTTCCAAGTCACTTTTTTCACTGGCTTGAAAATATTGAGCCCATCCTCTCCCGGACTTGACCAGTTAGCTTGGCTTCCATCTGTTCTATTCCTTCCTTCCAGTCTTCACTTCCAACCCAGTGCTTTCTTCCATTCCCTTTATTCAAGATGAAATCGGCTCTGTGTATTCCCCAGGGTAGGGGGGGCGGAGTATGTGTGTGTGGGGGGGGGGGGGAGGGAGGGACTTCTAACCTGTTTTGCTTTTCTATTCTAGACAATCAACGCCATTCTCAGAATTCTGAGCCAAGTGCCTGAGAGAGAGTGGAGTGAGTTTTAGATATCAGGGGATCTGGGGCCCCTGGTGAACTAGAGTCCACAGGATTCCCAGCCTCCTCTAAGCAAAAATACAAAACATATCTTTAAGTTTCTCTGCAAATTAATGTGCCTGTGACAAGAACTGTAATCAATAAGAAACCTGATAAAGTGGATAAAAATTGCCCCCAGAGAGGAGCGTAACATCCTATTAGGCAAATCCAGCCCAAACCCCTCTGAATCAGCCATACCAAACTGCAAAACTCACTGGCCGAGGTCTCCGTGGGAGAAGCTAGATCAATATTTTAAGCCCGAACTCCTTAAGTCTGTACTAACAACAGAAGGCGGTGGGGGGGGGGGGGGGGCCTCTAAAGTTAAAAACAGAAAAAAGGATGGAGGTTGCAAGTTACACACGACTCCCAAGGAATAAATCTGCCTTTCCTAAACTAGACAAATGCTTACATTCACCAGCCTGGCCACAGACGATCCTTCATGAATACTGAAAGAGGAGATGGGAATATTCAGGTCACAAATTTATCTGATTGAAAGTCAGGAACTAAGCGAAGCCTGCGAAAGTTTGATTTCTTTTCCATTAGTACTGGGGGAGGGAAGAAAATGTTCTGAGATGCCAGGGCACAGAGGAGAGGGAAGCACTGCGGGTGTAATTTTGTTTTTTCAAACTGCATGAATAGCATCATTTAAATATTTTCACTTGTGAGGGAAGTGGGATTCTGCGTGAAAGAGTTCTCATGGACAGAGTAGCAAGCATCCCAGGCAGGCCCCCACTGGAATTCCAGAAGCATTCCTGCCGCCCTAACCTGAGCGCCAGCCCCTTCTTCCTGCTCACAATAGCCGATCACAAAAGCAATTCTCCAAATTACAGTCAGCTGAGACAGAGAGCGTAACAAAGGGCTCGGCTTTGTGCACTTTGATTGGATTCGAACTTATGGGGGCCACCAAATAGCTACTCAAATAAGGCCCAAACAAGGAGATGAAAAGTCAGAAGCAGTGCTGGGAAGATAGCCAAAATGAGTTATTTCATAGCCATTTCTTTCCCGCCCTGGCCCCTCTCGGAAAGAAATGACTTAATCAAAACTACCTCCAACCGTTCCGTTTGCTCGGTGTAGAGCGGATTTATGAAAATCTATGATGTGTCCAGCATTGTCAGGTATAAATGACAGGAGGGTGGGGGGTGTGTCTAAGACAAGTCCTCCCTCAGGTTGCTCCAAAGCGTCTGGCTTCTGGGCAGAGGAGAGGCGGCTGGTGGCCCCTTGCAGTCGGGGAGTGGAGTCAGCCAGCCGGCAGGTGGATGTTGCCATTCACATCAGAGGTATTTGTAAACGTGGCTGGGAGGAGATGGCAAAGGCTTGCAGTCACAGAAACAAGGCTCCAGGACCTGGCTGTGCCCCTGAATTTGAGCAAGGAATTTAATTTTTTTTAGTCTCACTTTCCCCATCTGTAAAACGGGGAGCAAATTACCTACATCACAAGAAAAGTTAAACAAAGTAACCTGCGTAAAAGCTGCCAGGAAAGAGCCTGAAACTAAGTCGGTGCTGAGTAAATGTCAGCAGCATCCCTTTGCACGATGCAAGTCTGTGGCAGGACAACGGGAATGCCCGCCTCCACCCACCCCCGCCTGTCTAAAAGGAGAGCACCTGGACACAGCAAGGAAGGTCACCGACCCTGCCCACGTGCCCTGGAGCGCACCTGCTCGCTGCTGTAGGTCTGGGTAGAAGAAGAATCCCCTCGGGTGGAGAGAAATTGGATGCAATCCTGGAAAAGATGATTGAGGCATTTCAGAAACTGAAGAGGTAATGTGAATAGACAGTTTCCAAAGCCGTTTGAACTAGGCAGCCTGCTGACCCACCCCTCAAGGAAGGAGAGGGTCTCTGGATGGGGCCCCTCACTCTCTCAGATTCACTGAGGAGACACAGAGAAGAACTGGGCAAGACACGTAGATAGATTTTAAAAAGGGGGGGGGGGGGCAGTCAAGACATGGTTTCGGCTTACAGGTAAGTGAGGGAAAGGAGACAAAAATAGATTAAAAATTGTATGTCAGTGACAGCATCTGCCACGACCACGCCCCATCTAAGGGGATCGCCCCCAGCCAGCCCCCACCCTGCACACTGTGTACTATGTGATTCCCTCCCCCCTCAGCATGGGGGACGGAACCAAGCATATGTGAACAAATGAGCTAATTTATAGGTTTGCCTGGCGCATATGACATGGCCCAGATATAAGAACAGACTCTGAACCCATCTGCTCGTTGCTCAGAAATGTTAACTGATGGAGGCCTTCGGCAGGGGGAGCTCAGGCTGAAGAGTGGTGAGGCAGAGGAGAGCCGAGGAGGGCCATGTGCAAGCCAAAGTCGGGAGGATGTAAAACATCGGAGCAAGAAGACAGAAAAAGAAATTAGGCAGCGTAGGTTGTATCTGTCAGCCTACCTGTCACAGGCCTGGCAGAAAAAGGACTGTACACGCTGAGTAATTTGAGAACGGGCTGGATAAAGAGATTACATTCAAAGGTGGAGGCAGGGTTTAGGGGAACTGACAGAGGGAGGTGCAGTGCCTGAGGGCGGGCAGCGAGCAGAACTGTTCCACCCCTCCGCCTGATGTCATCGGACCAGGAGAGGGGGGCTGAACCGAGAAGAGGTGGAAGCCAACCCACAGCCACCCAGCAGGACAAGAGCGTCACCCCCCTCCTGCCCCCTATTCTCCGGCACTGCCTCCCCTGGCCAAACCAGACCAGATCAAGTGAGCAATTCATTTGGGTACAGAGCAAAAGTGTCCTCCTTGCAACACACTTTGCCCCCAAAGATATCAAAATTGAATGTGCATGGTGTCGCAGCAAGTTCTGACAAGCTGGAATTGTTCACTGTGAGCTTTGAGTGACTTAGGGTCACCAGGCCCTTCCAGGACCCTATTGCAGTCCCCTTCCTCACCAATGAACAACGGGACTTGTTTAAACCAGTGGGGCTCAGACCTATCAAGGGTGTTCGTTTCTATCCTTAATTGGCATCACCCACATGAAACTCTCTTACTAAGTCTTCTTTTTTTTTTTTTTTAAACTGACTTCTCCCCCTCTGAGAACAAATCAATGGATTTATTCACTGGTGTGTATTCAGTTGCCTGGCAAGTTAATAAACTGTTTCTATATTTTAGCTCTAATGGCATTTGTTTTACGTGGTTCAGCCCGCCAGGGCACAGAACAGGGTAGGGGAGGTGAGGGTGGGTCTGGAGGCGTAAAACGAAGCTATTTAGAGTCTATGGCGGGGGAGAAAGCAACAAAGGAGCAGACAAGCGGGGAGAAGCAAGTCCCTAAAATAAGTGATGGAGCCTAGAGCCAAGTTCACAAACTCTTGGGTCCCCAAAGCCATCCTTGGGGCTCTGGGTCCAATCACCAATCCTGACCTTCTTGAGTCCTTTTGGCTCTGTCCGGGTTCCCAGGCAATTGTTCCTTTAAGTACCAAGACGTCCATGAGACCTGGGCCACCTTGACTGCCTCTCTGGAGTTTCCCACCCAGAGCTCTCCTGCCTACCTTGCTCTTTCTCCCAAGGACTCAGTGGGCCACCACTGGAGAGACTGAATATAGGTCAGTCAATAGTTATGATGTCGCCTCCTCACTGATGTTCAGGAAGGTAGGGTGGGGCAACCCACCCCTTTACACTCTGACTTTTCTGTCTCCCCAAAAACTTCTACACCAGGCTGGCAGGTATTTCGGTAGTCGTTTACTAAAGACTTGGAACAAACTGGAAAAAGAGATCATAAGATAGGAGAAGACCAGTTAAAAGTTATTAATAGCTTTATTTTTCCCAGGCACAATCCAAAGAAATAAATAAATGCAATACGGTTTCTTCTCAGCTCCACTTCAGGAGCCAAACTCAAGAAGAAAGGAGCCTTCTTATCTTTTCATGGTTGCCCCTGGTTACTATGATAGATCATTCTAGAAAGGTCAAAATTAAGTTTTGTTGTCCTCCTGCCAGGGAGAGGGGTATGGAATATAGAGGAGATACTCGGCCTCCTCTAGTTACACTTCTAGAAAGGCCCAGAATGCATAGGTGACCCAAGAGAAGTCTGGCCCTTGCAACCAAACAGCCCAACTAAGCCCAAGTCCCAAGGAAGGGGAGACCACTGTGGGTCAGCAGGGTCCAGCCAAAGGCTCGGCTAGGTGTGTCCTCTCGAATCAGCGTCAGCATCCAGGCAGCAGGCCTGGGGTCAGGAACACGGTATGGTTGACTCAGGACTGAGGGCTGGGAGGAGTTAATTTAAGTAGACACATGCGCTATTTAATCTCCAACTGGAAATCCTACAGCCAAAACATGTGGAAAGCAGCTCTGCGAGCAATATTTTACAGAGTTTTCATCAAAGAAACTCTGCTGCCTGCCTCCCTGGGGCTCATTTCCCAGGAGGAAAGAAAGGAAAAACAGGCAGGGATGCTGTGTGTGTGCGTGTGCGCGTGTGCGCCTGTCTCCGTGTGTGTATGTTTGGGGGAGCAGTGAGAACCGCTTCAAAGACAGCCCCAAGAGTAGCCGCATCCAAACCACGTTGGAGAGGGAGGGGGTGTTGGCAGTGGGGTGAGCTGTGCGGCTCGCTCCTCGGGGGACCCCTCAAGGATGTTATCACCCTGTTATCAGCAGTGGCATCACCTACACTAGGGCCAATTCCACTAACGATGGCCGTGGGGCAGACCTAACATACGGGCAAAACAGCGAGTCATCTAGAGGTCTAAAAGGGGCGCAGCTGCCCCCCTAAATTTTACCTCCTGCTACAGGACTCCCAAATCCCCACCAGGAGATGCATCTCTGCTCACAGGTGACCTCCTCTGCTCCAATGCACATATCCCCAGTCTCTGCCAGTGCCTCTCAAACTTCAGCATGAATCATCTGAAAGGCTTACAGAATCAGGGGGTGCTGGCCCCCGCCCCAGAGCAGATCAGGACGGAGCCTGAAAGTTTACATTTCTACGAGTTCCCGGGTGAAGCCGCTGGTCCGGGACCACTTGTTGAAAACCGCTGGCTTGTACTGAGAGATGCTACCGGGTTCACTGAACTGGCATCCGTCACTGGGCAGGGAGAGCTGTTGAAGGGTTAGGATGTCAGAGCCATACCTTTTGACAGTTGAAGGCAGGAAAGGTGATCGGGGGGCCGGGCAGGGGGGCGGAGGGACAGGCCTGCTGCCCCTCAGGGAGCTCAGCCCGGCTGGAGAGGACCAGCTTGTGCCTGCAAATCCTGGGGGGTACTGGGTGGGGAACCAGGTGGAAAATGAGGGGCCTCGCTCCTTTCCTTAGAGGGGCACACTGCTAGCCCCTTCCCAGGGGGGAGGACAGCCTAGGGTTGCTATCTGAAGTCTCGGACTCCGCAGGCTCCGGGCCACTGGTTCCTTCCTCCTGACGTTCACTGTTCACGTCCAAAGCCCCTCCCCCAGACTGGGCCCTGTTTACCCAAACACTGCAAATGAGGGGCCCTGCCTGTGACTTCCAGACATCTGTTTTCCCTTTGCATGTTTCTCAGTCTGCTTCCTCTCCCCCTAGCCCACCCCCCCCAACCCCCATCTTTCTCTATCACAACGCACTTTCCCAGAAGTAGAATTCAGACAAGCTCCAGGAAAATCCGAAGGGTCCTCTCGCTATAAACAATTCAAAACCTTCCTCGTTGATTCACCTCCTTTGAAACCGAGAGCATGTCTTCTTCAGAATTAGAGACAAAGGGCCACCCCCTCCCCCAGCACACAGCTCCTCAGGACCGTTGCAGAACCGCAATTAGGAAGGGTTCTTTGGATTTTAAAAATGAGTTTCTAAATAATACATGGAGTACGTTCTTTTCCAGAAAGAATGGCTTTCAAAGGTCCAGTTAGCTACTTCTTTGCATATTAAAGAATTTTTTTTATCTATCAGACAGAGTCTATGGGTCAAGCCAAGAGCAAGGATAGAAACTTAAAAGATCAGGAATAATCAACCACCTAGTGAAAGCTATTAATCACGGCTCCATACCTAAACAAAGAAGGTGGCCTTGCTCTAGGGTGCTGATGCTAAAAAGGCATAATTTGAAAGATCACGGCCACAACGAGTAGCGGAATGGATGGCCAGAAATATACCTGCTTCAGTTGACAGCTCTTCGGGCCCAATTCTGTTTTGGGCAGCTCTTTAAGGAGAAAACTAGAGCAATGAGGCCAAACTCCCCGGCCCCACACCCAAACGCCCACATAGAGCCCCTCTGTGACCGAATGGTCAGCGTGTTCCTGCCTCAGCATTCCCCCCCCGGCAGCTTTTTCTCTCATCTGCCAAGTTAGTCTTGCTCATAGCAATGTGAGCTCAACTAAGCGCGCATGCGCACACACACACACACACACACACACACACACACACACCAGCTATCTTTCCCCATCCTCGTGAAGGTGCAGTGACCACGAGATGTGTTCAAAAAACAAGATCACTATTCCGTGTATTTCTCGGCATTTACAGCAACACCTTGTCAGGTTTCCCCAAACCCATAAATACTCTGTCACGAAGGTCCCCCTTCACAGCCCCGCGTGGATGAACTCAACCATCTGCGCTCAGGTTCCGACCGTTTTCACTTATCTTCCACTTTGTTTTATGGGGCGGGATTAGGCCTGGATTTCCGCAGATACCCGGGGTTCGTCCTAGCACCTGTCAGTTTTTCCATCTCTGGCCACATGTGTCTGCTGATAAGTGGGGCTCAGACACTCATCCTGCCTAACGAACGGTCCTTGTCAGTGACCTTTAACCTCCTTGGTGTTGCCCGTTATGAAGCACATCTTTTATTCTCTCAGGGGTAAGCTAACAAAAGAATCCCTGCTCAGGAATGATGCCGCCAAACATTGCAATTCAAGACAGTCAAGGCTGTGGAATGCCCCGACAGGAGAGGATGTTCACGTGTGGATGGTTTGTAGCTTCTGATGGGACAGCATAGCTTCTCACGCTTTTGGAGAAACAAAGAGATGCCAACATATACAGCAATAGTGTCCTTGCACAAGGGGACAAGAGTCCAAGTTTACCACCTGCGTGCCGAGGAGGTGTGCTTGTGGGTCGAGGCTGAGTCCTACAATGGCTTACAGAGTGGTTCTAGAAGTCAGGAACGCAAACCAGCGGTAGCAGCAGCACCTGAGAATGTACTAGAAATGCACATTCTTGGCCCCAGCCTGGAACTATTCATCCGAAATTGCATTTAATAAGATTCTCCTGGTGACTGGGAGGCATGGCAAAGTTTAAGGGGCACTGGCTCAGCGGTCAGGTGTTGGCCCCGGATAGTCGAGAGCCTGTACAGTGTAATGGGCAGAGGCCTGGCTGGTTTGGAAAGTCCTAGACTACAATCCTGGTTCTATACTAGCTGGCAGTCTGGGACGGTCACTTTCTTTCTTAGGGAAGCTACAGATGATCCCTGGTTTTCCAATTGGACCACACATTGGAATCACCTGGAAGATCAGCCCAGGCCCCACCCCCAGAGATTCTGATATAATTAGTATGGAGTGTAACCTGGGCATTAGGATTTTTAAAAAGCACATTATAATGTGCCACTAAGGTTGAAAACCAGTGCATTTGATGCCCCTGAAGGTCTTACTAGTCTGAAAACCCAATTATTTGGCCAATTCTGTGGCCAAAGTAACCTGATCTGTGGTGGTGCAGTGGATAAAACATTGACCTGGAATGCTGAGGTTGCCGGTTCAAATCCCCGGGGTTGCCTGGTCAAGGTACATACGAGAAGCAACTACTATGAATTGATGCTTCCCAATCCTCCCTACCTTTCTCTTTCTCCTTTCTCTAAAATCAGTAAATAAGTGTTAAAAGAGAAATAAAAAGAGTTACCTAGGGCCAAAGTATTAGAGGTTAAAAATTTAAATTAAAAAATATTAGACACTCCAAGGATTTCATTTGTTATATCTCTGTTTTAGGTAGGTTTAAGAAGAAGAAGAAGAATTGAAAGCTCTGGTCAATTCAGTTCCAGTTAATTGAAGTCTTATTCTGATATATTTCTTTTAGTGGATTTCATATTTCATACTGGAAGTTTAACAGCATGGACTCTGCTTCTCAACAGACTCTGCCCGCTTAAATTTTATTTAAACAAGTTGATGACTTGCCTATCTATTTTTTTCCTTTGAAGTCATGTTATAAATACATAGTGAGTTCTGTCCTCTAATACCAACTTGTGATCTTTCTCAAATCCATATGTTCATTGAAGTTGAGGAAGATATTTTAAAATAAAGATGAGCTGTTTTCAATCTCCCTTTTGAACCGTTGCATTGCATTTCATTCCTTTCTACGTGAATTTCTTGCTGTTTTATTTGGGGGACAAAACACTATGGTTTTGGTTTCCATGGGCTGACCTATTTAGCTCCCCCGCTTTGGATAAGTTTGGCTAGGTGAATCAATTTATATAGTCTCCTCTGAGTTGTCACTCTTAGTGACAAGCAGAAAATTGAAATTTGCAAGCCATTAGCTGTTAAGATTGCACATGAGATTTTAAGATTTGTTTAAAAAAGAGAAGAAAACTTGACGGGTCAGATTAAGAGTTCTTTTTTAAGAAAGAGAGCTTTCTATACATACATGGTATATTTTTAAGAGGGTTTTAATAAAGTCAATGGAAATGAATGCATCTCAACCTGATGTTAAACTAAATCCTACTCTGTGGAGCCATCAGGAACCAGCAGGCCCTCCCAGTTTCTCTCTCCGGCCGCATAGTGTTTCGGAAGCTGCTCTCTCTGAACACCTGCTTCCTCCTTTGTCCAAGGACCAACTTCCTCAGATTCCTCACACTTATGACAGAAGATGGTGCCCCACCATTTTTGACTTTCTAACACTCAAGTCCAAGCAAATAGCTCCAAATCAACATCACTCTGTCACAGCTCCAATGCTCAGGAGAGAGGATGTGATAGCCCAACATAAGTCAGGTGTCCACACCTGTTTCAATCTCTGGCCATTGTCATGTAGACATTTGGTACAAAAATGGTTGCCATCATCTGCCATGTTGGAGACCAAGAAATTAAAGTCAGAGGAAGGGGAGCATCAGGAACTAGGAAGAGCCTCCAAAGGAAATTTACCACAGTTACCCAGTCTCTTGAATAACAGAGTTTCAACACCAGGTTCTGAGATCCACCATTATTTCCCCTAAGTTGAGCTTTTGTCATGGCTGTCAGAAACATCACTCCTATGCCTGACCAGTGGTGGCACAGTGGATAGAGCATCAACCTGGGCTGTGGAGGTCCTAGGTTCAAAACCCTGAGGTTGACCGGCTTGAGCAAAGACTCATCCAGCTTGAGCCGGGGTCACCAGGTTGAGCATGGGATCACCGACATGATCCCATGGTCACTGGCTTAAGCCCAAAGGTCACTGGTTTGAAGCCCAAATTCACTGCCTTGAGCCCAAAGTCAGTGGCTTGAGCAAGGGATCACTTGCTCATCTGGAGCCCCCCAACCCTGTCAAGGCATGTATGAGAAGCAATTAGTGAATAACTAAAGTGCTGCAACTATGAGTTGATGTATCTCATCTCTCTCCCTTCCTCTTTCTCTCTTTCTCTCTCTAAAAACAAAGAAAGAAACATCACTCCTACCTGAGCTCCCCCTACTCCCACATGCTTCACTGAGTTGTAGAGACAATAGACAATTCTGTAGTCTATATTGACTCAAGTAGATTCACATGACAAAGACTGATAGTTATTCCCAATATCTATTTCCTCTTCTTAGAACTTGTAATTAGATAGATGACCAGTCAGAATAAAGTTTACATTTCTTAGCCTCTCTTGCATCTAGCTATGGCGTTCTTCCCTCCTCCATCCTACTGCTGTGAACAAGGACATGGTGGCTAAACATCTTGGACTGTGAAGATGAGGAATCACTCTAAGATTGGCGGAGCAACAACCCAGAAGGTGCCTGGGCTCGTGATCATGTCAGAGACCAGAGCCACAATATCACTTTGACCTTTACATGAGAAATACATACACCACAGAAAATATGTCCTAGCTAGTACTGCTTGTATAGTCATAAAGTTCCAGAACTTTAATGTTATAATTCATAAATGAACCAGTCCAACCCTTCATAGTACAAATAAGGATTTAGAGACCCAGAAGAGAGAAGTGACAACCTCATCAGACATTTGGGACTCAACCTAGGGTTTCCAGCCTCTCTCTTCACCCCACTCGCAGCCCCAGAGCTTTCTCTATCATACTGCCATAATCTTCTACTAAGTAGGTAATAGATACTCAGTAATACATGACCAAATTTGATTTTTAAAGCCCTCTCCCATGTAGAAGATGATGTATAAGAGGAACAGTTCCTTATAAAAGGAACAAAGAGTTCTGGTTCTGGTCTGCTTGCTTTCTCTCTTTCCAGCTCACACTTCCGATCCTTGCTCTACCTCCACTGCCTCCAAGCCAGACGTAGCATAAAGTGGGGCGCCCGGACCTGCAGGAAGGTGCTGAGTCTCCCTGTACCTCCCCGTCCTCCTTTGAAAAATGAAATTGGACAAATCCATTCGATCTGAAGTTCTAAAGTTCTGTTAAGGTTGCAAGCTCTCTAGTCTGATCTTGACAAAAAGAAAAAAAAAAAAAGATGATTTCTTTTGAAACCATGTCTCACTTTCAAAGGGCAAGATAAGCTTTTTAACATAAAAGCTTCAAGCCCCATGCTCCCCTTGCTCCCGCTGCCCAGGACTCACGCAGGCTCTCCTGGGGGAAGAGAGGTAGATACTGCGGGCAGAGGAGGGGACATGAGCCAGTTGCTCACAGTCAGTTCTTGTTGTGCTAAGCTGTTCTTTGCCCCTTTATTTTGTGGAATAGGATGGAGGCAGCTGTGATCCATTATGTCCCAGAGTGCATCTTGGAAAGGGGAGTCTTCCGGAGCGAAGGCGGAAAGGCAAGGGCAATGATGACAGTTCTTCGGGTCTTCCCCTGTTTGCCCTGCTGGGTGTGTACAATAACAAAACCGGGGTTTGGAACTCCCGTTCTCAACCAATTTGAAAGACACAGATAGAACCCCAAATGCACGCTCTGATTGTCCTGTGCCTCAGACCCGTTGCCTGCTTTAGGAAAGAAGAAGCAAAATACATGGGAGATGAAATCAGACAAAATGTGGACCCCCAGAAGTTATTGCCCTCCCCTTATCAGTAGAAGAGCAAAGAGCACAGAGGGAAAAATCAAACCAGAACTCAACAGGACACGTATATTCATCTACTTCCCGCCTTTAAAAATTAATTAAAAATTAAGACTAAATATTTAACACCTTGTTACATTTTTGCAGCTCCCTCTTCTGCTCCTCCATGTTAAATCCAGTCACTTCTTACAAAGCAAGATGTAGCCTCTGCCAGCCCTTTGCAGAGCGCTGGAAGCTAAAGCAGCAACAGGCTGGGACCCATAGTGGTCACACTTCCGTGGGCAGAATTCAGGAAACCCTAAAGTGGGTGCCTAGTCCCTGAGTCAGAACAGGGGAGACAACGAACAGCTCAGTAAGACCTGGCTCTGGGGCGGGCACGGCACCTGGACCAGCCCTGTTGTGTCACTACCATTGTAGCAGCCCAGGAGCTTGGAGATCACCTGGGCACTTCCGGTCTCAGAATGCTTCACCTTTCCCAGTGCGTCTCCAAGGCCCTAGGGAACACTCACCCTACATACAGAAGGAGAAAGCAGGTGCTAAGATGCTACACAAAGCCCCGAGCTCAAGCCTGCCCTGGAGGTCACAAGATGCCAGCTTCTGGCCAACAGAAAACAGAGGGAACTTTCCAGGGCGCACATCTCCAAGTTAAGTATGAGGGTTTCTGACGCAGGCTGATGCGGCCTCTCTCTCTTGAGAATGACCCTCTTCTCTTTCTATAAATGAGAGGCTCTCTGGCTGAGCTCCAAGCGGCTGATGTTAGCAGGGAATCAGAGCTACAGCCTGGGCGCTTAATACAGTTTATATCTCATGTAATACAACCACTCAAGAAGTAGACAGGATTGTTGTCCCCATTTTACAGATTCAGAGCAATTAAGGGACTTATCCAAGAACATACGATCAGCCAGTGGTGCAGCCAAGATTCCAGCCCAAACCTGACCTCTTCACCACATCAGAAGACCTGCCAAAGCCCAGGAGATCACCTGTGGAGCAGCTGTCTGAGTCCAGGTTCAAGTGCGCGTCACTGAGCTCGGCTTCCTGAAGGAAGGCTTCTGGGACTGTTTCCTAACAGGCTCTGGACAACTGGGACAGTCTATTACCTTCCAACTGGAAGTTGTTTTTCTTCCAACACTTTTGCTACACTATGGTTCACATTTTGGGAAATTCATAATCAGGCTAATGAATACTTTTTTCTAGGATTCTATTTTGAAATACTCTCCCTCAACATCAGTTCCAGTTCTACAAACTATTGGGTGTTTTTATCATTGGCTTTCTCTACCCATTTCTGAAAAGCTTTAAAAAAAAAAAAACCAAAGTTGAATTTATGACACTGTCATTTTCTCTTTCACATAGAAGCTCTCTAAAATGATCTATCATGTCCATGCCTCAGAGATACTCAGCCTTTCCCTTAAAAACAACAACAACAAAAAAAAGTAAATGCAAGACGGCGTTTGCAAAGGGCATCTCAAGTTTCAAAACTATGCCAGGAAGAGCTTTCTGTCCGCACACTGGATCAATTAGACTTCGGTTTAATGAGTCAGTCCAATCCGCCTTTGCACCAGCAGCAGGGGTCTCTGGCGACCCGTAGAGTTTCCACTCTCACAGCTTCTGCTCCAGCCCTGAGCCCCTGTTCCACCAGTTGGTACCAATTGCAAATAACTGAATTATCATCTTTCCCACATCAGAAATTGTCTTTAAAAACCATTATCTTTTATCCACTCGATATAGCTACTTCATATTTCAAAGCTAATAGGTTAAAAGAATATTAAAGAGGCAAAAACCATCGCTAGGCAATGCTAATTAAACCTGAATCGAGTTACTAATTAAGAAAAGACCCAGGAAAAATAAAACTTTCTTCGGCCAAATTAAAATCTCTCTGTGAGGTACAAGTTGAATCCATAGCGTTTAGCCTTTTAACTGCAACTCACGATGCAGTTTTAGGAAAGAGCTTACGGAAGACACGCTGCTCCCAGGATGCAATTCACAAGCAGCCAAGATCCAACAGCTCCAACAGGGGCAACATTTTAAACTGCATGGATAACATTAAAAGAGCTCCCGCCTTCATACATTCAACCTTGCCAGTATTTGTAAACACTGAATTCTGAAAAAACAAGTCCTAAGTAAACAGTTACCAAGATGCCACCTTTTCTTTAAACTCAGCCATGGGCCATAAAAAAAAAAAAAATGAAATTATATCTCTCTCCAAAATGTGCAGAATCTCCAGGGACCAAAGGAGCCCTAGTAGATGGAATAGGAAGATGTGTAGTCCCCGGGGGGCCTTTTCCAGAAGCCCAGAGATTCCTCTGCGTCTTGTAACTCTTGCAGCTTCGCCCTTAAAATGAAACTTAGAAGCTGACAGATACCAAGAGATACTCAGACTCAAAGAGAACAAGGGTGTAACAGCCATGACCACGCACTCAACGGGCTCAGCTCGACCCTCCGGAGACAGTCCTTTCCCAGCCGTCCTGGAGAAAGCAGTGGCTCAGGGGAGCAGACCGGGGAGGCTCCGCAGAGAAGCTGTAAACTAGAATGCATTCACTCATTCTTCTAACGCTGATTTATCAAGATCTACTCTGTGCTAGGCAATGCTGCATATAGTATAGGGACTTCTGAACAGCCCGGAGAGCCACACGGGCTCTTGGCGCCGGCCGTTGGAAAATGTGTGGTCAGAACAGAGCAGGTGGGAGCCGCCAAACTTCCCTTTGCTCCCTGGGGGCGGCTGCTTCCTCCTACCCTCACCCCTCCTCATCAATGACTCAAACTCACCTTCTCTCTCTGCCCCCATCATTTCTGCTTTAAAGAGACTACCTGATGTCAATCACTGACACCTCAGCATAAACTGTCTGACTGCTGTTCATAAAAACAGCTTCCATTCGGTTAGGGTTCCCTCTGCGTCAGGCCCACCCAGGCTGGGAACTGTCCGGACATTGGCTCATGTCACCCCCACCGCGCTCTGGAGTAGACGCAGCTTAGAACGCAGGGGCTGCGGACCGCAGACAGCTGTGTTTCAGAGTCCCCTCAGCTGGCTGGCCGAGAAGCACAGTGTGAGCCTGAGAAAAGCTCTGCCCAGCAGCTGCCATAGGCTCCCTGTCTCTCGGAGAGGCAACGCCCAGGGGCTCGCAATGGGCCCGGGAGGCCCAGCCTCAGTTGCCCTATTGCTGACTTCCCCCACCCCATCTCCCTGCCTTGCTCAACAAGTTCCTGGAACTAAGGTGACCAATCGTCCTCCTTTAGGGAGGACAGTCCTTCTTTTGTGAGCTCTGTCCTCCCTCGAAAACTGTCCTCCTACATGTCCTCCTTTTTGATATTGGAAGACTATTCTGTAAATGTCCGTATTCAATCAATGCAGAGTCAATCCATTGTGTGTGATGTGACGTATTTGTACCTAAATGAGTACTTTTTTTCTTATAATTATTATTAAAAAATTAATAGGCATGTAAGCGTAATTACAATATAAAATATTACAAATGTTTTTATTATGCATTTATCATATTATAGTGTATTACTGTTGCAATGAATAAAATGTTTCTTTTATTTACAATATTGTTTTCTTTAATTTATTTTGTCCTCCTATTCACTGTAAAAACGTTTGTTACCTTACTGGAATGTACCAGGCACGTCTGCTTTGGGGCCTTTGCATGGGCTGTTTCCTTTGCACAGTTCCTTCCAGATGCCAGAGTGTCACTTTCTCATCTCCTCCCATTCTCCCTCCAATGTCACCACCTCAGTGAGACTTTCCCTGACTCCTTGTAAAACTGTAAACCCCATCTCAGCAGCGCCTCCCCCCACAGACACAAACACTCCCTATCTCCCTTCCCTACTTATTTTCCACCATAGTAATTATCACCACCTAATACATATGATTTACTTATTTATTTTATCTTCTTTGTGCCACCCTCTACCCCTACCCCATTGCAAGCTCCCAAGGGCAGTGGGGTTTGTCCATTTCAGTCCCTGCTATAATTGCAGTGCTTGGAAAGTAGACACTCAATTAACATGTACAGAATGAAAAATCGCATGAACTTTTTCACAACAGAATTCTCTTCATTAGTCTGTGGCCTCTTAGGGCATTCCTGATGGGATTCTTATACAGACGGGCTCAGGACTGGATTGGACCACCAATTCCTTCTCCTCCAGCAGACCTTGTCACTGCCCTATTTTCCCTTATGTGAATAAAGAAGATCTATATGAAGGAGAGAGGATGACCATGGAGTCCTTGGAAATGACTGTGGCCCCTTTTCAGAAGCCATCCACACTCTCATGAGATCTAAGGGACAAAAAAGATCCCTGTCCTCAAAATAGAATCTTTCTTGGATCTCTTTGGCTCTTTGTGATGGGGGTGGAGTTGGTTCCCAGAAACAGTGGGGACTCAGACAATGTCGTCTACTTTCTCCCTTGTATTGTAGGGTGATGGCATTTCAGTGCATTCATCTGAGAAGAAATAAAAGGCTTTCTTGTCTGGTAGCCACAAGTGAGTCCCAAAGAAGCATTCTTGTTGGCCCAGTTTGGTCATTCCCACACCATACATTGTGACTGGTCAGGCCTGGATTCTGTGTCCACTGCTACAGACAAGAGCTGAGGTAGTGGCCTTAGGACCACTTAGCAGAGGAGAACAGCAGCTATCCTTTGGGAGGCAGCGTATTACAAAAGGGGAGAAGATGGCAGAGAGATAAAACTGAAGTAAACCTATATTCATTCCAAAATATGCCTCTTTAACATGAAATTTATTTGAGGCAAAGGCACTTGGAAAGAACTAAAAACAAAAACAAAAAAAGCAGGTTTAGGAAGGGCTCTCTGACCCTCCTTCCATTCCTGAAAGCAGGAGATAAACCCTCATCAGAAAATCAAGTCCGCCCTACACCAGAAGAAAAGGTTCCATTCTTATCATCAGGAGTGAAAAGTTGAGACTAAGAGGATTCTGTACAAACTGACCTTGGTCAAGATAAATCCTACCTTCCTTTTGCCTCCACACACAGTTTAGCTCCTTTCCCACGGTTGCCTCTCTTTGTCTCACCCGGTGAGTATAAAGGCATTTAGGCTTCGGTTTTGCCACTGCTTTGGGTCTTCATTCCCTAGGAGGTCTCCCATGTCACATCAAACTTACAATCAATATGTCTTCATGCTTTTCTCCTGTTAATCTTGTAAGGTCGGTGGATAATGGGGGATGGTCACGTGGGGAACCCAGACCCACAAACTTTGGCTAGGACCGCCCACAACCAAGCGCGCCAAAAGAAACTTCTCCGAACCCTTTGGAAAAAAGTGATCATCTGCCAGCCAGTGAGATTTCACCACATCATATTAGCTCGACTTCCCTAGAGGGACCCCTTTAAATATCTCCCATGCGGTTTAATCCGTGCAACTTCCCTGGCCTCCATCTTACCTTGGGGCCAGGGAACCTTGCCGGGCGGGATGCGCTGTACTCAATAAAGCCTTTTTTTTATTCCACACTTGGTGGCTCCGAGCCCCGTTCCTTCCTTCTCGGCGGGGAAAAATACCTTACAAATCTGTCTTAACGCCAGCTTAATTCTGAGGTCCCCCCCAAAACCCTAAGAAGGTAAAGTTGTGCCTCACCTACAAAAGCAACAGGCACTCATTCCAGAGGTGTCAGGTCCAGTCTGATGGCAGTGACAGAGGGTCTTTCACACTCAGAATTAATGGTCCCTACCATCCTGAAGACAACCTAAGGCTTTCACTCTTCCCTTTCCTCTCCTTCCCGAAGATGCTGCTTGAAGTCTCAACTTGTAAGTGATCTGAGAACTCAATGATACCACAATAACATTTGTATATGCCTTTATTATCCTATATTTAGTTGTTTCACTTGAGTCCTCAAAAGAGGTTTGAAATACAGAAAGAAGTTCAGAGAACTCAAAAAGATTAACTTCAAAGTCACGGGGCTAGCTAATGACAAAGCAGAACTCATACTCAGGTCTCCTGGCTTCAAATCTGTGCTTTTTGTACTAAATTACACCTTGTTCTCATCTCAAAAACCTCAAAGCCACGTGTACTTTATGAAATAAGAGAACTAAAAATATTGTATCTATTTAAACATATATTCGATGTTATAGGCATATGCTACAGATAGAGTTTCTTGCTGTCTCAGAATTTGACAAGCCAAGGCTTGGATCTTCCAATCAAGGAAATACAGTATTTTCACATTTAAGACAGGAAAAGTATTCAATCATTTATTGGGACAGATGCGAAACGGATAGCATTCAGTATGCAGAGCCGGACCTCCAACCACATTCTTGTTCTTGTTCTTCCTACACCTTGGCATGCCATTCCTGGGGATGCTTTACACATCTATTTATAAGTAGCCCCGAATTCAAATCAGACAGCAGTCTTGGGATCCAGCTGTTGCTTCTCCGGCTAACAAAAATCTCCACACACACCCCAGAGTGCTAAATTACTGCCTCGGTCTTCTTCGCTTAACCTCAAACTGGGTCACCCTCTAATCAGGAAAAATTAATGACTAGCAACATATTTTTCTTTTCCTCTTAATTAGAGTAATTCTATCCTGGCAGTAGCTCTCAGACTGAAACTATGCTAATGACAAAGTTATAATTCAGAGAAAAGGGACAAGTGATCAAAAGTAACTAGCCCATAGTATTCCTGGTCCACTGCTAGTCAAGAGACCGGACCTGTGGCCAATTTACCACGAAGCTAATGAGGTGTCAGCTTCAAGTTTCCTCACTTTATCTGGCTTGCTCCCAGGCACAGGCGGTAAATTCACACGATTTTGTAAGTTTTTCAGAAGTAAGGCATTTTAACCACAGTGGTGGAGATTACTCTCTCTTTCTATTCTAACGTTGGCGCTGCTATACATCCCCGCAGACGAGGTGGCCCTGAGGGGCGTTTTCAGAATCTGGATGAGGAGCGGGGTGGGATTCATTTAGTCTGGGTTGAGAGGGTTGTGTGTATGTAGTTGGCAGTCATTCCCATGTACAGGCAAATCTGTGCTGCTGTCCCGGTGTAGGAAGGGCTTTTGTGAATACTCCTACCACTCATGGGGCCCACTTACCTAGGGTGTGGAGGAGAAGGGTCAGAGGTCACGCTGCAGGGGATTGCCCAGATTGGACAAAGTAGTCAACCTCTGGTGACTAACATTACTCTGTACCAGGCATGGTAGTACTGGCTTAACATCCATTATCTCAGTTAACTCCTGGTTTAGAGAAATCAGATAATTTATCAGATGTCATGCAGCTGCTAAATTGAGCATTCAAGAGATAAGCATGCCCCACCAGGCATGGATAGAGCATCAGACTGGGATGTGGAGGACTCAGGTTTAAAACCCTGAGGCTGCTGGCTTGAGCGCAGGCTCATCCAGCTTGAGTGAAGGGTCACTGGCTTGAGCGTGGGATCATAGACATGACCCCATGGTCACTGGCTTGAGCCCAAAGGTCTCTGGCTTGAAGCCCAAGGTTGCTGGCTTGAGCCCAAAGTGGCTGGCTTGAGCAAGGGGTCACTCGCTCTGCTGCAGCCCCCCAGTCAAGGCACATATGAGAAAGCAATCAATGAACAACTAAGGTGCCGCAACAAAGAATTGATGCTTCTCATCTCTCTCCCTTCCATCTGTCTGTCCCTATCTGTCCTTCTCTCTGTCTCTCTCTCTCTGACTCTCTCTCTCTCTGTCACAAAAAATGAAAAGAGATGAGCATGAGCAGTCTCCTGGCCCTGGCCGGTTGGCTCAGTGGTACAGTGTCAGCTGGGTGTGTGGAAGTCCTGGGTTCAATTCCTGGTCAGGGCACATAGGAAAAGTGACCATCTGCTTTTCCACCCCTCTACCCATCCCCTCTTCCTGCAACCATAGCTTGATTGGTTCAGCACATTGGCCCCACGCACTGAAGATGGCTCTATGGAGCCTTGGCCTCAGGTACTAAAGATAGCTCAGTTGTGAGCACAGCCCCAGATGGGCAGAGCATCAGCCCCAGACAGGGGCTGCACAGAAACACCAGCAGAAACAACTACCATGTGCCCAAGCATCGTGTTAAGCATGTTACATATATTTATCTTTTTACATTTATTAAATCAGCAAGAGAAGTTTTAAAATAAAATGATATTCAATGCTGGCCATATTCTGCCAGCGTGCTCCAGTTGTTTATTCATGTCAGGTACATAAATTGCTACACTCTTGGAAAACAATTTGACAATATATATATCAGGGCCCATGAAGACATTCATAGCCTTTGACACATTAATCCAATTGCTAGCAATGTATCCTAAAGAAATCTTTGAAAAGGAACAAAAGATCTGTTTACACAAAGACACTGGCTACAATTATTTGTGACACTGAAACGGGAAGCCTCAGGAATGACCAAAGGGGAGGACTGATAGGTAAATGATGGCACATCACCTTCTTGGAATAGCACGGGCTCATTACCATGATTCACCGGTCTACACGAGCACAAGCACATCACAGGTGAAAAAGGACTTGATGGCAATTACATTACTTTTGCAACTAAGGATCTGTAAGGTTAATTTGATGGCAAGAAACAAAACCGAACAATTGTCTTAAGAGTATTGTGAGGGATCTCATTCTGCTTACACCGGAGAATGCTGTTAGCGTGGTGATCAATGAAAGCTGGGGAAGACAGAACGGGCCAAGGTCGGCACAAAGGAGAGCAGCAGTCGGAGGGGTAAAGAACAAGGACTACAGACAGTCCCAGCGAACAGCTCAGCCGGGTCAACCAGCCAGACCCGGACGCTGGCCTCCCACCCCGGTCAGCAGTGGACAGAGCAGCGGCCCACGGACTCTGGCCTCCCACCCCGGTCAGCAGTGCTCAGGACAGAGCAGCGGCCCACGGACGCTGGCCTCCCACCCCGGCCAGCAGTGCTCAGGACAGAGCAGCGGCCCACGGACGCTGGCCTCCCACCCCGGCCAGCAGTGCTCAGGACAGAGCAGCAGCCCACGGACTCTGGTGCTCAGGACAGAGCAGCAGCCCACGGACTCTGGCCTCCCACCCCGGTCAGCAGTGCTCAGGACAGAGCAGCAGCCCACGGACTCTGGCCTCCCACCCCGGCCAGCAGTGCTCAGGACAGAGCAGCGGCCCACGGACTCTGGCCTCCCACCCCGGCCAGCAGTGCTCAGGACAGAGCAGCGGCCCACGGACTCTGGTGCTCAGGACAGAGCAGCAGCCCACGGACTCTGGTGCTCAGGACAGAGCAGCGGCCCACGGACGCTGGCCTCCCACCCCGGCCAGCAGTGCTCAGGACAGAGCAGCGGCCCACGGACGCTGGCCTCCCACCCCGGCCAGCAGTGCTCAGGACAGAGCAGCGGCCCACGGACGCTGGCCTCCCACCCCGGTCAGCAGTGCTCAGGACAGAGCAGCGGCCCACGGACTCTGGCCTCCCACCCCGGTCAGCAGTGCTCAGGACAGAGCAGCGGCCCACGGACGCTGGCCTCCCACCCCGGCCAGCAGTGCTCAGGACAGAGCAGCGGCCCACGGACTCTGGCCTCCCACCCCGGCCAGCAGTGCTCAGGACACAGCAGCGGCCCACGGACTCTGGTGCTCAGGACAGAGCAGCGGCCCACGGACTCTGGCCTCCCACCCCGGTCAGCAGTGCTCAGGACAGAGCAGCGGCCCACGGACTCTGGCCTCCCACCCCGGCCAGCAGTGCTCAGGACACAGCAGCGGCCCACACCGCTCTGCTTCCCTGATTGCACCACGGAACTTACAGGCGCAATTACTGTTTTGGCCAAGCTCACGGGGTTCTTGGGAGAATTTGTCAGATAATACTGTTTCACTTCATTCAGGAACATTTTTCTGGCATCCATCCAAAGACATTTTGCAGAGTCAGTGGTACTGCTCTGTCCTTCCTTCCAGATTTTGGAGTAGAACAGGTTTAGCAGCGAGTGCCTAAGCCTCCAGCCCAAAGTGTTCAGATGCAATGTTCTGCTCCCCCCTCCCCCCACCCTCGCATACTGTTGCAAATCACAAGCCAGGATAAGTTACTTACTGCAGGAAATGTCTTCCCTTCTGTCTCCAGTGCACCTTTCCTGGCAGGCTGGTCACCCACCTTCTTCAGGACCAAGAGAAGGACAAACTTCTCAATTCTCCCTTTTCAGCTGCCATTGAAAAGAGAAAATCTCATTCTCCTGCCCAGCTACCCCTGATTTGTACCACAGTGAGGGTAGGAATCACGAAGAACAAGTTCTGAAGCCACCTGGGAATGCCAGCAATGTGAGCTGATGTCCCCCCAAAAAGAGTCTCGCTTCTTTTCAGTCTCGCTCCCACCCCAGAGTCCCTAAAGCCAGTGACGGAGCGAAGCCTTTGAGCAGAAGGGCCTTCCCTGGTTACTGCCTAGCAAACCCCCATCGTCTCAAACGCCAGCCTAGAGCAGCGTTTCTCAGCATCGGCACTCTCAGCATTTGCGCTGAGAAAAGTCTTATGTGTAAGACGGTGTCTTGAGCATTAGAAGGTGTTTAGCAGAATCTCTGGTCTCTGCCCACTAGATGCCAGTGGCACCCCTCGACCCAATTTTGACAATCAAAAATGTCTCCAGACATTGCCAAATGTTCCCCAGGGGACAAAGAGCCTCCTGCCTCCTCCACTCCACCTCCAGAAATGCAGAAGGATTTCCTCTTCCATCTCTATATCCCTGTAGTATCTATATAAATATAGATACTCAATAAACATACATATATAGTCCTCTAGTATACATAAGATATCTATAAGACATATCTATTTCTGTTTTGCCCTTGTCACTTCATCCTATGGTTAATTCTCTAACCATCTCCATCTGTGAGCAGACCTTCGATTCCCCAAGGCAGAGGCTCGACCCTAAATGGGGTTACCCCAGGACCTCACACAGGGTACGGCACAGAGCAGGTGCAGTAAGCCCGTGGCGTTTCAGTGATGGCGCAGTGGGTCCCAGGACCTTTCAGAAACAATTAGAGATGACCCCAACTGAGAATCAAACACTTTCTTTTCTCCCAAACTGGGGTGGGGTGGGGGAGTGAATGGTATACACATTTATTAAGAAAAAAAAAAAACCTAAACTTTATTATTTTTGCTGACAGAGAGGTTTAAGAAAGTTTGGAGTTGTGTTAGGGATTACTTTCAATAAGTTTTGAGGTTGAATCTTGCTAAACCATACCCATGGGGACTAAACTGCCTAATTTCAAAAGAAAAGACAAGAAGGAAGAGTCCCTAAGCCTCAAGGCATTGATTTACAATTGGTGAAACTCTCCCTGAGTATCATCTGAGGTTACTACCAGTGAGATGTCCTGTGGGTCCCCAGTGGAGAGACTAACAGTGGAAATGTGCTCAACCCAGGACGTGAGGGATGTGGGTGAGCCACGTCATGTCACTGAAATCAGCGGATGAGATGCTGCAGTTCAGAGCCAGGTCCCAAAAAGATGGATTCTGAGTGGCCTCTAATGCTCTTGAGAAGAAAAAGAGAGAGAGAGAGAGAGAGAGAAGAGAAAAGTAGATTTACTTTCTGTTGGATAAGCAATACCCTTCCCTCCAGCATATTCTATGTAAATAACCTTGATGTAGAACACCTCTGAAAGAAATTGACCTTCCAACAGATAAATGGAGCCTTTGAGGAATTTTCTTAAGATCTTTAAATGAGCTTGGAGAGTTTGTAGAAAGGAGCTTGGCCCCACCCTCGCTGGACTGATGAGCGTGCATGGACCGTATTTCTCTCTAAGAGGAGTGGGTGGTTTCATCTGGACCCGAGCCAGCGGTGGGGGTCAACAGCCCTGCTTTCCCCAGTGTCCTCCGCACACTCGGAGGCCTACCCCCACCCTCACCAAGCTCTAGGGCAGTGGAACAGCCCGGGCCCAGCCCCATCCCTCTCAGGTCTAGCAAAACAGTGTCCTGCACAGACCTACTGGCCCCCAAGCTTCTCGGCTTCCTTCTCCCGTACAGTTGAAAACCTTTGAGTGAGGAGTGGGAATGGGCAGGTGGGGCCTGGGCTGCATCCAAGAATTCCCAGGAGACTCCCTTAAGTTAAAATTGCCTATAAAGGTAAGAGCACACATTGTCAGGAAGGGCCCTCAGTTCCCAAGTAAATACCTGCCCCAGTCCAGTGAGTCTGGAAGTCCCCCTTGAGAGCTCAGACTCACACAGTCAACACACCAGGGAGATGTAATAATAATTCCCCACAAACATTCCCTGTAAAGTACAGACCACTCCTCTCTGAGAGCAGATAAAATATATTATGCTCACTTTGTTAAAGATGGTGCTGTCCACGTGGAAGCCAGTCGCCCAGGTGATTGCTTGAGATGGGCGTGATTGTATTAATATGTGTTGGGGGCGGGCTGTGGGCAGGCAGGATTCTTATAGTCTGGGACTTGGTTTTAGGACTAAGCCTTTCCCACCCTTTTTGATGTGGGGTGGTGCACTCTCATGAGGAATCCCATTATGCCTCAGCTGGCTTTACATTTGGCGTAGTCTGTGGCAGGATTCGATACAGATGAGTATGGAGCTACCACCACCTTTGAGTGGTGGAGTAGAGGACTGGCTGTTATGGTTCCCCATGACTGTCCTTTTGGGGACCGTAGGCTGGCTGACTTTTACAGCCATGCGTGAGGAAACCGAGAGCTCTGTGGAAGAGGCTGCCCAGGACCTGCAAACCGAGCAGTGGAAGGAGCTGGAGCAAACGTGGGAGAAATAGATGCTGACCCTGGAGCTGGAGGAAGCGCTGGAGGAGAAGGTCGACCAGGTTTGCGAGATTCGCCTGGAAATGGAGCAGACGTTGGAGAAGGAATCACAGGTTCATGAGTTGCAGCTTGCCCTGGATGTTGTGGAGAGCCAGCAGCGGCAGGAGGCTGGGGCTGAGGCTGCAGCTGCAGCTGAGGCCGGGTCCGGAGCTGCAAGGTCTGCGGAGCAGAAGGCGGCAGCAGCCCGGGTCTCGAGACTGGCAGCCGGAGCTGGTGTTTTCTGTTCTCTTTGGAAGATGAGGAGAATCGGGCTGGAGTTGCAATCCGCAGTCTCCAGAAGATGAGAGCTCAGCAGCAAGGAGTACTTGCTATGTCCCTGGTAGGTCTGCGATTTGGGGACATAGGGGTGAATGCCATCATGCTCTCTGGAGCAGAGATGGAAATGCTGACTGCCATTGCCTCGTGCTCCTCTTTGGGACAGTGTAAGACCTGCCAGGACGGCAGGGATGAGGGGGGAGGCTGAGGCCCCATGTGCGTGGAATGATTTCCTGGACTACGACCAGAGTGGGCACTGGCTCCTTTGTTGGATGGACTTACAGATTTTGGACAATGTGAAATACCCTGATGGGGCTGGGTGATGGCTTTGCTGGAAGCACTCCCCTGCCCCAGGAAGCTTTTCCCATGACTAGAAAGAAGGCCAAGGACATTTTTGCGCTTTTGGCAAAGTGCTCAGAGACTGGTGAAATGTATCTTTGTAACTGTTGAAATTGTATGATTTGTCATGTTGTTGTCATTTGTGTAATGTGCCTAATTTCCTTGCACAGGGATGCCGGTGGTGTAGATTGTGGGTAGTAAAGTGAGCATAGGGGTGGATTGTTGGGCAGATAAAATATATTATGCTCACTTTGTTAAAGATGGCACTGCCCATGTGGAAGCCTGTTGCCCAGGTGATTTCTTGGGATGGGCGTGATTGTATTAATGTGTGTTGGGGGCGGGCTGTGGGCAGGCAGGATCCTTGTAGCCTGGGGCTTGGTTTTGGGACTAAGCCTTTCCCACCCTTTTTGATGTGGTGTGGTGCACTCTCATGAGGAATCCTATTATGTCTCAGATAAGTGACTTTGTATCAGAGACTTCCTTGTTTGTATATTAGATTAAAGGTTTTGGTTTCTACACTATAAAGTGGGGCAGACCGGGAGCTTGCTCTCTTACTTCCTGAGATTAGCATTAGAGAAAAGAGCAGAGAAGAGCCATGTGGAGGAGACCAGGAGAAGCAGCCAAGATGGTGGAGTGCTGAGTGAGAAGCCAGTTTGTGCAGAGTTTGTGCAGGGAGAAGGAAGGACACGGGAAACAGAGGTGAATAAGGCTGGTGAGCTAGAAACCTTTGATTCTAGGAAACTCGGATAATTCAGTAGCTTTGTGAGCACTGAATGAGTGGGTTTTGGAGCCCAGTGTGTGAAGATGATTGTGGCCACTGGCTTTACACCCCCACCTTTGATTCCCTTTCTCAATGGTGGTTCCTTCTTATCCTTCATGCTGGAGGTTAAACGCCACCCCTCAGAGAGGTCTCCCCTGTCCATTCTGTCTTAAGTCACTCTGGGGAATTGTGATTGTGGCTCCCTCTGAAAGTCCTTCATGACCCCCCTCTATGTGGGGGTCATGTCTCTGGTATGAGTGTCTATCACCCTGCTCAGTATTGTCAAATTCATTCATTCATTCATGTGTTCATTCACCAGTAGAGATTCTCTTCCAGAGAAGGTGTTGACCAGTGGGTAGAAGAACAGTGTGGCGTGCCACTGCCAAGTGTGCTGGTTCCATCCTCCTGGTTTTATGTCACAACAGGTAAGTGACTGGGAATGTGATTCCTATTTATAATATAGCCTATAGCTAATGCAAGAATGTGGCACTCTCAGCACAGTATGACCTTGTACCCAGAGCCATAATCATGAATCCCAGAAAACATGGTTCGCAAAAGGCAGTTGTTGCAACCAATGATAAGGCTAGAATTTCAGGGGGAATTCCAGGAATTCTGTAGACTATGGATGAGAGCCCAGGAATCTGGGAAAGCCCCACTCCAGGAATATTACCAACTTGCTGGCTCTCCATCTGGACAGGTTGGGAACCGACATTTTCCAAGTGCCTCTCTCCTGTGGGAGCTTAACCTGGAGCCAGCCTGCCCCTTATCCTGAGATCTCTATCCTCTAGGCACAAGGATATCAAGTGGAATTGGCCCCAGACATAACTGAGTGTCCCTTTTTTTTTATTATTCACACCAGATTTATTGATTTTAGAGAGAGAGAGAGAGGAAGGGGAAAGAGAGAGAAAGGTCAGGAACAATGAGCTGTTCCTGTATGATTCCTGACCAGGAATCAAACCGGCAACTTTTATGCACATCCGACACTTTTAACAGAGTTAACTGGCCAGGACAGATTAAGTATCCATTCTTCAAGCCAGGGCTCTGTTAGTCTAATCCAAAGAGATTGAAAGAAGGAAAGAAAACGGGAAAGGTTAAAGGGAAACAGGCACCAATTTAAGTTCTCAAAAAAGTTTAGAAGACAAACTTGACCAAATTTTCCTGTGGCTGGGGATGGGGTTTGTACCCCCTGCTGCCCAAGAGCTAAAGAACAACAACAACAAAAAAAAAGGAAGTCTGCACTGCCATCCCCCACTCCACTGCTCCATTCTCACGTGTATCGCTTTCATCCCTCACTGCCTGGATGCATACTCAGGAAGACTGGTTTTCCTGAAACACGTGTAAAACCACAGTGCAACCTGGAAACTGAAGAACAGAGCTCAATAAATCAATTGGAGGCAAACCCTAAGTCATGCCTCATGTACCTAAGTCCAAATACTGGATTTGCCATGACCCTTCTGCCCCAGAGGATACATTAAATCAGCCAAACACGAACAGACTATCCAATTTTGCAGCCAGTTAGAACACAGTAATAACCATGCCTCCAACATGAGAACTCTATCACATAAACCTAAAGCCCATTAGATTCGTGCCCAACGACTACTAACTCAACAGTTTTCATTAATTTCCTGATGTGTGCTTGCTTATACAAAGCTGGCTGTAGATTTTGTTTGGGTGATCACCTCGTTGAATCCCCAACCCCCCACTTTTGGCTTCCAATCTCAGCCAAATGGAAAAAAATAATAATAATTATTCAATCTCATACCCCAAACATCTTGGCCACTTTGGACTGAGGGCTTCGGATGAATTCTAATTTGTCTTCCTCCAAATCTCCAAGTTCTGTGGAAGGTTCCTGGGTGATAAAATAAATATGGCACAAGCTCCGTGGAGCACAACTCAGTAGGGTGTTGGCCAAGAAGTTTTAAAACAGTAATATAAATATTTTTTGGAATAAATAAATAAACAGTAACATCAGATTCTATTAAAGAAGGTAGGGATTTTTTTCTTCTTCTTTTTCTTTAAGTGGCATTTGTATGCAACTTTCCTCAGGGGGGCCTAACCAACCGCAAAGGACTAAAAGCATTTTAAATCTAGTAAGATAGAGCTACTTTTCATACCAACAATACAAGAAAATAACAGCAGCCTCTAAATTTAACCCATTAACCTCTGAGCCTTCTCAACCTCAAATATGTGTGAAACGTCACGAAAAATATAAACAAGAAAACATCTAGGCAAAAACACAGGAACCGGTAAGGCAACAACAGGGAGTTTTGTTGAAAATCACTATTATCTCTACCCACACCTCAACACTAACACTTTTGGCAAAGTAAAGTAACATTTTATTTCTACCTGAGACTTTGACCCCAAACTCGGTGTGTGAAGGGCACCACTCACCTACACCAATTAGGCTTAAGGAACCTCTAATTGAAGCAGCATACGGCTGATTCTCTCTATGCCCCTAAAATCACCAACCAAAGCTCAGATTTATACTTAATGATGCAAGAGTATGCCATCTTATACACCTGTTCTGCATAATGAATTTCCCCAAAAAAGTTATGGTCTCAAAGAGCCATTTTCTTTTGTTCATGATGTTGTGAATCCTGACTGGGGAAGGGATCGATTGGGTGGTACTCACTTGAGGCCTCTCATGAAGCTGTAAAGTGTAAAGGGAGGTGGAGCCGCCGTCAGCCGAAGACCAAACCAGGCTGCATTTCAAGGTGGCTGCCGGTTGGTGCTGGTTGTCAGCTGGGCGCTCATCTGGCACCATTTTTTTTTTAAAGCAAGCACCCGCGTGTGGCCTCTCCACGTGGTTTGGGCTTCCCACAGCTTGTCATCTGGGTTCTGACACAGAGCATCCAAGAGTAAGTGTCCCACAAAACAAAAAGTAGAAGCTGCCCAGCTTTTTCCCACCTAACCTCAGACGTCACACCATCTAGTTTCCGCTGTATTCTGTTCATTGCAAGTGGGTCACCGAGGCCATGGAGATTCAAGGGGAAAGGACTCTGTCCTACTTCTCAAGATAAGGAGCACCAAAGAGTCTGTGGTAAGTGTTTAAACCTGCCACAGTGCCATCAGAAGTGATTGCCCCAACGACGAGGACTGAGCTGGCCCCGGCCACCGCCCCCTCAGACAGTGTCGTGTGTCTTCACACCCACTGTTGTCTAGCAGTCTTCCGATTGTCCCCTGGGACTCCAGGCAATAGTCCCTTTCCTCTGTGACTCAACCACAGATAGCCCTAACCCCTTTGCTGGACACAGCTCAGGGAAGAGTGTGCCTGCTGGACAGATGGGAAGATGCACATAGGCCACCAGTCACAGTGTGCACCCTTGCCGAGTCATGCGTCCTGCTTGGGACTATGTCTATGCAGAGAAGCTGTTTTGCCAAATTTGCACCAAGGTACTAAATAGGCTGTGGACCTGGGTGCTCAGCTCTGCTCAGAGACTTCCAGGTTTCCTGGGGCATACGCTCTGGTGTCTCACTTTCCTCTCAAACCTCCTGTGAAGGATGACAGAGGGGTAGCGAGAGTGTGCCACCCAGCAGTCAGCTTGGGGCCAGGGAGCATACAAAGTGCCGGCAGAGAGCAGACAGACAGATGCCTCTGAGTGGGGAGGTCAGAAGGGCTTCGTGCAAAGAGAGCCTCTGAATGCGCCGTGAGGACAGCTGCGATCCCAGATAGTGAAGAGGAGGGGACATGCAAAGGGAATAAAAGTAGGAAAACCTAAAAGGGAAGAGCCCCTCGAGCAATGGTGTAGAGACACCCTCTGCAGGGGCACGGGTTAGCACAAGGGAGAGGGCAAATTGGGAAAGATGGAGAAGTGAGACAGGCCACAAGCTTCTGTGGACAAAGGCCCTCTCCTGGAAGGGAGCCTCTCCTGATGGGGGCAGCTCCTGCCAGTGTCCACCCAGGTCCTGCCAGTGTCCACCCAGGTCCCCCTTAGGCTCCCCGTGATCCTTCCCCAGCCTCTGTGTGTCTTACTGGGCCCCATCTGCAGAGGGATGCCCTTGGGTGACCAGAGGCACTTTGGCTACATGCTTGGACACCTGGGCGGGCCTGGGGTCTCAGAGAGGGAGTCAGGCCTGCCCTGCAGAGAACCACGAGAGCCCGGCACTCTTGCCTTGAGACAGCGGGAAAAATTTCTGCTCCGACCATTCCACAGGTCAGGCTGGAGGCTAGAAATCACCTGAGAGTTTGCCCCTGCTTAGCTTCCCCACCTCCCCATCCTGCGGCCCCCACACCCTAGAGAATAGCCATTTCATGGGAACCCCCACCTCAGAACCAGCAGCCCCGCCGGACCTGTGAGGAAACTGCCAGTGGTCGTTCCTGGTTTGATTGGAAACTAAATGACCTAAGTAGCCTCAGACCAGAGCAGCATGAGGCTGGCCCTCACTATCCCTCCTCCTCTACCCCACCCCCCAAAAGAGCAACGCTCAGACTTCCCTCACTGCAGCAAGAACACCAGAAGCACTGACACAATCCCACTATGGTGAAACCAACCCTGATTCTGAAATGAGGCCACAGTAGGGCCTTTTTCCCTACTTTTGTTTTTGTTTTGTTTTTTCTTTTACTTCAGGAGATAACAGCAGGCCTCCCCACAGCGTCCAGAAGACCACCAGACCAAGCCAGATCAGACTGGGCCCAGAAGCTTACTCAAGTGCAGAATGCCAATAGATGAACTCCAGCTAGCCTCCACAGCTTGGGTGGAGAACACATATGGCTCACGAGCCAGATGTGGCTCTTTTGATGGCTGCATCTGGCTCACAGACACATCTTTAATAAAATAAAAAAAAAATGTTAAAAATATAAAACATTCTCATGTATTACAATCCATTCATTTCCTACCACTCATGTTCATGCTTGCGGGTGGCTGGAGCTAATCACAGCTGTCCTTTGGGACAACACCAAATTTTTATTGGATAATGTGTAACGTACACGGGTTGTTGTATGGCTCTCATGGAATTACATTTTAAAATATGTAAAAAAAATAAAAAAATATGTGGCGTTCATGGCTCTCTCAGCCAAAAAGGTTCCCGACCCCTGCTCCACAAGTAGTCGGAACCTTTGTGCGCAGACCCAGTCCTCACGGACAGTATTTAAAGTGTGGGGTACCTAGGTCTCACCCCATCAGACCCTGCCAGCTGGGAGTCCCTTGACACTTTCTCTCACCCTCCTCATTCCTTACTTCAGATGCCTTAGTTCCAAGATTGGCCAACCAAGTCTCCCAAATTATAATTAATAAATATATATGTAGTATTTCTTCTTACCATTATCCTTCAAATTTGCTGTAAGTCTTTATTCCGGGAGACTGATCAGAGCTTTGTTTCCCGTCTCCTCATTTGGCTGGCCTGACGAACACATCTTTTTCTCTGCAAAAGCCTGTTTTCTCAGATTTTGGCTTCTTTTGTTGGGTGACCGGCAATGGACCCTCCAACTCTCAGTCCAGTAACAATGGCACGTTCAAAGAATTAGAATGGGTCTTGGCCAGTTGGCTCAGTGGTACAGCGTAGCCCAGCGTGTGGAAGTCCCAAGTTCAATTCCCAGCCAGGGCACACAGGAGAAGTGATCATCTGCTTCTCCATCCCTCCCCCCTCTCTATTTCTCTCTCTCTCTTCCATTCCAGCAGCCATGGCTCAAATTGTTTGAGCAAAGTTGGCCCCAGGCACTGAGAATGGCTCCATGGCCTCCACCTCAGGTGCTAAATATAGCTCGGTTGCAGCACCACAGATGGGCAGAGCATTGCCCCCAGCGGGCTTGCCGGTTGGATCCTGGTCAGGGTGCATGTGGGAGTCTGTCTCTCTGCCTCCCGCTTCTCACTTAATAAATAAAACTTTAAAAAAAAACTAGAATGGTTTTTCATGATGAGCATCCACTTCACTCTGGAGCCCCATAAAACCTCAATAGCCACAGAGGAAAGAGGCACCTTACCCAGGGCTAATATTCAAAATAGTAGCAACAGCATGGCACAGGTAGCAATCAATTAGAATAGATGGCAGCTGTGAACAATTGGTGTCCATGGTTCTCAAATTCTGGGTCTTAAAGATAGCCATCTACAGGCTGTAGGTGACTAAGGTTCAAAGATATTGTCGCTTCCCTGGGGCCAGATTCGGACAATCCTAAGTCTGTCATTTACTATCTGGGCGCCCTTGGAATGATTCCATGAAAAGGAGGAAGAATAAAGGCAGAAAATGGAGGCCGCTGGGGAGAAACAAGAAGAAATAAGAATCGCGACAAGTGGAGAGGAAACTTGTGAAAGAGTGGTAACCAAATGCAAGCTGCAGAGGGAGCAGCTCGTGCCCAGTGCCTCAGAAAATGCCAGACCCGGACTCTGCCTGGGACTTTGCCCCCAGACCCCCTAAATACGCTCACCACTGTCCAGCAACAGTCACGGCACCCAGACGGTTTGAGAGGCCCCTTACGATCATCCCACTCACAGAGTGGCAGGGGAACCCTCTCTTGCCTTAAACTGCAGGTTGTTTGAAGGATCAGTCTGAACTCATCTACATTCCCAGCTCTGATGGGTTTTAAGGGCCAGAGGAGAAAGCCTGCCGCCCCGACTCCACCTGAGCAGTGTGCTCAGTTCTCCCGGATGGTAATTAGCATCCAGCTTCTTTACTCTGCCCATGCCGTATTTTCAAATCAATTGCTCGGCATTAGTGATTCTGCTGGGATTGATTTAATCGTCTAATATGAAGTCTCAGCCCTTCTGTACAGGTTAATTACATGTGGTCTTATACATTCTAATTTAAAATACTGCCTTGGCAATTATCATCATCACTAAAACGGAGCACTAGTAATGAATGCGGAGCTTGGATTTATTTTTTTTTTTTTTCCAGAAGTAATGAATTGAAAAACAGAAATGACTTTTAATTTCTTTGGCACTTACCAGCTCAATCTCTCCTCTGCGGGAAATGTAAATCGGGGTCTCCGCCTTGGCTCGGGTTGTTAGGAAAACAGGCGAGACCGCCTTCAACAAAAGCAGAAGCCTTTGAATTGGAAACAGCTAAGACTTGACTATCTGGGTTCGGGCCAACCAGAAGGCTCACTTCTCCTGCTCTGCTCCCCCCCACCCCACCCCCTTTAGGTATGTACTTACAGGTGAATTTCTACATTTGACAAATAACATGCGTTTACTATGTGGCAGGGATTGTCCTAGAGCTTTATAAATGTAAACAACCTTCTTTAGTACTGTATTAGTCATGTAACAAATAACCTCAAAATGTATCGGTTTCAAACAATAAACATTTATTATCTCACAGTTTCTCTGGGTCAGGATTTGGGGAAAGGCTTCAGCTGCTGGATCTGGCTCAGGGTCTCTCACAAGGATCAAACTATTTAGAGCTGCCATCTTCTGGAGCTGGGGAATCCACTTCCAAGTTCACTCGTGTGGTTCTTGGCAGGCCTCGGTTTCACCCCAAACGGGCCTCTCTACAGACTGCTGAGTGGCCTCGCTTCGTGGATTTTGGCTTCCCTAGAGCACGTGATCTGGGCAAGGCAGAGGCAGGGAAAGAGGCCGTAGATAGAGACAGAGAAGAGAGACCGGGGACTAAGTTGAAGCTGCAGTATCATTTCTAACCTAATGTCACATCGCTACACCATCACTTCCGGTGTATTCTCTCGGTCACACAGGCCACCCTGGTACAGCGGAGGAGCATTCCACACACAACGGTCTGAATACTAACCGGGGGATCTCTGGAGGCTGGCTGGCCATCACACGTGGGTGTTATTGTTATTTCCGAGGTCACTGTGAATAGATGGCATAGTCGAGATTTGGATCCGGCTGGTGAGTCTGGCTCTAGAATCAAAGCTCTGACAGCTCTATGTAAGGACTCTGCTCTTGCTATATAACCTGTCATTAATCACGCTCGCCCTTCACTTCTCCGGGCCACGCAATCCGGTCCGGTCCCTCCAGGAGCCCCTGGTACCAGCGCTCGTTTCAGATTCTGAACACCTCTGACATCGTGGAGCAGACTGGACCGCAGACCTGGGTCCGAGAAGAATCGCACACCAGGGGATCTTCCATTGGGTGGTAAAGGGATTTTGCTAGCCAGTATTCTAGGCACTTCGCATGTTATTCATTTAATTCTCCTGTATCCTATAGGTACAGTCGTGGTCACCATAATTCACAGCTAGAAGAGATCATAACAGGCTCCACACTAAGGGCTTTATGTACATCCATTCTTTTTATCCTTGCACAAACCTGAGAGGTAAATTTGATTATTGTTCCCATGTAACAAATAAGGAATCTGAAGCTCAGAAATGTTAAATTACTGGTCCAAAGTCACTGGTCCAGAAAGCTGGGATTCACACCTGAATAGGTTTCACCACAATGACCACCTTGCCTCTTTCTGAAGAAGGAGGGACAGGGACAGGGACAGGAACAAGTTCCTCCATTTCTATGCAGAACAGCTGAGTACTGCCCCCACTACCATGGGGCCGACCTTTCACCTCCAAGGGGTTCATCAGAGGATTTTCTAAACAAAGACGATTTCTTCTCTAAAGCGATCCTGGGACCAAGTGTTAAGATGCCTTTTTTGTTTTGTTTTGTTTTAACTTTTCTCTGCTAGCAAATAAAACAATACATCAGCGGGTAAATGACCTTCTTAAAGGACAAGATAATAAATATTTTCAGCTTTGCTTCCAGGCCATATGGTCTCTATTACAACTACTCAACTCTGCCCTCGTGGCAAAAGCAGCCGTGAACAATACTTCAAGTGATGAGCACGGCTGTCTTCCAATAAAACTTTATCTGTGGACACGAAAATAGGAATTTCATAAAATTTTCTCAGGTCGTGAAATATTTTGCTTTTGATTTCTTTTTACCATTTAAGATCTAAAATCCATTCTTAGCCCACAGGCATATCAAGAATAGATGGCCTTAGTTTGCTGACCTCCACAGTGTTCAACAGAGGAAGTCAGAAATTCTCCCAATGAGTTGAATGACATGGATTTTATCAAATCAACCAAAAACGGCCTGACCTGTGGTGGTGCAGTGGATAAAGCGTCGACCTAGAAATGCTGAGGTCGCTGGTTCGAAACCCTGGGCTTGCCTGGTCAAGGCACATATGGGAGTTGATGCTTCCAGCTCCTCCCCCCTTCTCTCTCTCTCTGTCTCTCTCTCCTCTCTCTCCCTCTCTGTCTCTCTCTCCTCTTTAAAAATGAATAAATAAAATAAAAATTAAAAAAAAATCAACCAAAAGCTGGTTCATAAGAAATAATATTTCATTCAGCATAATGCTCTCCAGGTCCATCCATGCTGTTGCCAAGGGTAAGATTTCCTTCTTTTTTATGGTTGAATAGTATTCCATTGTGTAAATATACCACAGTGTCATCACCCCAATAAATTTTTCAAAATATTGTAGGGGATTGTTTTGAACATAAATCTGCAGGGATAAAGTCAAATAGGTGGAGTAATTTCTTGCTTTTCACACACTTTTTGAAAGACTGGCTGGGAGAAGTTGGTGGGGGGTGAAAAGTCCACTCACCCAGGACTGCCTTTGTGACAAGTCTTAGATTTCCGCCTTATCTCTTCTGTTCGCTCCAAACAGGGGCTGAGCTCTTTTGCCTGTGTGTCCCCACACCAACCGGTTAGGGCCTCTTCCTGCACCTCTTCCTGCCCTGTGGTTCAAGCCAGAGAGAGAAACCCAAGGCCTTGCAAGGATGTTTTTTCCTCACATTGTGGGAACTTTTATGTGAAAAGTTTAACAAGGACATAGAAATCAAACCACGTGTAAATATTTAATAAAGCATTTTATTTTAAAAGAGTAAAATTATATTAAATTTGGGTCTATAATAGAAAATTCTGGACATAGAACTACATGAATATGGCAGGTGTTCAATGTGTTAAATTAACAAAGAAAGAAATAAGGGAGGGAGAAAGAAAGGGAGGAGGTAAAGAGGGCAGTGAGAGAAGGAAGGACAGGAGGAAACACTAGGTTACAGACTCTTTCCCACCACACTCTCCCCTAATGTATTCAATAATTTATTTAATAGACAAGTTGTTATCCAATAAAGTAAAAAGTCAACGATTCACTCCCTGTCATTTTTGAGTAATGTGCTATTTCCCAATAATGCCATCTTCACTTTCTGTTCAACTACTTTTTATAATAAGGAAAATTATTTTATATTTAAGTATATGTCTAGAAAAGCATCTTTTAGAATTATGAAGAGTATCCAAAGAATATAAGCACATCAAGATATGTTCAGCCCTGGCCGGTTGGCTCAGCGGTAGAGCGTTGGCCTGGCGTGCGGGGGACCCGGGTTCGATTCCCGGCCAGGGCACATAGGAGAAGCGCCCATTTGCTTCTCCACCCCCCACCCTCCTTCCTCTCTGTCTCTCTCTTCCCCTCCCGCAGCCAAGGCTCCATTGGAGCAAAGATGGCCCGGGCGCTGGGGATGGCTCCTTGGCCTCTGCCCCAGGCGCTAGAGTGGCTCTGGTCGCGGCAGAGCGACGCCCCGGAGGGGCAGAGCATTGCCCCCTGGTGGGCAGAGCTTCGCCCCTGGTGGGCGAGCCGGGTGGATCCCGGTCGGGCGCATGCGGGAGTCTGTCTGACTATCTCTCCCGTTTCCAGCTTCAGAAAAAAAAATACAAAAAAAAAAAAGATATGTTCAGTCTTTTCATTCGATGCATTAAACTGCCTGGAACACAGGATAAGATAACCAGGCTTCCCACAAGACACGGTACAAGTTTCTGTAACAATGAGACCAGCCCCACTAGACACTGGGTTTTGGAGGGCAGGGACCGTCTTATTCATTTTGGTACTTTGGGAACCTGGCACTAGAAGGCTTTTGATAAATGTTTGTTGAGTGAATGAGAAGTAAATGAGGGAAATGTTTCACCTTAAGAGAATTAAAACCTATTCTCTAACAAAGCAATAGCACTTGACCCAGGCTCGTGTTCCTAGGAGATAAGAGACACCCGGGAGAACTGAACAGCAGGAAACAAATATGAGTACTGCAAGTGTCAGGGATAGCAAAACTGGAAGGGTACTCAGGGGCTTAAAACAAGTGTTCCCCGTAAGAGATGATTTGATGATAATCAAACTAAATTCATCTCTTTGCCTAACATGAGGGGGGAAAAAATCTTCAATTGCCTCAGGCTTCAACAGGGCTAGATTACATCCAACATTTTCCAGGACAAGGAGAAAAGCAAGGGAGTTGAAACACCACTGTCATCTCAAAGTTGGAGCTGCTGTCAAATTTGGGTTTTTATTTTACACAGAAAATTAAACCAGGTCACCAACATTAAAATGAATAATAATCACTGTTTCTAAGCGTGGGTCTATCTAGGTTGTTCCTTCAGCTAATATTCAACTCATTTCTGGCAGAATAATTCGATGTCCTTCTGACCTTGTCTGAGTCCCAATCAGTTGCCACCAAATAAATACCAATCAGAAGTGGAAGAGTCGTTAGTTCTTTGGGCATAGAAATCAGTGTTATTTTCCAATCAGGGCCCCTACCAAAGTGAATTCTGTATGAGGGAGGAGGGACACTCCCTGGGTAGTAGTTTATCTGAGCACCAGGATGAATCCTCACCTCACTCATGTCAGCCAAAGTACATTGGCAGTTGGGATGATCTCAGACAAATGATTTCCTCTTTCTCATGCTGCCTATCTTCATGGTGTGGTTAGAGATATGGGCGAGACTGGCTAGCTAATCTTCAAATCCATTTCCTCTTCTTCCAGCCAGACTAGAGTTCCCAGAATCCTTTGTGTTAGGTGTGCCCCTCTGACTGAGTTCTAACCAATGGAATGTGAGTGGCAGTGGTGTCTGCCACTTCCAGATGTAGCCTCTAAAACCATTTACTTGTATCTCTCCCTGCTTTCCCCTCTACCATCTCCTTGAAAGCAGACACAGTGTCCTTGGAAGCCATGTGTTGAAGATAGCAGAGCCACAAGATGGGGAAAGCCTGAACTTCTGGTGGCTCCTTGGATGACAGCTATCTACCAATCATGAACATGATCTTAGATAGCATACTAGTTTACCAGGACTGCTGTGACAAAGTATCACAAGCTGGTAGCTTAAATAACAGAACTGAATGTCTCACAGTTCTGTAAGCGAGAAGTCCAAGCTCAAGGTATGAGCAGAATTGGTTTGTTCTGAGGCCCCCCTCCCTGGCTTATAGATGTTATAATATGACAACAGTTATATTAGATTAGTGATCTTATTTTAACTTAATTTGCCTAATGACCTCATTTTAACTTAATCACTTCCTTGAGAGCCCTATCTCCAAATTCAGTCATATTTTGAGGTGCTGGGGGTTAGGACTTCAACATATGAATTGGGGGCACATAATTCAGCCACTTAACAGATGACCAAGTACAACATCAATGATACAAAGAAGTAGACTCCAACCACCATTGCAAGGATAGGAAAAGAAGTGAGAACAGTAAGCAAAATAATATAACATGACACAGCAGACAATGATGATACACTGTGGTAAGTGCCAAGATGGAAGTAAAATACATGATCCAAAAATACCTGGCATTCCAACCCCTCCAAAATCTGACCCTGGTCACCTGTTCTTCATGATCTCAGATTTCCTGTAGAATAGCAATGGGCCCCAGTACAAAGAGGCACTGACAAGTACATGTGACAGAGTAGAAAGACATCTACTGGTTCTGTTTTGTTCATCAATTCATTGTGTACATTAGATCCCACTTATAAGTGAGATCCTGTGGTATTTGTCTTTCTCTGCCTGGCTTATTTCACTTAGCATAATACTCTCCAGGTCCATCCATGCTGTCGCAAAAGGTAAGCTTTCCTTCCTTTTTATAGCTGCATCATATTCCATTGTGTAAATGTATCACAGCTTTTTTACCCACTTGTCCACTGATGAAAACTTAGGCTGTTTCCAGATCTTGGCTATTATAAGTAATGCTGCAATAAACATGGGGGTGCATAAATTCTTTTGAATTAGTGTTTCAGGGGTTCTCAGGATATATTCCCAGAAGTGGGATAGCTGGGTCAAATGGCAGATTCACTTTTAATTTTTTGAGAAAACTCCATACTGTTTTATAATGCTGCACCGATTGGCATTTCCACCAGTGAGAACATAAGGGTTCCCTTTTCTCCGCACCCTCACCAGCACTTTGTTGTTTGTTGATTTGTTGATGAGCACGCCATTCTGGCAGGTGTGAGGTGACATCTCACTGTGGCTTTAATTTGCATCTTTCTGACGATTAGTGACATTAAGCATCTTTTCAGATGCCTATTGGCCATCTGTATGTCCTCTTTGGAGAAGTGACTTCAGGACAGAGGGAGGCTGTGCTTGGGACAGAAGGGACACAATGTGGTACACAGACAGTGTTGTACTGAGTTGTACACTTGAAACCTGTATGGTTTGCCGAACCATGTCATCCCAATAAATAAAAAATAAATTAATTAATTTTTAAAATAAATAAAATAATAAAAAAAGAAAGAGACCTACTGGGATTTCTAAGACCTGCCACTTTCTATGAGATAGTTTCTCGTTCAATGGGAGCCCGAAACCATCTGTGTGATCCTGGGAAAATTGTTTTTTCTCTTAGGGTCTATAATTTCATTTCTAACGTGAGGAAACAGACTCTACGTTTCTTAGGATTTTTTGACCCCATTGTTTTCTTTGCAATATGTGTTCCAAAGAATATGAGTCCCAAGAGATGCCATGCAAAAAAGTGTTTCCATGAGCAAATACACTTGGAAAATGCAGCATACAGCATCCCTTCCCTACAATACCAAAGGGTACAAAAAGCCCTGCAATTAAAAATATATATATACTTGTTTTACTTCCATCGTTTCTCCGAGGCATTTGGCCTAAGAATTTGTCTTTCTGCCCTTATAACATGACCCACCAACAATGAACTAATTCCTTCAGTACATGGAGAATTGAAGAGTTAGATTTTTTTTTTTTTTTTTTAATATCTATGTCCTGTTTCTCCTCTCTGCTCCCGGGGAGCATGGTGCATTGTGAACTCTTGCATCTAAGCCAGAATGTCCCACAGACAGTGATGCGGTTCCCTCCCACAGCCCCACAGGCCACAGCCCAATCTCCCCCATTCTCTGAAAGCTCCACAAACCAGCAACAAGAGCAAGGGGCGTCACATGCCCCTTGGTACGCGCCGGGGGTGCTACACTCACTCCAGACATTATCAAAAGACTTTTACACCTTCTTTTTGGTGGATTCTCACCAATCTGCAGCACATTTTCTAACTAGTCTCAGTCATAGCATGTCTTTGTCCTTTGTGGGAGGAATCAGAGTTTGGGGACAGTTGTCTACTGGAGCCAAGTTTGGCGCATCACGTGGGGGATGAAGCTGAGAAATACTGCTCTGTATTGAAAATGGAGAGCGTGCGATTCCCCATTCCTTTCCAGTAGGCCCCTTCTCATCTGGCCCCTGGGTCTCTCACCGAGAAAAGGCACCCCAAAGGAGACCTTCCCTGCGTTCCGGAATCGCCACACACCATACACTGAGTGCTCTGTGGCTCCCTTGAATGGCACAGAATTATGCCCGCTTGTTTGTTTTGTTCCTTTATTTTGCCCCTTGTCTGAACAGAAATGCATACTACAGTGTTCCCTGCACTGTGAGTTCTCACGGGGCCATTCATGTTTCTGTTGCCAGCTATTGTTTGGACTTCAGAAGACTATCCCCAAATTGCACATTCGCATCTTTAATGGCGCCGAAACCATTCTAACGCCTCCCTTTCTCCCCTCTCCCGCATCCCCCCCCCCCCCCCCCCCACCACACACACTCGGCCCGCGCCTGACTTTGATCCCAGGGTAAGAGCTGTTTTGTTTTTTAACACTATTCCTGTTATTCAGTAGTCAGCTTGCACTTTCTCTTCCCTTCAAATAACATTTAATTGCTTTAACACAACTTTTTTGAGGAGGCGAAGGGGTGTTCTTTGAAGATCCAAATTATCCTCAAAGCTGGTCTCTAAGCATTGCTGAGATTTGTGCTGACTTTTAATAACCAGAACATGAAACAAAAGAAAGGAGTTTTATACCCCCTTCTCCGAGAGCATTTTAACTGTAGAGCATGTGACTGGATAGCCAGAGATTGTCAGACTAGCAGGCGACGGACGTAGAGGTCACGGAGGAGGCTGAGTGGGTTCCAAACTTCTTCAGCTACGGCGTTCAGTTCGGATGGAGCTTCCAGACTCCAGAATATTAAACAAAAGCAATGGGCGCTTCTCGAGCCAGTTTAAATCTTCAGATTGGCTTTCAACGCTTCATCGTTTACAGATCTGAAGTTCTGCTGTTGGATTTTTTTATTTTTTTTTTTATCACAGCTCAAAACCATTTTACTAATGACAGAAGTGAGGCCCAGAGAGACTAAACTAGTACGATACCAGAAATAGAACCTTCGCCTCCTGCCCCCTTCGACCCGGCGTAGCCCCACCTCTGGCCCTGCACCTGAGGCGGTGAGGAGCTGGTTAGAAACACCGGGGCGGGGGCCTCGGCCTCTGAGGATTCCGATTCGGGACAGTGTGGAGGGAGAACTTAGAATCAGCATTTTTCAAGAGTTTCCTGTGAGTCTGACGGAGGTCTAGGTGTAAGAACCACTGATCTGTATGGCGTCTTCCATGACCAAAGCACCATTGCTTGTTCTTAGGAAAGACAAACAAATAAATTCAGAGAAAACCCTAGATTTGCTCATGAGGTAACAATCACTACAAATAATCAAGTCTTGTGAATTGAGACTGTTTTCATCAAGTCCAAAAATTAATTATTGGGTTAAATGGGTTATTTACAAAATACCACTGGGAAAGAATTTGACCAATATGTCGTGTCCCTGGATGTTTGCTTGGACTTTCATACGCATAATCTCTAAACAGTATCTTTCTTTTTTTCTTTTTTGTGACAGAGACGGCGAGAGGGACAGATAGACCAGAAGGGAGAGAGATCAAAAGCATTAATTCTTTGTTGCGGCACCTTAATTGTTCATTCATTGCTTTCTCGCATGTGCCTTGACGGGGGGGGGGGGGGGGGCTACAGCAAACTGAGTGACCCCTTGCTCAAGCCAGCAACCTTGGGCTCAAGCTGGTGACCTCGAGATTTCGAGGTTTCGAACTTGGGTCCTCTACATCCTAGTCTGATGCTCTATCCACTGCGCCACCACCTGGTCAGGCTCTAAGCAGTATCTTGATGAAGATGGATCATGCTTTACCTCTTAGAAATTGGCTTTCCATGTATTTGCAATCCATTCAACAACCCAAAATACGGGTAAGGCAAGTTTTTATTTTCCCTGTTTTATTTACAACCAATACAACTGAGATTCACATAAAAGAACGGCACACTCAGGAAACACTGCTAGTAGAGCTAGCTCTAAAACCAAAATCCTGGATTCTGAACCCAATATGCCTCCTCAGTGCATCAAAAAATAATCCATATTAATAGGGCCTTCTCTTTTCTGCTCACTCCAGCATAATCACAAATGGTACTGTAAAATGGAAAGCTCGATAACTCTAATAGCTATTAAAAAAACACTATTGATGCTCACCGCCAGGACCTCATGATGTTTATTCTAATGTCCTCATTTACTACCATGTTAGCATTGTAAAATGAAAACCGCTCAACAGAAGTGTATTCTTTGACTTTCCAAAATCAATTTCTACTTAGGCTAGGAAGTACAGTAGTAGGTTAAAACTCAAAAATGGCCAAGACTTTATATGACAAATTATTCATCAGCAACAACAATCAGAAGTTAATATTTATATCAATTTCAACAGGAAATAGAACTTGTTAGGAATCAAAATAAAAGGAAAAAAATGCTTCCTAAGAAATATGAGCGTTTCATACTTGGGTGATATTCAAGGGGACCTAGTTAGCCATGGCCTGAGTGGGCTGATGATTCCTCCCCTCGTCATGATCCATTTTGCATCAACGGACTGCACTCCTCAGTGTTATAATTCACTCAGTGTGATTATTACCCTGGCTAACGTCCTTGCTGTATACAGGGATTTGTCATTTCAGTTGCATGGACAAGATGTTTTCACTCAATTCTTTTTAGACATGAGAGGATAGAAAATTGCTCGGGCTAAACTTTAGAATGATTCAGGTTTCTTATACATGGAATAAGTATTGCTCTCTCCTGGGAAGTTGGGAAAATTCCTTGGATTCCAAAATATTTACCAATCAGAAGGGAGTTTTCTAGGACCTTCAGTACGTCCTTCTATGTTCCCCCCTTTCTCTGCTCTTGGCCCTGTATCATTGTTTGATCCCTTTAGTAACAGTTCTAAAGGCCCTTCCCTGCCTAATATTAAAGTATACTATAAAGCTACAATAAGTAAAACAATGTAACAGAAGTTCAGGAATAAACAAAAAGATCTCAATATTCACTTAGTTTCTTTATTAACACAGTTTCCTTCTCTCTCTCTCTCTCTCTCTCTCTCTCTCTCTCTCTCTCTCTCCCTCTCTTCCTCCCCCTACCACCTACAGCTTAGAACAAGTAGCATTTCATGAGTGTTTGTTGAATGACTGAAAGACAGACAGGTCTGCACCCAGGTAGAGAAGACCGAAAGGAGTAGCTGAGTGAAACCAGAGGGAAAGATTAGAGAAACAGAAGAGGAATCAGAAGAAAAATGCCTAATAGGAGTTGTCATTATTTTTCAATGGGAAGTTACCCTTCCTGTGTCTCATGAATCTTTAGTGAAACCCCAGCTTAACAAAATACATGCAAATATACTACAGTAACTGAGGAGGAGGGGGGCTGGGGTTGGAGGAGCACTTTCTTTGAATTTGTATAACAGGCATATATTTATGTAGTCTAGGTGGATAGCTTTGGCCCAGGGATTTTAAGATTCATTCTATGAAAATCATTAGACAAATTTTTAAAAGATGTGAAAATTTTGTTTATCCCTGAGTTATTTATAATGGTAAAAAGTAGAAAACAACCTCAAGGTGCATCAATAGAAGACTGTTAAGTAAATTTCCGTGCAGCCATACAACTACATTCTATGCAGCCATTTAAAAATAAGGTGTAGATTTTTGAATATTTTTACAGAAATATATCCAGATTACTGGTAAGTGCAAAAAGCAGCTAACTAGTGTAACAAAATAATATTGAGTGTAAATTGCAATTGAAAAAATTTTAAATAATAAAAGGAAAGAAATATAAGCCTTTACAATGCAATATAACAATTTTACGGGTTTTTTCAAAAGCAACAGATAATACCTGTGTACTATGAGATGAATTTTTTTTTCTTTTTTTTTTCTTCTTTTCCAAGTGAGAGGAGGGGAGATAGAGAGACAGACTCCTGCATGTGCCCAGCTGGGATCCACCTGGCAACCCCATCTGAGGCCAATGCTCTGCCCATCTGGGGCCATACTCGCAACTGAGCTATTTTTAGCACCTGAGGCAGAGGCTCCACAGAGCCACCTTAGTGCCCAGGACTGACAAGCTCAAATCAATCAAGCCTTGACTGTGATAGGGGAAGGGGGGGAGGGAGTAGAGAAGCAGATGGTCACTTCTCTTGTGTGTCCTGACCGAGAATCAACCCCAGGACATCCACAAAGCAGTCTGACACTTTACTTTACCACTGTGCCAACCAGCCAGGGCCTAAGATGACTTTTGAAAAAATATAAAGATATTCGCATAGAAAAACATCAGGAAGAATAGTAACAGTGCTCAACTCTGGGAGGTGGCATTTTCCCCCGATTAGACCTCTCATGGAATTACTTACTTTTGGAGAAACTACTTACCTTTTTCTGGAACATCCAGCTAAATACACTATTATACATTTTTGTAAAGAAAAATATAGTTATTTCTCCATCTAGCCATCCACCTTTCTACATATAGAATTTTATTTTTCCCACCAACTATAAAATATATGCCTCACCTATTACTGTGTTAGATTATAAGAGGATTCAAATGCAGGTCCAGATTCAGTCCATTTTAAGGCTGAAAATGATTGCCCCTCTCTGTTGAATGTAGCACACCTAGAGATGTCCCAAGGTAACATTCTTAAATGTTTAGATTTAAGATTTGCAAGGTAATTGACAGAGAGAGTCAGATCGTGGAAGAATATAACAACTAGGTCACTAACTTGGGACTAGCCTGTTTATGTCAAGGGAAGTTACAGCTTCACGGTACTCAACAGGGGAAGAGGCCCCAGGAGACAACAGAAAAGATGCTTATGGCTTCCACACTCTTACCTAAACCACCCCCGCTATCACGGTTGCTACATCACAGCCTTCTCTTCACTTCTGTGTGGCCCGTAACTAAGAGAGCAATTTCTCCCTCCCAGCCCCGCCACCACCCAGGAAAGCATGTGGGCAATGAATGAAAAATGAGAAGGGAGTTCTGGAATGTTCTCCTCTCTCTCTCTCTCTCTCTCTCTCTCTCTCTCTCTCTCTCTCTCGCCACCAGCATGGCCAGTGCCTACTCTCCTAGCTTCCACTGAGAGAACAGACTCCCAGAAAACTCTGAAATCCTTCCCTTAGTTAGAGGCTGTATGAAAGACAGAGAGACAGAGAGACTGAGAAAGAGGAAGAGAACGAGACAAAAGGATTCTATCCCCGGCTACAGCAACATCACGGCTGAGCCTGTGTCCGGAGCAGAAACTGGCTTCCCAAACACAACAGGTCTGAGAAACAAAATCAGCACCAGCCCATCTGTTCCATCAATTTGACGTGGTTATGAAAGTAGAACGGCCTCCGGATAAAAACCTGGTTTCTGAGATCATGGGCCCGATTGCAATAAAACTTTCCTGCCACCATTTAGACCCAGGTAGATAGAAAACACTTCACTTGCAGAGTTTTTCCCAGGTGTATTAAAATTTTTATTTCATTCCCAATAAAGCTCGTTTTCCCCCAGAAAGAGATATGAGGGGTTTATTAAGGGAGTGGCTCAGCAGTGGTTTCTGGCTCAGTTTCTGGAGACCAGCTTCTCCTCACACGCCAGGGACGGGGAACTCCTACAGACACGGAGAAAGTCACCCTCCATGGGCTTCCTGAGGTTGATTCTGGAACTGAGCCTCGGCCCAGCCTCGGCACAAGTTTCTGAGAGCTGACCCCTTCGCACACTGCTATTCCCAGGGCTGGTCCGCAGTTACTCCAAGGGCTTAATGGGCTTAATGAGGTATGAAACCTACTCATTCTGGAAATGCCCAGGCAACAGAGTATTACTGCGAAGCCCCCCTTTCTGGGTACCTTTTCTTACTCTAGGCATGCCTTACCATATGAAAACTCTCCTGGGAATTGATCTTGTGTCAGTCATTCCTACTTTAGTAGGAATTCAACTATCTCCTCTTCCAAAAGCATTTAAATTTTATGGGTCCTTCTAATCATGAGAAAAATAATTTGTTTCTTATAGGAATCTCAAGCATATTTGATTCAACTCTTCTGGGATGGGAGTAAGAAGGAAGACTTTTCCAGTTCCTTGAAATCTCACCATGTTCTGGGTGGATACTTAAGGCTAACGTGGCCCCAAATGCCAAAAGGCCACAGAAGCATTGTTGCCCTTTGGAGAAGTGGTTTGCAATCATCTGAGAGAGAAATCTATTTTCAATTCATCTCTAAATGGTTGCCTCCCACACAGACCAGCCCCATCTCTGTTCCCTTATAACACTGCTCGCTTCCCCACACTAGAAAAGACCCCGCCTTCACAGAAGTAGTCTCACTGGCTGGAAAACAGGCATGGTATAAAACAGTCACCTGTGCCTGACCGGGCAGTGGCGCAGTGGATAGAGCGTCGGACTGGGATGCCGAAGACCCAGGTTCGAGACCCCAAGATCACCAGCTTGAGCGAGGGCTCATCTGGTTTGAGCAAAAGCTCACCAGCTTGAGCCCAAGGTTGCTGGCTCCAGCAAGGGGTTACTCGGTCTGCTGAAGGCCCGTGGTCAAGGCACATATGAGAAGGCAATCAATGAACAATTAAGGTGTTGCAATGCACAACAAAAAACTAATGATTGATGCTTCTCATCTCTCCATTCCTGTCTGTCTGTCCCTGTCTATCCCTCTCTCTGACTCTCTCTCTCTGTCTCTGTAAAAAAAAACAAAAAACTGTCACCTGTAACTTTCAGAAACGGATTGCATAGTTAGTTACAATTGTTGTCATTTTTATCGAATTTATTGGGGGTCACATTGGTTACTCAAATTACATAGGTTTCAGGTGCACACTTCTAATATTCACCATCTGTATGTTGTACTGTGTGCTCAACACCCCAAGTCAGGTCTCCTTCCATCACCCCTTACCCCCTTTACTCTCTTCTCCTCCCCCACCCCCTTCCTCTCTGGTTATCACCATACTGCTGTCTGTCTATGAGGGGTTTTTTCTCTGCTTAACCCCTTCCCCTTTTTCACCCAGCCCCCTCCACTCCCCTCTGACACTGTCACTCTGTTCTCTGTATCTATGAATCCGTTTCTGTTTTGTTTGTTAGCTTATTTTGCTCATTAGATTCCACATAAGAGTGAAATCATGTGGTACTTGTCTTGCTCTGACTGGTTTATTTCACTTAGCATAACACTCTCCAGGTCCATCCATGCTGTCACAAAAGGTAAGATTTCCTTTTTCCTTTGTATGGCTGAGCAGTATTCCATTGTGTAAATGTACCACAGCTTTTCTATCCACTCATCTGCCGATGGGCACTTGGGCTGTTTCCAGATCTTGGCTATTGTAAATAATGCTGCAGTGAACATAGGGGTGCATATAATCTTTTGAATTGGTGTTTTGGAATTACTTTAATTACACTTGAAAGGGCGGATGTCAGCCTGACCAGGCGGTGGTGCAGTGGATAGAGCATTGGACTGGGATGCTGAGGACCCAGGTTCAAGACCCCGAGGTTGCCAGCTTGAGTGCGGGCTCATCTGGCTTGAGCAAAAAAAAAAAATGCTCACCAGCCTAGACCCAGGGTTGCTGGCTCAAGCAAGGGGTTACTCGGTCTGCTGAAGGCCCGTGGTCAAGGCACATATGAGAAAGCAATCAATGAACAACTAAGGTGTCGCAACAAAAAACTAATGATTGATGCTTCTCATCTCTCTCCGTTACTGTCTGTCTGTCCCTATCTGTCCCTCTCTCTGACTCTCTCTCTCTGTCCCTGTAAAGAAAAATAATAAAAATAAAAAAATAATTTAAAAAAAAGGACAGATGTCAGACACATGAATTAAAATTAATGATCATTTGTTAATGGAGTGAAGAGCCATCAATCATTTTATTAGAACTCATTCTTAAGGCCATATGAAACCTTTTACAATGAACCAAATCTTTATTCTCTTCAGAATATTAAGATTTTGATATTTAAAATTCAGAGAACAGTGTTGCCTGAGTAAAATTTTCTTTTATTAGACATTAGTAGCTACCACTAGTATGACAAACTGGGTATGTTACTGTAAAGTAAGTATACAAATGTTGACCAGAGTATGTCATCCTTCCTTCCTTCCTTCCTTCCTTCCTTCCTTCCTTCCTTCCTTCCTTCCTTCCTTCCTTTCCTCCCTCCCTCTTTCCTTCTCTCTTTCTTTCCTTTCTTTCCTCCCTTCCTCCTTCCCTCCCTCCTTCCTTCCTTCCTTCCTTCCCTCCTTCCCTCCCTCCCTCCTTCCCTCCTTCCTTCTTTCCTTCCTTCCCTCCTTCCTTCCTTCCTTCTTTCCTTCCTTCCCTCCTTCCTTCCCTCCTTCCTTCCTTCCTTCTTTCCTTCCTTCCCTCCTTCCTTCCTTCCTTCCCTCCTTCCTTCCTTCCCTCCTTTCTTCCTTCCCTTCTTCTTTCCCTCCTTCCTTTCTTCCTTTCTTGTTTCCTTCCTTCCTTCCTTCCTTCCTTCATTCCTTCTTTCCTTCCTTCTTTCCTTCCTCCCTCCCTCCCTCCCTCCCTTCCTTCCTTCCTTCCTTCCTTCCTTCCTTCTTTCCTTCCTCCCTCCCTCCCTTCCTTCCTTCCTTCCTTCCTTCCTTCCTTCCTTCCTTCCTTCCTCTATTCATTTATTTAACAAGTGTTTATTGAGTGCCAAGTACCATGCTAAGCTTAGAGATACAATAGTAGTGCCTGATCCATGGTGGTGCAGTAGATAGAGCATAGACTTGGAAAGCTAAAGTCTCTGGCTCAAAACCCAGGGCTTGCCCAGTCAAAGCACATATGAGAAGCAACCACTATGAGTTGATGCTTCCCTTTCCACTCCTCCCCCCCTTCTCTCTCTAAAAGAAAGATACAATAGTGAACAAAAACAAAGATGGTCTTGCCTTTTTTAGTCTAACATTGTAAAGGAAATCGATATTAATCAAATAATTACAATCACAGATGTAAAAATCACAATTCTACAAGGTGATAAGCATGTGCAAAGGCCCTGTAATAGAGGGTATCCCAGAGCATGCAATGAAAGGACAAGAAAGCTAGAGCAATTGGAATGATAAGGCTGAGGAGGAACATGGTGTGAGACAAGGTGGAAAAGGCAGGCAGCTTATAAGCCACAGCTGGAGTTTTATTGTTGTCCTAAGAACAATGGAAAGTCAGCAAAGGGTTTAAAGGGAAAGAGAGTCTCAGGGTTGCATATGAATTTTGAGGTCACTCTGTTACAGTGTGGAGGGTGGGAGGCAGAGTGGGTGTGTCCACGCCAGTTAGGTGTGTTTGCAGTAGACCAGGTACAAATGCCAGAAGCAGGAGAAAGCAGAGGGCAGAGTTGGCACAGTGCCCGTGGTCGGGCTAGGGTGGATGGAGGTGAAAGGAAAGTGGTTGGACCCAGGAGATACTGTGAAACCCTCAGGACCAGGGAGCATATTAGATGGGGCCGTGATGCAGACGTGCAGAGCGTCAATGGCTGGCTCTTGGGTTTCTGGCTTACAGAACTGGATAGATGGTAGTGCAATTTACTGAGGTTTAAAAAAATGCTGAAAGAAACCCAATTTAAAAGGAAATGTTCTAGATCTCTGGGTGATGGGTCTATGCATGCCCTTACCTGGCCATAGCACCCCAGTAGAAACCATGGCTAAAGGGGGAAAGATGATGGAATTAAAAGAAAATAGTGTGGCCATTTTTGTTTGATCAAGTTCCCAGGTGCTCTTCCCCCTGAGGATATCAGCACTGGAAAGAATCTGGGAGCGTACAGCTCCACACCCTCGCTTGACAGGTAAAAGGTGGGATCTTGCCCAAGATCACCACACAAATGAGTGGGCACCCCAGAACAGAAGATACCTCAGAGAGGGCCTTGGAGAGCAGTCAGTCGCTCAGCAAACACGCCCCGATCAGCTGGGCGCCAGCACCTGGCCAGGCGCCTCGGGTCAAAGCTGAGTGAGCCCTGGTGTGGGAAGACATGTGAACAGGAAATTCCAGCCTCGTGTGGTGAGTGTTGGGATGAAGAGGGTCCCAGGAGGTCCCAGGTGCTCACAGAAACAGTGACACCCCCAGGAAGGAGGAGTCAGGGAGGAGCGCCTAAGGTCACCCTGAGCTGAGTTCTAAAGAACCATCAGGGGCATGTGAGGGCTTCCAGGCTGAGGAAACAGAGAAATAGCAGGTTAGACCCTTGGTGTCCTCTTCCTCCTCCTCCTCCTCCTCTTCTTCCTCCTCCTCCTCCTGTTCCTCCAAGACCCTTTCTAGCATAGCACCCTCAAGAAGTTCAGGCTCTGGAAAACACAGGTAGGAAAAGCATTATCTTCTCTGTGGACAACTACCGCTTCCCACCCAGGAAGCTCTAGTCTCCTGGCCTTCCTCTGAGGTGGGCATGGGGTAGGTATTGCAACGGAAAAACCTGGCAAGAATATATATAACATCACTGACCATCTCAACATATCATCCTTCCATAGATGCTCTAAGTTCATTCCGATTGCACTATGAAGAATGTACCGGAGACAAGAACAGTTTAAGAGATAGAGCTTCTGGCACAAGAGGCAATCCAGGATTAGGACATTTCAGCATTTTTCTGTGGGCATCAAGCGGGTGTTTGAACAGGCCTGCAACATCAAATCACTCCGTGTAATTCTCCACCCTACCCCCTCCACAGGGAGCTAAACCTACCCAAACAGGCCTCCGAGTTAGAAAAGAATTTATAGGGAAAGCTGAGGATGTCCCCAATACACACAACTCACGCGCGCTCCCCCACGGCCCTTGTACACACGCGCACATGCAGCCATGCACACACACGCACATACTTAACACAAACACTCGTTCAAGGAGCTTAAAGAGGGCACAGCCCCCGTCCTACCTCTCCGCAAAGCCTCTGCTCTCAGCAGACACGAAATGCTCCCCCCTACCCAGCCGCTTCCCCCCCCTCCTCCCTCCCTGTGGGCTCGCACACGCTGAGAAAGGGTAAGCTCTCCTCCTCACAAAACGACGTAGCCCCCACTTTAGCAGATTAGAGTGACCGTGTGGGAGAAACGCTTGGGGGTTAGGACCAGCGCGTCCACAGAACTGACAAAGAGCACCAGTGCCTTGAGGGTCCCTGGCCTGCGGAAGGATCCGGCCCAGGACACAGCCCCAGGGTTCTGTGGGGACCGCTCACTTGTCCTTCCCCATCCTCGGCTTTCCCGAGCCCCTCAGGAGTACCATTTCCGACGCAGTTTGTGCGGTTCTCCCTTTTCCAATACAAGGCTAAAATGAGTTTCTCGAGATTGAGCTGTTGAGCGGGCTACAAGCATTCCCGGGACTGAATACCCCAGGGCCCGGCAATCAGTGCCCTCCCCGGGGCTGGGCCTGGCTGCTAGCAGGCTCAAGTGTAATTTAGGGCTGCGCTTATTACAGGCTCAGCCCTTGTTTGATGCACTGAGGGGGAAAAGAGTTCCCTCTCTGCATGTGGCCGTGTCCTCTGTGTCTATCGTATCTCTAACAATGTAAACATCAGAAACAGATGGGGAAATCCAGGCTGGTGCCAGGCCAAACAGCGCTCGCTGCAGACAATACACCGCGGTGCCAAGACAAATACGCTCTGTGGATATCACTAATTCATAGCGCCCTGGAACCAAGCAAAACAAATAACAATTAAGGCCCAGAAATCTTAAAATGAATAACCTTTCTGTACACAAACTCAATGCCACTATTAAAAGGCCATCAACTGCGACAAATATATGAAACATAACAAAGGAAATCCTTCTTATGTGAATAATTACTGAATAATTACCAGGGAAGGGGGCATTCCTCCGGTTCGCAGAGTTCGTGGGTTTTGTACGCTGAGTTCTGCTTTTGCAGAGCACGCGGCCGCCTTCCAAATGCCCTGGCAGACCTGAATCACTGGGAGGGGATGAAGTCGGGCATGGAGGTGGCAGGCCCTCCGTCCCCATTTTCCAGACAACCAGAGCACAGACTGATGAAGAGAACGGCCTGTCACAGTGCTCTAAGGGACAAACAGCGTCTGAAACTAGGCCTTCTGACTTGGGGTCAGGTGTCCCTTGCACCAGGCTGCACAGTCCTCCCCACCCACACCTGCGACCCCACGCCTCTCCCTCCCCTATATCTCTTACCTAAGGAAACGGGAGCTAGAAACTTCTTAGACACAGAACAGCAGAGCTGGGGATACAGCAGGGATCCAGTCCTTGTCATGCCCAGGGATCCTTCCAAGCTTGTGGCCTGCCATCTCTCTTCATCAAAGCAGGTGGCTTAACAGGGGCAAAGGGATGGGCGGAGATGACTAAGGAGCCACGAGTTATGAGCCAAGTCGCTCCAGCTGAATGACTTCATATTTCATCCGGTTTAAGTCTCCGTAGGGGTCACAGCTCAGCGCAGGGAGTGAAAAGAAGAATCCACCTGGAAACGCAGCCTCTGCGCTCTCCCTGCCTACCGCTCGCCCACCTGATGGATCACTCACCTCATCCAGGCACAGCCCAGCAGCAACGCTGCCCGTCTTGTGTGGGTCCCCACACCACAGGGAGCTGGCTCCCAGAGGGAAAAGAATCCCAGACTGTACATGACACGTGGCTCTTGAGCGTCACTGACAAGCATACTAAGAGCCATTATGTGCCTATCCGACTCCCAGAACATTTTAAACACTGACCATTTTAACGGCGGTGATAATATAGGGAAATGGGTACATTTAGAAGTGGAGGATGGTAAATTGATACAATATGTTTAAGGGCAAACTGGCTATTTCAGTTCAGATATATTAGGTTGAACCATATGAAACTGCCAATACTGAACCATATTTGACCTGTACAAATGTTATACGGTTCAGCCAAGTACAATGTGCACACCCTTCAACTTTGCATAGCCACCTCTTTGCAGCTACCCTTGAGAAAAGATGGCGTATTTTCAAAAATAGCTTACACTGAGATGCCACTGGAACAAATGTGTGTGTGACAGTAGGAGTTTGAGAACAACCTACACGCCCAGCAATAGGAGAATGAGAAAACAAACCATGGGGAAATAAACAGGCAGCAGGTGAAAAGGAAGGTCTTCTTCCCTAACAAATTGGAGAGACATAGAGAGGAAAATGGAGAGGGAAGCTATAGCGCAAAAGAGACTTAAAAGATATACCAACCACTGACAATGTCTGGATCTTTTTTTGTTTTTTAAGTGAGAGGGTGAGAGGCAGAGAGGCAGAGAGACAGACTCCTTCATGAACCCCAGCCAGAATCCACCCGGCAAGTCCCCTACCCGGCAATGCTCTGCCCATCAGGAGCAGCTGCTCCATTGCTCAGCAACCAAGCTATTCTAGCACCTGAGGTGAGGCCATGGAGCCATCCTCAGCGCCCAGGACCAACTTATTCAAACCATTGGAATCATGGCTGCAGGAGAAGAAGAAGAGAGACAGAGAGAGAGAGAGAGAGAGAGAGAGAGAGAAGAAAGAGGGGTGGAGAAGCAGATGGTCACTTCTCCTGTGTAATCTGACCAGGAATTCAACCAGGACTTCCACACACCAGGCCAATGCTTTAGCCCTGAGCCAACCAGCAGAGCCTAACAATGTCTGGATCTTAACAGGATGCTGACACAAATAAACAATGGTTAAACTAAATAAACCCTGATACTAAGAAATTGTTTTCTTGTTCAGTGTGACCATAGTATTATGTTTATATTTTTAAATAGCCCGCATCTTTTCGAGAGACATATGAAATATCTATGGTTGGAATGTTATATCTGGGATTTGCTTTAAAATAGCACAGGAGGGAAAAAGTCAGTGGGGTTAGCTGTTACCAATGGGATGAGTTGATCATAGTTGAAGTTGGGTAATAGGCACATACGGTTCATTATATAATTCTGTCTACTTGTGCTTATATGTAAAATTTTCTATAACAAAACATTAAAAACAAAATATTTACTCCTAAACAAAAAAAGATACAGTTCTGCATGCACTGTCAAAGAAAGAACAGATTAAGTGAAATATCAAGTTGCAGTATAATATCACATTGTGATACATGTTTCTTTAATCCATTTATTTAAAAAATAAAAACACAAAACAAAACCACCCACACCCTTATGTAAATGTATATTTTAAAGTTCAGGAAGTCATATTCTAAACTAAACTGCTAATAGTAGTTCCAACTAAAGAAACGGGTTGGGACGTAAGAGGGTGGTAATGGTTGAGGAAAACTTTCCCTTTTATCTGTTGTTTATGTTTTTACAAGGACATATTAATAGACTATTTATGTAATTTAAAACATTAAGCATCATTAACCAAAACTTGTTAAACAGCACGAGGGGAGCCCTCGAACTGTTTCCAAGGTGACTCCTTGGCAGTGGAGGTGCTGGGTGTGCGGGCACTCAATGGTGTCTTGGTCCACTTCTTGTTTGTGAGTCACCAGCATCCACACGGGGGGAGAGAGAAGACATTGACCTTTCAGCCCCAGCCAGATAGCTCTGTTGGTTGGAGTATTGTTCCAATTTGCAAAGGTTGTAGGTTCAATCCCCGGTCAGGACACATATGGGAACAGATTGATGTTTTTCTCTCTCTAAAATCAATCAATAATTTTTTTTATTTATGATTTTAATTTATTGTGTTTACATAGATTCAAGTGTCCCACCGAATATATCTCCCTCCACTGCTGTGTTCCCCTCGGCCACTGCCCTTTGCCCTCTCCTCCCAATGCCTTCCCCCCTTCCCTCCAAGATTTGCTGTTCTGTTCTCTATAATGCTGTGTTATGTATATATAATTTCACTAATCTCTTTCCCTTCTCTGATCCCATCTTCTCTTCTACTTTCTCTCTGACCACTTTCCCTCTGGTCCCTTTGATCCCACCTCTGCCTCTGTTCTATTCCTCAGTTCACATTGTTCATTGGATTCCTCAGATGAGTGAAGTCATATGATATTTTTCTTTCTCTGCCTGGTTTATTTCACTTAGCATGATAGTTTTCCTGTTTATCCATGTTGTCACGAAGGGTAAGATTTCCTTCTTTTTCATGGCTGCATAGTATTCCATTGTGTACATATACCACTGCTTTTTAATCCACTCATCCACTGACGGACACTTGGGCTATTTCCAGATCTTGGCTATTGTAAACAATGCTACCATGAACATGGGGGTGCATTTCTCCTTTTGAATCAGTGATTTAGTATTCTTAGGATATATTCCTAAAAGTGGGATAGCTGGGTCAAAGGGCAGTTCCATTTTTAATTTTTTGAGGAATCTCCATACTGTTTTCCACAGTGGCTGCACCAGTCTGCATTCCCACAGTAAATAAAATTTTTGAAAAGAAAGAAATTTCCCTTTTACTAAGTACCTACTAAGTGCCTTGCACATGTTCTCATCCATCATTTCCATAATCTTCATAATAAATGTGGACCAACCATTGTGGTCCAAAGGTGAGGGCCTTTCCCAAGTCCATTCAGCTAATTGTCGGTCAAGTTGAAATTCAAATCCAGGTCCAACTCCAGAGACCACGTTCCTTCCATCATAACATGTGAACAGTCAGATTCTTCCCTCTCTGGCGCTTCCCCTGAGGCTGAGCAGAGCAGAGACGCCATCGCAGTGGGAGGAGAAAGAAGAGAACTGCCACGCGTCACATGTCACTGGGAAGGGGAGGAAGAGGAGTGAGAAGGGTAGGGAGGCACAGGGGAGACTGGGATGAGAGCGGGTGGCAGCCAGGGCTGGTCACTGATCATCCCCGTAGCTGTGATGACCAGCACAGTGCTGACGGTGAGGCTATGGGGCTGGGAGGGACACGCGTGATGGCAGAGTCACTGACAGGAAGCGGGATCTGCTTTCTCACCAGTGCAGCAAGGCGAGTTACTGAAGCCAGGGGAGTGGAGGATGCAGCAGAAATGGCGAGGGTGGGTTCAGAGCTGAGGACACTAAGGTGACAGTGGTGAGTGGAGGCAACAGTGGGAGTGGTTTTATGGCAGAGGAGTCACACACACACACACACACACACACACACACACACAAGGGAGGGAAAGAGAAAGATAGTGAAAGACCCAACGCCAACCTCATACAAGTGTCAGGCAAGCAGCCCTCCTCCAGCTCTTGGTAGAAATTTCATAAATAAAAATGTATCATCCTGGCTGGCTGGCTCAGCAGTACAGCATTGGCCCGGTGTGTGGAAGCCCTGGGTTCAATTCCAGGTCAGGGCACACAGGAAGAGTGACCATCTTCTCCTCCACTCCTCCACACCCCCCACCTTCTCCTCCCGCAGCCATAGCTCGAATGGTTCAAGCAAGTTGGCCCGAGCACTGAGGATGGCTCCATGGCCTTGCCTCAGGTGCTAGAATAGCTCAGTTCCCTAGCAACAGAGACGTGGCTCCAGATGGGCAGAGCAGCGCCCCCTAGTGGGCTTGCCTGGTGGATCCTGGTCAGGGCACATGCAGGAGTCTGTCTCTCTGCCTCCCCACCTCTCACCCTCTCACTTAATTTTTTAAAAAATGGATTAAGACAATTCCTCAAACCCATCAACCTGTTTCTCAGACCTTCCCAAGCCACCCTGCCTGCTCTAGGAGATGCTCTACCCCAGCCTTTCTCCCTCCCTCCTAGTTGTTACTTAGAGTGTGGGTCACATTTTGTAATTACTTGTTCCCTTTTCTACTTGTTAATTGCCATCGAAGTGCATCCCAAACTCCATAATTAGGGAGGAGGGGACACAGACCAGTTGGGTTTCATTTATCACTATCCCCAGCACCCAGCAGTCTGTCTGGCACAAAGTTTGGGCTCAATAATTGTTTGAAGGGTAGATGGATGAAGAAAGAAAGGAAGGGCCCTGGCCAGTTGGCTCAGTGGTAGAGCGTCGGCCTGGTGTGCGGAAGTCCTGGGTTCGATTCCCGACCAGGGCACACAGGAGACGCGCCCATCTGCTTCTCCACCCCTCCCCCTCTCCTTCCTCTCTGTCTCTCTCTTCCCCTCCCGCAGCCAAGGCTCCATTGGAGCAAAAGATGGCCTGGGCGCTGGGGATGGCTCCTTGGCCTCTGCCCCAGGCGCTAGAGTGGCTCTGGTTGAAACAGAGCGACGCCCCAGAGGGGCAGAGCATCGCCTCCTGGTGGGTGTGCCGGGTGGATCCTGGTTGGGCGCATGCGGGAGTCTGTCTGACTGCCTCCCTGTTTCTAACTTCAGAAAAATACGAAAGAAAGAAAGAAAGAAAAAGAAAGAAAGAAAGAAAGGAAGGAAGGAAGGAAGGAAGGAAGGAAGGAAGGAAGGAAGGAAGGAAGGAAGGAAGGAAGGAAGGAAGGAAGGAAGGAAGGAAGGAGAAAAGGAGGGAGGGAGAGAGGAAGGAAAGGAGGGAGAAGGGAGAGAACAGAGGAAGGGAGGAGTAGGAGGGAGGGTACGGGGAGAGAAAGAGGGAAGGAGAGAGGTAGTTACAATAATTCACTTTAGTTCTCTGCTACCCAAGGAAAAAGGGGTACCTGGCAAGCAAAGAAAACTTCCCTGGACAACTTTTTTCCAGTAGCACCTACTCCCAAGTAACATTCTCAGTGTGGAAACCCTGCACGAAGCTGATTCTTCCGTGGTTTTATCCGCACCCAATATCCCCTCCATTACTCGTGATTGCAAAGAATTGGCTGGAAATCACATGTTGGATTCGGCATAGAAAGAAACGTATGCGTTTGAAATGCTATTCAGTTGTCTGAGAGCTGCTAGACTACATTCTAGGCCGGCTTCACAGAATATTTACAACTGCCAAAAACAAGTCGATTTAAAAATAAACATGGTATTTTTAGCCCAATGTTGATAAACCAGTTTTATTCAATCATAAGCTCGGCTCAGAATCAGCCGTATGTCTTCAGTCACCCCTGGACTTGTCCTCAGCCACTGGGTACCCAGCTCACCATGGTGACCGGAGCTCGTATACTAACCCGCAACAGGCAAAGAACGGAAGTCTGGTCAGGTCTCTTTGGAAACCATCGCTCAAACCTCTGCGGCCTTACCTCCCAACATTTTCTTCTTCCCTTTGTGGATGACAGAAATCAAAGAAAAATAAGTAGGGGAGGAGGTACCCAAATGCCAGGTTAGCAGATGCCAAAGCCAGCCAGGGAGCAAAGACGGGAAAGGAGGGTGAGGAGGCAGAGGGGAAGGAAACCCAGACAGGAGGCTCCTCCCTGACCACAGGAGCATGGCCCGCCTTAGGGTCTAGAGTAGCAACTTTCAACCAGTGTGCCGTGGCACACTGGTGTGCAGCATGAACTTTTAAAACATGAAATACTGACTATTTAGTAACAGGCACTGACCTCTTTTCCCGTAGATTGTTGTATAAAAAAATGACAACAGCCAACACAACAATAGCCATCCGGTGTGAATGAATCAAAATTATACCTGCTTTTTTGGTCACATCTATATTTTTATATGAAATATTCTATTTTTTGTTATGCCACAGAATTATAGCAATTCGCTTGTGTGTTCCGTGAGATGGGAAAGGTTGAAAATGGCTGGTATAGGGGACACTGCAGGGACCCCAGCACTGGCTGTGAGGCTCATACACTCCAGACAGAGGTTTCTGGGAAGGGAAGCAAGAACACGGGGAGCCTAGGCCTTCAGTTTCCTCTAGCTTCCTCCAGCATCTTCCTCTCCCACTGCTGCTGCTGCTCTGGAGTGAAGATTCTCAAGTGTGGTGGAGACAGTGTGCAAAAGTGCAGGCATCAGAGCTAGGTGTGAATCCCAGCCCTGCCACTTACTGGCTGTGTGACCCTGGGCAAGTCACTTAACTTCTCTTGGCCTCAGTTTCCTCAACTATGAAATAAGGAAAATAGTAGTATCTGCCTTCCAGGTTAGGAGAACTGAACACACTCATCTTGATTAAGTGTCTGTCACGGAGTAGGGATAAATGGAGACTCTTGTCTGTTTCCCTTCCACCTCTTAACCCCAGTCTCCCTCTCCCGTGTGACTAATTGTCCCCTGTCACTGTAAGTTCAGGGACAGGGTGGTTAAAGTCTGAACAAGGACTGTGGGAGGAGAGAGGAGAGATGCACCACAGAACTATTGTTTGGGACAGATCGATAGGACTGAGGATGCTAACAGCACTGAATGTCTCGGGTTCAGCCTGATCTGGTTATAAACCCCATCTCTGCCATTTAGGAATTATGTGGCCTTGGGCAAGTCCCCATTTCCTATGGCTGCTCCAACAAATTATCACAAACGTACAGCTTACACAGCACCAACACTCTCTTACACTTCTGGAAGTAAGAAACCCCAAATCAGTGTCCTGCACTGACTAAGTGCAAGGCGTTGGCGGGGCTACTTCCTTCTGAAGGCTCTAGGGGGACTCCCTGTCCTTGTCCTTTCCAGCCTCTAGAGGCCTCCTGTATTCCTTGGCTTCTGGCCCCTTCCTTTATCATTCCCATCTCTGCCTCTGTCATTCCATTGCCCTCTCCCCGACTCCGACCCTTCTGCCTCCTTCTTTGAAGGGCCCTGTGATTAAACTGGGCTCTCCTGGACAATTCCGGAAGATTGCGCCACCTCAGTATCTTCAACTTAATCACATCCACCAAGTCCCTTTCACCATATAAGAGAGCATTCAGGTTCTGGAGATTAAGACATGGGCATTTTGTGGGGGGTTGGGGGTAAGAGGGTGGCAGGCATTGTTCCGCTTATCACCGCAAGTAAGTTAATTTCTCAGAGACCTCTTTTCTCACCTGTAAAAATAATATCTCCCGTAACGGTTCATTCTGTGTGTCAACTTGGCTAGGCCACAGTACCCAGAGAGTTGGTCAAGCACCAGGCTAAATGTCACTGTGAAGGTTATTTTCTGATGAGATTAACGCTTAAATCAGTAGACTCTGAGTAAAGTAAATTACCCTCTATAATGTGGATAGGCTTCACCCAATCAGTCAAAGGCCCAATGAGAGAAAAAACTGACATCCCGTGAGAAAAAAGTAATTCTGCCTCCAGACTGCCTTTGGACTCTAGCTCAACATCAACAGCTCCCCCGGCCTCCAGCCTGCCAGTCCTCACAACCACATGACACAATTCCTTAAAGATATATATACATGTTATTGGTCCTGTCTCTCTGCTGAACCCTAATATGACACACCTACAGTTAAAGCATTGCTGCTCGGTTTCAACGACATAAAACATGCACAACAATGGACAAGACGGAAGAGCAGGACCAAGACCAGCTATAATTGCTGTGTAGAAACGTCCCTGCGAACTGGTACAGAAACGGCTCGCTGCATTTTCTATGGTCCTCTATTTGCCCCTGAATTAGGGTTGTGTCCTCATAGAGTTGTTTCCTCCAAACAGAAGATGCACTGAGAGCTGCGAACAAGCCACCACCTCCGACGTGGCCGGCAGCCTTCCCGGTTACAGATGTAGTCCTGGGAATGGAGGCCAGAAGCCAACAAGAGTCCGAGACATCTGCCTGCAAGGAACTCTTCTGCAGTCACGCACTCGGTCACAGACGTGGGGCCGGCGGGCCTGCCTCAGAGACGAGGGAGACCTCCCGGGTGAGCAATCTATTCCCTTGCTGACCCAGCGGATCAGACAGAGGGAGGGAAGAAGGGAACGGGAAAAGGAAAGAAAAAGGCAATGCGTTGGCGCTGCTCTGGTTGGCAAGGCTTGCCATCTCCGAGACTTACTCTGAGCATCACACTACAAGACTGTTCAGAGTTCTCCTACAACAACTCGCCTGAAAAGATGACACGCGGTGAAAGGTCAGCAGGGAAACACCTTAAGACAGAGCCCATTCGGCCGTTGTATTCTAGCAGCACCCAGGTGTATTTATGGGAGCTTGCTGGAGTCAAGCATGTGGGGCTGTTTAGCTGGTTGGGCGGCTCAGCTCTAGAAGGTACTGCACCTCTCTCCCCTTCCCTGAGAGTTGCAGCTCAAGTGCATTGAGCTGCAGCCGACAAAGGTGCCTGGAGTTCAAACTGTGGCAATTTGCATGGTAATTTACACTGCAACCCCTTGTCCTCCTGTCATCCCAAAGAAGCTCATCCAAAAGTTGAGGGAAAGCAGCTCAAATGTTTACAGCCTGCTTGACACCCTGTGACTTCAGCCCGCCTCCCCGCCTCTCGCCAGACAGAAAGGGGAGGGGACCCAGGGTGTGGGTTTTACTGTGGCGGCTGGCGTTCTTGGAGAGATTGGGGGAAGTTATCATTCAGTCTCACTGTAAGAAAACCTAATGTCGGAAACTATTTGTGATTAGCTAGAAGTGAACTTTTCAAACAGTAATAAAAATAATTTTTTCCATTGATATAACGCTCTTCACTTTTCAAACTATACTTACATGTCTTGTCTCTGGTGGGAAAAGAAAGTCCTACACCGGAAATGTTAAGAACTAAATTGTTTGCCCCCCAACTTTATATGTTGAAGCCCTCCCCCCACACACACACACAATGGAATGGTATTTGGATATGGAGCTTTGGGGAAGTGATTAGGTTTAGATGAGGTCATAAGGATGGCGTGCTGACGATGGGATTCTCGCCCTAATACGAAGAGACCAGGCAGCCGTCTGCAGTCCAGGAAAAGACTCACCAAGAGCTTGGCCATGCTGGCACCCTGATCTTGGACACCCAGCCCCCAGAATTGTGAGTCATACTGTCTGTTGTTTAAGCTACCCTGTCTGGGATAGCTCAAAAGCCCACTGCTGCCAAACTCAAGTTTTAACACATCCAATTGTTTTATTTAGCCCAAATAATTTCTTTTTTTTTTTTAGCCATTTAGAGCCTGCCTGCTTTGCAAACCCAACATCTGCTAGCCATAGATAAGATAAGCCTCAGATCTATACAGACCACCAGCTGCTGCTGCCCCTGGGAGCCCTCTGACCCTGGCCGGGCTGCTGAGCAGCAGCATGTGGACACACTACCCCTCCCCATCTCCTTCTCCCCGGGAGCTCCCCTCCCTTTCAGAGTACTGACCCTGTGGCATAGTCTCTGGACAGTCTGAGGCTGGACTGGACTTTCCCCAGAAGCAAACCTTCAAAGAAACACCGTAGTCAACCCTGAGTGTGCTACTGCCACCTCGTGGTCATATCTTTTTTCTTGCTCAGCCTAAAAATCCCTCAAATTCCCAGCAACCAGTGTTTCAAGAAATGAAGTCAAAGCGGGGACCTAAACCCACAGTGATCTGAGTATAAGAAGCAGAAATTTCTCCCTGTCCAACAGGCAGCAGGTGCAAGGCTCAGAGGACAGCTCCACATCCCATCCCTATCAGTGATTGGGCCACGGGAGGCTCCAACCTCCCTCCAGAGGGGACTGGCCAATGCCAGGCCAAACATCAGGACTCCAGCCAAGTGGAGTGAAAGCAAAGAGAAGGCCATGCATCATGACTGGGGGAAGAGGGGCTCCCACTCTTCCTCGGAGGTACAGTGGCCACAGCCAAGGCTAGGGCAGAGCAGGGGCCTAAGATCTGGGTCATGGCCGAATATTGCTTCATTGTCAGGCACATAGATAGAGTCTCTGGGAAGGCAGGATGCTCCTGCCGCTGGTGGTAATGGTGATGACGATCATGATGGTGATGACGATCGTGATGGTGATGACGATCGTGATGGTGGTGACGATCGTGATGGTAATGACGATTGTGATGGTGATGACGATAATGTTGGCAGTGGTGATGATGACAACAGCAATAATGGTGATGGTAATCATGATCACCAAGATGATGATAATGGCAGCTAATGTGTATTAAGCGCTTGTTATATAGCAGGCACTGTGCTAAGCACTTAATGTGTATTATTTCTTTTTTTTTTTTTTTTGAAGCTGGAAACGGGGAGAGACAGTCAGACAGACTCCCGCATGCACCCAACCGGGATCCACCCGGCACACCCACCAGGGGCGACGCTCTGCCCACCAGGGGGCGATGCTCTGCCCCTCCGGGGGCGTCGCTCTGTTGCGACCAGAGCCACTCTAGCACCTGGGGCAGAGGCCAAGGAGCCATCCCCAGCGCCTGGGCCATCTTTGCTCCAGTGGAGCCTTGGCTGCGGGAGGGGAAGAGAGAGACAGAGAGGAAGGAGGGGGGGTGGAGAAGCAAATGGGCGCTTCTCCTATGTGCCCTGGCCGGGAATCGAACCTGGGTTCCCCGCACGCCAGGCCAACGCTCTACCGCTGAGCCAACTGGCCAGGGCCAATGTGTATTATTTCTTAATTTAATCCTCACAACAACCCTATCAGGTTTTCCCCCCCAACTTCATATATGAGAAAACGGAGTCCCAGAGAGGTTAAGAAACGTATCCAAAGAACTCTTGAAATCACAGCTGGATCGCAGGAATCACCCCCCAATTCCATACTCTTGTTCCATACCATCTTAGGGAAACCGTGGCCTTATGACAGAAAGAGCTAAATTTGTTCCATGCCCCTTTATGAAAGTTTCCGAAGCCACACAGTCTCCTAGGAAACAAAAAGAAACATTGCACATGCAACATATAAAAGTGCTTTTAACATCAAAGTGGCTTAAAACTAAGAGGCTATAGTTCTGTGACCCTTGGACATCCAGGCGCAAAATGAAAGTGTCAGCCACCCAGGCAGATAATGCAGGTTCTTGGGAGGCAGAGCAGCTGCTTCTACACTACGGGCAACACCCCAGAACGCGGCTGTATGAGAGCATGGCATCATTGCATATCAAAGAGGCGCATTAGGAATTAATCCACCCAGGAGTAACAAACTAAAAGCATGCATTTTGAAAAGGCATCCACAGCCGTTGACAGCATCAACCAACCTGTCAGAAGTATAAGCAGATAGAAAATTCTAGCTTTCCATTAATGGAAGGGTACTTTGTTTTACTTTCAAATGCCTCAAGAAACAACCTGCTCAAGGTGGGTGGCAAGCTATGTTTCACGTCCTATGGGAAACTGTCATGAAAGACACTTGTGGCTTCAGGGAGCAGCTTCCAGTGACAGTCAAGTCTAAGAATGCAAAGGCCAACAAAACCCAGCTCTGAACCACTGCTGCTCAGAGGTTTGTGCCTCTTGCTGTGAGAAAGAGAAAAGGAAAGACCTCTTTAATAAAAGCCTGGTGCGATAACAGAGAGTTGATATAACTTGTGATATCATTTAAGACATGGTTCTATTCATTCCTATCATCATCCAATCATTTTCTTTTGTTCATCTTGTCTCCCTGAAGACAAGCTCCCTGAAGCCAGGGGATATAGACTCACTGCTCTAATTTCCCCCATAGTGACCAGTGCAGTGGTAATACGGCATGGTCACCTTCATTCTAACAATAAAAAATCAATCTTATGCCCACCCATATTGCAGGCTTCTCGATTTATTTGGAGCCAAAGATTATCATTATTGAATCTATCCATTTTTTTCTCACATTGGTGAGCAGATAACTGCAAACTGAGTCATAATTTCTCTTAGCAACAATTCCCTGATTGGGAGTTCTGTTGCTAACCAAAAATTCAGGGTCAGGTCAATCATAAATATAACTACAATCGTTTAAATAGAATCCACAACCATTTAAAAGAGTAAAAGTATTCTCCGCGTAGGAGAACTTTAGAATGTGAGAGAACCAGACAGGTATCTGCAGTCCGTTCCTTTTCAGCCATTCAAAGCCACCCAAGGATTAAGGGCAGAGCCAAGACTTGACCTCTAGCCTGCGGGGTTGTCTCTACAGCACACAACTATGCCTCTTTGGCAGTCTCATAAAATCGACATAAATATATCACCTTCCTTCATTTTATGGGAGGTTCCAAAATACTCATTTCCAAAGTCCAACTCCATGGTATCCTCATCAGAATTCCCCAAAGTGTTATTCCCAGTATTGCTCCCACCAAATGTTAACAGATGCTCTGCCAGCGACTTGCCCAATAGGCCTTTAGCCGTCGCTCTGGCCCCTCTGTGCTGAATTATGGAGGAGCCGGGACCCCACCAACTGCATCTCCCAGGCCCCCCTACCAGTGGGCTTCCAGTTATATTCTGCAAATGTGAGGAAACGGCAGGTGACTCGAAGATGATAGTGTGCGTTCACTTGCTATTGCTGACATAACAATTTACCACAAACTTAGTGATTTAAAACAACACTCATTTTTTATCTCACTGTTCTGTAAGTCCAAGTTCAGTGGACTCAGGTGGGTTCTCTGCTTCGGGTCTCGTAAGGCCAAGATCGAGGTGTTGGTCAGCTTGGGCTGTTCTCTGGCAAGAGAATCTACTTCTGGGCTCATTCAGGTTGTTGGCAGAATGCAGTTCCATGTGGTTATAGGACCAAGATCCCTGAGGTCTCCTTGTTGGTTGTCAGCCCAGTGCTCATTCTCAGTTTCTAGAGGCTGCCACATCCCTTAGCTCCTGGCCCCTTCCATCTTCAAAACTAGCAATCGGCCATACCAGGTGGTGGTACAGTGGATAGAGCGTCAAACTGCGATGCGGAGGACTCAGGTTCGAGACCCCGAGGTCGCCAGCTTGAGCGCGGGCTCATCTGGTTTGAGCAAAGCTCACCAGCTTGGACCCAAGGTCACTGGCTCGAGCAAGGGGGTTACTCAGTCTGCTGAAGGCCCACGGTCAAGGCACATATGAGAAAGCAATCAATGAACAACTAAGGTGTCGCAACGAAAAACTGATGATTGATCCTTCTCATCTCTCTCTGTTCCTGCTTGTCTGTCCCTATCTATCCCTCTCTCTGACTCTCTCTCTCTGTCCCTGTAAAAAAAAAAAAAAAATTGTACATTGTACAATTGTACATTGAATCCTCTGATACTCTGAATTTCTCTGACTTCCCATTCTAACTTCTTCTACTTTTAAGGACTCGTGGGATTACACTGGGTCCACACCAGGTAGTCTAGGATAAGCTCCCCACGATAAGGTCCGCTGAACAGTAACCCTACCTATATCTGCAAAGTCTCTCACCATGGAACATGATTTGTTCAGCATGATGTCAGGTGGCAGAGATCATGGGGACTAGAATTCTGCCATCACAGAAGGGACAACCCTGTAGGAGAGAGCTCCAGGGGGCACCCCCAGCCCACCCCACTTCCTGTGTCCCACCACTAGGGCTTAGCGCCTCCCCTGTGGTTCAACCACCTGCTTTATGTCTCCCACCATGCTCTGTGCTCCCCTCGTTGGTCTCAGCAGGCTGTGTGCTACCCCCAGGATTACAGAAGCAAGTATGTCCCACATCTTGGGAACACCATGTCTACCCTTTGGGGTTGAAACTGCTTCCTACAGTTGCCAATCTCCGAGTCACAGCACCTTTTTGGTTCTTTCAGCTCTCTGACACTTTTAAACTAGAGCTCTGCGGCCAATCCTCTCTGAATTACCTGGTTTATTTACATTTTCTTGAATAGGCTCTGACTGGTGGAGCTACCATAGGATGAAAGTGCCCAGTGGCCTTGGGAAATGAAATCAAGCCGTTTTCCTTCCTGCAGGACTTCTCAGAGCATTGACTATATATGTATATCTAGCATGCGGAACTAGTCTTTCCCTGACATTGTTGCCAAGGGACCCTTGTTTCATGGAGCATCTTGCGGGCCTGGAGTTTGTGATGCTTTAAGAAACACAGCCATGATTGAAATCCTCTCATGTTATCAGGTTAACTCTAATCACCACTGAATAGTTGATTAACAAAAAATTGAACCTGTCTTTTTAGAATTTAGAATAGCATTTGGGAGTTGACTTCACACGGATAGGTTACCTTTCTCTCCTCAATCAGTGCCCTGCTGCCCCCTCTCCTCTATGCATTGAAAGCCATTCCAACACGCAAGTGAGAAAGTCATTCCCAAAAATAGCCATTAGTGAAGGGGATTAAGAAGATAAAGGCCAATGTTTCCTTTTGGCTCTCTGCCTTTAGGAGTCCTAGCTGTGAATGTGTGCGAAGCAGGCTTCTTTTAACCGCCTCTGCTCCAGGGTTCTTTCTCTCCTCCCTTTTCTCACCACCCCTTGACTGCCTGCCTCCCCTCCCTCTCTCCCCCAGAGGACAGCAAAGGACATGATATCAAGGGCGACCCCCAGTGAGAAACAGACTAAGAAGGAACGTAAAAGGCCCCACACAGAATAGGGGTTAAGTAATCTACTCCCCTCTTGATGAATTCTTATACAGTCATTAAAAATGATAATTACGATGACTTTGCGGCAACATGGAAAAAATGCTTATGATATAATTAATGCTAAGTGGAAAATGCAGAACACAAAATGATAGCTATGCTATGATTACAACCATTTAAATTATATGTTCATGGGGACGAAACTGGAAGGCAATATGGAAAAAGAGAAGTAGTTTCATTTGTCAAGGATGACAGTGGTATCACGGGTGATTTTTTTTTTCTCTCTCTTTACGTTCGGCTAATGGTTCCGTAACGCTGAGCAAATTTTCAGAAACTAAAATAAAAAACAGACTTAACAATGCACGGAAGTGGGAGAGGACAGGCCATGGTTCTCGTTTGCCTGAGGCTGAGAAAGGAGGCTCTGTACAGAAGGAAAGGGACAGTCAACCTGTATTTTTTATATCAAAATGCAATTTGTTTTCCTGCAGACTAGAAACCAGAGCATAGTGTTTCTAAGCAACCAACCAGGCCCTGCTTGGGAAAGCCAACCTTATGTTGGTTACTAAGGGTTTGAGCACTAATATAAAGGGTGAGGCCATCCTCCCTAACTGGGCCCTGAGGGTCATGCTGGCAAGAAAACAAGAAGAGAGGTGGACGTTCTGCTGGGTACAGGCGAGACCTGGGAAGAAGGACTTGGGGCCCACTCACCCAAGGTCCCCTTCACCCCAGAAAGTTGTCCAAGAGGATCTGTAACAGGGAGATGCCAAGAGAAGCATGGCACCAGCCATGGGCTCAGAGGATCTCCGCAATCAACCACTCCGACTTCGTGTTGGTGAACACCTGCCCTCCGAGCGCCCACCTGCGGTGATCTAGCGATGGCCTGGGTGCCCCAGTCCCTGCCTGAGCCTCAGGTGAACTAGCAAGGTGGTGGAGGGGCTCCTGGGGGGGCTACACGAACAGGCAGACCATTTGGAGCTGGACAGAGGGGAGCACAGCTGGACAAGGTAAAGGAAAAATGACTCCCGGTAGAGGAGACAGGGGGAGCCTGTGGCAGTCAGCAGGGCTCTCCTGATTATCCTCTGGCAAACATGGCCCCCGAGAGGAGCACGACCAGGAACCCATCGTCATGAAGAGGAGGGCCAGGTGCTCTACAGCCAGGCAGTGTGAAGGGAGGGAAGAGGGTGGACGCCTCTCCCAGGCCAGGGGGAGCCTGCGGCAGTGAGCAGGGCTCCCCTGATTATCCTCCGGCAAACATGGCCCCCAAGAGGAGCACGACCAGGAACTCATCGTCATGAAGAGGAGGGCCAGGTGCTCTACAGCCAGGCAGTGTGAAGGGAGGGAGAAGGGCGGACGCCTCTCCCAGGCCAGGGGGAGCCTGCCTGGCCAGGGGGCGGCAATGTTGGCAGGCTCCAGGAGGAAGAATTTTGTGACAGAGCCAAGCAGGAGCTGGAGAGGCTGTGCAGCAACCAGCCACCGTGGGGTCAAGGAGAGAAGCTGAGGGACGGGACAAGCCCGGCACCCAGACGACTGACTGCAGCCTGGGCAGTGTTTGCTTGTGCCCACCCCCCGCCTGCCACAGGGGCACTGCTCAGATGCTGAACTGGCTCCAGGGCAAAGATCCCAGCACTCAGATACCTGTCAGGTGTGCTGTATACCTGTCAGGTGTCCCAGAGGTTGACCTACCCGCAACGTTCAAGTTCAAAAAAGTGAGCCATGAACGCAGTGTACACAGCTCCGTGCACGCTGAATAATGACCTCCCTCCCAAAGAGCTCCTCCTAATCCTCGGAACCCGTGACTATGCCGCCTTGCGTGGTAAAAGGGATTTGCGGTGTGACTAAGGCAATGGCCATTGAAATGGGGAGATTATTCTGGATTATCTAGTGGGCCCGATGTAGTCACAAGCGTCCTTATAAGAGTGAGGCAGGAGGGCCACAGTCAGAGGAGATGTGACAATAGAAGGGGAAGTCAGAATGATGCGAGGCCATGAGCCAAGGAATGTGGGCCGGTTCTAGAAGCAGAAAGAGGAGACAGGCTCTCCCCCGAGCCTCCAGAAGGAAGACAGCCCTGCCAACCAACATATTGATTTTAGCCCCAAAAATCTGACTTTAGACTTCTCACTTCCAGAACTTTAAGATCATAAATTTGTGTCACGGGAAGCCACCACATTTGTGGTTGCTATGGCAGCAATAGGAAACTAATACACAGCAGTTAAAACCCAAAGCCCCAGAAAATAGAGATTTTTAAACTCCAACCACAGCTGCTCCTGGGTAGGAAGACACTTGAAAGTGCTGGATAATGATTCACACAGAGCAGCATGGACTTCTGAGTAACCGGAGAAAGGCTCCCAGCAAGTACTGAGCATGCTGGGCATGCATCCCTGCCTGATGCAAATGAAAATGCATTGACTAGTTAGTAGACACCAGACCTTGCAGGATGCGCCCGACATATCCTACCTCGTAGTTCTCAGAAGAACTCTAGGATGCAGGCACAACTGGTGTCACCACTTTATAGATGTGGAAACTGAGGCTCAGGTAGGTGAGGTTATGCACCCACGCAGGAAATCCGGCATTTGAACCTGGGCAGTCTAACTCCACAGCCTGAGCTCGGGACCACTGTGTGATGCTCTGTGTCCTGTGCGGAGAGCTCCCCTCCTGAGTGCACTGTATGGGGCTGTCCATTCCGGAGCAAGGAGACACAGAAAGGCTGGCTTTCTAGAACTCTAAACCATGAACTCCCCGTATAACCTAGACAAGGCATTCTCTGGGCTTTGAAGACTAAACTTAATGATCTAAATGTCCAAGAATATAAGGGATTGATTGACTAATTCATGGTTCATCAATACAATAAAACACTAGGCAGCTTTTTTAAACAACGATGTAGATCTATAATTATTGACAGGCAGAGATGTTCCTCATACATCATTAAGTCTAAAGAGCCAGTCACTAAACAACGCGAGAGAGAGAGATGGAAAATACATACGCGAGAGCTTTGGCAGTACTCATCTTTACGGCGCAGGAATACAGGTGACATAATTTTTTTTCTTCCGCCTTATCTATTTTGTAAATATTCCCCAATAAAAAGAAATTGCGGGGATAATGTTTAAAGGTGGGGAAACTGAATTTTAGTGGTTACAAGCAAAGATAAGAATGTGCAATGATAAAAAAAAAGTTACAAAGTATCTACTACCTAGCGGACCAAGCGCTAATAAATTTCTGTAAATGTAATCCTCATTACCACCCAGTAAGGTAAAGACTGCAGTCTCCATTGTTTTCGATTTTTTAATTGAGGTTCAGAGAGATAAAGCAATTTCCCCCAGAGTCACCCAAGCTGACGGCATCAGGCTGAGATGTAACCCAGATCTGTCCGTCCCCAAAGCAGAGACTCGCCACACCACGTGACTCTGCAATCTTTTAACCCCAGAACCATGAGGGGTCGAGGCAAGCAGAGACACAGAAGGAAGCAGAGTAAATCAGAAGATGTTGAGGAAAAGGAGAAGATCAGGAAGGACAAGAAAGCATTACCCTCACTGTTCCAGCAGCTGGCGCAGGGACTCTGGAGCTCGGCCCCACTGACGTCTGGGGTGTAATAGTCCTTCGCTGTGGGAGAAGGGGAGAGCTCTCTGTGCTTGGAGGCTGGGCAGCAGCTTCCCTGGCCCCTACCCACTGGGTGTCGTAGCACCGTCCTAGTTGTGACGACAAAAATATATCTTCCAATGTTGACAAATATCCCCTGGCGGGTCAAATCACCCTTGGTGAAGAACCACCTGGAGAATTGCTACCCCCAGAATGACATGGGGGTGGCCCTGGAACATTGTTTATTATTTACTGTATCTATTCATGCTTCCACCAACCACACAGTGCATTCCACTGACCCGTCCTCCTCAACCAACCTTTAGTCCACATATAGGGAGTCTTTGTTAAAGACCAGTGTCCTACATGGTGAGCCCCAAGTGACGTTTGTGGCTATTACCCTGATGTCCAGATAGTTCAGTTGCACCCCTTCGAGAACGGCTCCACAATGGCCCTTCTGTCGCCCTTCTGTGGGCGTTCACCCATGCCCCTGCGCTCCCTGAATTAAAAGTTAAGTAAGCTGGTTTTTTCCCTGTAAATAGCAAGCTGTGCAGTCATTACAAGCTTGCGTGGAGATAATCGGGGCTGACACTTGCTGTACACGCAGGGTTTATTGGAGACCACCCACAAGGGCGACTCCACACAAAATGACACTACTAAGTAATCTAATCCCAAAATGCAGATTTCATTCCAACAAATTGCACACAAGTGGTCTCCTGCTGGTTTAACTGTTGCCTGGAAAGGCAAGCCCAACTGCAGCCGTGGCGTGTACGTTAGCACGAAGCATCCAAACCGTAAACAGAATGCAAATGCCTTGTCTGGGACCATGAACACCGAACGTCTCAGAGGGAAATGGACGCCTTTTGTTTTGAATTAAAATATGATTAGAAGGTGGGTAGACTACACCTCTTTGGTCCTAACTGATTTCCCCCTTTGAATCAAACACCAAAAATAGAATAAAAAGGTGAAGAAATAAACTGTTTTTCCCTTTGCGTCAAATACTCTTGCAAACTGTTTCCTGCAGGGCCATATGTTCTCAGATCAACCAAAATGAGAGAGTCAGCCCCCTGACTTCACCCACACTCAACAAGTATGTGTCTTCAGCTCCAAACACACAGTGGCAGCCACCAATCGAAGGGCATTTAGTTTATCTTACATTACCTCCCCTTTAAAATAAGTGATATAATAAAAAAAAAAATGATGAGAACTGAGGTTTTTTTTTAAAGTCTCCGCGAGGGTGGAGTTTGACCACAAGTTTAATGTAAGCCAGCAGTTTGCCAAGGTTGCCTAAAAAGTTAATACTATCTTAGGATGCATTAATAGAGCATACTGCTCAAGTGAAAGGAGGTGGCGGTCTTAAGGTCAGGTGATTTGACCACATGTGGGGAACAGGTGTTCTCAGACTGACGGTGACGTCTGCTGCAAGCAGTAACATCTGACTCGGGTGCTTGATGAGGGATGGGCAGCCCAGGCGCCTCCCAACCCGTGCCTGACTCACGTCCTCACCAACTCGTCACCCTAACGGCAGGCACTATGCCTGGTCCCCTTTCTGTCCCCCCCGCATCACTGAACACTAAGTTAGGTACCTCGCGAGTCCTCAACAAACGCCTGGTAGATGTTCAGAGAAACCCTTGCTGAAGCTGTATCTCTACATTAAGAACCCAAGAGGGGGGTGCATTCGGGGGACACTAGAATCCATGCGAACACGATAAGATCAATTTTTAAAAAAAAGAACCCACGAAGCGCACGGGGTGGGGTGGGGTGGGGTGGGCAGAGAAGGAGTATACCATTTAGATGAGTGAGGTCGTTCAGTAAGTCCCCAGGCAGCGCTTTTTTAATGGAAAAAAGGGCACAACTCCCAGGGTGCCCCTCTCCTGCTTTGTAGAACTCCATGGGCAGCCCCTGAAAGCCAACTCTCCACCTGCTCTGACTGCGCCCCCCAGCTGCAAGCGGCTGGTGAAAATCACACGACCAACACCCACTAGTCTGAGTGTCGGGTATTTCCGTGACCTCAGCTGGGTCCTCGCACCGCCTGGCCATCGCACTTCATTCCCTCCTGCACCCGATGACCTGCTCAGCCTTCGACACCGCCTGTCCCAGCCCCACTCCCGGCTGCTAGCCCCGCTTCCCACCTCACTGAGAACATAGAAGCGCGCAGAGAGGAGCTGCCCCGTCTCCCACGCCCACTTCCACCTACGCACTGGCCTGTGCGCCCATCGCTCCGCCTTCCCTGTACTGTGTGGGTGGGCCGTCTCCCACGCCCACTTCCACCTACGCACTGGCCTGTGCGCCCATCGCTCCGCCTTCCCTGTACTGTGTGGATGGGCCGTCCTTGCTCCCGCAGAAGGCCAGCCCTGCACTGGTACCGTGGATCCCACTCTAGGACATGGCTCCAACAGCCTCCCATCTCTCTCCTACATCATCAAAATGTTCCTCAATGTTCCCTGCTCGCCCATTGATATGCCACCTCTCAAAAAAAAACAACCAAATACCTTTCCTCGTTTCCTCTGATTACCACCCCATTTCTCTGATCCCCTAAATAGTAAAACTCCTTGTAAGAACTGTCCGACGCCACTTTGCTAAACCCTCTCCTCTTGCTCTCTTTTATACTCCCTCCAATCAAATGAATACCCCCATCACTCCACCAAGATTGCTCATCAAAGTCACCAGTAATGCCCATGTGGCTAAACCCAATGTCAATGCCCAGGACTCATCCTGGATATCACTGGACATGACTGCCCCACCCTTCACCTTGGAACACTTTGCCCACCTGCCACTGCACGCTTCCGTTTTTCCTCCTACCTCACGGTCACACCTTCTCATTCTTCTTCATGTGCTCCTTCTGATGTCCCCAATGCCCTTGTGCTGGGGGACGCAGGCTCAGCACATAGATCTGTTTTCTTCATGTCCCTCCCCTGGTGATCTCATTCAGTTTCAGCAGATCTCAATTACCCACTGACAATTCCCAGGCTTTTGTCTCCAGTTAGAACCTCTCTCTGAACTCCAGATTCATACATCCAAATGCCTACCCGCCTGCGTAGGTAGACATTTGGATGTCTAATAGACATAACCAATACTGGTATACTGATACTCGCCCTCCCCAAAATCTGTTCTTTTGTAAAGCCTTTCCCCTCTAGTGGCTCACAATTCAGTCCTTCTAGTTGCTCAGGCTAAAACCCTAGAGTCTCCCTGTATTCCCTTTCTTTTACACTCTGAATCTGCCTCCAAAATATATCCAGAATCCGCTCAGACCAGTGGCTCAGTGGATACAGCGTCAGCCCAGCGTATGGACATCCCAGGTTCAATTCCCAGTCAGGGCACACAGGAGAAGCAACCATCTGCTTCTCCCCTCCCCCCACCTGTCCCACTTCTCTCCCATTTCTCCTCTAGCAGCCAGTGGCTTATTTGGTTCAAGCGTGGCCCAGGACACTGAGGATAGCTTTGTTGGAGGGCATCAGCTTCAGCACCAAAAATATGTACTTTGGTACTCAAGCATCAGTCCCAGGTGGATTCCAGTCAGAGCGCATGCTGGAGTCTGCCTCACTATCTCCCCTCCTCTCATCTATACTCCAAGCAACATCATTTCTTACCCCCACTGTTGTATCTTGCTCCAATACTGTCTATCCCTAACACAGCCATCAGAATGAGTCTATAAAAACGTGTCAGATCATGTCCTTCCTCTGCTCACCCACTGCTACTCCATGAGGACACAGCCTTAACAAGAGTCTTCAACAACCCTTCCCCCTCATGCATGGGGGCTACAGAGATTCCGCTTGTTTATGACTCTCTGAATAGATGTCATTGATAAGGACAATCTGTTTATTAGGCCCCGTTACAGCCATCTAATCATTTCATTCATAAAAGACCAACTAACCCTCATGCTGAAAGCCTTCTGACTAATTCGAGTCAGGTGTGATCTCATGACCTCCAGGTGAGCAGTGGGGTATCCAATCTGCCACCCTGGAGGCATCCACGCCTCTGGCTTTGGAGTTCTGATGTGCCCTGATACTCCCTTCCCTGACGACTCTCCAGTCACCCAACCCCACGCAGGTGCGTGCCTCATAACTGTGGCTGCAGCAGCTCCTGCTGGCATCGGTACAGCTGTTTCTTTTCACGAGCCTCTTTTGTGCACTGACATATCTGAAAAAAAAGAGGGGGAGCATATTGGATTTCAGGAGATGAACCAGCTGGCTCAAGACAGAGGAGAAAGAAAAAGATGACTTGGTCAATGAGATGCTTTCAATAAGAATATAGTTCCAGAAATCCAGGTCCATACAGGGCGGTGCACAGTGTTAATCTCGCCTCTGAGATATGGATTAAGGGGATTCTGCCCATAAAGAGACAGGCTTTTCAAATATCCCTCCAAATCTGGAGTGTAGAGACCGCTCAGGAGCTTGGCATCTGAACACGGTCACTACAGCCTGCTCTGGTTTCAAATTCACTTTGCCTTTTTTCTTGTTGTAGTTTTTATTTTTTCCAGGTGTGGAGACTGGTTAAGTGGCCACAACATACTCTTACTTAGCCACGTCACTGCCGGCTGCTGGAGGACTCAGTTAGCTAAATTGGCACAGGGGCCAACGTGTGACTTTTTGACCTTGTAATTGCAAATATGGAGCTGTTTGTTTTTTCAGAAGTGTCTAGAACATGTGGGACAGGTATAAAGTTTCCACATAAGCCAATCTCTTTGGTTCATTTTGATCTAAACAAACGGCTTCCCACAGCTGGGCCAAGAATATTCCTTCCAGTCCCATCTTTCTGAACAGTCCAAGCTTGGAGAGTTCCAAGATGGAACTTTGCCACGTCTCACATGTGGCAAAATCTTAAACCAACACTTCTCAGTGCCGGAAAAACAGCAACCTCGCCCAGGAAGAAATCAAAGCTGCGTTACTATTAAACAAGATGACTAACATGGTGGAAAAGAGACCGTTTTGTTAATGATCAAACACAGGAGGCTTCAGCCAATTAAAGCTTTGAAGCCAATCACTGTAGATAGAGTCCCTCACTGGAGCTAATCATTCCAGGCAAATGACGTTTGTAATCTTTTTTTTTTTTTTTTTTTTTCTAACTGTAGGAATTGAAAGTTAAGACAAGTTGCTGGCATAGAATTTAATCTTCTCAGCTCAAGTGCACTTTCTCCAAATTGCATTTAGGAACTTAAATGGGACAGTGCCTTCTTCTGCCCAAATTAGTGAAAGAGAATTTGCAGGAGACTCCCTTGTCTAATGTGTGCTAGTGACAAAAACTGAGTCCTGGCAAAAAGCTCCAGGGAAAGGAGTCAGGTGCTGGAATAAAGCAAGCTCCAGACAACCAGCCTCGGTTCTGGTTCTGTGTCACCTACCTCTTTGTCCAGCTGACTCAGTTTGTCAACAAAAGCTCACCAAGAGACCAAGGCCTCTGTGGGCCAGTTAACGCTGCTCCAGCTTTCAGTCCAAGATGGCGCCCTCCATCTGACCATCCATCTTCCAGCCCACGGGGGAGGGCGGGGGGAATTCTCCAATTCTGCTAAAACAGCTCCAATATTTTCATTACAGTGTGGCTTCATCAAAAAGTAGAAAAGGAGAATGTTACTATTACTAGATTGGTGAATAGAATATAAAGTTAACATCTCATTCAAAAGAGTCCCTATTTTTCATATCTTAATGTGATAGTTATGTGTTTTGTACCTAACGATTATTCCTAGTCAATATCATAATAATAAACCCTTGCAATTTTATAGGAACTATATTCTCATGAAAAGTATCTCATTCACCAAGTCTTTTCCTTCTCCTCTGTCTTGAGCCAGCTGGTTCATCTCCTAAAATCCAACACTCATGAATGTTAATATTTTTAATATTATTAGATGGGAAGGTAGATATGATTATCCCACCTCACAGATTTAAAAAAGAAAAACACTGAAGCTCAAAGAGACCAAGTAATTTTCCCAACATCATACTATGAGCCAATCAGAGAAACACCCAAGTCCCATCCTAGGTGCTTTCCTCTGCACATACTGGTTTGTTTGTTTGTTTGTTTGTTTGTTTGTTTTAATAAATAAATTTTTATTTAAATGGGGTGACATCAATAAATCAGGGTACATATATTCAAAGAAAACATTTCCAGGTTATTTTGTCATTTAGTTCTGTTGCATACCCATCACTCAAAGAGAGATCGTCCTCCGTCACCCTGCACATACTGGTTTTGAGGTGAGTGGATTTTGATACCTAACCCTGCAGAAATACCAAAAAGTTTAACGTTGCAACTCCGATCTATCTCATGTGTGCAGAGAAATGAGAGGAGAACAAATATGAATTCTTCCCTCCCTGTCCCCACCCCAAATCCAACCAAGCACAACTGTATCCATATGACTATGACCGAAAAAACTAAACAGTCCACTGAACTGGTCCTTCTCACCAGCCACCAAAGCGTCAGGGGCCTGAGAACTAAATGATTGTTGCTACCCTCCTTCCTCAGTTCAACGGCATGTGTCCTCCCCAGAGTGCAAGCCCCTGGAGGGTGGGGACTGGCCCTACTTGCCTGTGATGGTCTGTTCTACCTCGTCGAGTTCATTTCACTTACCGGCAAGAAGCATGGCATGGACCACCTTGCTTCCTCACTAATCACTCTCCATCACCTTCTGAGGCTGCTCAGGCTCCCCTGGGAGAACAAGAGAGGGGGCCCATGGACACAGAGACAGAGATAATGGTCTATGTCCAGGCACAGCCTCTAAGTTTTAAAACTCCCTACTATTTTCAATGGGAAGGGCTTTATATATGCAATACCATTGGCTGCTGAACAGAATAGTATAGAGAACAAATCTTAGACTCCACTGCAGGCAGCAAATTAAAGGAGGTTGCTCTATTCCTTGACCAACTGAATAGCACTCACTCAGAATACTGAAAGATTATGGGTGGGCAGGGTGCATGGGTAGAAGCTGCTAAAACTCGAGGTAGGTAGAATGAGGACCATTAGGAGAGGCCATCGTTAAAGAAAGAATGGGAACTGTGTGGCACCAGGCAGTCTCTTCTTTGACCTGTTCGTAGCAGACGTTTCAGTGGACACAGCACCCTTCAGCCCAGCCAGGGCTTCTGACCCTCCGGGACACCACACTTCGGGTGGCCACCATCATTCAGCTGGGACTGGCAAACAAGATGTCACCTATTTGCCATCTTTGATTAAATGTATTGGGGTGACATTGGTTAATAAGATTACATCGGTTTCAAGTGTTCAATTCTATGATATGTTATCTGTGTATTGCATTATGTGTCCACCATCCAAAGCCCAATTTTCATCTGTCATTATATATTGATCCCTTTACCCTTTACTACCTCCCCATTCCCCTCCCCTCTGGTAACCACCTATCATCTTTGTGTTTAAGAGCATTTCTGCTTGCTAGAAATCAACATTTCCCCCGTTAGGACTAAATCATGGTGCTTCCCTCATACTCCTCTGATCCCGAGGTTCCTGATAACAGGTTAGCGATCTAATTCTGATCTCCTAGATTCCTGATGTCAGCTCTTAGTTGCTATCTGCCCCTTCCCCATCCCCAGGCCCCCACGCTGTCCCTTAGATCCTGGCTCCTAACCAGGGGTTCCGACCTGGGCCTGGTGACCTGCCCCAGCTCCTGCTTCCTGTTCTGCCTGGCAGCCTCCTTGTCACCCTTCCCGCTGACTCACATTTACCCATCCACCCCTGGGGCTCAGCAGAGAGTGCCCTGACTGGGCCCGGCCTCCCTCCCACAAAGTCACTGAAGAACTGAGACAGGCCACGAAGGAGGAAGGGAGAGGCTAGCCGACGGCTCACAGAATCTACCTCAGCTATGGAGTTTATCTGAAGGTTGGGTCCCATCTTTACCCCTTCAAAGAAACTGAAAGATTCCAGCCCTGGCTTTTTTCTGCTTTATGGTAACGTCTCTGCCTTCAAGGTAAGGAGCAGATGTTTCCTAAGCTCCCAGGGATTTATCAGCCTTGTTCACACCTTCAGCAGACAGGTCATTGCAGGTTTAATTTATACGGTTCTATTTCACTAGGAAGACAATCGCTCCCGCCCCACCTTAAGTTGCAGAATGGCTGGGTAAAAGCAGCCCGGGCCGACTTGGCCAGGCCTTCTCTGCGCTGGGCCCTGTGTGCTCACCTCCCCACCTGTGCCTCCCTTGCCTTGCCTTTCCCAGACTCCCCGCACCCAGACAGCACAGTCAATCAGAGATTTACGGCGTGCTGCCAAGACAGGCTCCATGGCCCAGCAAGGAGGACATCAATCAGGAAGCCAGTGTGCTGGGCACAGAACCCGCGGCTGCCAACAACTCACCAGCCAGACCGGTTCCCCTCCCCGGGCCTCAGTTTATTCATCTGTAACCTGGCAAGGAGGGCTGATCTTAATGATTTATAAGATTCCTTTCCAGCTCTGACATTCTATTAGACTCGAGTTTATTTGTGAAGGGAGGTTTGCGACCTCCACTCAGGTTGTACCAGCCACACTTCCCACAATGCCCCTCTGCTGCACGCGCACACACACACACACACACACACACACACACACACACCCTTCCACCACCGTTTAGGCTTAACCAACAGAGGGAGAATTATTCCCAGCTGCCAGCAGCCTAATCCAGCTGCCATGTGGGGAGTTTTGTTACGCCTATTTCACAGTGGGTCACGTCAAGTCAACATGTATTTCATAAGTGCCTCTGACAAGCCCAGAAAGAGGGTGGAGCCCTCTGAGGCCTCAGTGACTTCATCTGTGAAATGAACGGCGTCCAGTCGCGGGGCCTCCAAGGTGCCTCCCAGCTCCGAAGTCCTGAGCATCAGGATTCCACTGGGGGGCGGGAGGCTGCCCCCCCACAGCTCCACCCCGGATGTGGCCCAGGGCCAGCTCCTTTCTGGCTTGTGTCCCTAGGGCCGCACATGGGCAGAGTAACCCCAAACCCTGGTACAACCTATTCAGGGCGAAGGGACTGTGTCACGCACACAGCCGTATCTCTAACACTTCTCCACGGCTGAGTCTCAGGCCTGCCCCCTCCCCAGCCCCCAGCTCTCTGGGCCCCTCTCTCAAAAAGTGGGGAAGAAGCAGATGCTTGTCTAGATGATGTGATTTAAAGAAAGTCCCCACACAGCCCACAAAATATCTCTCTCCCAGACCTGCCTGAAATCCTCATCACAGGGGTTCAGATTCCTTGCGTTCAAGCATCTTGCTTCCAGAAGTTTCCTGTTAAATGCAAACATGCGCAGGAAAGTGGTTTGTACTTGGTCTCGGGCTTCTTTTCCCAATGCTACCCTCTCCCCATTAACATCTGCCAGCTCCCAGCAATGTGCCCCAGCCCGGCAACAATGTCTGGCCAACACAAGAGCAACTTCCACCAAGAGAGGCACAAAACCCCGATTTATGAAGGAAAAAACTAAATAGGAGTGAGGAATAAACAGGCATGCTGTCTGACTTCCACCCTGATTTATTTTACGTCCTTGACAGCTAGCAAAGTGAATGGGATTGCAAAAGGACTTAATTGGGGAAGAAGAGAAGAATAAGGAATAATGTAATGGTGACATTCAAACCCACTGTGTTATTAGGGTTTTTAAAGAATAAAAGTTCTCACTTCTGCGAGTTGTAGAGCCCCACCACTGTTTGTTTGACTTGGCTACACGCACCTATTCTTAAATTATTACACATGTTTATTATTTAAATTTGAATGAATAAAAATTAATTTTGAGTGGAGAAATTTTGAGGGATAAGTGTAGATGCACAGATGCAAACCACAGATAGACAGAATTAGGACTCACATCCCTGCAGAGGCCAGAAGAATGGCATCGAGTAGGATCTAGGGCATGGGGAAGACTTTCCTGAAGAGCTGGTCCAGCAGAAAGAGGGAATTAAAGAAGATTGTGAAGACATTTCTTTTTTCTGTAAGTATTTTTAAAGCAGAATCAGTGGCCATTTGTTTTGACCGAAATTGTGACCCCTCCCCCAAACATCCATACGTTGAAGCCTTTACATCCGATGTGAGGGTAGGGTCTACAAGGAAGTTATGGAGGTTAAATAAGGTCAGAAGGGTGGGGCCCTAACCTGATAGGGCTGGTGTCCTTATGAGAAGAGGAAGAAACACCAGACAGCTCTCTGTCTTTCTCTCTCTCTCCATGTACAGAAATGAGGTCATGTAAGGAGACAGTGGCCTTCTACAAGCCAGAAAGAGAGGTCACACCAGAAACTGAATTTTCCAGTGCCTTGATCTTGGACTTAATAAAATAACTATCTATTATTTGAGCCAGTGATCCTTTGTATGACAGCCTAAGCAGACTACCATGTTCATGCCTGAGGGAGGGGGATAAACAGGGTCAGTCAACAAAGGGAGATAAACTACTCTTCCAGGCACTAGGTTATGGAAGTAAACATGACAAGGTCGTCAGCAGGGGCGGGGCAACTTCCTCACAATACCTCCGGCACATCGGTTCTAGAATCCATGGCCCTTTTTTCTAAAATGCAGCCTCTGGCCCTATGAAGCTGTACCTTTCTCAGGGTGGGTAGGTGGGTAGGTGGGTAAGTGGGTAGGTGGGGAGGAGCAGTGCTCACAATCTAGGCAAGGAAGGTGATGAATGAATGACTCTCTCTCTTCCGACTGTCACCTTCACAGCTGTTCAAGTGCAATGACTTGGAGTCCAGATTTAACCTGTCAGGAAATAAGAGTATAACGCTATGGAGAAATTGGAAATAGCCACTGTCCCTCAAAAACAAAACCAAGGAGGGTTTAGAATAGCTTTTGGAGCAAAAAGGACTGCTGAAGAATTCAATGCTTTGGGGTAAGGACAATGTCTGGGACAGTCACCCTCAGGAAGCCAGAGGAGACAGGAAGAAGAAAAAGGGAGAATTTTAAAAGGAAATTTGGGCTAGTGTGGCTTAAAGAAAGCAAGCAAACTATGTCCCAAAACTGGGACAATTTGCCTGTCTTTTGAACAAACTCTGTTTAAAATTAAGGGCAGAAATCTGTGTTTGATCAAAACTTTTGTTTCAAAGCTTTTGAAGGAGGAGGAGAAGGAAGTGAGGCTATTTTTTCTTTTTTTTTTTTTTCCTAGTAAATATTTGCATCAAAACAATTCCAAAGTGTGTCAACTGTTCAAATAAGGTGGTGCGGGGATGTTTCAATCGGTACTAAAAGGAGCATAGAAGCTGTGGAGGACTGGAAACCTGGCGGGAGGGGGGGCTTGATTTACAGTATTTGCCAATATCCCTGTTGTCGATATTCCCATCAAGGCCGATTTCAAGCTACCAATGGTCTAAAAACCAGCTTGCAAAATTCCTGCCCGTTTATCGACAGTCTCTGGCAAGCCAGCACCAGCTGGCTCAAGCACACTTCTCCTGCAAGACCTAATGTGCAGGCAGGTAGCAGGTGACCCAGCACAGAATCAGCTGGGAGGGGCAGAGGTCCAGTGACCAGAAAGAGGAGGACCCCAGAAAGTGATGTCAAGAACACAGGCAGACTTTTCCTTTCTGGGATGTTGGCCTCACACGCGTGAATAGAAGTCTGCTGTATGGTCATTCGGCTACCCTGCTTCCTGGAAGGGATGGTACGTATCTGTTCTTTAGGAAGCACTACTCACCCCCCACCACCCCCAGACACTGTGACTGTGCTACCGGAAGTGACTGTGCTACCGGAAGTGACTGTGCTACCGGAAGCCCGAGGGAACAGCAGCAGCTGCAGAGAACCCCCAAAACCCACTGCATTTTTAAACTTTTAAAATGCCAGCAAGAACTTTAATTTACAGGGAAAAAAAAGGTGGGGAAAAAAAGGAGGAAACTTTATTTAGAAAAGATCTTCACCAACCATTATAAAGCCAATTAAACCCAACTTCCCCAGGGACCACCAGAAAGTGCCTATTGTTTCCCCATGAAGGGAGGAAAGAATCAATTTTTGAATTTGGCCAGACACGTGCTGAGTGTCCCCCGACCCCCATCCCACCCCGCAGTGCAAGGAGACAGAGCTGGGGCAGTTCCATCACTCACCGCCCCTGACCACCTGCAGACAATATTTATGGACTGACCCATACTCTGGGCACTTGTGAATAATCCACCAGAGCTTTATTCTGTAGTCCAATGTTAATCTTCAAATGAACAACTATTTTATGCTTTTATTTTCAAAACAAAACCAAAACAGAAGCCAAGATTGGGGTTTATGCCTCTCTAGCTTACCCTCCAGTCCTGGCACTGGGCTCTACGCTCAGCTGACGTTCAATACTTCCTATTTAATTCTTCCTCTTTTCCCTGCAGAAACTCACCAGGGGGTTCTCTCTGAGGGCTTGTGGCAGTCACCTCCGGGGGATTGTGACAACCTATTCTTTGGTCCATGGTTGGAGAACTAGGCAGAATTTGAACTGGTACCAGTAAGCATTGAATAGTTCTTGATAAAGTGGATGAATCAAAGAATAGGATTATTATACTCAACCTAATGGTCCTTCTTGTATGTATGCAAGGTATCCATTTAAGGGTCCAGGTAGAGAATCCGTTTAAACAGCACATATGTAAGAAGATACAATGTGCGAATGATGAATATATTTCCACCAACCCTCTGGCTGTGCTCCCAGCTGAAAACAGCTGCATTTCCTGGGACTAAGAAGGAATCGCAGCTAAGAAGCCATTTATCGGGAGCGATAGAGGAGAAAGGGTGACCTCTGCTGGCAAAATGAGTTTTTAAATCTAGTTTATTTTCCCCAACTCTGCAAAGAAAAAAGTGAGCACTGGAAGGAGATAAGAGTGACATGTCCCTCCCTAAACAAATGATCACTTTTTCCACACTAGTCATTTTTACAGACTCTTCCGCAAAAGGTCATTAAGAACTCTCTCGTGATGTGTAGAAATGAGATTCAAGTTGGTTTTTATAGTGTTTAATAGTTATTCTCTAGTTATTCTCAAGCCATCACTTAAAAATCATTTACTTTTTTTCTTTTTTCTATTTTTTTATTTTTGGTAATTCATTAATGAAATGAAGACTTTGCAATCAACTTTGAGATGTAGGGACTACTGATTAGAATAAAGGAAAGTGCAGCCCCTAAATGTCTCATTAAGATGTACATTTGTTAAGCAAATGCACATTTTAAGAATTAGCAATTAAACATTTTCAACAATAGCCTCTACATTTTATAGTTTAATATTTTATGAAAAACTTGAAAGAAATTATGTTGCTTTTAAAACTAAGCAATGCTCGCCCTGGCCGGTTGGCTCAGCGGTAGAGTGTCGGCCTGGCGTGCGGAGGACCCGGGTTCGATTCCCGGCCAGGGCACATAGGAGAAGCGCCCATTTGCTTCTCCACCCCTCCCCCTCTCCTTCCTCTCTATCTCTCTCTTCCCCTCCCGCAGCCAAGGCTCCATTGGAGCAAAGATGGCCCCAGGCGCTGGGGTTGGCTCCTTGGCCTCTGCCCCAGGCGCTAGAGTGGCTCTGGTCGCAACATGGCGACGCCCAGGATGGGCAGAGCATCGCCCCTGGTGGGCAGAGCGTCGCCCCCTGGTGGGCGTGCCGGGTGGATCCCGGTCGGGCGCATGCGGGAGTCTGTCTGACTGTCTCTCCCTGTTTCCAGCTTCAGAAAAATGGAAAAAAAAAACAAACAAACAAAAAACTCAGCGATGCTCAAAACAAAATCATTTCCTCGACACTCTCATTATGTTGCTTGATTGTGCCGGCCCCGCCCCACAACCCCGCCCATGTACCTTTCATCACCTTTGACAAGCAGAAAGCATGTGGTGTGCTACTGGCTCCCCAATACGATTCACTTACTAGTCACACTTTCCCTGATCAGAGGCATCACTTTGCCAAGTTTAAAGCAAAAACTTCATTGCCCACTTTTCCAGAGAAAAGTTGGGCATGATCTTTTAAAAGCTTGATTTCTCCGATTGTCAGATGCTGCTGCACGTGTAATTATGATCTGTGTGTAATCCGGCTTGTCGTGGGGCAGGAAAGGAGAGGGACACGCAGGAAAGCACACTTGGCATCTCATCCAGCGTTCTGCAAAATGGATTATATTTGGGGGGAATCATATATCTTTCGGGAACTATAACTATAAAAGACATCAGTATCCGGTATAATGGAACCCATGTTCTTCTTGACCAATAAAATGTAATATTCAAATTTAAAGTGTATGTTTAAATGCACGTATATACGCCTCGCATAATAAAACATTGGATTTTTGTCAGAGGCTTTTCTTAAGCCCATGCACACTTTCCTTCCCCTTCTTTCGGTCTGACGGGAGGCCAGACTATTTCATCATCAACACGTCTTTGGAAAACTGGCAGAGAAGACAGAGTAAGCAAAAGAATAACTTTAATTTTAACTGGTTGTGCTGCTATCCTGGGCCTCAACTGAAGTGGGAAAGGAGAGAAGCACAGTAGTAGTAACAATTCAAACAGGATTCATTCTCAGCACATGCAGGATCCCTCACCCCTTGCTTCTCCGTATCAGATAATAATGTTCTGTTCTTTTCAAAGAACACCAAGGAGATGTGAAATCCCTTGAAGGCAACATTTTTTGTTTTGTTTCATGAAAAAACAATGTAGACATTTAATTAAGAAATGAGTAAATGCTAAATGTCAACATTTATTTGAATGCCAGTGTGCATTCAAGTCTTTTTAAAACAAGACTAAAACTAAATTCAAGGAGTTGGATTTAATATTAATGACAATAAACAATAATAATGAAAGAAACATATTTCCAAAACTATATATTTCTTAACAAAAGAATACTTTACAGTGTAATCATGAATATGAAAATTCAATGGACAACCATCAATTAAATAGCTCTCTACCGGTGTTCAGGTCACTTCTCTCATTTAATTAATATTTGTTAAGCACCAGCTCTATGCCACATATTGTGCTGGGCATTAGAGAGGCAATGCTAATAAAGTCGGTAACCTTCCTAGTCCTCCTCGAGCTTACAATAGCATGCAAGAGCCGGGCATCAACCAACTGTTCACACCAGTAAATATAAAATTACAACAGATGAGTGCTACAACCTAGAGGTAGATGGTGCTACTAGAGCGTTGTTTTTCTTAAACTGAAAATTCTATTTTAAAAATCATTCTGCATTGAAGGCAAATCAAACATTGTTGAATTCTGGCCTAGGGCAGAGAAAAACTCAAATCAAAGAACCAAAATAACATATTATAGGCACAACATAACCGAAAGTGTAAGGCACTTGGTCAAAAAAGTGCCTGATTCCATTTAAATGTACTTCTTCAGCTACGCTGTGTCAAGCAGTGCTTCTCAAACTTCAGTATGTGCGGTAATTACTCGGGGATCTTGTTCAGATACAGATTCTGAACCTGTAGGTCCAGGGTGGGACCTGGGAGTCTGCATTTCTGACAAGCTCCCAGGTGATGTCACACTCCAGTCCACGGATCACACCCTGAGTGGCTCCAGTGCAGGCCAAGATGCTGAACAAGCATGACTGCTGGACCCCCACCCCTACTCCCCATCCCCATCCACCCCACAGGAACTAGAAAAGTACAGGAAGAAAACATGGTGACTAGCTACTAAGTCTACTGGGGTTGTTTTACCCACGTGTTTGTGGTGGCATTGTCCTGGGACTGGACGTGGCCCAGCAGGGTCATGGGAATATAAAATAGAAGAATTGATAAAATTTTGCTTCTGCTTTCCCCACCCCTCCCCCCATCACCTTGTGGCAAACAGTGCCTGCACCCCTCCTGCCAAGACATAGAGAACTGAGGCAGGTATCCTCAAAAGAAACAGAAGACGACTGACCCGGCGGTGGCGCAGTGGATAGAGCGTCGGACTGGGATGCAGAGGACCCAGGTTCAAGACCCCGAGGTCGCCAGCTTGAGCGCAGGCTCATCTGGTTTGAGCAAAACTCACCAGCTTGAACCCAAGGTCACTGGCTCGAGCAAGGGGTTACTCAGTCTGCTGTAGCCCCACGGTCAAGGCACATATGAGAAAGCAATCAGTGAACAACTAAGGTGTCGCAACAAAAAACTAATGATTGATGCTTCTCATCTCTCTGTGTTCCTGTCTGTCTGTCCCTATCTATCCCTCTCTCTGACTCTCTCTCTGTCTCTGTAAAAAAAAAAAAAAAGAAACAGAAAGAAACAGAAGACTCAGGGAACCAACTGACCTCTGGAAGTTGTTTTCACACCCCTTCTCCTTCAAACTGCTAGGGCCAGAGACTTACAAGCTAGTCTTAATGAAGGGTCTCAAAATCTCCTGGGGAGCTTTCAGAGCACTGCTTTAGTTAGTTAGTTAGTTAGTTAGTTAGTTAGTTAGTTAGTTAGTTAGTTTTGAGAGAGAGAGAGAAACAGGAAGGGGGAGAGATGAGAAGCATCAACTTGTAGTTGCATCACTTTACTTGTTCATTGATTGTTTCTCATATGTGCCTTGACCCGGGGGTTGGGGGACTTCAGCAAAAGCAAGGACCCCTTGCTCAAGCCAGAGACCTTGAGCTTCAAGCCAGCAACCTTGGGATCATGTCTCAAGAGCCGGAAACCCTGGGCACTCAAGCTAGCAATCCCAGGGTTTGAACCTGGTACCTCAGCATCCCAAGTCAATGCCTTCTTCACTGTGCCACCATCACCAGTCAGACAAAGGACTGCTGCTTTTAAATTCCATCTCTAGGGACTGCAATGCCATTGCTCTAGACCAGTGGTAGTCAACCTGGTCCCTACCGCCCACTAGTGGGAGTTCTAGCTTTCATGGTGGGCGGTAGCGGAGCAACCAAAGTATAAATAAAAAGATAGATTTAACTAGAGTAAGTTGTTTTATAAAAATTTATACTGCCGGCCCTGGCCAGTTGGCTCAGTGGTAGAGCGTCGGCCTGGCGTGCAGAAGTCCCGGGTTCGATTCCCAGCCAGGGCACACAGGAGAAGCGCCCATCTGCTTCTCCACCCCTCCCCCTCTCCTTCCTCTCTGTCTCTCACTTCCCCTCCCACAGCCGAGGCTCCACTGGAGCAAAGATGGCCCAGGCGCTGGAGATGGCTCCTTGGCCTCTGCCCCAGGCGCTAGAGTGGCTCTGGTCCGGCAGAGCGACGCCCCGGAGGGGCAGAGCATCGCCCCCTGGTGGGCAGAGCATCGCCCCCTGGTGGGCGTGCCGGGTGGATCCCGGTCCGGCGCATGCGGGAGTCTGTCTGACTGTCTCTCCCCGTTTCCAGCTTCAGAAAAATACAAAAAAAAAAAAAAAAAATTTATACTGCCACACTTAGTGAAAATCTGACATAAAGTACTTGGTAAGTAATTATTATGATATGCTTTAACTTGCTGTAACTCTGCTTTATAAATTTTATAAAGTAAAGTTACTTCCCTACTTTATAAATCACCATTACTATGGAACCGGTGGTTGGTTAGAAAATTTTACTACTAACAGAGATACAAAAGTGGGCAGGCCCTGGCTGGTTGGCTCAGAGGTAGAGCGTCGGCCTGGCGTGCAGGAGTCCTGGGTTGGATTCCCGGCCAGGGCACACAGGAGAAGCGCCCATTGGCTTCTCCACCCCTCCCCCTCTCCTTCCTCTCTGTCTCTCTCTTCCCCTCCCACAGCCAAGGCTCCATTGGAGCAAAGATGGCCCGGGCGCTGAGGATGGCTCTGTGGCCTCTGCCTCAGGTGCTAGAATGGCTCTGATTGTGGCAGAGCGATGCCCCAAAGTGGGCAGAGCATCACCCCCTGGTGGGCATGCCGGGTGGATCCTGGTCGGGCGCATGTGGGAGTCTGTCTGATTGCCTCCCCATTTCCAACCTCGGAAAAATACCAAAAAAAAAAAAAAAGTGGGCAGTAGGTATAAAAAGGTTGACTACTCCTGCTCCAGAGCATGGTGTAGGGATCAGGACTTCTGAAAACTTCCTAAGTGATTTCAATGTGCCGCCAAGCAGTAGAACCACTGAATTCTGGGTCTCTTGTGAATCTACTTCACTCTGGGGAACACAGAACAAAGACTGATCTGAAGGGTTGTTTTGTGAGGTAAGGAGCAGTTGAATGCCATTCCCTGGTGTCAGAGCTTTAGCCTGGAGTTCACCTACCACTCTCCCCTGGGTTCAGCCAGGGTCTGCCCTTCCCCATATGCACTGCCTGATTGAGTAGCCAGCGCCCTGGGGGAAAATAGCACACAAAACAAAAACAACAAGACGTTTGAGGAGCACAGCTATTTCAAAATGAAAATAACCTCCTGGATTGCAGATTCCAATAGAAGCAGAAATATCAAAACATACGAATCAATTATTTTTAATCAGCCTGATAAATATATAAAAAGATATAGGAAGGAATTAATAATAAGAAAACATAAAAAGAATCAAACAAATATAATAAGAAAGAGCAAAACTGATACTACTGAAGAACAAATTAGTGAATTGGGAGACCCAATTAAAGAACTATCCCAGCCTGACCTGTGGCGGCACAGTGGATGAAGCATTGACCTGGAAAGCTGAGGTTGCCGGTTCAAAACCCCAGTGTAAAGCCAGGAGCCAGGGCCAAGGCCACCATCAGAGCAGCCAGGCCTATGCAGGTTCGCATTGGATTCGGACAGTCGGTAAAGAAACAGCGGAGCCAAAAACTGATGGGCCATAGCCTTTAATCCTACCTTGCACCCGGCGGGCAAGTAAAAACATACACTGGGCTCCAAAACCCAGTCACACTCAGTGCTCACAAAGCCACTGACTTATCCGAGTTTCCTAGAATCAAAGGTTTCTAGCTCACCAGCCTTCTTCTCCTCGCCTTCTTCTCCTCAGTTCCCCATCTCCTTCCTTATCCCAGATACAAACTCTACACAAACTGGCATCTCACTCAGCACTCCGCCATTTTGGCTGCTTCTCCTGGCCTCCTCCACGTTGCCTCCTTTAGCTGCTGGCTCTACTCTCTCCGCTCTCTCATGCTAACCTCAGGAACCAAGAGCCCAAACTCTCGTTCCGTCCCCATTTTATAGTGTAGCAATCCAAACTCTTAATCCAATATACAAAACAGGGTAGTCTCTAATACAAAGTCACTTCTCTGAGGCATGATTGGATTGTACCGCCCTACAGCAAAAAGGGTAGGAAAGGCTTAATCCCAAAACCAAGCCCCAGGCTACAACAATTCTCAACACACATTAATATCACCTGGGCAATGGCCTCTTTAACAAAGTGAGCATAATACATTTTATCTGCCCAACACCCAGGCTCGTCTGGTCAAGGCACCTACGGGAGTTGATGCTTCCTGCTCCTCCTCCTTCTTCCTCCCTCCCGCTCGTGCTCTTTCTCTCTCTCTCTCTCTCTCTCTCTCTCTGTCTTTCTCATTCTCTCTCTCCCCCACCCCTCTCTAAAGTGAATTTTAAAAAAAGTTTTTAAAAAAGAGAAATATTTCAGAAGAAATAAAAAGATGAACAAACAGACAATATAAAAGAAAAGCTTAGAAATAAGGAAGATAGATATAGAGATACTGACATCTAGATCATAGAAGCTCCATTAAAAGAAAGATAAAAATGGAGAGGAAGAAATATTTGAGAACATAATGAAGACCAATTTTTCTGCATTTATATATTATATATACATAATCAGGACATATATATACATACATATATAATCAGAAAAACACACACCTAGATATAATATAATAAAATTTAAGTATTTTAAAAGCTATCATAAAAATGTAAGAATTCTGAAAGCTATCATAGATCAGATCAAAACCACTAAAAAACAAGAATCAGATTGACATCAGCAATATTAGACTCAAGAACAAAGATGGAGTAATGTTTTCACAGAAGTGAGAAAGATAGAATTTCAAACCTAATATTTTATATTCAAGCAAACTGTCATTCAAATATTATAGCCAAATAAAAATATTCTCAAGCATATAAGATATGCTGCAGAAAGATCTGCATCAGAAATTTGCTTGAAGTACTATGGGAAAGAAAAATCTAGCAGATTCTGAAAGAAAGTTGTGGAATAAGGATGATCAAATATCTTGATAAACGTTCTTATTGCTTAAGAAAGAAAAGGCAAGCTAAGGCCAAAGAACAACATCATTTACAATCCAGATTTAAAAGACGAGGTTATATCAACATGAAAGGGGTGAATGGAGGAGAGGGCAGGGAGTCCTAAATTTTCACCTTAGGCAAAATTAGGGAGATAGAAATGTATCATTCAAAATAAAAGGAGATAAAAGCATTGTAAAAGTGACACAAACTAAAAACTTAAGACGACAAAAATAGGTCCATGTGTGTCATTTATTACAACAAAGGTAGATGGACTGAGCTCACCAGTTAAAGCCAACACACTCATTTATTCTTTTTAATTCTGAAAGGTGCTGTTTACAAAAGACATACTTCAAGCATAAAGATATGCAGAGGTTGAAGACAAAAGAATGGAAAAAGTATATTAAGCAAATATTAACTACAAGAAAGCCGACTCAGATATATTCATTTAAAAAAAAAAAAAAAGATAGGGCCCTGGCCGGTTGGCTCAGCGGTAGAGCGTCGGCCTGGAGTGTGGGGGACCCGGGTTCGATTCCCGGCCAGGGCACATAGGAGAAGCGCCCATTTGCTTCTCCACCCCTACCCCCTCCTTCCTCTCTGTCTCTCTCTTCCCCTCCTGCAGCCAAGGCTCCATTGGAGCAAAGATGGCCTGGGCGCTGGGGATGGCTCCTTGGCCTCTGCCCCAGGCGCTAGAGTGGCTCTGGTCGCGGCAGTGCCTCCCCCTGGAGGGGCAGAGCATCGCCCCTGGTGGGCAGAGTGTCGCCCCTGGTGGGCGTGCCGGGTGGATCCCGGTCGGGCGCATGCGAGAGTCTGTCTGACTGTCTCTCCCTGTTTCCAGCTTCAGAAAAATACAAAAAAAAAAAAAGATAGTTTTTAAGTAAAGAGCCTTATGAGAAATAGAGAAAACTCCCTAGGATTTATGAATTCCATCCCGAGGTACCATCCCAAGGGGAAACTGAGCACATGTGCAACAAGTGAAGTGGACAGACTCTAATGCGGTCCCCACCATCCCAGCTGCCAGGTATTCATGTCCCTGACACATGTCCTCCCTTGAGTATGGGCAGGACCCCCGTGTGCTTCCAACCAATAGAATATGGCAAATGTGATTTGTTCTATAAGATTGTAATGTTTGTCATTAGAAGCAGACCTCCTCGCTGGCTTTGACGAAGCAGCCATGGTGGGGAGGAATGCAGGGTGACCTCTGGCTGAGACCCAGCGAGAAACTGAGGCTCGCAGTGCAACCATGTGCAAGGACCTGAATCCTGCCAGCAGCCACATGAGCCTGAAAGGGAACTCGTCCCCGGTCCAGCTCTGCAGTTAGCACACAGCCCTAGACGGCAGTCTTCTGAGGACTTGCAGCAGCCGACCCGGCTGGGCCATACCTAGACTCTCAACCCACAGATACTGCGAGACCAGCAATGTGTGCTATTTTAAGGCACTAAACTTCAGGTAATATTGTTACACAGCAGTAGATAACTAATACAAGAGACACAGACAAGAATGCCCAATAATAAAACAAAACAATAAAAAAAACTGGAAACAGCCAAATATCCACCAGTTGGTGAGGGGATGTATAAACTGCTAGACTATTATTATATGCACAGCCAGATGTCACAATGTGGATATATCTTAACAACATGAAACTAAGTGAAAAAAAATAATCCCCAAAAGATTACCTCAGCGTGATACTCTAAGTTTAAAACAAATTAAAACCAAAAGCATATTTATAAAGTTAAATATATAAAGTTCTGACGAAGTTCAAAATAACATTCTTATAAAGTCATACCTCAGCTTACCATATGACCCAAAAATACCAGTCCTAGGTATTGATTCAAGAGAAATGGAAAACGCATCCACACCGACCCTATCTGTGAATGTTTACAGCAGCTTTATTCATAATTGCCAAGAACTGGGAACACTCTGATGTCCTCGACCTGGTGACTAGAGGAACAAAGTGGAATCTGACCCAACTCACTGAAACACTGCTCAGCAACAACTGACAGGTGACAACATGGGTGAAGCACACCTTCATCACACTAGGTGACAGCCAGATTCAGAAGGCTGCCTACTGTGTGGTCCCACATAGAGAACTTCCCACAAGAGGCAGAGCTAGGGAGGTTGAGCAACTATGCAGTGGGTGCCGGGAACTCAAGGTGGAAAGAAGGAATAAACACCAAAGAGGCACAAGGGACCATGTTGAAGTGACGGGACTGTCACACAGGGGTGGGCAAAAGGAGGTTTACAGTTATGAGTACGTGAAACACAGAGTGTATTCTTGTATTGTTATTTAGGTATTATTTTCCTACATGAACAACTGTAGCCTGACCAGGCGATGGCGCAGGGGATAGAGCGTCGGACTGGGATGCAGAGGACCCAGGTTCGAGACCCCGAGATCGCCAGTTTGAGCACGGGCTCATCTGGTTTGAGCAAAAGCTCACCACTTTGGACCCAAGGTCGCTGGCTCGAGCAAGGGGTTACTCGGTCTGCTGAAGGCCCATGGTCAAGGCACATATGAGAAAGCAATCAATGAACAACTAAGGTGTCGCAATGAAAAACTGATGATTGATGCTTCTCATCTCTCTCCATTCCTGTCTGTCTGTCCCTATCTATCCCTCTCTCTGACTCTCTCTCTCTCTGTAAAAAACAAACAAACAAACAAAAACAACTGTAAACCTCCTTTTTCTCACCACCATGTATGTTCATTTTGGTGGTAGTTACATAACTGTATTCATTTTACAAAATTCATAAAATTGTGTAATTAAAAAGGGTGAATTTTATTATATGTAAATTATTCCTCACTTTAAAATGCATGTGTGTGCGCGCGCGCATGTGTATATATCGGCTAAGTGACCCCTTTGACAATTCCCTGGGCCAGGTTCTCCACCCTGCCATACCCTCCAGCCCTTCCTACCAGCTATAAGGACAAAAGGAAAAGTTGTGTCTTTGGAAATGTTATAGTTTACATTGCTATAGAGAATAGCTTTGACAGGGGACTGGGGCAAGAGCAGGAAGCATTTCAACAACTGAAGTGATGGACATAAAAGGGACTGAGGAAAATAAAGGGGTCAAGTCTGCTCTTTCATTGCCTTGGAGATGGGGGACATTTATGACTTAATAGCTGTAAACCTCATTTCACTCAAATTGGGGAGTTACGAGTCATTGTCCAACCACCTTCAACACAGGGGGACCCCCTCCCCTAACCGGCAGCCCTATTCGGTCCAGATTCACTTTGCCTTGGAATGCCCTATAAATGGCCCATTAGCAGCCCACAAAGAGATTAAGAAACAATTCCGTGTAAAAGAACGCACAGTTTAACAGAACGATCCTTGAGTCAGAATGTTCCGCTTCTGCTATCTTTTTACAATATAAACCAAGGAGCAGAGGTTTACAGGTCGTAGTCAGCCTGACCATATTTTGTTCTTATCTCCCTATTCTCTAGTCCGTAATGAAATGTAAATAGCTTGCTATCGCTAAGTAAATAATTGAAGCCATAACAGCCTTCTGGAAGCTTTTAATTGTGTCAAACCCGCGCTTCAATTCTAAACATTTCTTACAACACAGTGATATTTAGAGCTTTGGGTGTCTTCTTAGCAGATGGAGACAGGAACACAAAATGGGATAAAGAGGCCAGAAATTCCCATTAATCATGGCAGTGCTCCTTTATTCAAAGATCATAAAATGCCTAAGGTATGTCCTTAACTTGGTGGGCGGAAATGAGGGTGTCTCTGACTGAGAAGCAGAAAGTCTGGATTTTAAGGCCCTTTTGGACACCTGCCCAGCTTCAGAATTTGGGAAAACGTGCTCGATGACCTCTCTGACCTCACCGTCCTCCTGCGTACTCCAGACCCTGTGGCCAGGCTGTGCCAACCCCATGTCCCAGGTCAGGGGACCCCACTGTCCCAGGTCAGGGGACCCCACTGTCCCAGGTCAGGGGACCCCACTGTCCCAGGTCAGGGGCTCTAGTGAGCAACAGGCACGCTCCAAAGTTCCAGAATGGGAGCTCCACACTCACCTACACAGCTACACAACCAGGAATCCACTTGGGTCTTACCAGTGTCCTAGGATCACGGTGGAGAAGTGTCCCCAAGGGTGACCAAACTACATGGCATGCAAGAAGCCCTCTGCGACCCAAGATAAAGGATTACCAGAGACAAAGATTTCTGTAGTGAATACAACGGGAAACAAATTAGATTTCTTTGCTGCGGAACTTCTCTGAGCCTTGATTTGCTCATGTGCTTTAAGACTTTCCTAGAGAGAGCAATGGAAGTATTTGAGTAAGGAATCCTTTTATGAAGATTAACACACAGGTCTGGCCTGCTTTAAAAACAATGGTCCAGGCCCGGGCCGGTTGGCTCAGCGGTAGAGCGTCGGCCTGGCGTTCAGGGGGACCCGGGTTTGATTCCCGGCCAGGGCACATAGGAGAAGCGCCCATTTGCTTCTCCACCCCCTCCCCTCCTTCCTCTCTGTCTCTCTCTTCCCCTCCCGCAGCCAAGGCTCCATTGGAGCAAAGATGGCCCGGGCGCTGGGGATGGCTCCTTGGCCTCTGCCCCAGGCGCTAGAATGGCTCTGGTTGCGGCAGAGCTACGCTCCAGAGGGGCAGAGCATCGCCCCCTGGTGGGCAGAGCGTCGCCCCTGGTGGGCGTGCCAGGTGGATCCCGGTCGGGCGCATGTGGGACTCTGTCTGACTGTCTCTCCCCGTTTCCAGCTTCAGAAAAAGAAAAAAAAAAAAAAAAAAACAATGGTCCAAATTTATGATGCTGTTCGTTTTCCACTCTTCATCCCCTAATCAGGAGATAGTCACCCCTGCCTTCAGAATAGCATCACCTAGGCCCTTAACCTGAGCCTCATCCCTAGAAATCTGGCTTTCATTGGTCTGAGGGGTGGGGCCCGAGCACAGGTATTACTTTCAGCTCCCCTAGTGATTCTAACTTGCAGCCAGCATGGGGAGCCACCAGCTCAGGGAGCATAGGAAGGTGTCTCCTCTTTCCAGACCTATTCTAGACCATTAAAGCGGAGCCACCGAATCTGTAGGTCAGTATCGGGGAACAAACCAGAAGGAGGTTTCATCTCTCCAACCAGAGTCAAAACCACAAGATCCAGAGGCCCCTGCCTAATGGCGAAACCCCTTGGAAAATTATTACCTCAATTGAGATGCTAGCCCTAATCATCTCTACAAAATAAAATAAAATAAACCCTGTGGAGTTTTCCTTTCAGAACAGAAGCAACTCTCCTGATTTTCTGGTTGCAAATGCAATGCCTGCTTATTTGGGGTAGAAAAAAAGAAACACATAAAAATATAAAGCAAAATATAAATAACTGTTCATAATCCCCCCAACACACTGTAGCCATTTTGTATTTACTTGTAGCCCTTTATATGTTTTTAGTATTATTTCATAATCTGCTTTTTTTACTTTACAGTATCTCTTGAATGTCTTTCCATCCCAATATAAACAAAAGGACACCATCGTTTTTAATGACCCAATCATACCCTGGGTATACCATAAATTATTTAATCCATGCCAGCGTTTAGCTACGCTAGTGTGTAGCATCGATGAAGGGGAAGATATCTGTGCGTGTGTAACTGATTGGTTCCTGAGGATAAATTCTTACAAGTCCAAATCCTCACCCAACTGAGCCCACTTAGCGGGGTCTCCATTTCCATCACCCGTCGAGTGAGCTACTCCCTCCTCTCGTTTCCCCATCCCTACCTACCCTTCCAGCCTTTTCCACTCTCTGGCCTGACTCATAAAGTATCTTCCAGGTGCTATTGGTCCAAGTCCGTTCACCTTTTATCACATCTCCTTCATGCTTTCTCTTGTCAAGTCTATGTTTCCCTATGGAAAGCCTTCTTAGCTGTGTGCACGGGTCCCCTCTCCCTCGGCTCGGTTTAGACTGGCAGCTCCATCTCCCAGCAGAGGTCACCAAATCCTCTTTTAGGAAACTAGCAAGGAGACAGCCTGCCGAGTGGACGCTTCTGGAAAGTCTCCCGCCCACACTCCCGCCTCCAAGCCACTCCGCCCTCCCCGCGAGCCTCAGTAGCAGCACTTGTCACTGTGTTATAACTGTTCCCACGTCGGTCTGCCCCAGGGACAGTGAGTGGCTGTTCCCTTCCTCCCGGTGCCGCATGACCAGCGCCACGCCTGGCTGAGAAGGTAGGTGTGCACAGCTGACTGAACGTCTGCTATTAAACGGCCACATTCTTCCAGAATTAGGAAACTCCAAGTTGTATTCCTAATACTAAAAGTAGTAATTATGGCCCACGTCCCCACCTTTTGCCAGAAAGGACGGAGCCTCAAGTCCACGCCTGGGCTGACTCCCACCACCTCGCTACTAAAATAGCGAGAGCGCACCCAGAATCCAGAGGCGCTCGGCTTTTCTTGCCCTTCCTCCACGGGGCACCCCCCGCCGCGCCTGGCCAGCGCAGGGACCCAGGCTGTTGACAAGCCCCTCTCCACGCAGCCTGGCTCCCGTGGGCAGATGGCCCCGTGTGTGTGTGTGTGTGTGTGTGTGTGTGTGTGTGTGTGTGTGTGTGTGTGTGTGTTGTTTGGGCAGATGGCCCCGTGTGTGTGTGTGTGTGTGTGTGTGTGTGTTGTTCCTGCCAGCCCCACATGGGGACTTCCTACAGTTCACAAGCCTGTTTATTCAATAAATAGTTGTGACCGGGAACCCTTGTAGAGCAGAGCCCCCACCTTCAAAGAGGTTCCACCTCAGGGAAACCAAATACTAGCAAACTAGCAAAGTGATGATAACTCCTGGTGAAAACTTTGACGGAAATAACCAGGAGGCTAAAGTGAAGAATGAGAAGGTTTGTATTATCGATCACCCTCGATTTGGGTGGCTGGGGAAGGTTGTCTGAGGAGGGGAGATGGAAGCTGGAGGCCCGCCTTGGGCCTGCAGGCGGGCAGGAGGGAGCCAACCTCAGGGAGGGGACAGCTCTCCGAGTGACCCTGAGGTGGCAAAGGCCACAGCCATGTGTAAGCCTTTGAAGCCTGGTGACAGGGTCGCAGACTGGAGATGGGTTTGGGGGGACCAGCAGAGGTGTAACAGGAATACAATCACGCACCACTTAACAACAGGGTAAGTTCTAAGCAACACATTGTGAGGCGATTTTTATCATGGTGCGAACATCATCAAGTGTGTTTCCACCAACCTGCTGGATGGTACAGCCAGCCGCACACCTAGGCTACATGATTGACCAGCGTCACACAGGCGGCCCATGACTGTGGTTAGGAACATGAGTTCTAAATTACCCATCAGAATTCGGGGTCCTGTTGGTTATTGCCATTCAGTTATCCAGAGTAAAAATGATTAAATCCCTTAGGGGTTTTTTTACATCTTCCATAAACAATAAAATTATTCTCTTGACTCTTCAAAATATCTCAAACCATGGTCATGTTAAAGCCAACCCACCTGGATCGACTAACATCAGGACAGTATGTTTAGGAAGAATCACATCGAAATTCCCTGAAACTCAAATTTTAATTCCAATTTTTTTTTTCACCAAAGAAATAAAGTGTAGGTAGGTCACATTATTTTTTTCTTTCTAATTTCAACTTATAAATGGAAAGACCTTCACAGTCTCCTTGGCGAAGGGGGACAGGGTGAAGGAGGAAGGGAGGAGGGAAAGAGCCGTTTTAGACAGGTGTTGAAACAGGAAGGTGGGCCCTCCTCCACCCTGGACAGGGCTACTTGAAGCTCTCGTTCCCATTTCCATGCAGCTATTCTGCTATTTGGGACCCCCCTCTCACCACAGCTTCTTTCGATGAAGGTATTTTTGCCTCCGTGCTCATGAATTTTTGGCCCCAAAGTTAGAACACACCCAGGCGAGCGTTGGTGTCAACAGGGCCTGAAAGGAGCACATAAATGGGAGCTGTTTTCTGCTTTAGGGAGGAAGGGTCACACTGGCTAATTCAAGCGCGTGTTACTGGGAAATGTGACAGCATTCACACAAAGTCTTCCTTATTCAGGGTTGTTTGTGAATAAAACACACATTGAGTCCTTCTGAAGGCTGCCTTTAATACCCGGCCTCCCGGCAAGAACGCCTCCAACTGTTCGGCTTCAGGAAGTTGTCTGTGCAGATTTCCAAAAGGAACTCAAACATAGACCCCTGGGGAAGGGAGGAAAGGCGTGGCGGGGAGGGGGAGGCACAGTTCTATCATGAATTGCCTGGATTCGTGTTGCTCAACCAGCCCTTTGTAATTCTCACCTTGCAAAATAGTTCCAAGAACACATCTGTTTGATACAATGCCCTTTGCACACGTCTACTGGGGTCTTTGATGGTTTGCAACATTATCTGGAACTGCGAGAAAAGATAAAGCAAGACATAATCCTTGGCCTTCAAAAACACTTACTGATTAAAGCTTTATTAGGAGGTTCTTATCATCTAATGGGGAAGGCATGGCTGAGAGAGATCTCAGTGGAAGGCAGTCAAGCAGCACTACAGAATTCACCTAAAAGAGGTACAAAATGCCGTGGGGTTCAAAGGGAGAGCATTCTCAGGCCATCCGTGAGGATCGGGCGTAGAGTCACAGATAAGCTCTCTCTACATTCTGGTCTGCTTCCTACGCCTCAGGCGTGAGGAAAGTTCTGACAGAGGTTGGGCTTTGCCAGGGTCAACGTTTCTTGCCCACTTAAATCACAAAGAAATATCACTAAGTTTGCCCAAGTAAAAGAAATTACGGCATTCTGAAATCTTAAAAAGAAAGACTAGAATTCTAACATTTCAAGATGAACATGCCAACCAATTGAATCCAAACTAAGTACAGGGGATTTTTAACATTGCTTTTTGCCGTACCCTCCACTAAGGATTTCCTTTGTGGTGTTGGGGGCCTGACGTGTACAGGAAAAACACCTCAGAGTTTCAGTCTGGATTCTCTGATTCCTCCAGTGTCTAATCTGGGATCAGAGCTAAGCTTCCTTGTTTAGTAAGAAAGCATATCGTATAGACCAGGCGTCCCCAAACTACAGCCCAAGGGCTGCATGCGGCCCCCTGAGGCCATTTATCCGGCCCCCCACCACACTTCCGGAAGAGGCACCTCTTTCATTGGTGGTCAGTGAGAGGTGCACTGTATGTGGCGGCCCTCCAACTGTCTGAGAGACAGTGAACTGGCCCCCTGTGTAAAAAGTTTGGGGACCCCTGTGACCCATGTTCACGGCCAATGGGGAAATGTGTTCTTTCCAACCAGAGCCCCCAAAAGTTATTTTAGTCCAGGAGCACCACATAAGTTGCATACATCTGGACAACTTCCTTATTCTATATCCCCAACAGACATCATGCATCAATCATGGCACTCATTCTCATCAAGCCCAGATGCTACCTCAAAATCTCTCAACATAGGACTCTAGGAAGTCACTACCAATCAACAGAAATTGTTACAAGTGATGAAATCCATCTCTGCTCTCAGCTTTGCAGCAGGTTACCCTAGGGAGTGAGGGGTGGTCTTCCTACGAAAAGAACAATGGGGCAGGTAGCAGTTAGGGTCGTGGCCCTGCAAAAAGCCTTACAGAAACTTGAGGCAAGTCACTAAGATGGCCACATCTTTTTAAGAATAATGTTTTATATTAGTTTTGGGTATACAGCACAGTGCTTAAACAATCATAATTTACAAAGGGATCCCCCAATCTTTCAAGCACCCACTTGGCACCATACTTAGTTATTACACTAATATCGATTGCATTTCCTATCCTATACTTTACATCCCCGTGACTATTTTGTAACTACCAATTTGTACTTCTGAATCCCTTCACCTTTTCTCACCAAGCCCCCAACCACCATCTCTTCTGCAACTATTAGTTCGTTCTCTGTATCTATGTGTCTGTTTCTGTTTCTGTTCGGGCCACATTTTCTTAAACAAAATGATTTTGTTATGTACAATCTCCCAAGGCTTGCTGAATAAATAATACTTGTACATTTTGGTTGACTTGAGTTTGAATTTTAAAATAGTTATAAATATATGGAGATTCCAATTTTGAAAGCAGTTAACTTGGGAGGGTGGGTGTTAAGTCACTTTACAAAAGGATTTCCCAAAGATTTCTTTAAATGCCAAGATTCTCTTCAACAAATGTGTTCAAGAGTCAACTACCTGAAAGAGAAGAAAAGGAAGCAGATGGTTGAATAAACCCGAGTCCCATCTGGGAGGCACCACAGCCATTTGAAAATGAATCCCAAACAACCATTTTGAGATTTCTTGGGAAGCAGCCACAAGAAAACACAATTCTGTTTACATGAGAGTTATCTATGCACAGTTCTTCAGAAACAACTCCTCGATTCTTTAAAACAGTCGCACACTGGGCTTGACTACAGGGTCTGGTTGCAGAAGAGCTGTCAAGTGTGAACCACAAGCCAGGGAGAGAATAACCTCATGGAGAGGCAGGAACGGAACTGGTCATTTATCACTGAAAAAACCCATTAGGACATGTCCAAAAAACACAAGTCAACGGCTCTGAAGTAATCCTGAGGTTTTCACCCAATCACAATACAGTCACTCATTCAGTGGTTATCAAGGTCAGTTGGCCCATGCTCAGTATAATTGAGAGCAGTGGTTGTCAAGATCCATTCTCCAGAGGCATGTCAGGGCTGCCCACTGAGAGTGAAAGGTGAGGTAGACTAATACTGCCCCCAACAATCAGAGCCGTACTTGTCTCATCTCTTCCAAAGCTTGACATTCCACATAAGATGTCATGTGCACCCTGGCCGAGTAGCTCAGTAAATAAAGTGTTGACCCAGTGTGCAGAGGTCATGGGTTTGATCTCTGGTCAGAGCACATATAAGAAGCAGTCAATGAGTATACAATTAAATAGAACAATGAAGTGAAACAATGATTTGATGCTTCTCTCTCTCTCCTTCCCTCTGTCTCAAATCAATGGGGAAAAAATATTTTATTTCATTTGCAAAGAAAGAGCTTTATTATCAGAATAAAAGTGCTTTTTCTTTTAGATTACTGATGGTATCTATTCTAACAAGTAGACATCAACATGATCCCCAGAACCAAAGCCAGAAAACAGAACAGTAGGGAGATAAATGTTCTTGCACCAAAGCAGGGTATGCAAGACTGATTTTTTTTTAACTTTTTACTTGGAAATAACTTCAAGCTTAGAGAAAAGTTACAGGAATAAAAATAGTAAAAGAACACCTGATTTTCTTTTACCTGATTTTACCTATCGCTAACAATTTGCCTATTTGCTTTATTATTTGCTCACTCTCTCCCGCTCCCTGCATATTCCCTTGAATCACTTTAGAGAAAGCTACAAATATCATGGCCACTTACTCCTAAATACATCAGTTGTAGTGCCTATGAATACAGACATTCTCTAACAGAACAATACAGTGTGGTTATCATATTGTATCAGCATGGTTAGTAAATTTAACATCGGAACAATACTTTTATCTAATCTGTCCATATCCATTTGTGTCAGTTCACAGAATCATGTTCTTAGGGTATTTTCCCTCTGGTTAGACTCTAGTCTAGGTGCTGACATTGCATGTAGCTATCGTGTCTCTTTCCCCTTCTTTAATCTGAAACACTTCCAGAGCCTTTCTTGGACATTCATGGCAACGATGGTTTGTAAGTATAGAGTTCCCCTCTCCCCAGTTTTTAATAGAGTGTTTCTCATGTAGAACTTGTCTAGGGCACCAGCAATGCCCATACCTGAACACCCTAGGCAGCAGCAGCAGAGGGGGTGGCGGGCCTGCAGACAGACCATACCTAGGGAACACAGAGGCCACACCCAGTGGACTCCAGTGGCCAAAACCTTCTTTTACACAGACAAAATAAGAAGGTAGAGAAATGCAACACAAATGAATCAAGAGAAATCCCCAGAAAAGGACCTGAATGAGTCAGATATAACCAAATTACCAGATGCAGAGTTTAAAATAACGATTGTTAGGACAACAATAGATGGTTGTTACAAACACATAAATAAAGAGATAGCAAATATTAAAAAGGACACTGAAATAATAAAAAAGAATCAGTCAGAAATGACAAATACAGTATCAGAAATGAAGGACACAATGGAAGGAATTAAAAGCAGGATGAATGAAGCTGAGAATCGAATCAGCGAGTTAGAGGACAAGATAAATGAAGGCATGGAAGGGGAGCAGAAAAAAGAAAAGAGACTCAAAAAGTCTGAGGAAACTCTAAGAGAGCTCTGTGACAACATGAAGAGAAATAACATCCACATCATAGGGGTTCCTGAAGAAGAAGAGAAAAAACAAGGGATAGAGACTTTGTTCAAACATATCACAGCTGAAAACTTCCCTAAATTAAGGCAGGAAAATGTCTCACAAGTTCAAGAAGCACAGAGAACTCCATTAAAGAGAAACCCAAAGAAATCTACACCAAGACACATCATAATTAAAATACCAAAGCTAAGTGATGAAGAGAAAATATTAAAAGCTGCTAGAGAAAAAAAAAGGCTATCACCTACAAAGGAGACCCCATAAGGGTGACTTCTGACTTCTCAACAGAAACACTTGAGGCCAGAAGGGAATGGCAAGAAATATTCAAAGTAATGCAGAACAAGAGCCTACAACCAAGACTACTTTATTCAGCAAGGCTATCATTTAAAATTGGGGGAGAAATAAAAAGCTTTCCAAACCAAAAAAAAAAAACTCAACAAATTCACTACAACCAAACCAATGCTGCAAGAAATGCTAAGGGGCCTGTTGTAAATAGAGCTTGTCTAATGTTTCCTCATGATTCAGGTTCAACACATTCTTGGCCATAATACTACAAATGCTGTAATGTTGCTCTCAGGGCCACATCTAGGGGCACGCGATGTCCATCTGTTCTCACTGCTGATGTAAACTGTGATCAGTCAAGATGTCAAATTTCTTCACTTTATAATTGCTAGTTTTTCCCTCCAAAGTAATCAATCTGTGGGAGATACATTAAGACCATACAAACATCCTGCTTCTCATCTAAATTTTCCCCTAAATTTAGCATGCATTAATGATTCTTGCTTGTTCTAATCTTTACCGTAATGGTTGCAAAATGCTACCTTTCCAACCTGAGAACTTTCTCCCAGTCTACCAGTTGGCTGTTGGCATTTCATTATAAGCAAGACCCTTCCCTTCTCCCCTGTATATATTTATTATTAATATACCCACTTATTATTGATATGGACTCATAAACTGGTGTGGACTCATTTTTTAATGGTTTATGATTCATTATTGTACTTAATTATTCTGATATTCAAATGGTCTCAGATTTAACCAGTAGAACTTCTTTCAAGCTGGCTCCTGTGTCCTTGTGATATGCCCCCATCTCTTTTCAAGCCCTTTCTTAATTTCTAACATAAAAAAATGTTCCAGGCTCATCTCATACCTACCCTGCTCCAGCCTAGGAATCAACTGTTCTCCCAGAAGCCTTGGTTCCTTTTAGTGGTATTGGAATGGTATTAGAGACCAAGATCTGGACACTGGGTATGCTCAGTGCTACTGAGGTATACTTGGCCCTTTCAGCAGACAAAGCTAAATAATATATAGATACATGCATATACCTTTAAAAATACATATACAAATATATATTCACACATACACATACATGCATAACCACATACTCATATATTATAGAAACATGGTACACAGTGGTACCTCCTATTTCAATTTATCCCAACAGAGTTCTTTCTTGCCTCGCCCTATTCCATATTATGACCCTTCTTCCCAGTAAGAACCTGGCTCCCAAAAAACAATATATATTTCCTCATTTGCTCCATCTTATAATACATATAAAGTTACTTCAGAATCACTTTTCCCTACCACTACCAAAAAAAACCCAAAAAACCAAGCCTAATAAAAAGATTTCTGGTGACGTCACGGAAATGGCGCCGTGAGCAGCGCGTCCGACAGATCTCCCCAAAATCACAACAAATTTATCAACTAGAAACAGGAAAATTTATCTTCGGAGCAAACTGAAAGCAAAAGGACTGTTATCACTCGAATCTGAGAGACGAGGGTGTGGAGGAAGCTACCGCAGGGACGTTCATTCAAGCCGCGAGAAAGTGCGCCGGTGGTAAGTCATCCCGCACTCGGAAACCGCCGCCGCGCCGCCGCCGCCGCCACTGCCGCCGCCGCCGCTGCGAGCGGTGGGTCGGTTGCAGAGCCAGCGGCAAACAGCCACTGGCGCGCTCCCGGTCTGATTGCAGACCGAGCATTGCAGACCGAGCACCGCTAATGTTCCCAGCGGCCCGCGGCACGGGAAGCGGGAGAGGCCCCAGGGCGGTATTCCCTACTTGGGAGATTCTCTCCGCGGGCGGGGCACCTCACCCAGCCATTCAAGCTAACAATCAAGCGTTGGGGGAGGGGCGCACGCAGGCAGCCTGAAATACCTTCGGGAGCACAGCTGCGACCCAATTACTAAAATTAACTTAACCCGTGAAATCTGCACACCCTCGGTTCTAATTGATAAGATCTCTCTCAGTTCACCGACCCAAGACAAGAGGCGTGATATTTTTTGGTGCCTCTCGCTAAAGGGGCGGGGGCAACTTCTGATTGATAGAGCCTCCATATTTAGGGATAAACGCTAACAAGAAGGACTTGGCAGATAATAAGATCTATACCACACTAGTCGCAAGCAGAGACTAGTGCCTCTTTTTACCGGCCAAAACAGGCTACAAAGTGTGGAAAGCCTGGGTTGAGAGGTCCAACGGAATGCTAGGCGTTGAACAATCACCTTGACAACAATTGACTCCCACCCCCGCCTGATTACACTGGAGGCCCTGACTGTCAGAGCCCTTCCCAGAGCCTTGCACTGAGTGGGGATAGAGTGGGGATTTCCCAGCTCTTTGAGCCGCTTACTCCCCAGGCAGAAGCAGTGGCAGCCTTGGGGCTGGATCGCCAGGCTGCTGGTTCAGGAGGGGGGGACTGGGAGAGAGAATCCACGAAGGCGAACTCTCTCGTCGTTAGACCCTGCAGACGCCGGCAGGCCTTGACTACCAACAAGAATAAAGCCAATTGTGTGACATTGCCATAGAACCCCATCAACTGCAAGTCCCTGCCTGGGTGTGGCGCAGGGGCAGGGCCTGGGGTGCAGAGTCGCCGACCGGGAAGAGGGAGAGAGGAGAAGGAGGAAGAGGTTGACATCTCAAAATCAGGAAAAATCCACAGACTTTGCAGCTTGTTCCACTGTTTGTTGGTTGTTTTTTTTTTTTGTAGTTGTTGTTGTTTGTTCCTTCTATCTTATTGCCTTTATTTCCTCCACCTCAGCCCTTCTATTCTCTGCCCATCTTATGCTTCCCTTTTCTTGAACTACACTACCCATAAGTGTTACATTTTATTTCTCTCCTTCATCCTCACCCTCCTTTGGGGTTATACTCCAGGACACTTAATTCTCACTCTCTCCTCTTTTGTTTTTTTTGCCTTATTTTGTTTTTTTCTCTTCCTTTTTTATTTCTTCCTTCGTTTTTCACTTTTTCTTATTTTTTCCTTTCTATTCGTTTTTTCTTTTCTCGTTTTACTTTCCTCCCATTTAATCCTCAATCACGAACAAATTAGTTAATTTGGGACTCAAGGTTTTTTTTTTTGGCTTTGTTTTTCTTTTTCGGTTTTGTTTTTGTTTTTTTCTGGTTGGTTTGTTTTAGTGGCATTTTGGGTCCTCCCAACCCAAGGTCTCCATTGTATTTGGTCTTTGCTCCACTTAATACAACGTATTTTTACTTATTGTTTTTATTTTTTCTTCTTGATTATTCCTTTTTTTTGTTTTTGTTTTTTGTCCTTTTTTCTGGTTCCCTCTTGTCCCTCTCATTATATCTCTTGGTTGACCGTCACCCGCAGGCAGATCAACTTATGCTTGTCTAAGATTTTCTTCCCTTTTTTTTTTTTTTTTTTTTTTTTTTTTTTATTTTATTTATTTATTTATTTTTTTTGCCCCCTTGAACTCTTCACCGCAAACCAGGCCCTCCATTATAGGCACGATATTTCCCTGAGGAGGGGAGAGGAGGGAAGGAGAACAAAGAAAAAAAAAAAGGGGGAAATAATAAATTATTACTGCTTTTTTTTTTTTTTTTGTGGGGTGTTTTACCCTTTGTTTTATTTTTTTTTTTATTTTTTTATTTTTTGTTTTTGTTTTTGTTTTTGTTTTTTACTTTTTACTCTTTATTAATTCTAATTAGTGCTATCAACAAGACCACCCGCAGATGCCAATAAGAAAGAGGAAATCGAATATTATGGATACAAAAGAAAGAGAGGTAACACAAATAGATGTGGAAAAATCTATGGAGAAAAGACTTAACATATTGGAAGCCTTGGAGCTAAATGACAGAGAATTTAAAATAGAAATCTTAAAAATACTCAGAGATATACAAGAAAACACAGAAAGGCAATATAGGGAGATCAGAAAACAACTCAATGAACACAAAGAATATATTACCAAGGAAATTGAAACTATAAAAACAAATCAAACAGAAATGAAAAACTCAATTCACGAGCTGAAAAACGAGGTAACAAGCTTAGCTAGCAGAACAACCCAGATTGAAGATAGGATTAGTGAAATAGAAGACAAACAACTTGAGGCACAACAGAGAGAAGAAGAAAGAGACTCAAAAATAATAAAAAACGAGAAAGCCCTACAGGAATTATCTGACTCCATCAGAAAGAATAACATAAGAATAATAGGTATATCAGAGGGAGAAGAGAAAGAAAATGGAATGGAGAATATACTCAAACAAATAATAGACGAGAACTTCCCAAGCCTGTGGAAAGAACTAAAGCCTCAAGTTCAAGAAGCAAACAGAACACCGAGTTTTCTTAACCCCAACAAACCCACTCCAAGGCACATCATAATAAAGATGACACAAACCAATGACAAAGAAAAAATTCTCAAGGCAGCCAGGGAAAAGAAGAGTACAACATATAAAGGAAGGCCTATTAGATTATCATCAGATTTCTCAGCAGAAACTCTACAAGCTAGAAGAGAGTGGACCCCAATATTTAAGGCCCTGAAAGAGAGGAACTTTCAGCCAAGAATACTATACCCATCAAAGCTATCCTTCAAGTATGAAGGAGATATAAAAACATTCACAAATACAGAAAAGATGAGAGAATTTATCACGAGAAAGCCCCCACTCCAGGAAATACTAAAGGGGGTTTTCCAACCAGATTCAAAGAACAAGAAAACAACACAACACCACAAGTAACAGCTCCACCAAGAACACAATAAAACCAAACTTAAACTGTGACAACAAAGGAAAAAAAAAAGGGGGGGAGAGAATGGAGATTAACAGTAGCAAAGGACGATGAAGTGCAGAAATACTTATAAGATAGGGTACTACAATGAATATGGTAGGTACCCTTTTCATTACTTAATGGTAACCACCCTTGAAAAAACCACCACAAAAACACATGACTTAAAAAAGGTAGCAACAGAGGAAAGAAGTATGGAACACAAACAAACAGAAACAAATGATAGAAAAACAAAAGAGAAGAATCAAACTAGATACAAAACTAACAGAAAGCAATTTATAAAATGGTAGTAGGGAACCCACAAGTGTCAATAATTACACTAAATGTAAATGGATTAAACTTACCAATAAAAAGACACAGAGTAGCAGAATGGATTAAAAAAGAAAATCCAACTATATGCTGCCTACAAGAAACACATCTAAGCAACAAGGATAAAAACAAATTCAAAGTGAAAGGCTGGAAAACAATACTCCAAGCAAACAACACCCAAAAAAAAGCAGGTGTAGCAATACTCATATCTGATAATGCTGACTACAAGACAGAAAAAGTACTCAGAGACAAAAATGGTCACTTCATAATGATTAAGGGGACACTGAATCAAGAAGACATAACAATCCTAAATATATATGCACCAAACCAAGGAGCACCAAAATATATAAGACAGCTACTTATTGACCTTAAAACAAAAACTAACAAAAATACAATCATACTTGGAGACCTCAATACTCCGCTGACGGCTCTAGATCGGTCATCCAAACAGAGAATCAATAAAGATATAGTGGCCTTGAACGAAATACTAGAACACCTGGATATGATAGACATCTACAGGACACTTCATCCCAAAGCGACAGAGTATACATTTTTCTCTAGTGTACATGGAACATTCTCAAGAATTGACCATATGTTGGGCCACAAAGACAATATCAGCAAATTTAGAAAAATTGAAATTGTACCAAGCATATTTTCTGATCATAAAGCCTTGAAACTAGAATTCAACGGCAAAAAAGAGGGGGAAAAACCCACAAAAATGTGGAAACTAAACAACATACTTCTAAAAAATGAATGGGTCAAAGAAGAAATAAGCGCAGAGATCAAAAGATACATACAGACAAGTGAAAATGAAAATACGACATATCAGAATCTCTGGGATGCAGCAAAAGCAGTAATAAGAGGAAAGTTCATATCACTTCAGGCCTATATGAACAAACAAGAGAGAGCCGAAGTAAACCACTTAACTTCACACCTTAAGGAACTAGAAAAAGAAGAACAAAGACAACCCAAAACCAGCCGAAGAAAGGAGATAATAAAAATCAGAGCAGAAATAAATGAAATAGAGAACAGAAAAACTATAGAAAAAATCAATAAAACAAGGAGCTGGTTCTTTGAAAAGGTCAACAAAATTGACAAACCCTTGGCAAGACTCACCAAGGAAAAAAGGCACAGGACTCAAATAAATAAAATCCAAAATGAAAGAGGAGAGATCACCACAGACATCATAGATATACAAAGAATTATTGTAGAATACTATGAAAAATTATATGCCACCAAATACAACAATCTAGAAGAAATGGATAAATTCCTAGAACAATACAACCTTCCTAGACTGAGTCATGAAGAAGCAGAAAGCCTAAACAGACCAATCAGCAGGGAGGAAATAGAAAAAACTATTAAAAACCTCCCCAAAAATAAAAGTCCAGGCCCAGACGGTTATACTAGTGAATTCTATCAAACATTCAAAGAAGACTTGGTTCCTATTCTACTCAAAGTCTTCCAAAAAATTGAAGAAGAAGCAATACTTCCGAACACATTTTATGAGGCCAACATAACCCTCATACCAAAACCTGGCAAGGATGGCACAAAGAAAGAAAACTACAGACCAATATCTCTAATGAATACAGATGCTAAAATTCTAAACAAAATACTGGCAAACCGAATACAACAACATATTAAAAAAATAATACATCATGATCAAGTGGGATTCATCCCAGAATCTCAAGGATGGTTCAACATACGCAAAACGGTTAACGTAATACACCATATCAACAAAACAAAGAACAAAAACCACATGATCTTATCAATAGATGCAGAAAAGGCTTTTGATAAAATACAACACAATTTTATGTTTAAGACTCTCAACAAAATGGGTATAGAAGGAAAATATCTCAACATGATAAAGGCCATATATGATAAACCATCAGCTAACATCATATTAAATGGCACTAAACTGAAGGCTTTCCCCCTTAAATCAGGAACAAGACAGGGTTGTCCACTCTCTCCACTCTTATTTAACGTGGTGCTAGAAGTTCTGGCCAGAGCAATCAGACAAGACAAAGAAATAAAAGGCATCCATATTGGAAAAGAAGAAGTAAAGGTATCACTTTTTGCTGATGATATGATCCTATACATCAAAAACCCGAAGGACTCCACAAAAAGATTATTAGAAACAATAAACCAATACAGTAAGGTCGCAGGATACAAAATTAACATACAGAAGTCCATAGCCTTTCTCTATGCCAACAATGAAATATTAGAAAACGAACTCAAAAAAATAATCCCCTTCACGATTGCAACAAAAAAAATAAAATACCTAGGAATAAACATAACAAAGAATGTAAAGGACCTATATAATGAAAATTACAAAGCATTGTTAAGGGAAATCGAAAAAGATACAATGAGATGGAAAAATATTCCTTGCTCTTGGATAGGAAGAATAAATATAATCAAAATGGCCATATTACCCAAAGCAATATACAAATTTAATGCAATTCCCATCAAAATTCCTATGAGATTTTTTAAAGAAATGGAACAAAAAATCATCAGATTTATATGGAACTATAAAAAACCCCGAATAGCCAAAACAATCCTAAGGAAAAAGAATGAAGCTGGGGGCATTACAATACCTGACTTTAAACTATATTATAGGGCCACAATAATCAAAACAGCATGGTATTGGCAGAAAAATAGACACTCAGACCAATGGAACAGAATAGAAAGCCCAGAAATAAAACCACATATATATGGTCAAATAATCTTTGATAAAGGGGCCAACAACACACAATGGAGAAAAGAAAGCCTCTTCAACAAATGGTGTTGGGAAAACTGGAAAGCCACATGCAAAAGAATGAAACTCGACTACAGCCTGTCCCCGTGTACTAAAATTAATTCAAAATGGATCAAAGACCTAAATATAAGACCTGAAACAATAAAGTACATAGAAGAAGACATAGGTACTAAACTCATGGACCTAGGTTTTAAAGAACATTTTATGAACTTGACTCCAATGGCAAGAGAAGTGAAGGCAAAGATAAATGAATGGGACTACATCAGAATAAAAAGTTTTTGCTCAGCAAGAGAAACTGATATAAAAATAAACAGACAGCCAACTAAATGGGAAATGATATTTTCAAACAACAGCTCAGATAAGGGCCTAATTTCCAAAATTTACAAAGAACTCATAAAACTCAACAACAAACAAACAAACAATCCAATAAAAAAATGGGAAGAAGACATGAATAGACACTTCTCCCAGGAAGAGATACAAATGGCCAACAGATATATGAAAAAATGCTCAGCTTCATTAGTTATTAGGGAAATGCAAATCAAAACTACAATGAGATACCACCTCACACCTGTTAGATTAGCTATGATCAACAAGACGGGTAATAGCAAATGTTGGAGAGGCTGTGGAGAAAAAGGAACCCTCATTCACTGTTGGTGGGACTGTAAGGTAGTACAACCATTATGGAGGAAAGTATGGTGGTTCCTCAAAAAACTGCAAATAGAACTACCTTATGACCCAGCAATCCCTCTACTGGGTATATACCCCCAAAACTCAGAAACATTGATACGTGAAGACACATGTAGCCCCATGTTCATTGCAGCACTGTTCACAGTGGCCAAGACATGGAAACAACCAAAAAGCCCTTCAATAGAAGACTGGATAAAGAAGATGTGGCACATATACACTATGGAATACTACTCAGCCATAAGAAACGATGACATCAGATCATTTACAGCAAAATGGTGGGATCTTGATAACATTATAAGGAGTGAAATAAGTAAATCAGAAAAAAACAAGAACTACATGATTCCATACATTGGTGGAACATAAAAATGAGACTAAGAGACATGGACAAGAGTGTGGTGGTTACCAGGGGTGGGGGGAGGGAGGACAGGGGGAGAGTTAGGGGGAGGGGGAGGGGCACAGAGAACTAGATAGAGGGTGGCGAAGGACAATCTGACTTTGGGCGAGGGGTATGCAACATAATTTAATGACAAAATAACCTAGACATGTTTTCTTTGAATATATGTACCCTGATTTATTAATGTCATCCCATTACCATTAATAAAAATTTATTTAAAAAAAAAAAAAAAAAAAAAAAAAAAAAAAAAAAAAAAAGATTTCTGTGTAATCTCCCTACCAGCTCCCCACCAACGGCTGAGAGCATATAATCAAATTCTATGTTCATAAGTAACTTGGATTGGTCATTTTTTTTTCTCTTCAGTATGGTTATAGTATTCATTTAGAATAAAATTGGGTGATTTATTTCAGTTTGCTTTCAGTTTTAGGGATGGATTTTTCCCCTCCCCATCTTTATTAATTTTACTTTTGAATATTAGTAACATTAACAAAACTATGTAAAAAAGATACATCCAGAGAAATAGTATTCCCTCTCTACCTCTCCTCCCCTATTTCCTTCACCTCTTGTAGGTAACCAACTTATGTTTCCTGATTCATCCTTCTTGTATTTCATTTATAAAGATAAGCAAAGTTTCTGAAATTCTTTCTTTTTAAACAAAAGGTACATTCTCTATATGTTTTTTATTGGGTTTGCTTTTTGCACTTAACAATATGCTATGGAAATCACTCCATCTCAGTTCCTGGAGAGCCTCCTCGTTCCTGTCTACAGCTGCTTTGTGCTCTATTGTGTGTGAGTGCCACAGTTTTTTGTTACCTATGTTTAGATATTGAGGTGGGTTCCAATGGTTTTGTGGTTACAAATAATATTACCTTGTGATTTTGGTGTTTTGTATAATAGTTATGACATATAAATATAATACTATGAATATAAACATTCGCATGTGTAAATGAATAACATTGTATACTTGTATTTTCATATTGTTAGAAATGTATCTGGATAAATTCCTAGAAGTCAGATTGTTGGGTGAAAGATAAATAAATGCACATAAAGTTTTGTTAATATTACCAAATTTCCCTCCCTCCATACAAATGGTACCACTTTTCATTCCCACCAATAATATGTGAGAATGCCTGTTTTCCCGTAGCCTTGCCAAGAAGCCTATTGTCAAGCTTGCAAATTTTTGCAAGGTTGGATTTTTAAAAAGGGAACACAGTTATGCAATTAAAGATTTATAATGGAAAAACAAAAACAACATATACAAACATCACTAGAGACAACGGAGGCTACAGGGATGAGCTAATGTGTTTTGCATAATAAATACATAAACTAGGGATTAAAAAGCACAATGAGATGAAAGAAGGAAGAGACTGAACTCATAAAAGCACAAATTATTTCCTAATCTCCGAAATTAAAAGGGTTGTTAAATTAACATAAGCGAGCAAGGAGAGTCAGTTTTGCTGAGTGATGGCTGAGTTCTAGGGTTGCATATTTAGACGGGGATAATGCCAAAATGCATTTTCTTCCCATTGAAATGCCGCCTCTGTGCCCTGAATATATCTACTCAATGGTACTTGTCTCACTGTATTACAATTATTTATTTTCATTTTTGTCTTCGCTCCCAGATGGTGAGCTTACTGAGGACGGAAATACATCTTATTCCTGTCTGTATCATTGGGACAGGATAATGATGGATGAGTTTGATCCCTCACAATTAAATCTTGGTTGAAGGAAAGGAAAAGGACGTGGAATGGAAAGAGGAAGTATTGGGTTACAACCTAGATTGGAGGCCCTATGTAGCAAAACATCCAGGTCCGTACCAGTGTAAGATTTCTGTTCAAAGAAAGCACTTTCCCCACAATCAACTGACTGCAGCCTTTCAACAAGGTATTTCCTAACCATATATTTAAGTACAAATTCCCGTCAGAATAAGATGAGGAGGTCACCTCCCAGGGATGATGGCTAATGCCCAGTGAACAGGAAAAAAAATGAGAAACTTCATGAATTTTGTCATGATTAATCTTTTGGTGCCTAAGTAAATCTCCAAGCTTTGATTACAGGTGTCAGTGAGGTACGTGCCTTGGTGAGAAATGGAAGTCAGTGGGAGCCAATGAAGCATGAAATTTAAGTGCAGAATCATATTCTAGCAGGCATTGACTAATATCCATCGTTATCACTAATGTAATAAATAACTAAACCTGAGAGCTTGCCAACAGTTTCACATATTAATTCTTTGGATCCTCAGAGTCTCAAGAAATAAGTTTTGAGATAATATTTTTACAGAAGGGGAGACTAGGTCCGTTTTACCTCACCCATGATCACTGAGTCCTCATTGTCTGAACTCTGTGGCTGCACACTGCAGGCCAAAGAGCTGACTTAAAACCTAACAAGTGATTAGAATTGACTGGAGAAATAGGAAACCAACTCTAATTAAGGAATTCACTAGCTGTCCTTCTCTCTGCAGACATTACTCTGTTCTTGGTCTTTAGCCCTGACACACACTTGACCTCAATCATGCTTTCTACAAAACAGCCATGGCAGACAGAGAGTATCGTTTTCAAGTCACTGCTGGCCACAAAACAAACCCCTTCTGTCCTTTCTAGAACTGTATCCCCAAGTCCTTGGAGCACAGAGCTGCCCACTGCTCCACAGAAACTACATGAAGAGCTCCCCATTTTGAATCTGTTCAGAGCCCACCTTCCTGATTTCCCACTGTCAGTCAAATAAGTTTGTAAATATGATGTATAGGTTTGCATTGGGTGTGGGGGACAGGCTGTAAGCAGGCAGGGTCCTTATAGCCTAAGGCTTAGTTTCAAAACTAAGCTTTTGCCCACACCCTTGAATGTTGCACGATGTGGGGTGGTGCACTCTCATGAGGAATCCCATTATGCCTCAAATAAGTAACTTTGTATCAGAGACTTCCTTGTTTGTATATTGGATTAAAGGTTTTGATTTCTATACTATAAAATGGGGCAGAGGAGCCCATGCTGGAGGAGAGCAGAGAAAGGCCACGTGGAGGAGAGGAGAGGCAGTCAAGATGGCAGAGTGCTGAAGGAGAAGCCAGTTTGTGCAGAGTTTGTGCAGAGAGAAGGAGATGGGGAACAGAGGTGAGTAAGACTGGTGAGGTACAAACCTTTCATTCTAGGAAACTCGGATAAGTCAGTGCTTTTGGGAGCCCTGAATAGAAAGGGAAGTGTTTTCCCATTGTGTGTATTTCTTGCCCGCCGGGTGCAAGCTAGGATTAAAGTTAATGGCCCACCAGTTCTTGGCTCCGTTGTTTCATTACCATCTGTCCAAATCAAATGCAAACCTGCACGGGTCAGGTGACTGCGATGGTGACCGTGGCTACGGGCTTTACACCCACCCAGGCTTTCAAGGTTCTGAGACACTGAGCTTCCCTTTTAGCTGTTTCTTCTTCTCCTGCCCCATTTGGACCTGATAACATAGGTTTTCGGCAATCTGCTTGATGACAAACTGGAACAATCTCCTGAGATGCAGCCCCCAGAACCCACCCCGCAGGCCCCACAGGGCATTGACAGTGGTCAGGCCCGCTCCAGGCCAAGGCTTGAAATTGTCAATGACCAAAAGAAGGGACAGGTTGTCAGAACTTTGAGTGCTCTTCGAAGCCCATGTGCAAATATCAATTCAACCAGTTTTCTTTACCATCCACCACTGAGCACTAGAGACATTAAATATATCAGGGGAAAGGGGCAAGAATGCGGATAAAGGACATGGTATGAGCATATGAGGTGGGGTCTCCTCTCTCTGTTCTTTGTCACCATGAGCATGGTGGTCAAGGACATAGGTTCTGGAACAGGCTGCCTGGGTTAAAATTCTGGTTCTGCTACTGATAGTATCATTTGGGGCAAGCAACTTACCTCCCTTGTGCCCAATTTTCTTCATCTGCAAAATAGAGACAATAATAGCAGGACCTATCTCAGAGGGTTGTTATGAGGAATCTGTGTGAAATACATGTGAAAGCACTTAGAACAGTGCCTGGCACGTGTTAACTGCCGTTTCCACCACTTCCTTTTACCCAGGCTCCAAATCTTTCTTCTTTTCATGCCGTTTCTAATCCGTTTTCAAGCCCAGTCACTTTGTCATGGAGTATCTCACATATTCTCCCCTTGCTCCCCATTCTCTTTGTCACTATTGATGCCTGGCTCTGAGACAGAGTCTACCAGTCACTCTCCCCTACCTTCCTTCTCCCCTTCTTTCTTAATAAAAGAACCCTCAGCTTTAGCCAGGCATATGACCACCCAACTAAAAGACTCCATTTCCCAGAATCTTCTCCAATTAGGTGGGGTCATGTGCAAAGTTCTAGCTAATAAGAAGTAAGCAAAAGTGTTATGTAGAACTCTGAGAAGTTTCCCTGAAAAAAAAAAATACTCTCCTACACACTTTCTTTATTTTGCTGCTGGATGGGTGTTGGCAACAATGGCAGCTCCCTAGGGACGGCAAGCAAAAAACTATAGAAGCCTTGACCCCTGATAACTACACATCAGTTCTTGACTGCTTACCACCACTTCTTTTACATGAGAGAGAAATAAGTGCTTAACTTGTAAAAGTTTCTGATAGCAGCAGAGGAAATGAATCCTGATTGATCCAGACCCCATTACCTCAATCTCTCCTCCATTATAGCATTGGCTTCCTGATTTTTCTCTCCATCCAACCTCTCTTGCGCACAGCTGCCATATCAACCCCCCTGAAGCACAGTCCTACACCCCCACAGATCCTTCAAAGGACCCTGCTGCACTGCCCAATCTCCTTAGCTACCCACCTTCCCTTACTCCCACCTCTTCTCTTCTTGCCCAACCAAGCCCAATGACTTCCTGTTTCACCTCCTCACCCCATTCTTTACTGCCCATCTGTCTTTAACTCATATTCTGTTCCTTTTTAGACACCTGATGTGCCTAGATCTCTACTCTCTTTCAGGGCTCAAATGACATTTGACCTCCTCTGTGGAGCCCACCTATCTTGATCTCCCAAGCTAGGAGTCATCCTCTGTCCTCAGCACCTCCCTGGCACTCACTCTGGCTTGTGTCAGGATCCCAAAAGCCTTCCTATGTCAAAATCAGGTCACGCTTCCTGCCCACCTGGCCCCAGAACTTGCCTGTTCACCTTCTGTCTTGGTTCTATTCTCCCTTGCCTGGCCCAATCTCTTCGGCCCCTCCCCTTCCTTTCAGTCCCCAGAGACAGAGACACTGAGCTCATTCACTTCAGGGCTTTACCCTCAATCCCTAAATCCCTAGGAGGAAACCTTGAGGAGGGGAGGTAACAAACACGATGAATGTGAGACAAGTTGCAGGCTTAAGGAAGATCACAGGCTCTTCTGACTTGGTCCCTACTTGCTGGTTCTTACATCTTCTTTAGCTGGAAGCCACAAGCACCACTGGACTTCTGCCTTTTGCTTTCATTCCTCCAGGTGTGACTCACCAAACTCCCCACCCCATGTTAAACCTGCTATCACCACCCTCCATGAAGGCTCTCTTTCCAGCAAGTAGGAAAGAAGTAGAAATTAAATCCCACAAGATTTCTTCTGACTTAAGTGATCATATGTATCTCCGTGCCACAGCCTGGTTCGGCCGTATGTGCCGCAGCCTGGATATATTCACCCCCTTTGCTCGCCTTAGTTTCTATATTCTCAGTTCCCAGTGAAAGCAGCCCTTTTTAGGTTAGTGAGGAAGGCGGAGCATTTCTTACTCCCTATTTCCTTCGGGGTTTGATTATATATTTAGCCAATTTTTCGCTCGACCATACCTTCGGGTGTATTGCAAAACATCTGGAGGTTCCAAGGATAGGTTTTTCTGTTTCTGGTTGAAGATCTTGTTGAGTTTTGGGGGACATTTATCTGTATCGCTTCCTACCGCGCCATTACTCTGACGTCATCCCTCTTTTTTTTGAGTGATCATATGTATTCCAAAGAGCCTTCAAGCTGGAGAGAACCCTTCCTGGGGTTCTCTGCCCCTCAGAGGAGAGAGTTCTTTGGGGCATTTCCTCACATCCTCTTTCATTGCATTGTATCGCTGTCTACCTTAACACCTCATGTAGTCACTGCCTGTTTAATTGCATCCCTCCTTATCACAAGCTATACTCGACCTCTTTCCTGATAGACTCTAAACTGCTCAGGGGAGAATTTAAACCTGGTTCATCTTTACAGCCCCACAATGCATATCTAGATCAATACCTTACATGAGGAGCTACTCACTCCAATATGTTATTAAAATGGATGAAACTTATTGAGTAATAAAATCAGTGAAGACCAGAGTTGGCAAAAAGAATACATGAAGAAGCTATGACCCCAAACCATCATACAAAGAATGGAGAGAATTTGGACTTGCTGAGGAAAGAGAAAAATGATGTGAGTAGGGATGACTAGAACCCTAGACCACAGTTCTAAAAAAATTCTCCCTCTTTCTCACAAGCACATATCGAGCCCTGTCTCAAGGATCCTTCAGCTCTAACAAGCCTTCTGAAAAACTCAAACATTTCTGAAGGACGTTATCTCAGGATGCTTAGGTTCGAGGTACATTTGGAATAACCAGTTTTCTGGAAAACCAAGGACAGTTTCAAGTTCTGTATAAGGCCCTGTAGCTTGCCCACCCCCAAAACTTCCATCCAGTTTTGGAATTTAATAATAATAATAATAACAATAATAATAATAAAGTTTGTGTGTGTGTTGAGGAGATGGAGGGAGGTTTAAGATAAAACCTGTTGAATAAATGTGGTTTTTCATATTCTCCAATCTGCAAAATTCATCTTGAATAAGAAAAGTAGATAGAATCGTATCAGGTTCATCTATGTTTTTTTTTTTAGTTTTTATTCCATTGCTTTGAGGGGCGCAAGGAAGAAGAGAGAGAAGCATCGACTTGTTTCACTTAGTTGTCCCATTTAGTTGTGCACTCATTGATTGCTTCTTGTATGTTCCCTGACCAGGGTCAAACCTATGACCTCTGGCATGCTGGCTCAGCGCTTTATCCAGTGAGCCACCTGGCCAGGGCCTCTGATGGAGTCTTTTAAATGAAATTGTTCGGACTTGCAACCAAGGCAAGAAATTCTACATTTAGAATGGAAACATTCATTTTATATAAGATGAGCTATCAACCCCAAAAGAATTACTGATGGTTAAGGAAGGATTCAAACCAATGAGGTTTTTTGTTCAAGTTGATTCCATCCCATGTTTCGATGCCCCTGTGAAGTCTTTATGTAACCCAGGGTGAGTCCCTCCCCACTGCAGGAGGTCCCCGATAAGAGGGGCCACCTGACCCAGGCTGCACACAGAGCGGATGTCCCTGCTTCAGGCCAATTAGGAGGCAGGAACTGTGCTCTCAGGCTCTAGCCTCTGATTATCTGTTTATGTGAAGTTGTCTGGAAGTGGAACCGCTTTGAAAGCTGAGCCGTGTGGAAGCCATTTAAAATCATTGCACTTCTAATTGCAAGTCTTACGGGGCTGTTTTCCTGCAAGGAAAGGGACACATCAGAAGCTGTCAAGGTTCAGAACATTCTGTGGGCAACGGAGGTGGTCTGAATATTTGAAGAACTTTCTGTGTCCAAGATAATCTTGACTGGAAGAGCCAGCATGGGAATTTTAAAGGAAATATGAACTCTGCATACAAAGTCGGAGCACATAAAATACTTACCCAGACCTTACTTTAGAAAATGCATTGATGGGGAGGGGCACTGGGTCAGCATGGGTGGTCAGGGTGGACTGTGGGTCTTGGTGCTGGGAAGAGCTAGGCTAAGTAAATGGGCAAATTACTAAATCTCTCAGAGCCTCGGGTTATTTACCCACAAGCAGTGGGAAATCATTCCTACTTACAGGGGTGTTGTTCTAAAAATTAAATGAAATCATGTATGTAAAGCCACCAGGCCTGGGTTTGGCACATGGCCATTGCTCCACTATGTGACAGCTATTATCTTTTATTATTATTACTATTATTATAAGTCACAATTATACGTTTGGAATAAAAGGTCAGGACAAGTGTACAACATATGATTGGCTTTGCTTAGGCAATACGAGTGTGCAAAAGCCTGGGAAAATTGGATGTGAGAAATGCAATCTCCAACTTTATTTCTATTACATAAATCCCAAAGCTTTTTACTTTTTCCCATCTTCTTTGCAATTCTCAGCACTTCCAGGCAGAGTAGTCCATCTCAGAAATTCAGTGCGAAGCGCAACACTCGGAACTAAGGACTCCAGGGGGACCAGGGGATCGACTTTCATTATCTTACATCAAAGCACATGCCCAGCTCAAGAGCTAACCCAGTACGCTGACCTGTCACAGTGTCACAGGGGCCGGAGTCTGGCCGGGCCGGATGAACATGTGCACTACAGCGGACCCCAGGGAGAAGCAGTCACATGGAAAGGACGTTACTGACCTATGGTCCCAGGTATGACCAGCCCTAGTTTGGAAGATGGCCCATTAGAAGTTTAATGGACTGTAAATAAAATGATTAGTTCAATAGGACTCAGTTGCCTCATCTGATGAAGCTGGAGGCAGCTCCCTGTAAATCCACTGCACCTCATCAGTTGCCCATAAATTTTAGACACGTCGGTTAACACTTATTTTCAAGGCTGGACAAGATATCTTGGCTTACAGTTTGGTAATCCAACCTACATGTGAAAATGGTAGAGATATAAATCAGAGTCAACACTCTGAAGATTTTAACAGCCAGCACAACACGTCAGAAACACTGGTCCAACAGGACCAGTGCGTGTTGGCTGAGTACACTGAATGGGATTAATTTTTCTTCACACTGGCGGTCAGGTACATTAACCAGCGAACACCAGCTTTATGCAAAAACTTGAGTGCCAAGTTTAATCCTGTGTGATTGAGAAAAAGCTGAGCTCCACATCCTTCCAAACTGGGCTTAAATGCAGAACTCCAACAGGCTTGTAATTACATGCAATGCCATGATCAAGCATGACTATAATACCATTTACTGCACAAAGAAGTACTATTGAGTCCTATTCACAAGAGAAAGTGCTACAGATTCCTCTCTCAGTGGGATAGAAAAGAGTACATCACAGCATATGTTTTTCCCATAATTAATTTTTATGAAACCAAGGATAATGCACTTGATTTCTGTATTTTCTTAATGTGCCCTGGGGGAGTTCTAGCAAACCAGGGGAAGCAGGAACAATAATGAGACCCATCAGATTTCAGCAGATGAGTAAACAGAGAATCCCAGTGAAAGAAGAGACCTTGTTTTGGTATCCTTAACTACCCTTTCCCCCACCCCCATCCCCCACCACCACCCCTATTCCCCACCAGGCAAGACCACACAAAATCCACCCCAAACAGATGAGCCTTTCCCGTGTCAAAGTACACTTTCCCTAGGAAAGTACACTTGGTCTTTATCCAAGTGACTGACCCACCTCATTGTCAGAAAACCCTGCCTCCCAGTGAAGCTCTATGTAAAGAGACGGCCAGTCCTTCTGACACCCCAAGGGGCACTTCCAGGCTTCTTCCTCTCTCCAGAGTATGAGCAAGCACTTGGGCCCCTCCCTGACTAAGTTAGCACCTGCAAGGGATCCATGACAGAGCCCAGGGAGCACAGCCCCAGCAGGTGCGAGGGGCAGCGAAGAACACAGCGGCGGGAGGCCCATCGTCACAACACTGCTGCTCTGTTCCCACCCTGCTCCACACACAGGACGGAAAGCCAGCCCTGTGTGGACAAAACAGGGCAACATCCTGCACCTGACAGGCTCAGGGGAGGCCAGCGTGGCAGACCCCACAAACTGGGAGACCGAAAGTAACCACACAGGATGGTCTGAACGTAAACATTTCTAACTAAAAGTGGGTGGTATTGGATAGTCATGTCCTAGGGCTGTAGCTTCCTTGACAAAAACCAAACTTTAACTTACCTACTTGAGCCTGTCTGTGGGCTTTTTGCATGAGATAAGACAGCATTGAAACATCAGAGCAATCTCCTCTTCCAGATCTTTCCACGCACAACCCTTCCAGAGCAAGAGGCCACGGGACCCCTCATGTTACCCTGTTCCCCCATACACCTCTATGTGCCATAAACATTCATTGTTAACTCTGTACCCATGAGCGTAAAACAAAGATATGTCTCTCCATTTTCCTCACTTTGTTTTCCCCATCTCCCTAATCAACCACCAAGAGATTCCATGTAACCCTCCTTCTGTCTCCTCCTTCCATTTTAATGTACAATAGAAGCTGCAAAACGGCCTTTCTGCAGAGCTTTTTCTCGATCCATTGAGATTTTCGCTTCCTGACAATTGTCAGTTTGGCTCAGATAAACTCACAAAAGTTCTCTACAGGTTTGGATGTTTCTCATGTCAAGGCGTAGCATGCAGGACGCAGGTGAGCTCAGCATTCACTGCCTCAGGGAGCCAGAGCCCCGGGCACGGTCTCCTCCCCAAGCCTTCTAGGACAGTAAGGCAGTCCCCAGGTTGCAAATGAGACAGATTCTGTAGGTTTGAAAATGTTTAAGTATTTATATGCAGAGAAAGGTAAAAATAAATACGGTGTCAAGACAAACCTCTAAGTTGCATTTAATAGGTAGGTAAATATCCTGTTCCAACTTACATAAAATTCAACTTAAAAACAAACCTACAGAACCCATCCCGTTTGTAATCCAGGGACTGCCGGTGTTTGTTTCTCCTCCCAGATCCTGATCCCAAAATGTCTGACCACATCCCCTTTTCTGGAAAATGAAACTACCCATCACCTTTCTCAGTATCTACAGGAGTCGCAGATTTCTTCGTGGGGGTGGGGTAGGGTATGTTTTCAATATTTCAAAGATTTAGTGTTCGTAAGACAAACAAGGTATTTCTCTGACCTTCTCTTGCTAGAACAGAGAGAAAGCACAGATTTAATCTCCAGTAAAGCATACTGCTGCATACACACGTGGTGCGCATGTTTTTAATTCTCTTTGTAGTGGATGCAGAGTGACCCTGATGAGTCCTCCCCGTGCAATCCTTGAACATGTTGTAGAAAACCTTCCCGTTATTCTTTTCTCTCAACTTAGAACCTACTTCCTTTGTTCACAGCTGGCTAATTCAGATAAAATCTCACTAGAGAAAATACAATTAAATACATGTTTTACATAAAGTAATTAGTTTCTTTTTATTATGAAATGCCAATTGGAAAACAGTAAATTGTTATTTCAGCAGCTTAATAGTCACACCAACTCTGGGTGTGTATCTCATTTAAAATTGGTAACAATTTACTAATGCACTGATTGCCCTGAAGAGTATACAAGGTTGTTCCGGACTGTTCCTTGTAATTGTTGGTCCTTTATACACAGTATTTGAAAATTAAAAATACAGCGGTACTTATAGGATATGTGTCTACACCAAAGAAATTCAATCTAATCCCAGAAGAGGGGCTCTTTTCAGGGCAGAAATACCGAATTTAGTGAAACCACTAAGCCTGGACACCACTTTTGATTCCCCAAGTCAGTCCATCTCCCCTTCTCCTTACTGAATACTCTCTGACAATCTGTGGACTTTAAAATTGAGATTCCAAATGGGAAATATGACACCCAGAAGATAGCAGTAAACATAACAAGATCTGCTCCCAGCTCCCTGAATTTGGGCACTAACACTGCAGTCTCCTTGTCCAGTTTGCAGCTGTCCTTCACCCCTGACCTCGGCCTCCGTGTTTCTCTTTGGAAGCCAAACCCTGTGCACAGTTGAACCCCTCCTGCTAAACACCAGCATAGAGCCAGGCACACAAGCTTAGAGGAACCAGATGGTAGGTTTAAGCTACATTAGGCTCATCAGTGGAGTATCTCAGACCTACTGAGTCAGAATTTCCAAAAGCAAATACCTAGCAATCTGCATTTAACAAGCGGCTCAGGCTGAAGGGTGAGCGCTGGGAAGGGCAGGACAGGAGGCTGCGATGCCATGGTTGAAAGGTTTCCTGCAGATGTCTAGGCGGAAGGTCCCTGGGCAACTGAGTTCTGATTACATTTCCTTGTCTGACCACAGTGTGAGGCCATACTGCTGCGAGTGGCAGTGTGGGGTCTACTTTAAGGGATGGGTCCCCCACAAAGCCAGCGATCCCAGAACAGGACATTTAAGCTCAGTAGGCCGGCTTGAATAACTCCTCCTGTGCACATAGCTCTGTTTGGCTGAACTCTAAGTAATGCAGAGTCTCTGGCGGTGCTCCCAAGTCATGCAGTGTGGAAGAATTGTCTTTGACTAGGGCCACCAGCTGGGGGCTGCAGCCACAGCTGGCCACCTGTTTAAGTAGCCCTCTGGGTGTAACCCCCTTCGCTGTCCCCAACAAACCTGTGCTGGTGTTCAAATCACACACCAGTCTGGTCTCAGCCGCGCTCTAGGGAAAGAGCTGTGTCTTCTCTGGGTAGTCGGGGGTAGAGCCCAGGGGCTGGTAGTGAAGACAGCAGCAAACAGCCTCCCAAGAGGAAGACAAACCTCTGGAGACCAGCAGGGAACTGGCCGCTTCAGGAGTCCTTCCCTCCATGGAGCGCGCCTCCTCCTGATAAACTTGGGATGTGAATGAATGAAAAGGGAATAATCTAGAAAAGAACAGGCTGGCATGGGGGTAGAACCCTGAAACAGAAGATCTGTGTGACTGTCTAAAACACTCCCAACCCAAGAAGAGATGATTTGAAGCCATTGAGAAAAAGTGAGATCTCACCTCCCACAGAGAATTCCCAGAAGGGAAGAAGAGAGGTTGAGAGGGAGCAGAACAGAAGGAATTACTACACTGAGACTGAAGAAACAAGCAGCGCACGGAGCCCCAACTTCCCACCAGGGAGGACCCACAAACGAGCATCGAGGCTGACGGAGCCTGGTAGCTTCACCCACACGGGGAGCATGGCGGCTCCCATGGCACGAGTCAGAGGGGTGACTTTTCTACCCCAAATACTTCTGACTTCCTAAGGACCAACAGTGTCAACAGCTAAATGGAACTGACCTTAAACAAAACTTATAGCAAGCAGTTTAGCTGGTGCCGGGGCAAGAGCAGGGAGATGGGTTATCGGGGTCCTGACCAGTCCTCGGTGGGGCTACCCAGGAAGGATCTCCCTGGCACGGGCCGCCCCAGCATGACAACCCAGAGTTAACGTGGTGCCTTCAACAGCAGGAAGGTATGGGGAGACTGGGCCACCAGCAGCGGCCGGCCTCGAGCAATGAATGGCCTCACGGGCCACAAAGCCCAGACGTGAACCTCAGATGCCCACAGGAGAGTATCCCCGAGACAGGAGGTAGGCACAGCCCACCGGAAGGCAGACCCGGAGGCAGGTACTGGGCTGTGGTTTTCGGCTTCGCTCTGGCATCGGCTCAGTGGCAGCCATGGAAACACCCTTGCAGACTTCCAACTCCAGGATACATAACTCACCACAGGCCCCAGCTGCTGCACTCGGAAAGACTGCGCCACTTTGGCACCGAAGCCGCGCTGCCCACGGGCTGCTCCCTCATGACTCCGTGCTGCAGGTGCGCGGAGGCAGGCCCGTGGCTGGCTGGTGGCCGGCTGGGGTCCAAGACTCCCCGCACCGTTGCTGAACCTTCCTCTGCCTGCATGGCCGCCAAGGGTGTTACTACCCCATCTTCCTTCCCTCCCTCCCCCACTCAACTCAGACTTGCATCAGCATGAGAGTTCTGCCAGACTATCTAGCTCTGCCCCCCCCCCATTTTCTCCTGAATAGGCATTTATTTCCCTTAATAAAATTGCTGCCTGTTTAATCCTGTCTCTGTGTCTGCTTTCCCCAGGACCCAGATGAACACTGCTCTCAAGAAAGGAGAGACAGTTATATAACTTACAAAGTCAGGTTTCATATATCTCATGGTGTACCACCTCATGGGTATATAAATGTCTAATCGCGGTGTTGAATACACTTGAAACTATTATACTGTAGGTCGATTATAATTGAAAAGTAAATTTAAAAAAGAAAGGGGACACAACAGTTGTATATTTAGAACCAGGGACCCTTGGTTCCCTCATTCTTTGATCCCTCAGAAATCTGTGGAGTGCTCACTGTGTGCCTGGTGCTATTAGGTGTGGGGGTACCAGGACAGCGCCCCCAGGAGGAGGCAGGTGTGAAAAAGAAGCTCCAAGTCAGGTCAGAACCCACCCGTCCGATCAGAACCCTGGCCACAGCCAAGAGCCCAGCACGGCTCCCCTTCAGAGCCTACGGGTCAGAAGACAGAAGACCATGGCTAATACCATCCCCTCCAGGGAGTAGTCTGCACCTTGAGTGGAACAGCATGTATGTGGAAGCCACCTAAGCAGCTGGAGGGGCAGGACCCATGTACAGGTCAGGCAGAAGAGGAGGCGGAAGGATTAGAAAACCTACAGGAAATACCGTATTTTTCGCTTCATAAGACGCACTTTTTTTCCCCAAAAGTGGAGAGGGAAATGCCTGTGCATCTTATGGAGCGAATGTTCATTTTTTTTAGCTGCTGCAGATTCCTGGACAACTAGAAGAGTTATTTGAACACTAAAGTCTCTTCTCGTTTGTTAATAACAGTGCTAACAGTTGTTAATACTGCTGTTGAGTTTACACTGTTGAAATATTATTGTGGTATATTTTATTAAATATTTTAACACACCATTTGGTTCATAATATTTTTTTTTCTTATTTTCCTCCTTAAAAACCCTAGGTGCGCCCTGGCCGGTTGGCTCAGCGGTAGAGCGTCGGCCTAGCGTGCGGAGGACCCGGGTTCGATTCCCGGCCAGGGCACATAGGAGAAGCGCCCATTTGCTTCTCCACCCCTCCGCCACGCTTTCCTCTCTGTCTCTCTCTTCCCCTCCCGCAGCCAAGGCTCCATTGGAGCAAAGATGGCCCGGGCGCTGGGGATGGCTCTGTGGCCTCTGCCCCAGGCGCTAGAGTGGCTCTGGTCGCAACATGGCGACGCCCAGGATGGGCAGAGCATCGCCCCCTGGTGGGCAGAGCGTCGCCCCATGGTGGGCGTGCCGGGTGGATCCCGGTCGGGCGCATGCGGGAGTCTGTCTGACTGTCTCTCCCTGTTTCCAGCTTCAGAAAAACGTAAAAAAAAAAAAAAACCCTAGGTGCATCTTATGGAGTGAAAAATATGGTAGATCCCAGCACAAACCCAAATGCAAAATCAAATCAAAATGAAACGGTTTACTTACAACAGGCCTTCATCAGGAAAGCCCAGGAAGTCACTGTCAATCAGGTGCTCTTGTTGAAAATTTTTTTTAAATCAATTTGGACTCTTAATGAAAATGAATCCTGTGGGATGAGAAAATGTGAACCATCAATTGTCTCCTAATCACGGCTAACGAGAATTCTCATGCTTAGACCTGACTGAGGATTAAGATGCTGGCGGCAAGTTGATTAAATGAAATCATTGTAATAATGCACTCAGCTAACCCTGCAAACTCCGCTCTGGGGTTTGTGGTGGGTACCATTTAACTAAAAGCATGGAGCTGATGGGCCTTGAGAATCAGGCTAATCTGCCTTTTCATTGTGATCTAAGGGGTGTGACTGAAAGGAATTTCACCATGATCTGAGGATAAGGTGGATTAGATGAGTGACAGACAGCACAGGGGTCTCCTTATCCCATCAAGAGAATCAAGGGGCCTAAACTGTTAAATCTCCATATCTGTCACTAAATGGCTAAACACGCCTGAGGACAGGGTAGCAGGAGAGTTAGCAGAGAAAAATGTGAGGATTAAGCCAACCTCATGAAGCGGACTTCACCCTGCAGTGCAGTTGGCTCAAAGAGATGTTAGAGCCAAAGGAATTTCTGAAGCTCTTCTTCTGGTTGGGGGATTATTGCTAACAGAGCCTGCTCCAGTCACCCTGCTCTCTGCAGCTCGCCCCCTTTCCTTCCCATTCCCTGAAATGCCTTCTACATCTCTTTTTTAATGTGCCAATTCAATGACCTGCTAAGGGGAGGGGAAGAAAGGGCAGCTGCTAAATGTCCCATGTAGTCACCCTTTATGCATTACTACCTACCCAACACAAAGAGGGTGTGGGGATAAATTGCTAAGGACAGTCTGAATTGAATTTGTCCTACACCACAACCACCTTTAAATATCCTCAAACACTTAGTGCAGACCTGCCCTACCTGGGCTGTGTCCCCTGTGCATTGGAGGAAGGAAAGAAGGGAGGGAGGGGGGAAGGAAGGAGGAAGGGTGGTTTCCAGCAGAAAGTGAAGTCAGGATAAGGAGAAATTGCTCCCAAGAGGTAGCATGAAGGAGAACAGGGAAGACCAAGGGGGTGTGGGGTCATGGGTCAACAGAGGCAGAGGCAAAAAATACTATATTAGAGTAAAGTGACCTCTAAAACATATTTAATATGTACAAAGGAAGAAGGCAAATACCTGGGTAACTTGTATACACTGCTTTTGTATCTTTTTTTAAAAGTAATGCTATAGCATGCACAATCAAAATGAAGGCTGGTTTGATGATAACATAGGCTTACCCAGTACTTTCCTTACATTCTGGTTTGTACTTTCCAGAAACATCTGGCCTTTCCAATTATCCTCAATATAGTTTCTAAATACAATAAGGGTTGCCCCTGACCAGGCAGTGGTGCAGTGGATAGAGCATTGGTCTGGGATGCAGAGGACCCAGGTTTGAAACCCCAAGGTCTCCGGCTTGAGCGTGGGCTCACCAGCTTGATCATGGGGTCGCTGGCCTGAGCATGGGATCATAGACATGACCCCATGGTCGTTGGCTTGAACCCAAAGGTCACTGGTTTGAGCCCAAAGGTCGCTGGCTTGAAGCCCAGGGTTGCTAGCTTGGGCCCAAAGTCACTGGCTGGAGCAAGGGGTCACTTGCTTTGCAGTAGCTCTCTGGTCAAGGCACATGTTGAGCAGATAAAATGTATTATGCTCACTTTGTTAAAAATGGCGCTGCCCATGTGAGGCCGTTGCCCAGGTGATATTAATGTGTGTCTCTGTGGGCAGGTAGAATCCTTGTAGCCTGGTACTTGGTTTTGTGATTAAGCCTTTCCCACCCGTTTTGATGTGGGGCGATACAATCCAATCATGCCTCAGAGAAGTGTCTTTGTATTAGAGACTTCCCTATTTTGTATATTGGATTAAAGTTTTGGAATCTACACTATAAAATGGGGGCAGAATGAGAGCTTGCTCTCTTGGTTCCTGGGATGATTAGCATGAGAGAGCAGAGGGAGCAAAGCAGAGAGCAGCGGAAAGAGGCCATGTGGCCAGGAGAAGCAGCCAAGATGGTGGAGTGCTGAGTGAGATGCCAGTTTGTGTAGAGTTTGTATCTGGGATAAGGAAGGAGATGGGGAACTGAGGAGAATAAGGCTGGTGAGCTAGAAACCTTTGATTCTAGGAAACTCGGATAAGTCAGTGGCTTTGTGAGCACTGAATGTGAGTGGGTTTTGGAGCCCAGTGTGTATTTTTACTTGCCCCCCGGGTGCAAGCTAGGATTAAAGACTGGCCCACCAGTTTTTGGCTCCATTGTTTCTTTACCGACTGTCCGAATCCAATGCGAACCTGCATGTGCCAGAAGGAGGCTGCTGTGATAGTGATGGCCCTGGCCGTGACTACTGGCTTTACAGCACATATGAGAAAGCAATCAGTAAACAACTAAGGTGTGCAGTGAAGAATTGATGCTTCTCATCTCTCTCACTTCCTGTCTGTCTGTCCCTCTCTCTGTCTCTGTCACTGATAAATAAATAAATAAATAAATGTTGCTAAAATGCCAAAGCATAAAAATTGAGACAACCTGATGTGAGAGCAGAGTCTTCAAGGCACTGTAATCTTAAAAGTGGAAAGTTTTACTGTGAAAAATCAAAGGGCAAACAGCCAACACAGCCTCACACAAGGGACCAAGGCTCAGAGAGGATAGGCGTCTCACAGAAGGTCCCACGGCAAAGAAGAGGCTGCAGGAGCCAGTTCTCCAGCCATGAAGTGCTGGGTTCTTCCCTGTCGTCTGGCCTGAGGGTGTGTCCTTGCCCATCCTCCAAAATAAAATGACTCACTTTTCAAGTTCGCAATATTTTGACACTAGAACTTCCATAGGACAGTACAGCCTTGTCTAGTTGTTTGTTTGTTTTTTAACCAAACTGTTTTCCCCAAGAAGTCTGTTCTAATTCTCTCCTTTGCCCCTCCCACCTCCACACTTGATTCGAGCCCCTGAGTTTATTTAGTCGTGTGGTTGGAGTGAAGAGAGTGTAAGAGCGTCTCTAATAAGCGTAAGCCTGGCCAGCTGCTAAATCCTTTTCAAGAATTGAAGCTTTTGCTGTCTCATCACTTTTCAGTCAAATTACAGGGAATGGTGTTTTGGATGATTAGGTCTGTGATGAAACGGGTTATAGAAGCTACTTCAGAACCCACAGTGGTTACCACTTAAATCAGAACACGAAGACCTGCCAAAGATACTCTATCTAAAACGATTGCAACTCGTCACAGTCTGCTGCACATGTCAATATGCCCTTCTTCGCAAAACTAATCAATAACTAAAGAGAAAAAAAGCAATCTTGGTAAAAATTTTATTTGGCAATCTTTGGCTGGATAAAATACTGCTTCAGTTCTGCAAATTTCAGTTGTATTTGTCAGCCTTAATTAGCTGATCTTTGTTCTACGTAAAAGCTGTCCTCTGAACTATTTTTGTACTATTTACTTTTGAAATTGAATTTCTTCATTCCCAAGTGTGCCAAGGATGCTAGTGTAGACAGTCCAAGCTCATGCAGCATAAAGTGGAGTTAGTATTTGATAACAGTCTGATTTAGTGTGATCATCAGAGAACATCAAATTAGTTCTTTCAGTCCCAAATGCCCATCTTGGGGTCTGAGAGATCCCTCGTAGCTCTGAAGATAAATCATACTAACTGGATAATAGCCACACTTTCAGTGCCCTGTGTCTGCACAGACATCACCTAATTGTTGTTAACAGGCAGGAGCTATTATTAATGAGTCATGATATGCTTTTGTATTAACCCATATCTTACTTTATGCAAAACTTCCCAAGAAAAATTTACATGCTATGATGTTGATGACAATAACAAAAGAAAAAACTTAGTTTGGATGGTGTTTTCCTCCATCATAATATCAATATATTTTTCTAATTCACCATCTGAGGAGAGCTAAAACAGGTACAGTATTTACAGAATGGACAGGAACTCTCTCCATAATCCTAGAGGCCACTGTTGGCTCCCCTCTGTGTATTCCTCTGTCTGATAGTGAGACAAAGGTGTAAAGGCCTTCGCAACAAGAAGGTAACTTCAGTCCACAGCATGATTCAGCAATGCCACAGACTATAACAGAATTTATTACAGGGTAATTTACTTACGCAGGGATGTAGGGTCAGAGCAGACAGACAGCTCAGCAGCTCTGTGCAAGTTATTCTCTGCTACAGACTCCTGTTACAGTTCTTTCTTTTTCAACTACAGTTGACACTCGATATTATATTAGTTTCAGGTGTACAACATAGTGGTTAAACATTTTTATAACTAACAAAGTGTTCCCCCCGATATTCCAGTACCCACCAGACGCCACACATAGTTATTACAATATTATTGATCATATTCCTTATGTTGTCCTTTACATCCCTATGACTATTTTGTGACTCCAAATTTGTACTTCTTAATCTCTTCACCTTTTTCACCCAGTCCCCTACCCCACCCCCCTCTGGCCACCCTCAGTCTGTTCTCTGTATCCACGAGTTTGCTTTTGTTGTGTTCTTTTATTTTATTTTTTTAGATTCCACAGTTCAGTGAAGTCATATGGTACTTGTCTTTCTCTGTATGACTTACTTCACTTTAGCATAATATCCTCTAGGTCTATCCAGGCCTTTGCAAATGGTAAGATTTCATTCTTTTTTTATGGTTAATTGTCCATTGTATACATGTACCACATTTTTTTATCCAAATGCCTATCAATGGACATCATTAATCATCAAATAATTCAAATTAAAATCATGATGAGATATCACCTCACACCTGTTGGGATGGCACTCATCCATACACAAACAAGTATCAGTGACGATGTAGTGAAAGGGAAGCCTCATGCACTGTCGGTGGAACTGGAAATTGGTGCAGCCCTTGTGGAAAACAGTATGGAGGTTCCTTAAAATATTAAAAATAGCAGTATCATGTGACCCAGAAATCCCACTTCCGGGTATTTACCTAAAGAAATTCAAAACACTAATTTGGAAAGATATGCCTAGAAGTGAAGTGGGGGCAGGGAGAGAAGTAAAGAGGGACAGATATATGGTGACGGGAAAATGATTTGACTCTGGGCCCTGGCCGGTTGGCTCAGCGGTAGAGCATCGGCCTGGTGTGCGGGGGACCCGGTTTCGATTCCTGGGCACATAGAAGAAGCGCCCATTTGCTTCTCCACTCCCCCCCCCTCCTTCCTCTCTGTCTCTCTCTTCCCCTCCCGCAGCCAAGGCTCCATTGGAGCAAAGATGGCCCGGGCGCTGGGGATGGCTCCTTGGCCTCTGCCCCAGGCGCTAGAGTGGCTCTGGTTGAGGCAGAGCGACCCCCCGGAGGGGCAGAGCGTGGCCCCTGGTGGGCGTGCCGGGTGGATCCCGGTCGGGCACATGCGGGAGTCTGTCTGACTGTCTCTCCCTGTTTCCAGCTTCAGAAAAATACAAATAAATAAAAAAGAAAATGATTTGACTCTGGGTGATGAGCACACAATGCAATCAGCAGTTCCAATGCTATAGAGATGTTCACCTGGGACCTATGTGCTCTTATTGATCAAGGTCAATGTCACCCCATTAAATTTAATTTTCTAATTTTTTTAAAAAAGAAAAGATATGTGTGCCCCTATGTTCACTGCAGCATTATTTACAATAGCCAAGACATGGCACTGCACTTTTTTAATAGTTAACTCAGGTAATAATGATCAACAAGGCAAAGGGACAGTGAATGAAGTATCACCAGAGACCGCAGTCCTGATGGTCTTATGATAGATAATTGTTCACAATCAATACTGTCACCAGCTCAACATTTATTTTAGTTGTCATGCAATTCCGGTGTTGCTAACCAAAACATTTATGACTATATTTTAAGGAACACAGATAATCATTAACTAGAAGGCTTCGATATGCTTGCTAAGAACAGTGTGAGGTTGGTCAAAGGTCACAACGTGCAACTTAAAAGTGAAATGAAATCCAGGACCCAGAGATGGAGCTGGTTTTGTGCTCATCTACATCCCGTCCCGCCCAGCACTCCGATCCCCTTCCCCACCGACACCCACAGAAACAGAGTCAAAGACAACTGCCGTCTACTTCCTTTCCACCTGAACTGTTAACACCCCTCCACGGCGTTTATCTCCTGCCCTGAGTTCACTGCAGATCGGGCGTAATGACAAGTGTAGGAAATACAAGTAAACGCCTTTAATACCAGTTCCCAGAGGCAGTGACATCCTGGAGAGAAGTGAACTAGCTAACATCCCAAACTGGAATAGACCTTCCCCTTCTCCAGCTGCCCATGGATGACTAAAAATCGGGGAAATCTCTAGAAGTATGAAGTAGCTAATAAACGTGGGTGTGCTCTGTAAATGATAAAGCACATCAATGCTTATTGTCATTCTCACTTTGGTCAATGGAAATGCAACAGCTCTGAAAGGCTGCTTTGTGATGAACAACATCACACTGGCAGGAGCCGGGGAAACGGCCGCCTCTGGCCTCTCCCTGCTAATGGGACGGCTCTTCCCAGGAAAGGCCTCAGATCGCAGAGAAGTCCTGTTTTCCCTCCGGACTTCCTCTGCTGGCTGGCTGACTTTGGTGATTTGCGGGGCTCTTTGTGACTGAGCCTCATCCAGAATAAAAGGAAAGGCCCTGGCAGAATAGCTCAGTTGGTCGAGCATCTTCCAGAAGCACCAAGGTTGCCGATTCGATCTCCAAAGTCAGGATCGAACAGATGCATGTTCTTGTCTCTCTCTCCTCGCTAAAATTAATAAACATTTAAAGCAATATTATATAAATATTTTTTTTAAATAATGAAAGGAAAGGTGGTATTTTCAAGTCTACAGATTGAAGAGGGAAAGCCCCCAAATTCTTACATGTGACCCCTAAGAGGGTAGTAGGAATGTGCCAGTGGTGTGCAAATAATCTTTAACAATGTCTCACTGGGTAGGGGGTGGGGGGGATGGGACGTGTGCAGATGTAGATATACTACTTATATAAGTTTAATATAAATTTTCCCTATACAAAAGATGTATGACACCAAATTATCAATAATAACAAGTTGTGCAATACTCTGTTATAAATACTAAATAGCCAATGGACTCTCACAATGCTATGTAGATTTTTGCCAAATTCTTGTATCCATAGTCAACAATAGTTGCAACTGACCAACAAGTACAGCTACTACTTGAGTGTTGGTTGATATTTTCCTTTATATTAACAACTGAAAGGAATGTGAAATAATAAAAACATGTCAGAATTTCAATTGCTCACCAACAATGTAAGTGACTTCTTTGCTGAGTCAGACAATAGTTACAAATATCAGGAGAATTTCCTCAAATCGATGTGACAGGTATAGACATGACATGCTTTTTAAGTTTAATAGGCATTATTCACATTTTCTTCATGACCTTCTCACGTCGAAGCAACCAACAAAACAATAAGCCGAGGCTGCTGTGTGGCATGTGCAGATTGTCAGGGTGTAAATGCTCCCACCTGGGCTGATTCCAAGCTTTTAACATGATGCCATGGGTGCAGTTGAGAAGAAATGCACAGTAGCACACCGTGACGGAATATTTCCATCATATGGATAAAATACGTATCAATAACCTCAAGATCACAGAGAATGGTAAAATGTAAAATAAGTGGATGTGATGAGTTTTATGTATTTACTACCTTTCAATATAATTTATTTATTTATAAAATTATACAATTTAATTTTTAATAATGGCTGCACTTAACAACTGGCTTGCAAGATTCCTGAAATTCTGATGACCAGCTAGCCTGGCAAACAGGCAGGTGTGAGCCAGCTCTGTGCGCCCCTGGAGTGTGCCCAAACGTACCTGTGAGGGCTGCCCTTTTCGAGAAGCTGGGCACGTGAGAAATTCCTGTGCCTGGGGTTTAGGTCTTAGGTGAGTTGCCTATGGTGAAATATTAAAAAGTAGATAGTGTATTGGCCTCTGCCCCCAGTTCCTGGCACAGAGCTCTATAAAATATTGTCATCTCCTAAGTGAAAAGAGTACTAGGTAGAGTTCACGGCTCAGATATGGGCTTGGCATGTAACTGGCTTTGGTGAAGGGACTGTTAGCAAATGTGACACAAGCAGAGGCTTGATAAGAACTTGCACAGGTACTTGATGATTACTTCCCGACTTGCTGATAGGACCTCTCTGGCCATCATGTGAACTGCCCACTGGATAATGAGAGACAGGTGACCATCTCCCAGTTGTCATCTTACATACTGTGACACAGGTGAGTGAAGCCATCCTAGACTATCTAGTCCCAGCTAAGAACAGAAGAACCACCTATCTGACCCACCGAATCATGAGCAAATGAAATGGTTTTTGTCTTGAACCACCAAATGTCGGGGCTGTTGTGCAGCAACAATTAAGTGACACAATTCTGGTTACATCTAAATAAAAATATTCATTCATTTAAACAAGATCTATGAGATACTAAGTGACTCTTGACCTCAATTGCTCATAATCTTTTAAGTGTGAGAGACAAGTCACAGTAAAGTTCAGCATAAGAGTTGCCAATATGTTAGGGTGGTATTAACCATGAGTCATTTTTTTTAACGTTCAATTAATATTTGACTGGTTTGTACACACATTGTTTTAAATTAAACTTAAAAGGAGGGACTTACAACTATTGAACCATTGTGGGCCCAGAGTAGAAGCTTCTGGAGACAGGAAAATGTCAAGTCTTCCCACATCTACCCTCCTGCATCTGAAGGAGAGAGCTAGCCCTGGCCGGTTGGCTCAGCGGTAGAGCATCGGCCTGGCGTGCAGGGGACCCAGGTTCGATTCCCGGCCAGGGCACATAGGAGAAGCGCCCATTTGCTTCCCCACCCCCCCTCCTTCCTCTCTGTCTCTCACTTCCCCTCCTGCAGCCAAGGCTCCATTGGAGCAAAGATGGCCTGGGCGCTGGGGATGGCTCCTTGGCCTCTGCCCCAGGCGCTAGAGTGGCTCTGGTCGCTGCAGAGCGATGCCCCGGAAGGGCAGAGCATCGCCCCCTGGTGGGCAGAGCATCGCCCCTGGTGGGCGTGCCGGGTGAATGCCGGTTGGGCGCATGCGGGAGTCTGTCTGACTGTCTCTCCCCGTTTCCAGCTTCAGAAAAATACAAAAAAAAAAAAAAAGGAGAAAGCTAGCCTAGCCAAATCGTATCCATTACCTTGAACAACCCCATAGCAAAGTCAGGACTTCTGGATTTACCCAAAGCTATCTGCATCATCATTCCAATTAAACATATGGCTGAGGAATCTAATGAAGAAGGCTTGTGTGATGGCCATGGAATCAATAAAGTCTTTCTGGATTTATCAATTTAGTGTTCTCCATGCAGTAGAATTGATTTACGTCCTCTGACTTATTTTGATAACTCAATGATAACTCCACTATTTCTAAATTAATGTCATCTTTTCTTTAGGCCAAAATTTTTTCTAGGCAAGGAAAAAAATCTTACGTCAAGCCAAACCGATTCTGCTAAGTGACTCCGTGGCTAACAGGATGCCATAAATCAAAGGGAAGCACGTATTACTATAATTGTAAATCAATAAATCAACCTTGGCATGGAAAAGTACAACAGCATTTATTTGTCAGAATTGTGATTGCAAAATGCATGGCCTCTTCCCTGTCAAAATGAATATCTTCCCATAGAAACCCTATTGTTTGACACGCAGTTTCATAAGTGCAATAGATTGTTTTAAAACTACATTAATTTTTATCTCTCACATCATAACCTCCCAGATTGTGTGCAAAAGGTAGGTTCCAATTCCTAATTAGCATAGTTTTATTAAATAAGATAAACCATCATCTTTGTGCAAGAAATATTTATCTTAGGCATACATAAGCAAGCAATTAATCAATGTCATGCAAATGGGTATATTTGTAAATACTTTTAAAAAGAAAAATTTTCTTTTCCAACCAGTTCTATAAACCAGAAGGAAAAACAGAGAAATTTTTCAATAAAGGTAAATCAGAATGGATAGTCCAATCAGTCTCCCGGGCCAGCCAAGCCCACCTCTCTCATCTCTCTGAGACTGACCCAGTTCTCTTCATCAGCACAACCACCATCTGGTCCGAGAAAGCATCACTGCTTATTGGACTGTTACAACACCTCCTAACTTCTCTCCCCACCACTTTTGCTTTTCCCAATTTATTTTCTCTATTGCATCTAGAGGGTGGTTTTTTATTATTTCAAAAATGCGGCCTGACCTGTGGTGGCACAGTGGTAAAGCGTCGACCTGGGATGCTGAGGTTGCGGGTTCAAAACCCTGGGCTTGCCCGGTCAAGGCATATATGGGAGTTGATGCTTTCTTCTCCTCCCCCCTTCTCTCTCTCTCTAAAATGAATAAAATCTTTAAAAAGTTAAAAAAAAAAAAATGTGAAGCTAATCGTGACATTACTGCCTACATCATTCCCATGACTTTCAGAACAAAGAAAACTAGGAGACCCTGCCCTCTTCTCCCCCTTCTTCTGCCCCTGCTCCACTCCAACCAGGCTGGTCTTCTCTCAACATCTCCAACATGCCCCTCAGGTGCCCCTGGCCCGTCTGTCTACGTGCACCTCCACCCTCTCTCTGCCAAGCCAATCCCCACCATCCTAGAGCTCTGGCTCAAGTACCACATTCCCAGAAGAGCTCCCCGAGCCCCCGAATGGATCTGACCCTGCCACATGCTTCCTTCAGCAACCTTACCTCTCCTTTCCAGCCCTTTGCGGTTCTCATACTCCCTGCCTTCCCTGTTGGACTGGAGCTCCCGAGGATGGGGACAACGTGGGCTCACCCTCCACTCCTCTGTCCCTACTTGGCACAGACTGCTGCTCAGCCCGTGTTTGATGATTCGTGCCTAGAACGGGCAGACCAGCAGGCACAGGGGCCTGAAGAGCAGGGGCAGACACTGGGGGGGGGGGGCGGATAACTAAATCCGAGCACCGTGGGGCACTGTGGGGCCGGGGGCGGGGGGCCGGGGGGCCAGGCCAGCAGGCTGTATCTCAGGTGTTACTGCTACCATGGAGCCACTTTCCTAACTAAACTGTTTATTTGCAAAGAACTTCAGACCAACATAAAAGTGGCAAAAATATTACAAAATGAACCCCCATATACTTTTCACCCAGATTCACCCTTCATTCATCTAAGTCAGCGGTCGGCAAACTCATTAGTCAACAGAGCCAAATATCAACAGTACAACATTGAAATTTCTTTTGAGAGCCAAACTTTTTAAACTTAAACTATAATATATAGGTAGGTACCTTGTTATTAACTTAATTAGGGTACTCCTAAGCTGGCCAAAGAGCCGCACTCAAGGGGCCAAGCTCATAGGGCTCGCGAGCCGCGGTTTGCCAACCACTGGTCTAAGTCATTGTTAACATGTTGCCGTTTCTCTTTATCTTTCCTCAGTTGTGTATGTGCCCCATTATATTTGCACGATTATAAACATTATGTATTTTTTCTGAAGCATTTGAAATGTGCCAACACGTGACCATGACCCTACATCACAATGGATGCATCTTCCCAGTATAAGGATTTTCTCTTCCATAATCACAGAGGCAGTTATCAAAGTAAAAAAAAAGTTATTCATTGATACAACATTATTATCTAATTATAATCCATATCCAAAATTTATCAACTTAATTCATGTACTTAACATCTCACACTGCTTTTTGGACTGACTGAGAGCAGCTAAAAGCGTAGACTAGTCTGCTGAGCAGAGCCTTGTCTCCGAAGTTCTCCAGAGCAGCGAATTATGAAAACCCATAGAACCAAAGCAGGGGAAGTTTCAGGTAAAAAAAAAAAAAATCCCTGGGTTTTCCCTGACCAGAAGCAACTCACATTCTAGCACAATTCCAGGATTCATCTGGCCTCTTGAAAATCCTCCAAAGATAACCTCCATGGGCTTATAAAACTCTTCAAATCCGATCAAATCCATCACTAGCGCACCGCTAGGTGGGTCGACAGCAGAGCACAGCTCACTCCCAAATGTGCGTTCCACCTCTCCCGACTGGGCCAAAGTGAGGCACGGAAAGCAAGTTAGGAACAGCGGGGACAGCAGCTGGTCCTGGGACAAGTACAGCCCGGGGACACCTGGCAGGTTAAATGGCCCATGAGAGGCAGTTCCCACTCGAAAGGGCAATTTAAACTATTTATGATTGGTGATGGGCCCTGAATTAGTGATAACTTCCTAAGGAAAAGATCTTGAAATGATCACAGAGAGAGTCCTGAAGACGGCTGCTCAGTGCTCACTGGAGGTCACGGAGGAGAACAAGCTATTAATCTGTATTAAGGAGCAGAGGACACCGTGGTAATGGTGTGCTCGTATGTAATACAAATGCCGACGGCTTGACCTTGACTGCCATTCAATTCTGGGCACTTTATCTCAACAGGAAATAGAAGAGGCCACAGGAGGGCCACGGGATGATTAGAGTGTCGGGGAGGGCTCCAAACCACTAAATAAGGAAACCTGCAATTATATATAGTCAGCTAATTAGGAAGAAGAAAGGTGAAAATGGACAGAGGTGGGATGTGGGAAGAAAAGGATTTGGAGGTGACTGAGTGAGGCCCCAAAGGTTCTAAATTGGACTTTTATAAAACATCCGCAAGGTCGCTTTTCAAAGAGAATTTTCAGTAGAGCAAAAAATATGCTGAGGAAACAAAAGGCTGACTCGGCCAAGCAGTTCCAAACACCTAAATAAATATATGCCTGTTTGGAATCGACCTCCCCCCCCCAAAAAAAATGTAACCACTTATGAATTGTGGTTTATTTAGAAAATCGGAGAGAACAGTGTTCTGATTCCAGTCATTTATGGTTAGCCGAAGAATTGCCCTCTGCCAGAAAGAGTTGGTGGAACGGTCACTCTAACACAAGGGCCAGCAAACTCCGGCCCGCAGGCCAATTCCAGCCTGTTGCTTGTTTTCATGCCATCAGCAAGCTAAGTAAGAACAATGTGCACATTTTAAGAGAGTTGCAAAAAATCAAAAGAGGAATGATATTTTTATGACATATGGAAATTCTATGAAATTCAGTGTTTTCTCATTCAGGAAGCTTCACTGGAACACAGGCATCCCTATTCGTTTCTGTGTTGCCATGGTTACTTCCCCACCATGACAGCAGGACTGAGTGGTGGTGACAGACACCATACGGCCCCGCATGTCTAAAATGTTGACTTTCTGGCCTTTCTCCCTGGACAGCCACCAGGGGGCTGTCTGCAGCTAAAAGATCATTTATGTCTATCGCCAGGATCCTGGGCCTGGGGTCCTGTAGGGGTGGCCGGTGCTTAAAGGAATGGGAGTCAAGGGACCTAAGGAAGCTGGAGCACCAGCAAAGAGAACCACACGCCACGGCAGACCCCAGTCGGGACTGCCCAGTGGCCTGCGCGACTCCTGTAGAGGTTTCCTGGCCAGCTGATGCCTGCTGCTCAGAAGCCTTGTCCTCTGGCGAGCACGCGGAGGCTGGCTGTGCGCCGGAATCCCTTACCTGTAGGCATGTGAAATGCCCAGAGGTGTAAGACACGCCTCCATCTTACAGAAGCCCTTTTGGGGGAAGAAAAAGCACATAAATGATAGGGTGGGATGTTATTTTATTCATTTAAATATTGTATAGAGTATTGTGAATCCAAAAAACAGGTTTTTGCTGTGCTGTGATACTCTGTTATCCTTAAAAAGACTAAAATCACAGAGCTCAAAAAAAAAATCTTGATGTCTGTGAATACAGGTTACAGTGGAAACATATTTAAATCTATAATGTAAGTGGAACTATCCAAATCCTATGTTCATCTGTGTGGTCTCTTAAGTTTCTGTTTTGGGTAAAAAGGTTATAAAATTTTCCCATTTGCTGAGATGTGTGTTGCCAGATTCTGCCACTAGGGGGTACCATGACCCATTGTTTTACCTCTTTTTCAGCTTCCCAAGTAACCCTAAAATCAATGTGTTAGACTCAGAGAAAAGTTGTACACATAATATATGTATATATATATATATATATATATATATATATATATATATATATATATGTAATATATATACATATGTATAATATATGTATATATATAATATAATATTATATATTATATATTCTGTAATATATTATAGGCACAGGCAAATAAAGTGAGTTTCCCTGGAGCACAAAGAGTTCAGTTGGAATTAAAAGCAGAGCAGTGCTACTTAATGCTCAAGGAGGAATAGGTACCTGAGGGTCTTCCCATCAGAAAGTTCCAGAAAGGTCCTGGACCTTCTAGAAGGCTGAATGGCCACTGACCACTTTGTGGGAGGAAAGGCAGGACATGAGTCGCGGGATGCACAGAGTCGGCAGCCAAGGAACCTGAGAGATGCTGAACCTCCATCAGAAACCGAGACCATGACACCCAAAACCAGAGGCCAGGGAGCCAAGATGGTGTGAGAGAGCCCTGGGGTCTTCGGGTGCATCCCAAGTGGCACCCAAAACCAGAGGCCAGGGAGCCAAGATGGCGTGAGAGAGCCCTGGGGTCGTTGGGTACGTCCCAAGTGGTACCCAAAACCAGAGGCCAGGGAGCCAAGATGGCGTGAGAGAGCCCTGGGGTCTTCGGGTGCGTCCCAAGTGGCAGGCAAAGCTAGGTCAAGAGCCCGGAGTTATAAACAGCAACAAATGGATGCCCCAAAATAGCTCAGGGGTCACACACTCAGAATCTCAAAAATGTGACTTTAAATCCATTTCCAAAATAAGACTGGGAATGGCAGAAGGGAGATTAAAATTCCAGCTGATTCAGACATTACGAAACATAAAACCCTGAATGTTTGGAGGAAATTAATCCAGAAAACATCTCAGTCAGCTTCTAACATCCCCTGCCTCTGGGGCAAGGATGGGAAGCAGTGGAAATGAAGAGCTTCCCCAGATCTTGAAACCTGGATGTGAAAGGCAGGTCCCAGCGCAGGATAAACACCCCTTTGGGGCAGTCAGACTACAGCTTACCTTCTGCACGGTCTGCAAACATGAAACGTCTGCATCATGCTTTTTTCCATGAACCATTTCATTTAACCTCTTTTAAAGACCGATGGGCAGGTGTTAATATCACACTCATTGCACAGATGAAGAAACACTCATGGAGCTTACGGAACTCGCCCAGGGTCACAATTGCAAGTGACGGGGCCGCACTCGAAACTGAAAACCCTTCTCGCTCCAGAACCGCTCGTCCTCTCCTCTACATTTGCTGCCTCCAGAATAGAAGTATTTCTCAAAGACCCAAAAGGTAAAAACACAAGCTACAACCAGAGGAAAAGATCTGTTTTTATTACAAAGAAAAACAAACATAAAGATGGATTTGTTTTCCCCAAGAAGGCTAATGGGGAGTCAGAGGTCGTGGAGAGAGAAAGAAATGAGGGGGAAGGAAAGGACTCTATTCAGAAGGCAGGAGGAAGGGGGCAGAGAGGCACTAAACCCAGCTGTCTCTCTAAAGCAGGGTTTAGGGGTGTCTGCTGCTGGTGGTGGCCAAAAGTCCTGGCACGGGAGGGGGGTGGTCTTTGCATGGCAAAGAATGGAACCAAGAAGTGTCTGGGACAAAAGGAGAGCTCAGTGAACAGCTGCGGAATGAATGCAGGAAGAAGGCAGGTTTTTCTACTGGTTCGTTGGCAAAGGACTGCAGTGGAAGTACGGGGGTTCCAGGGGCTGAACAGAAACAAAGAAATTGAGCACATCCCAATTAGGTTTCTCTCCGGAGCTGCACAAAGCTCCATTCTTTGCCTAATGACCTAACCCCTGGAGCTCCTGCCCCGCCAGGTTCGCAGCTGGTCAGGAAGCACGCGGTTTAGTTTCTGCAGTTGATGCCTGAGTCCAGGAAGAGGCTCCAGGTGATCCTAGAAGCCAGGCCCCGGGGCGGGATTCCTCAAGGCTCCTGGGAGATGAGCAGTCACAGGGCCCACGGCCCCACATGGAACCATGTGGAATGGAGGCTGTGCTGGGAGCCACACTCCCTGGGCCCGTTTGGTTCTGCTTCAACCAGAGATGATGAAACCAGCCTGCAATTTGCTGCTTTTTCCACCTCTCCTGCTACTTTCTCTGTTTCAGTGAGAGAGACCTGTGTCTTCCACAGCAACGCCACGGCATGCTTCCAACTGGAAGGCGTGCGGAGGAAGGAAAAAAGATAAATGTGACATTTCCAGCAGAGGCCGGCCTCGTGAGAAACCTCGCAGTGTCCACTGGAGGGCTGCGGGCCGCACAGCGTGGCCAGCCCCACCTCTGTTTGTATTCTTCACAATTTCAGACAAGGAGGGGCAGTCTCTCCGATCAAGTGACCCTGAGACAAGTGCTCAAGGGCAGGCAGATCTGTTCCCTGCTGCTCCCCACTGTACTTGTGCCCAAACACACTGCTTATCCGGGACTATGGTCACTGTAGCTTTGTCTACCCCCTTCTGCGAGGTCCTTGGGGAACTCATCCCTCACACCCTGTGGTCCCCTTGGGGTTGTCACATGTGGCAGGGACATGGCAGCTACGGCCCCTCTTTGAGCTGTCTTATCAGAGACCCCTTCTTCCAGACTCCCTGTCTGTGTGTCATCAATTCAGAACGACCCAGAATGACCCAGAATGACCCAGGCAAGGCCAGCGGCCGTCTTACCACAACCTGGGATGTGCATATTAAAGAGCCTCCGGACGGCAGCTTCTGGCTTGGGTGAAGAACAGCTTCTCTACAGTAACCTCTGCCTTAGGCTTGTTGCCTCCTGGTAGCAAGACGGCTGCTGAATTTCCAGGCAAATCACCATGTACCCTTTCCCACGTCTTCTCCTCTTTTATCAGAACAGAAGTTATGCTGAACCCCACCAGCAGTCTTCTACTTAACAATTCGTAGCCCAACCCACACCACCAACCACTTCTCGCGGCCACAGAGGCTGATGAGACTATATAACCTCCCAGCCGCTAGAGCAGATGAGGAACAGGAGAAAGGAGTTAGCAGCGGCTGTGAGGTCAGCCTGGGAAGAGGATCTGCCTTGTTCCCGTTAGGCCCCGGTCACAGCGGTATCTTTCACTAGTTGTTCGCATGCGAAACCCTGAACCCCCTCTGGGAGGGGACTGAGATCTCAATCACTCCCATTCACAGGCCCCAGCACACAGCGCTCTGATAAACACATGCTCAGTGAATGCGTGGGCTGCTTCCTGCTCTGGCTCTCGGGGCTCCCAGCGGGCGGAGCAGATGTATGGCTGTGCGGGGTAGATAAATCTGGACGAAGTGTAAAGACACCAGGTATGTGTGGTCCTGTGCCTTGTCTAATCACCAGGAGGGTTAGACCATGTCTATTTCAGGTCTGTTACCATCAAGAAAGGTTCCTTGGTCAGAGTGTCTATCTGGTGCTTTGAAGGCAAATAACTGTGAGAATTGGGAATCAGTGCTCTCTCGCTCTATCCTCCCGACATAGTTAAAATAAAAGCAGCAGTGACATTGCCCATGACCCAGATGTTGGAGAAACCTTGGACTAAGCCACAGAGGCCCTCGCCTCCAAATCCTATAATATTGCATTAACACGGGCGCAGCCTGTGGAATTGGATTTAAATCCAGCCCTTAAACGCTCGCCCTACGTCACCCCTTCCCCACACCTAATCTCATTTTGTCCTGAGTGTTGAAAATAATGGTAATGCCGCTGCCCTGGAAAGCGGCTGTGTGAGCACTTTTTTTTTTTTTTTTTTTTTTACATTAGGGATGTTCTTAATAAAGTAAAAGTGCTTGAAGTGCAGGAGTCTCTTCCTTTACACTCCTCCAGCCTGGATAATAGGTGGCACGGCCCAGTTCCTGCCTTCCGGGACCTGCGTGCTGAGGGGCTCTCCTTAGTGAGATAAATGGTTTGAGGTTCAGGGAACTGCAATATAATCCTCTGGATTATATATCCTCACAGCCACGCCCCCTGTCCCCGAGCCCAGCCATCACCCGTCCCGCACTTAGGCGTGCTGACCACAGAGCACACACGGTCTCGTTCCATCCTCTCAACCACCGTAGACGCTGGGTACTGTCATTAACCCCATTTCACAGATGAGGAAATTGAGGCTCAAAGAGGTTCAGTCGCCGACCCAGGATGCCACAGCCAGCAGATAGGGGGGGCAGCACTCCGCCCCCCCCACCTGGATCCCCTCCATGTTAGTGCTGGGTGGTGGTTCTCGGCCAGGGGTGGTGAGAATATTAGGGACCCCAACCCAGAACAATTCTATCTGAACCTCTGGGAATGGGGGATTGCGTCAGGGTTTTAGTGAAATGGAAAAGCCACCTTACTTAAAGTCAGACGTCTGGAGTGGCGGGCCCTGCCTCCACAGCTGACCGGCCGTGTGACCCGAAGACGCGGTCAGCCCACCCGCCAACCTCAGGCGCAGTGGCACCAATGTTGCGACACACTGTGTAAACACCGAAGGGCTCTGTGACATATGACAACACAGACAGACCAGGCTCGGGGCAGAAGGGCCCAAAGCCAGCTGCTCTGAGAAGTGCACCAGGACCCTGTGGTTGGTCGCTTCGCCCATTAATTTGTCTGTTCATTCACCGAACAAGCACTTGTTATGGGCAAGGCTGTCAGCTGGAGAGGGAGGAAGATAAAAGCTCCTTCCATCCAGAGGATTATATTGCAGTTCCCTGAACCTCAAACCATTTATCTCACTAAGGACAGCAGACGACATAAGAAAAACAACAGCCACGTATAACTCAAGTGCCAGATGAGCACCCCAGGCCAGGGGACCCTAACAAGGGAGTGATCCCCAAGGTCAAGAGGCGGCGTGCAAGAGGAGAGACTGGAGTTAGGCTTGGTCGTTTCAGCACAGCCTTCCCACTGGGCTGCCAACCCAGTAGGTACCCATCCCAGGTTGGGTCTGACGCCAGCAGGGCTGGTAGCTCATCCTGGAGTCTGTGAGCCAACACCTACCAAAAGCAGACAGGGGCCCTGGCCGGTTGGCTCAGTGGTAGAGCGTCGGCCTGGCGTGCAGAAGTCCCAGGTTCGATTCCCGACCAGGGCACACAGGAGAAGCGCCCATCTGCTTCTCCACCCCTCCCCCTCTCCTTCCTCTCTGTCTCTCTCTTCCGCAGCTGAGGCTCCATTGGAGCAAAGATGGCCCAGGCGCTGGGGATGGCTCCTTGGCCTCTGCCCCAGGCGCTGGAATGGCTCTGGTCGCAACAGAGCAACGCCCCAGAGGGGCAGAGCATCGACCCCTGGTGGGCAGAGCGTCGCCCCCTGGTGGGCGTGCCGGGTGGATCCCAGTCGGGCGCATGCGGGAGTCTGTCTGACTGTCTCTCCCCGTTTCCAGCTTCAGAAAAAAAAAAAAAAAGCAGACAGGCACTGATGATGGGGAGGGAGGGAGAGCCTCCAGAAAGGCCAACCACCCTCGGCAGGCGGCTGACCACAGGACAGCAGGCATATCCCTCTCCATCAGAACACCTTCCACCAACAGAAAGACAGGTTTTTTTTCGCCTGATAAACCACAGCAGCATAGCCCTTTTCCCAGAGCCACTGGGAAGATTAGCCATTACAGCGAGCACTGGCTCCACCGCCACTGATGAGTTCTCGCCACAGACCGCAGGCAGGGCTCACCACCTCACCCGCTGACCGATCTCGGGGACGCCGCCCAACCACGGTGGGAAAGGCGCCATTACTGCAGCCCACTTTCCAGAGAAGGGGATGAGAAGGCAACCGATCCTCAGGGAGCTTCAGCAGTTTTCCCAAAGGCACGTCGCGAACCACTCGCACAGCACGCTCAAGCCCAGCTCGTATTCTAAGCCAGGACACAACAACAGGGATTTGTAACCCGGAGTCTGAGAACACTAAGGGACTCATGGGTAGAATTCAGGGGTCTGTGAACTTGAAGGGGGGGGGGGGGAACTATACATTTATTCAGCGGCATGCTAGGGTTGACGACAGGGGCAGTGGGAATCTTTGGCCTTTGAAGGGATGTATTTTATCACTGATGTGGTTTCAAATCAATGGTGCATGGTGATAATAAAAGCAAGACCATCTTCAATTTTGTTGCGGTTTTTAAATCTGCTCCAGCCCTGGCCAGATAGCTCAGTTGGTTAGAGCATCATCCTGAAGCACAGAGGTTGCTGGTTCGATCCCCAGTCAGAGCACATTCAAGAACAGATTGGTGTTCCTGTCTCTATTTCTCTCTCTCTCCCCCCCACCCCTTCTAAAATCAATAAAATAAACATTTTTTTAAATAATAAACATACTCTCAAAGTTTCATAAATAAATTTGCTCCAGACCCTGTGCCTTTTTTTTGCCTGTGTAATTTCTAACTAAAATGTAGCATTTCCTTCAACCTTAAATATTGACATCCTCTGTGGAAGTATTAACAGTACCTGTGATTTTGTCACCCGTAGAAGTCACAGATATTTTGTACCACATGACAGTTGTTGCAGGTGTTTCCCAGGTACCAGTATATAGTTTATACTCATTGCTCCTTTTCAGTTATGGTGATTATAAGACTGCTTTCAGATCTTGTTATTTAACGGGTAATGCAGAAGATGAGCTGTTACTACAGTCACAGGTTTGGTTTGGGCTTTGGTTTTGGGTTTTTTGTGTGTTTGGATAGCCACATTTCAATATATTCGGTTTATTTTGTAATCCTGCGCATTATAAAAGTAATCCCTGAGTTCTCCCAGAATCACAAAGAAGATAAAAAGTATCTGCTACCCACTCTCATAGTGAAAATGCCACTTAGAGGCTGAAAATATTACCATCTTTGGGCCATTCTACTTTCTATGTATGTGTCTTACTTCCCCCAAGTGAATTACCAGCTTTGAGAACATAAATTAAATCATATCGGTCTCATCTTACCAGTAGTGGCACAGTAAATAGAGAGAGCATCGACCCAAAATGTTGAAGTCCCTGGTTCGAAACCCCAAGGTCACTGGCTTGAGCACAGGATCTCTGGCTTGAGCATGGGATCACTGACATGATCCCAAGGTCACTGGCTTGAGCCCAAGGTCGCTGGCTTGAGCAAGGGATCTCTGGCTCTGCTTGAACCCCCTGGTCAAAGCACATATAAGAAGCAATCAATGAACAACTAAGTGAAGCAACTATGTATTGATGCTTCTCAACTCTTTCCGTCCTCTCTCTCTCAAACTAATAATTTATTTTCTTAAGCTTTTTTTATTTTGTTTTGTTTTGTTTTGTTTTTGTATTTTTCCGAAGCTGGAAACGGGGAGAGACAGTCAGACAGACTCCCGCATGTGCCCGACCCGGATCCACCCGGCACGCCCACCAGGGGCGAGGCTCTGCCCACCAGGGGGCGATGCTCTGCCCCTCCGGGGCGTCGCTCTGTCACCACCAGAGCCACTCTAGCGCCTGGGGCAGAGGCCAAGGAGCCATCCCCAGCGCCCGGGCCATCTTTGCTCCAATGGAGCCTCGCTGCGGGAGGGGAAAGAGAGACAGAGAGGAAGGAGGGGGAGGGGTGGAGAAGCAGATGGGCACTTCTCCTGTGTGCCCTGGCCGGGAATCGAACCCGGGACCCCTGCACGCCAGGCCGACACTCTACCACTGAGCCAACCGGCCAGGGCCTTCTTAAGCTTTTTATCTTGAAATTAAATTTAATGGGATGACATTGGTCCACAAGTGTACACGGTGTTTTGGTGAACATTCCTATAGCCTTTAAGCTGCTGACTGTGCTGTGTCCCCACCACCCAAAGTCAAATCATTTTCCATCACCGTAGATTTGTCCCTCTTCAAATCAATAATTTTCAAAAAGTACTAACATTTAAAAATATTTATATCCTTCTTTCTTCCACAGGCCCTGAAAAATTAGTCATTCTACCACTGTTTGTTGATTGACTGACTGATAGAACTCTTTCAGGCTTCCATGGTCTGATCCTAGCATCACATTCACTGACCAGGAAAAACAATATGACAGGAGGAGGAAAGGTACTGGGATTGAATCTTCCATATAATTGGCAAACCCTGGACGTGGGTTGCCAGTACTTGCTTCTTAGAAACTAAATATATCTGTAGGAGAACAAAAAAGCCACTGGAATTTTCCATCAAGGCTAATAGAGTAGGGCAGAGTGCCCAGATATCATGGGAACCAGAGACGGCTCCAAGCTGGGAAACTACTCCCGGACAAGATGGCAGTATTTCTGCATGTACTGGGAAGCTGATAAAACAGTGCCGAGCATCCCAGGAGCCTAGTGTCTGCGAAGAACCACAGTCTGCATAGAACATCACACAATCACTAACGGTTCAGCACTAAGGAGCTAAAGAACGTTCTGGCCCCCTCAGTAGTAGTCGGTATCAAGAAACTCGACCGGACCGCATGGCCTAATGCAACTACTTTTTCTTTTTTCTCAGGATTCTGTGGGTCAAGAATTCAGTCACTGTGGGAATAGTTCTTCTCTTCTTCATGATGTCTGGGGCTTCCAAGGTGTCTTTTGCAGGCACATGTCTGGCACCTGGGGTGGGACGGCTGGGAACAGGCCAGAGCACCTACATATGGCCTCTCCACGTGGGTTGGGTTTCTCACAACACGGTGGGAGGGGATCGCTGGAAAGCAAGCATAGTGAGAGGACCAAGTGGAAGCCACATGACCTTTTCTACCATATGCTATTGGTCAAGGAGGCAACAACCTACCCAGGAAGGGACCTGGACCCCACCCCTTGATAGGAAGAGCACCAAACAATTTTGGAGCCATGTTTTACAACCACTACACTGATCAAGCCAACATTACTGCTCCCAAGCTTAGAGAAAATATTTCTATACTCTGTGGTCTCTCTCTCACATGCAAACCCCCAGCCCAGCCCCCAGCTTGTCTCTGAAGAATGCGTCTGCTCTGCCCCAGTACAGGCCCCCCAGAGGAGTCTCAGCCACCAGCGCGCTTCACAGATGAAAAGAACCCTGTCATCGCCGGAACTCACATCACTCCTTCATTTGCCATCCCTCCTACACACCCCTAAGCCTCCGACAAGCCTGCTCCCACAAAGTGAACTCTGCACGCTGGTGTGTCTCGCTGTTCTTCTATTAAGACACATCATTCACAAACATGATGTTAAAGATACTCTCAGCTGTCACTTACATAACAGAACTTGGCAAACCAGATGGGGCATCCCAGTGGTGTCTTTGCCTGGGGCAGTATATGCTAATGTCTTGGTACAGGCACCTTGAACTCCTTGGTCTCCCGGCAAAGCTTCCTCAGCTAGAAGGCTCAAAGGAGTGGAAGAGTGAGTAGGAGAAGCTTTTTTCTTTTCCTCAAGCAAATGGAACCACCTTCGCATCGATCAAATGATTGGAGACATTTATAGAGCTACTCCCAAAAATCAGCAGGAAGGGAGAAAGCTGGATGCTATCTAAAGAAAGGTACTTGCCCTGGCCCGTTGGCTCAGCGGTAGAGCGTCGGCCTGGCGTGCGGGGGACCCGGGTTCGATTCCCGGCCAGGGCACATAGGAGAAGCGCCCATTTGCTTCTCCACCCCCCCTCCTTCCTCTCTGTCTCTCTCTTCCCCTCCTGCAGCCAAGGCTCCATTGGAGCAAAGATGGCCCGGGCGCTGGGGATGGCTCCTTGGCCTCTGCCCCAGGCGCTAGAGTGGCTCTGGTCACGGCAGAGCGACGCCCCAGAGGGGCAGAGCGTCGCCCCTGGTGGGCAGAACGTCGCCCCTGGTGGGGCATGCCGGGTGGATCCTGGTCGGGCACATGCTGGAGTCTGTCTGACTGTCTCTCCCTGTTTCCAGCTTCAGAAAAATACAAAAAAAAAAACAAAACTCATGTTAAGGTTAAAGGAGAGTATATGTCATATGTTCAGAAAAGTGCCTGGCACCTACTAAGAGCTACTACACCACAACACCAGCTTTAGGGGTAAGTCAGTCACCAAAGGAGGCTGGAATGAGTAACTCAGTCTTCCTGGAGCTAGATTATAAGAATAAGAAACTTGCCTTTTTCATTTAGGCTGATTTAATTTTTATTTCAGTCACTAGCATACAAAAAGTGCTTGAGTAATTTTTTTTAATTAAAGGGAAAATATCTTAGAAATACATTCATCAAGCCCTGGCCGGTTGGCTCAGAGGTAGAGCGTCGGCCTAGCGTGCAGAGGACCCGGGTTCGATTCCCGGCCAGGGCACATAGGAGAAGCGCCCATTTGCTTCTCCACCCCTCCGCCGCACTTTCCTCTCTGTCTCTCTCTTCCCCTCCCGCAGCCAAGGCTCCATTGGAGCAAAGATGGCCCGGGCGCTGGGCATGGCTCTGTGGCCTCTGCCTCAGGCGCTAGAGAGTGGCTCTGGTTGCAATATGGCGACGCCCAGGATGGGCAGAGCATCGCCCCCTGGGGGGCAGAGCACAGCCCCTGGTGGGCGTGCCGGGTGGATCCCGGTCGGGCGCATGCGGGAGTCTGTCTGACTGTCTCGCCCTGTTTCCAGCTTCAGAAAAAAAGAAAAAAAAAAAAAAAAAAAAAAAAGAAATACATTCATCATGTATTTTCCTAATTATACAATCCATCGAAATCATGCTAGTTTTGTGACTACTTCTTTTTTTTTTTCTTTTTTGTATTTTTCTGAAATGAGAAGCAGGGAGGCAGAGAGACAGACTCCTGAATGCACTCGACCAGGATCCACCTGGCATGCCCACCAGGGGGTGATGCTCTGCCCATCTGGGGCGTCGCTCTATTACAACCAGAGCCATTCTAGCGCCTGAGGCGGAGGCCATGGAGCCATCCTCAGTGCACAGGCCAACTTTGCTCCAAGGGAGCCTTGGTTATGGGAGGGGAAGAGAGAGATAGAAAGTAGTGACTTTCGCCTGACCAGGTGGTGGCGCAGTGGATAGAGCGTCGGACTGGGATGCGGAAGGACCCAGGTTCGATACCCCGAGGTCGCCAGCTTGAGCGCAGGCTCATCTGGCTTGAGCAAAGAGCTCACCAGCTTGGACCCAAGGTCGCTGGCTCCAGCAGGGGGTTACTCGGTCTGCTGAAGGCCCACGGTCAAGGCACATATGAGAAAGCAATCAATGAACAACTAAGAAGTCGCAACGCGCAACGAGAAACTGATGATTGATGCTTCTCATCTCTCTCCGTTCCTGTCTGTCCCTGTCTATCTCTGCCTCTGAAAAAGAAAAAAAAGAAAAAAAAAAAAAAAAGAAAGTAGTGACTTTCTTATTTTTCCTTCCTCCTGATAGTACCTGATAAACTCCTGAGAATCGAAGCCAAACTAGAGGAGGTTCCAAGAAAAAGTCGGGAAGACTAAGTGTTCTATCAGCCTTGTGGATTCCAAGCACTGAGAACCCCCAGCCCCTAAGGCCCCTGACTCCCCTTCTCAAACCAGCGAGAGCCCAGGGCGCTAGGTTGGAACTTCGGCTCAGTAACCTGGATCCTAGCTGGAATCAGAGAAGCAGAACCCTCAGGACAAACCAAGCTGAAGAGCCAAGCAAACAGGAGAAGGATGCTCAGTCTCGCCCCTGCCACCCGACATGGCTGTGAGAGAATAAAACTCAGAAACATAAATAAGAAAAACGATCACTCTTTGTGGCTAGTTTTGGCTCTGTATCTGGAAAACCCAAGAGAATCAAGTAAAAAAAAAAATAGAAGAAGAACTGTTAAAATCAATAGGAGAATCTAATAAGGTGGTTAGCTATAAAACTTTATATAAGAAAATCAATAGCTTGCTACATATACAACTAATATGAAAATATAATGAAAGAAAGAAATCCTATTTAAAAAGCAGCAACCAAATGAAGTCTAAACAAAACAAAAAATAGCTAAGGCTAAATGCACAAAGAATGTATAGGACCTATATAAAGAAAAACTTGGCCCTGGCTGGTTTGCTCAGTGGTAGCGCGTCGGCATGGCGTGCAGGAGTCCCGGGTTTGATTCCCGGCCAGGGCACACAGGAGAAGCACCCACCTGCTTCTCCACCCCTCCCCCTCTCCTTCCTCTCTGTCTCTCTCTTCCCCTCCCGCAGCCGAGGCTCCATTGGAGCAAAGTTGGCCGGGCACTGAGGATGGCTCCATGGCCTCTGCCTCAGGCGCTAGAATGGCTCTGGTCACAACAGAGCGACGCCCCGGATGGAACCCGACATGGCTGTGAGAGAATAAAACAGAGCATCACCCCCTCTGGTCGCAACAGAGCGACGCCCTGGATGGGTAGAGCATCGCCCCCTGGTGGGCATGCCAGGTGGATCCGGGTCGGGCACATGCGGGAGTCTGTCTGACTGCCTCCCTGTTTCCAACTTCAGAAAAATACAAAAAAATAAAATAAAATAAAATAAAAAAGAAAAACTTAAAAATTCTAATGCGGTCCTTCCGTAAGCTTGTGGAAGCTGGGAAGATGACAAGGAAGAGTGGGAGAATACACAAATGGTGCCAGAGAAGAGAGATCTCAGAGAAACGAGATAAAGGAGAAGGTGGAAGCAGGGGTGGGAAGGCAGAGCATGGACCTCTTGGCCGGTGTCCATATGGTTGCAGGTGCTTTCCTGGGATGCCTGTGGTTCTGGGGAGGAGCTGACCTGCATGCCCGTCAGCCATCTCTGAGCTACCACCTCTTCCCTGGGGACACATTGCCATCCAGGCCCCCAAGACTTAGAGGCAAACCTGGGGACTGAATAACAAGCTAGCAAAGGTGGCCACTGCGCAGCAGAAGCATTGCTGTTAGCAGAAGTGACATCCCATCCCTGCTGACTGAACATCAGACTTTCTGTGTCAAAATTTAGATTTTTTTTTTTTAATTTAGATTTTTGTTGTCATTCAGGAATGGTGAAGCCAACAGATCAGGATCCTACTAGCATCTTTCAACATATGGTCTGAACTTAACATCCACGTGTAAAAAAAAAGAATCTAGACACAGATCTTATACCCTTCATAAAACTTACCTCAAAATGGATCATAAAACTATAAAACTGTGTTATCCTAGAAGATTACATAGAAGAATACCTAGATGACCTTGTGGTGACAACTTTTTAGCAACACCAAAAGCATGACCCATGAAAGAAATGATTGATGTGCTGGACTTTGTTAAAATTAAAAAACTTCTGCTCTGAAAAAGACAATGACAAGAGAATGAGAAGAAAAGCCACAGACTGGGAGAAACTATTAGCAAAAGACACATCTAATAAAGGACACTTGCTCCAAATATACAAAGAACTCTTAAAACTCAACCATACAATAAAATAAATAGCCTAATTAAGAAGATGGGACAAAGACCTTAATAGACACCTCACCAAAGTATATGCAAATATGCATATGAAAAGATGCTCCACATTATGTAATCAAGGAAATGTAAATTAAAACAATAACAAGGTACTACGTCAATTAAAATGACCAAAATTCAAAACATTGACAACGCCAAATGCTGGTGAGGATGTGGAGCAACAGGAACCCTCATTCATTGCTGTTGGGAATGCAAAAACGGTACAGGCACTTAGAAAATAGTTTGGTGTTCCACGGCTGCGTGGGCGAGGGGCAGCGACAGCATGGGGAGCACGTGGGGGCGAGGTCTTTAAGTTGTAATGTTCAGGTATGCATGATTAGTAATGATGATAAATTTTCTAAGAGCTCCAGAGCAATCTCAAAATAGATATTTAGCAATAAAATGAAAAAAAAGAGAAGGTAGTTTGGTGTTTCTTTAAAAACTAAACATACCTTGGCCCTGGCCGGTTGGCTCAGTGGTAGAGTGTTGGCTTGGCGTGTAGAAGTCCCGGGTTCGATTCCCGGCCAGGGCACACAGGAGAAGCGCTCATTTGCTTCTCCACCCCTCCCCCTCTCCTTCTTCTCTGTCTCTCTCTTCCCCTCCCGCAGCCAAGGCTCCATTGGAGCAGAGATGGCCCGGGCGCTGGGGATGGCTCCTTGGCCTCTGCCCCAGGCGCTAGAGTGGCTCTGGTCGCGGCCGGGTGGATCCCGGTCGGGCGCATGCGGGAGTCTGTCTGACTGTCTTTCCCGGTTTCTAGCTTCAGAAAAATACAAAAAACAAACAAACAAACAAAAAAAAAAACTAAACATACCTTTACAATCTGATCCAGCAGTTGCTATCATTGCTATTTACCCAAAGGAGCTGAAAACTTATGTCCACACAAACACTTACACGTGGATTTTTATCACAGCTTTACTTACAATTGCCAAAACCTGGAAGTAACCAAGATATCATTTGGTAGGTAAACTGATGGATAAACTGGGGCACATCTAAATAATGGAATACTTAATAAATTGTATTAATAAAGCAATTCTTAAAAATAAATAAATAAATAATGGAATACTATTTTGTGCTAAAAAGAACTGCTTGATCGAGCCATGAAAAGACATGAAGGAACCTTAAATGCATGAAAATGAAAGAAACCCATCTGAAAAGGTGGATTTCAACTATATGACATATAGTTTCTCATACGATTTCAACTATATGACATTCTGGGAAAGGTAAGATCAGTGGTCCCCCAAAGTTAAGGATGGATGAATGGACTGAGCAGAGAGGATTTTTAGGGCAGTAAAAACCTCCCGCCCTGGCCGGTTGGCTCAGTGGTAGAGCGTCGGCCTGGCGTGCAGAAGTCCCAGGTTCGATTCCCGGCCAGGGCACACAGGAGAAGCGCCCATCTGCTTCTCCACCCCTCCCCCTCTCCTTCCTCTCTGTCTCTCTCTTCCCCTCCCGCAGCCAAGGCTCCACTGGAGCAAAGATGGCCCAGGCGCTGGGGATAGCTCCTCGGCCTCTGCCCCAGGCGCTGGAATGGCTCTGGTCGCAACAGAGCGACGCCCTGGAGGGGCAGAGCATCGCCCCCTGGTGGGCAGAGCGTCGCCCCCTGGTGGGCGTGCCGGGTGGATCCCGGTCGGGCACATGCGGGAGTCTGTCTGTCTCTCCCCGTTTCCGGCTTCAGAAAAATACAGAAAAAAAAAAAAAACCTCCATATGACGCCTCAATAACGAATCCGTGTCATCGTACCTTTGTCCAAACCCACAGAATGCACAACACCAAGACTGAACAATCATGTAAACTATAAACTTGGAATGATTATGTGTCAATTGTAAAAAATGTACCACTCTGGGCCCTGTTGACAGTGAGGAGGCTGTAAATGCGCAGGGAAGGGGAATATGGGAAATCCACCTTCCCAATTTTGCTGTGGACTTAATATGCCCTTTTTTAAAAAGTATCTTAATTTTTTTAAAAAATGATAAATTAATTTTTAAAAGACAGTTTGTTATGCTAATAGGTGTGCCGAGGGCCACAGAGGGGAGCCCCAGGGTCAGTCAGGGGGCAGAGGGAGCACCCGGGAAGAGCCTTTATTGTGGTTTCTGCGTGAAGAAACAGGTGAGGCGGTCATCAGGTCTAGCCTGAGCTAGCCTAAGGGGTTCCAGTGGGCCCCGGACACAGGGCCTCGTGTCTGGTACCTGGCCCCACGGTGGTTAGCGCAGATGAATAGTGGCCAGGGTATAATAACAGTTTGATAAAGGAGGTGGTTAGGCATGTAGGATCGGGATTGGTGGGTTTGCAGGTGAGCTGTTCACTAACTGTAGGAATTAGCTAACCCTGAGAGGGGCAGTCTCTCCAGCATCAGCAGTGCCCCAAGATGTCAAAGCATCACAAATATGGAATAAAAAGACACAATGACTACACCTACACATTGTATCTCCCAATCTACAGAGCATTTTGGCTTTTATGAGCCTGTGTCTTCTTCACTAATTCCCTGAGAAAGAAGAACTGGGGACAAATATCTGTGGGTCATTTCCTGAAGCTCAACTTGGATAAACCAACTAACCAAGGGTCACCCATGACTCTTTAGTGGCAGATTTGGGATAAGAATTTCCAACTACCAGACCAAAGCAATTCATTTTTCCTCTATAACACTCAATAGACAACCTTATAAATATGTAGCTACTTGTTGATAGAAAAGATGATAGGAGGGGTATGAGGAATCTCCCATCCTGATCCAGTTGCCTGAAAACCCCTGCCTTACCAATGAGTTGAGGATTAAAGAAAAGCATTCAAGTCTCTTTTTAAATGCAAATACCATCTAGGAAAGTTGACACATAAACGACTGCCTTTCATTAATCCCACAGCCCAGAGCAGTCTATCCATCACTAATTTTTCTCTGTGCCACTCAGAGAACAGTAACTTTGGATGTGTCTAGACTAGACACTAGAATTGGGTGGGAGCGGCATCTGGCAAGACACCTGTGTCCTGGCTTCACTGTTTTCACCGGTAAAACCAGGGAGGGCTGGATTTGATTATAAAATCCTGAGGTCAATGCCCCGTTTCCATCAGAAGGTCAACTCTACCCTGTACTTGTCTTGGGAATCTAGCCTGATCATATCCCTGCCCAGATCCATCTGTTTGGCATTTTAATCCAAATCTTTTTGTTCTGTTAGGCAGCTGTTTAGGGTGTTTTATCCATTTAATAGGTACATCTTTTTGAAGTTCTCGTTTAAAATAATTTGATATTCAAGTGGTACGTGTGTGGTTGAAAGTCATAAAATTATTCATTTGAAAGACTTCTCCTTTTCTTTCGGATACCAACTGAAGTGTGTAGCAGTTCCCTGGAGCAAAGTCGCTGCCTAGAAAGCCTTTGTTCGTAATGCTTTGCCACCATCACTAAATTAAGTTATTCCGACAGCCTTTGATGTGCTGGGTTTTTTTTTTTTTCCTAAGTATGCATATGAAAGTTGAACAGCAGCATAATTTAATTCTTCAAGATTTATTTTTTAATCACCAGGGTGGTTCTTCTGGGGGACAGAGAGTTGACCCCATTTTCTCAAGTAGAAATTGATTTTGGTCAAACAGTTCTTGGAATTTGAATTAGATATTTCCCTCCTTATCAGCATGAGCTTCAAGCTTCATTTTCCAGCAGCTGGGAACATCTGTGCTACTGATGAATTACAGACGATTTGGGGGAACCAAATGTGAGCAAAGAAGGTATTCACTGCTCCCTGAATTCTCACTGCAAAATTCTCCATGCCGATCTGAACTGGGGTCAAGGTACAGTTGCATTAGGGGTCTGAATTCCTTTCACAAAAGGAAAATGAGATGATTACCAAAGACTAAGAATGTAATCAAAATAACAGAGCCAATTTTACTGTTGAATAAGAAATTTTTCTGTAAACACTACGTACGGCATCTTATTCTGAAAGAGAAAATACTTATCGTGAGGGAACGCTATGGAAAACTATGTCATGGAAAGCTAAGGGCTGTCTTCTTCTAAACTCCAATGGGCACCTCCACCTTTAGAATCCTATTATGTATTCAATAAGCCAGAGACAAATTTACCTATCTATAATAAAGCACCCCTCCTTATATCGACAAGCTGTTGCTCCACACAGGGATTGAGTCTGAATATATAATTATTTCCATATTTTTTGTCAGTTTCCCTTAGTAATAAAAAAAAAATAGCAACTTAGGTTTTCCCAATGTAAAAGGAATCTCTGAAGACTGATTAAAGGATGGAAGCAGAGGGAGGCTTCAAGACCGAGGACCTACGGCAGAGCATCTCTGGGGACGTCCCTCTCCAGCTCCCCGGGCCCCCCGCTGCCTGCAGATTCGTCCCTTCATTTCTTTGCCCATCTGGGCAGCCAGTGAATTAAACCCCCTGGTGTCCAGCTGTCCTCTAATACTCCCAGGTTAGGCTTTGGAAGAAGTTCAAAGAAGTGCTGGGGTGGATCCCCAGACCCGATCCCTAGGAGATTGGCAGTTTCAGGGAAATCTTAGGGATACGGAGTGGACCAGGGTCTCGTGAGAGTGTTTCTCTCCCCACCAATGCAAAAGAAACAACCCCAGTGGGAGAGAAAAGGCTGAGACATTCTTATATCAACTCAAAATACCTCGTGAGCATCAATTATATTCCGGGCATTGTGGTCACAGATCCAGGCATAAGATGACACAGGTCACGTCAGCAGTGTGAACAGGAAGAGTGAACAGAAAGACACTGAGTTCAGCCTGACCAGGTGGTGGCGCAGTGGATAGAGCGTCGGACTGGGATGCAGGAGGACCCAGGTTCGAGACCCCAAGGTCGCCAGCTTGAGCGCGGGCTCATCTGGCTTGAGCAAAGAGCTCACCAGCTTAGACCCAAGGTCGCTGGCTCCAGCAGGGGGTTACTCGGTCTGCTGAAGGCCCCTGGTCAAGGCACATGTGAGAAAGCAATCAATGAACAACTAAGAAGTCGCAACGCGCAACGAGAAACTGATGATTGATGCTTCTCATCTCTCTCCGTTCCTGTCTGTCTGTCCCTGTCTATTTCTGCCTCTGTAAAAAAAAAAAAAAAAAGACACTGAGTTCATAGAAATTGTTCGGGAAACTTTTGAGGAGCTAATGACTAGGTAGATGGAGAAATAAAAAAGAAGGGAAATTGAATTATGAACCCAAAGTTTTCATACCCAGGGGTCTTATATAACAGGAATACCATGGATGCAGAGAGGAGATTTGGAGGGGAAAGTCAAGAATAATTTAGTTTACAATAATAGCAGGACTTCCAGTGGAAATAAGTACCTTACCTCTCCTCATACAAGCCTAGCCTAGAGCCAGCACAAACTGCCCTAGGACTGACCCCCAGGGCAGCCCCAAGGGGAGGATTCTGGAAGTCTAAGGTATGAAGTTATAGAAATAGAAATTCTCACAGTGGGGAGAGAAGTTGTATTAAAGGCCTTTATTTCAACCACCCACTTGATTCATTCATTTATGGCTTATGTTACCCAGAATTTTATACTGTCCCCAAATCTGCCTCTCTGTAATAACTCAGATGATGTCATTTCCTAAATTTTATGTTTCTAGGGGTTTTTTTTTATCTATTTGTATCTAAAAACACATGTTCTTCAGGTCTGTCTGCCTTCACCCGGCCTCCTCCCTCAATGGTAACAGCCGTAAGTTCACTGTTCATGCCCTTCGCTTCCCGAGACCTGGCTGGTCTGCTCTTCCTCTTTTGGGAGTGGGGACTCTGATGTCTGGAAAGGGAAGTCTTGGGTTCAGGCTCAACCAAACCTTACCAGTTGCTCACAATCAAAATGATCAGGTTTTCACAATTCCACTTTCCAGTGTTATCACACACACACACACACACACACACACACACACACAGTGTGCCCTGCACTGATAATCGGAGTCCCCTGAGAGCCACCCCGCCAGTAGTCAGAGGAGGCAAAACTCTGGGGAGGGCGTGGGCACAGGATGGGGCAGTCACTTGACTGACCCAGGGACTCATCTCTGTGCCCATGCACAAACAGAAGGGCGAAAGGCAGCCAGGAGGCAGCCAGAGGAAGCTCCCTGCCGAAGCGCCCCCACCTAAACATAAAAATACCCTGACGAGTCATCAGTCTTGAGGCTTTTGTGCTGCAATCCTTTCGGACGATACTGCCCAGTCTATGACTGCTTTCAGACAAGCCTCACCTTCATCACTTTCACTTTCTCCACTCACTTATATCTACTATCTTCCTAATATTTTTGTTTAAATCAACTCATTGTATTTAAATAAAGTTACTTTTTTAAAAAAAAAAAAACTGTCATTGTTATAAAGAGAAAATCAGTTTCACTTGCCATGTAAAAATGCAGTAACCATAAAAATAAATATGAAAAAACAATAGGCCCTGGCCGGGTAGTCCAGGTGGTTAGAGCATCGTCCCACTATGCCAAGATTGCAGGTTCAATCCCCGATCAGGGCACATACAAGCGTCAACCAATGAAAGCTTCAATGGGTAGAACCAATCAATCTTTCCCTCTCTCTCTCTCTCTCTGGCTCTACTTTCCTCTCCTTCTCTAAAATCAATCAATAACTTTTTTTTAATCTTTTTAAAAGTATGATTACATTTTGGCTAACTCTGAAACTAAGCCCAGCCCCGTGACAGAGAGATTAGCAGGTGCCAAGAGTGGCTGGAAGGACCTATTAACAGCCACCTGAGACCTGCCCTTACCTAATCAGAAACATCAGAAACAAATTCATCTTAACAATAAACCCAGCACTGTGTGCCAGGGACAGCTGCCATGCAACCCCAAAAGGCCGGTATCAAGCTTATCCCTTGAGAAATGTGGAAACTGAGGCATGGAGAGTTTAAGTAACTTTCTCAAAGTCACTCACCTAGTCAGTGGTGAGGTCAGGTGTAACTCTAAGCAGCATCCCTTTCTCTGACCTTATTAATGTTGTGTACCGCCAGCTAAAATCCCCACCCTTTAGCAACCGTGGGTCAAGACCAGCCGGAATCTGAAGGGAGACCTGTCAGCCCAAGTTCACACATTTAGAGTGAGGATTAGTATTCTCTACACAATGACCTTGATAGAAAACACATCCTGCTCTCAAGATCAATCTGCCTTATTAACTTGTTACCCTTCAACATCTACTTCTTTGACAACTCACTCAACCTTTCACTTCCCCAGATGAACTCGGCCAGTTTCTCTGCTTCCCGTTCAAATAACACAGTTCTTAAAAGGAGTGGGCACGTTTCATTTAGACACCGGAACATTTAGCACTTAATTTTCAGTTTTACCATCTTCAGGCTTCGACCTTCAACACATGATTCCTGAAGGAAAGGAGGAAAAAAACAAACAAAACATCCCACCCAAACCCCCACAATTCTTTCCAGGAAAACATGACGGGGCAGAAGACTAGGAGCCCCTCGGCCTCCCCGGGTTTGAAACCTGATTAAAGGGGTGGCAGCAATTCCAACAAGCTTAGAATCATCGACTGACAAGGTGCCTTTGGTAAGTGCTAAAGCCGAGGTTGGCAACTTAATAAACTCGTGTCTGGACTAGTTCGGTTCCCAGAGGTTATGATTGTAAATCCCAGGACTGCTGGCTTAGCTCTAATTTGCTGCTCAGGACTGTCTGCGAAGTCGCCACTTACAGTCAATTTCCTCACGGAGAGAGAGGAGGAAATGAAAAGAGAGCATTTGTGAATATCCAGTGAGCGTGTTCAATAGCCTAGATTAGCCTCGGGAGACTCACAGTGATGCTGATGGGAAACACGCTGAGACCACGCGTTGCCCCCTTGGGAGTGGTGCACGTCGCCCCCTTGGGAGTGGTGCACTTGTTCTTGAGAATCTAGTGGGTCCTGATGGTGGGAAGTGCGTGAGCTTGATCTCCCCCTCCCAACGCACAACTCCCACTTCCTCCTTCATCCCTCATCCCTCCCCCTCGGGTCCCTACCCCCCCCACACCCTCACCCCACCCCCTACCCCCTGCTTGTCTCTGCCTCTCCTGCCTTGAAACCCATTCAGACCTCTCAATTAATGCTTCTAAAGCTGTCGTGATCATGTCCCTGATGTAAAGACAGGCCAGAACCAGTTCCTGAAGTAGCCCTGCCTGCCCAGAGGGGGCCCGGAGAAAGATTTGTTTTGTAGAAGCAGCGCATCGCGCTTTGCTACCTGCTAAATTACGTACATTAGGAGCCAGGTCCTTGATGGCTCTACAAACCCGGCCTGGACCGTGTTTACAACATGTGTGCAGAAGTGAGCTAAAATAAGAATGAAGCCAGCATAGAGGAAGGCTTTGGGGTCATTTACGGCATCGATGGCGGCCTGTCCCGTGGAGCCCAGCCAGGAGAATGCCGGCTCCCTTTTAGGCAAGCAGGTCCCAGGTCCCAGCTTACAGCAGCGGGGTCCTAACTTTGTACACAAACACTGCAGAGCCCTCTACCTACGGCCTTACCCTCTGACACATCCCTGTCCTCCTAAATTAGGCAGAGGGGACCATCCCTGCTCTCTCCCGAAGCGAGAAGGATAAAGGGTCACCCAGGCTTTGGGGAGGTGAGAAAGCAAGAGTCCAGGAGCATTTCATGCCCTTGACTTTTGCTCTGAGAGGAGATCAACATTAGCAAGAGAAAGATGCTCATCCTGTAGCCCTTCCACTCTAGGATGGCCCAAAAAGCCAGCCTGGCCCAAGAGACAAGTGTTCTGAAAAACTAATTCGATTCCCTCCGAGGCCAAATGGGAGGCAGGGCTCACTATGGACAAACAAGGGCAATGGTTTTGTAAAATTTGCAGAAGTAAAACATTTTTGTATTCTTTTTCTTAAAGAAGGCCCCCAAGATCCAATTCCACCCCTACCCAGACCTGGGAACATACCCACAGCTTTGGCCTCCGCTTGCATAACGTGAAGCTGATTGTCTGGCATGCTGACCACAGAAACCAGGGTAGAGGAGGGAAGAGTGGGACCCATGAAGAGGACAGAAGCAGGGGGGAGGAGAAAGGAGCCAGGAAGGAGGGACATCCTGAGAGGTCACCCTCCCCCTCAAGAGGATCACCAAGAGGACTGGTGAACAGGAAGGGCAGAGCATACGTCCCCAGTTCCTTTGGACTCCGTGTAGTCAAGGCAACATCGTTGTGAAACCAGAATGCCTTGGTTCAATATGGGCTCGACCTCTTACTGGTTGGGTGATCTCGGGCAAGCTGCATCTCTGTGTCACAGTCCTCTCATTGATCACATAAAAGTAGTTACCTCGTTGAACTGTAAGGATTGAAGGAGCATATGCTTGTAAAATGTCTAGAAAAGTGTGGGGTATGTAGAAAATGCTAGATGGTAACAGTATCTTCCTGCTCTTTTAAATATTAAAGCATAGGCCTGACCTGTGGTGGCGCAGTGGATAAAGCGTCGACCTGGAATGCTGAGGCCGCCGGTTCGAAACCCTGGGCTTGCCTGGTCAAGGCACATATGGGAGTTGATGTTTCCAGCTCCTCCCCCCTTCTCTCTCTCTGTTTCTCTCTCCTCTCTCTCCCTCTCTCTCTGTCTCTCTCTCCTCTCTAAAAATGAATAAATAAAATTTTTAAAAAATTAAAAAATATATAAAAAATAAAAAATAAATAAAAAAAATATTAAAACATAGCTAAGGAATTCCGTAAGGCTAAAGCCACTCCAATCACCTTGCAAATGGCAACACTTCCTTCCTAAAGTCATTCAGAGACCAGCTCCCCTTTCTACACCAGCAGTGGAGACCTGTCCACCTTCCAGCATCGTCTCCACATCCTCTAACACAACCTGCTCTTTCGGCTGGGGGCCCCCCCTACTCTCTGCCACAATCAAGCCATGCTCCTCTAGCCTCAAACTTTTGCTTGCCCCCCCCCCCCCGCCCCCACAGGAATGCTTTCACCCAACTCTAAATCTAAATCTCTGAATTCTTGTGATACTCAGGTATTTTCTTCTCTTTCAGTCTTCTCTTAAATGATTGCCCTCTGGCTCAGTAAATAAAGAAAGCATCACTATGCAATCCATGCTAATTATCATCTGAGCTTCTGCCAAAGAGTGAGAACACAAAAAAAGACAGACACTGTAGTGGTTGTTACACATACCCATTCACTCATTCATTCATTCATTCAAACAACACTTATCCAGTATCCATCGCATGCATAGATTCTATAGAGGGCACAGTGTTATAGAACAAAGAGCATCAATATCCCCTGCAACCCCTGCCCCCCTTACATAGCTGGCTTGTCCCCATGAAAAAGTCTCCCCCACCCAACACACATATACACACACAATAGTCTATTTCTGGTCCTTAATTCTCTTTCATAGAGCTTTCAGATTTTGCATTAGCATTTGTTTACTTGTCTCTCCCACTAGAATAGAAATGCCATGACAGCAGGAACCACATCTGTGTTATTCTTCTATGTATCCCCGGTGCCTAGCATGGAGTGTGGAACACAATAGGTGCTCTACAAGTATGTTGATCCACTCATTCATTCCTTTGACAGATATTTCATGAGTGCTAACTCTGTGCCAAGCACTGTTCTAAATGCTGGGGATACAACAGTGGACCAAACTAGCCAAAATCCCTATTCTTGGGGTGTACATTTTATGGACAGAGAGTGTCAATAGCCAATGAGCATAATAACTAAATAAGCTGTAAGATGTTAAGTGCTATAGAAAACAGAGCCGACGGAGGGGAGCGGGGACAATCAGAGGGTGAGCTGGATTGTGAGCTGCAATTTTGAAACCAGGTTGGGCCTTTTGGAGAAGGTGACATTTGAGCAAAGACTCGGGATTTGAGGAAGTTTGCCATATAGATGTCATCTTTGGAAAGCACTGTCCAACCAGTGTCAAGTCCCTATAGCAGCACTGCCCAGGAGAACATTCTACAACGATGGAAATGTTCTACATGGGCACTCGCCAATAGCCTGGTCACTAAGCACAGGTGGCTGGTGGGAACGGAACTGGCAACGCGGCCCTAACGCGTGAACATGCGCAGTGCAGATGCAGTGCTGGGAGCAGGCGGCGCGGAGAGGAAGGTGAGCTCAAACGGTAAGAGAGAATCGGGTCGGACGCCTTGCCGGTCAGTGCTAGGACTCCCGCTTTCATTCCAAGATGAGGGCCACTAGAGGGTTCTGAGAGGAGCAGCGATATGCTATATAACTCATGTTTAAAAAGATGCCTCTGGCTGCCGTGTGGAGAAGAAACGGCAGGGAGACAAGCGGGGAGGCTGCTGGAGGCGGGCAGGTCAAAGACGGCGGCGGATGAGAGCAGGAGAGTGGCGGTAAAGAAGGTGCTAAATGTCAGGGTCTAGATATATTTCGAAGACGGAGCCCAAAGGATTTCCTGACAGGTGCTGATTAAAACCTATATTAAGCTCCTAATATATGCCAGGCACTCGCTATGAACTTCATCTAAGCCAGATTTGCCAAAGAAATGTCACCCAGGCTTTGACTGGTACCAGCTTTTCCTAAGACGGATAGCACCACGGGGCATTCCTCACTTTCAGCGTCCCCAGATTTGATCTTCAAACATTGCCTCTTCCGCTCGGAGCCAATACAGCCGGCTGGCACCGTGAAATGTGTTGTTATTATTCACCCGGCATCACTCCATGGTGTATATACATTATGAAAATAGATGACTTGAGTCCTACATAAATCCTTCATTCTCCTATTTTATTCCCCTGTCCATCACCTCCTCATTTATTCTTAATATTCAGGTTTTGCATTCAAGGCCAGGTCAGGCCTCTGGAGGACTTCCATCTCCCTCCCGGTGCATCTGTCCGCTCCTCCTCCAGAGACTCGCTCAGCCCGAGGACGGGAAATTGAGTCATCTGTCTTCTGTAACCATACGGGACAAGATGCATTCTTTACCATTGTCAGCACTGTTGTGCTTCGGAAGCTAATTAAGACAATTCGCTATTAAACAGCAAAAACAATTAAGCTCATTGAAATAAACCATATGCAGTTTACATCCGTGCGTAGACAAAAACAAAAAAACAAAAATAAAAAAACATGTGGCTAGATAGTGACGCTACGGATGTTCCGGAGCCAAAATCAATCAGGGAATACAGGGGCCGGAGACGGAGGTGTCTTGGCGCCCAATCAGTTTCCACCATAAAATGTTTTTCAAAAACATTTAGCTTGATTTGGGGAGGCTTTTTCTATATTGGAAAAAAAATAAAATAAAATAAAAGTGTATTCCTGCCCAAATGTTTCTTTCAGGCTCTCAAACAGCAGAATCATGCCATTCCCCTGCCTCTGACTCAACCCCACCGCTGGCTGCTGCGTACAAAGACACTCAGAGGACAGAAGCCATCCGCTCAGGGGACCGCTGAAGATGATCTGTAAGTTAATCAGATCTGTAGGCAGAAAGGGGTTTGCCATGGGTTTAGGTGGTGGCTGGCAGTTTTAAATCACATCTATAAAATCCAAACAGAGGGGCGAAGGGTCAAGAGCCAGAGGAGGGAAGAGAAGCCACGGAGACCAGGAGAGGCTCTTTGAGGGAGGTGTGCTCATCTGGAATTTCTTTGGCTGCATGAGCCAAAAAAAAAAAACCTCAGCTAGCATTTGCTTAAGCCAAAAATGGAATTTAGCAAGCAAGGACAAGCTGTGGGGAACAGGGCCTCAGGGGCTTCCGGGGACTCAGCCCAAATAAGACTAGACTCTGTCTGTCTCTCTCATCTCTGCCCAGCTCTGTGTTGGCCACACTCTGGTTGCAGAGAGGCACACTTTCGGTGTCAGGGAGCATGTACGCTTCCAGGGCCAGTTTAGCAACCCCAGCAGATGAAGAGTACTCCTCGTACCAAAGGTCCGTGTCCGTGCATGCCAATGGACCAGTCTCTGTAGCCGCAACGTGGGATAGGATGGTTGACCGTAGACCACTATCCAGAGGCACACCTCGCCTCACTCCTGTCCCACCTGTAGCCAATAGAGAAGCATGGGAGAAAACATTGCTAGAAAAGCAAAACCAATGGTTTCTACTTCAGGGTGCCAAAGAAAGGATTAGAATTTGATGGAGTGACAGTAGGAAGGACATTGTCTAGGGCAAAATATATAGAAATTTCAACCTTCATGAAGCTCTATTTTTCTTTTTGTAGTTTTACCATTCTGCTCATTATCTGCTGAATATTCAAAAAATAAAACAAGATTATGAACAATCAGGATTCCTTTCTCCAATATCTACTTTACCCACAGTCCACAACTTCCATGTATAAAATTGCAGTAGCAATAGAGTAGAGAGGAAATTGCCTGAGGAAGAGCCTAGCCTCTTCCTCTCCTCAGAACTGATCCATCACTATCTGTTTTTTGATGGACATTTCTTATTTGGTTGGGTTCAGGTGGTCATGCAGTATCTAACCTACTTCCGATGTTTGGGAAATTCCTTATCTTCTAAGCAGTAATGTCCTGGTGAAAAGTTAACAACTTACTATGAAGGGAGAGGAGACCTAATTTGCAGGGTTTGCTCATTTCTGTGGTATCGATACTCCCACTGTGGCTGGGTTCCAGCCATCAGCCTGATGTCACTGAACGCATTATTGGGAGGAGACGCACAGTAGCACATCATTCTAGAATACAGTATCTCCACCATACAGATACAACGGGCATAGATAATTTCAAGAGCACAGATAACAGTAAAAGTAATAAAATAATAAGAAGTGATAAATTTGGAGTATTGAACACTGCTGTTTTTTTGGTTTTTTGTTTTTTTGTTTTGTTTTTTTTGTTTTTTTTCCTGAAGCTGGAAACAGGGAGAGACCAGTCAGACAGACTCCTGCATGCGCCCAACCGGGATCCACCCAGCACGCCCACCAGGGGCGATACTCTGCCCCTCCGGGGCATCGCTTTGCCGCGACCAGAGCCACTCTAGCGCCTGGGGCAGAGGCCAAGGAGCCATCCCCAGCGCCCGGGCCATCTTTGCTCCAATGGAGCCTTGGCTGCGGGAGGGGAAGAGAGAGACAGAGAGGAAGGGGGGGGGGGTTGGAGAAGCAAATGGGCGCTTCTCCTATATGCCCTGGCCGGGAATCGAACCCGGGTCCCCTGCACGCCAGGCCGACACTCTACCACTGAGCCAACCGGCCAGGGCCTGCTGTTTTTTAATATAATGTATTTCATTGAATTTATAGAATTTCCTTTTGAAATTAAGCTTCTTATTCTGAGATCAATATCACAACAAGGATTCTGACCTTGACCTAGCCAAGACACAGGACACTGCCATCACAATAATGACCCTTCGTGCTGTTCTTCAACAGCCCCAGTCTTCCCTCCTACCCACAGCCCCTCCGTAACCCCTGGAAACCACTCACCTGTTCTCTATTTCTACAGTTCTGTCACTTTGCAAATATTATATAAATGGAATCATACAGTCTGTTCCCCTTGGAAATTGGCCTTTTCCACTCAGCATTATACTCTGGAGCTAGACACAGGTTGTTGTGTGTACCAAAAATTCATTCCTTTTCATTGCTGATATTCTAGTTAGTCTATTCACCCACTGAAGGACGTCTGGGCTGTTTCCAGTTTGGGCCGACTGTGAATAAAGCTGCTATAAACATTTGTGTACAAGTTTGTATGTGACCATAATTCTTTGTTTCTCTGAAATAAATGTCCAGGAGTGCAACTGCTGAGTCATATTGTATATTTAGGTTTTTAAGAAGCTGCCAAAGTGTTTTCCAGAGGCGCTGTCCTATTTTACCTCCCTAGCAGAAATGCGTGGGTGATCCGGTTTATCTACACCCACACCTCAGCCTGCGGGTTGTCACTGGTTTTTATTTAGCCATTCAGATAAGAGTGTAGTGATATCTCATTCCAATTTCAATTTGCATTTTCCTAATGGCTACTAAGGTCAAACAGCTTTCCATGTGCTTATTTGCCTTCTGTGATATTCTTCAATGAAATGTTTCTCCATGTTGTTTTGCCTATTTTTGGAATTAGATTGTACTTTTTGCTATTAAGTTTTGGGACTTCTTTATCTAATCAAGATACTATTCCTTTGTCAAAAATGTGGTTTGCAAACATTTTCTCCTACCCTGTCCCTTACTTGTTCATCCTTTTAACAGGTCTTCAGCAGAGCAAAATTTTTAAATTTTGACAAATATATCAATTTTTCCTTATGGCTCATGCTTTTATTGTCAAGTCTAAGAACTCTGGGTCTCATAGGATGCCATCTGGGTCCTGCTTCAATAGTGAAAAGGAAGGTCATTGAGCTAAAGCCTGCCAGGCTTCAATGCCTTTGCTGTGAGGAAACAGGGACACTGGAAGGTAGGCTTCCCTCTCGCTCCTCTAAGGGAGGGTTCAGTCTCTTCCAGCCCTGCTCCAGCCACCTATGACCTAACCTTGCCCAGAATGCTGGGGTTTGCCACTGAAGGCTGAAGGTGCCCAGGGCCGTCGGCCCCATCTACGACACTGTGGACGAGCCTAGGGTATTTATTCCAAGAAGCAGGTAAACTGATCTCATTTGCACAAGGGCCACTTAACTATGTCTTGCCTGAATAGTCAGGTTTTTTATTCTTCCCTCAAAGATCTCTGTTGTGGGTGTTGATAGTCCTATTTTCTGCTGCTTTGTTTAATATATAGTGTTTCCTTTATTCCTCCTACCTCAATGCCCCACTCATATTTCAGTCTGGGACCTACTCCTAATTTAGAGCTCTCTTTCCCCCTTTTGCCGACTTCTATTATGAATTTACCTTTGCCACCCAGCTTAGTGTATCCCAAGGTTCTCTTTACCATGCCACAGTTGCAGAGCTCCAGGGAAAAGCAACCTGGTCTCATCTCTCCAGGCAGAGGAGAACAGAAGCTCCATCTCCACACATGCTGCAGATGGCTTTTCCAGTCTACCTGAATCATTACCAGCTAGAAGCAGCCGTCATTGGGACTTGGACATGAGCTGCAAAGTATAGAATTGTGACAACAATTCCAGTGCCATGCGGACTTTTCCTGGATGTGGACTTTTCCTGGACTCCTGCTCCTCGTGTCAGCTCCTAACAGACTCAACTGGGGTTGGGTTGCATTTGCAGGGATCTGGAATGGTGTTGGTGCCAACTTGGACTTGGTGAACATGTTAAGGTCACTACTCTTTTATAGATTGTTGTTGTACTGGCCAAGAGTTTGCTTAAATGCTTTAATCACTGTAAAAAAAAAAATAGAAGACTGGATAAAAAAGATGTGGCACATATACACTAGGGTATGCTACTCAGCCATAAGAAATGATGACATTGGATCATTTACAACAAAATGGTGGGATCTTGATAATATTATACGGAGAGAACTAAGTAAATCAGAAAAAACCAAGAACTGCATGATTCCATACATTGGTGGGACATAAAAACAAGACTAAGAGACATGGACAAGAGTGTGGTGGTATAACCTGGACATGTTTTCTTTGAATATATGTACCCTGATTCATTGATGTCACCCCATTAAAATTAATAAAAATTTAAAAAAAGAAAAAAAAGTGTGGTGGTTATGGGGGGGAAGGAAGGAGGGAGAGGGGAAGGAGGAGGGGGAGGGGCACAAAGAAAACTAGATAGAAGGTGACGGAGGACAATCTGACTTTGAGTGATGGGTATGCAACATAACTGAAGGACAAGATAACCTGGACATGTTTTCTTTGAATATATGTACCTGATTTATTGATGTCATCCCATTAAAATTAATAAAAATTTATAATAAAAAAAAAAGTCTAAGAACTCTGCTTAGCCCTTAGATCCCAAAGATTTTCTCCTTTATTTTTACATTTAAACCTGAAGTCTATTTTGAGTTCATTTTTCTATAAGGTATAAGACTGAACTCAGGGTTCATCTTTTTACTGATGGATGTCCAATTGCTCCGGCACCGTTTGTTGAAAAGGCTCCATTGAATTGCTTTTATCTTTTGTATCAAAAATCAGTTGGGCATATTTGTGTGGGTCTCTATCTGAGGTCTTTATTCTGTTCCTTCAATCTGTGCATCTCTCCCTCCACCAGTATCACACAGTCTTGATTACAATAGCTATGTAATGTCTTTAAATCAGGTAAACTAATTCATCCCACTTTATTCTTCTTTTTCAGAGTTGTTTTGGCTATTAGCTCCTATGCCTTTCCTAATAAATTTTAGAGTTATCTTGTCTGTATTTATGAAAAAAATCTTGCTTATATTTTAATAAAAATTGCATTCAAGTTATATATCAATTTAGGGAAAATTGATATCTTTATGATATCGAGTCTTTCAATTCATGAATACAGTATGTCTCTCCATTGATTTCTTCCATCAACTTTATATAGTTTTCAGCATATAGACCCCCTATATTTTTTTACTTATATCTAAATATTTCTTTTTTTAGTAGCTATAAATGGTACTGTATTTTTTAATTTGGTGCTTATGTTTCTTGCTAGTATATACAAATGCAATTGTTGTCAGTGTGTTAATCTTGTATCCTGTGACCTTGTCAAACTCATTATTTCTAGAAGTTTTGTTTCTTACTATATAGGGTTTTCTATGTAGACAATCATGTCATCTACAAAGGGGACTATTATATTTCTTCCTTTCTGCTCCATATACCTTTTCTTCTTTTTTCTTGCCTACTGTGCTAGCTAGAACTTCCAGCACTATAGTGAGAGGGGACATCCTTACCTTGTTCCCAATCTTAGTGGGAGCACATTCGGTCTTTCATCAGTAAGTATAATGTTAGCTGTAGATTTTTTCTGTAGATGTCCTTTATTACATTGAGGAAATCTCCCTCTATTTCTATTTTCACGAGAGTTTTGATCATCAATGTTGAATTCATTGAATGCTTTTTGCTGTATCAATTGTTATGATGATGTGTCAATATAGTGATTCAGGGATTGATTTTTGAATACTGAAATAACTTTGCATCTCTGGACTAAACCCCCCCCCAGTTGGCTATAATTTTTATATATGCTGAATTATATTTGCTAATAAAAAAGAATTCTAGTTTCTCTATGCATAAGGGATACTGGTATTTCTAGTTCCTTCTTTGTAAAATCTTTGTCTGGTGTTGGTATCAGGGTAATACTAGCTTCATAAAAGAAATTTTAAAATGTTCTCTCTTCTTCTGATACCTGGAAGACATCGTATAGAAATGGTGTTCTTTTTTAAATGTTCAGTAGAATTTTCCAGTGAAACCACCTGGGTCTGGAGATTTCTTTTATGAGAATTTTCTAATTAAGAATTTTATTTCCTCAATTGTTCTAGGGCTATTTGAATTATCTCTTTTACATTGAGTTGTGGTAGCTCGTGTTTTTTGAGAAACAGTCAATTTCATCTAAGTCCAGTTTACATGTACAGACTTGTTCATAGTAGTCCCTTTTTAGGCTTTTTTTTTTACAGAGACAGAGAGTGAGTCAGAGAGAGGGATAGACAGGGACAAACAGACAGGAACGGAGAGAGATGAGAAGCATCAATCATTAGTTTTTCACTGCGCGTTGCAACACCTTAGTTGTTCATTGATTGCTTTCTCCTATGTGCCTTGACCGCGGGCCTTCAGCAGACCGAGTAACCCCTTGCTGGAGCCAGCGACCTTGGGTCCAAGCTGGTGGGCTTTAGCTCAAACCAGATGAGCCCGCGCTCAAGCTGGCGACCACGGGGGTCTCGAACCTGGGCCCTCTGCATCCCAGTCTGACGCTCTATCCACTGCGCCACCGCCTGGTCAGGCCCTTTTTAGTCTTTTGATGTCCGCAGATAGGCAGTGATTTCCCATTTCATTCCTGAGATAATTTGCATTTTCTTTCTCTTTCTGTTAGTCTTGCTAAGAGTTTGTCAATTGTATTGACTTTTTCATAAAACCAGCTCTTTGTTTCATTGATTTTCTCTGTTTTTATGTTTTAAGGTTTATTTATCTTTATTATTTCCTTCCTTCCATTTGCTTTGGGTTGATTTTGCCCATCTTAATTCTAGATTCTTGAGGTAGGAGCTTAGCTTATTGATTTATGCAGTTAGTGCTATAAATTTCCTTCTCTGCACTGCTTTAGCTGTGTCTCTCAAACTTTTACTTTGTATTTTAATTTCACTCAGTTCAATAATCTTTATTTCCCTTCAGACTTCCTTTTTGACTCATGGATTATTAAAAGTCTGTTATTTAGTTTTCAAAGATTTTCCTCTTGTCAATATTCCAGCATGATTCCATTGCAGACAGAGAACAAACTGACTACTATGATTTTAATTTTTTTAATATTTTGATTTGTTTTATTGGCTAGAATACGGTCTATCTTGGTATACATCCCATGAGCACTTGAAAAAAATGTGTATTTTAATGTTGTTGGGTAACTGTTTTAGAAATGTAAATTTGATCCTATTGGTTAATGGTGATGTTGAGTTCTTCTGTATCCTTGCTGATTTTCTATTAATTGTTCTAGCAGTTAAGGAGATAGGAGTGTTAATGTCTCTGGCTATAATTTTGATTTGTCTGTTTCTCCTTTCAGTACAGTTTTTGCTTTGCATATTTCACAGCTCTGTTGTTTGGGGCATACACATTTAGCATTGCTAAGTCTTCTTGGTGAACTGACTTTTTTTTTTTACAGAGGCAGAGATAGACAGGGGCAGACAGACAGGAACGGAGAGAGATGAGAAGCATCAATCATCAGTTTCTCATTGCGTGTTGCGACTTCTTAGTTGTTCATTGATTGCTTTCTCACATGTGCTTTGACCGTGGGCCTTCAGCAGACCGAGTAACCCCCTGCTGGAGCCAGCGACCTTGGGTCCAAGCTGGTGAGCTCTTTGCTCAAGCCAGATGAGCCTGCGCTCAAGCTGGAGACCTCGGGGTCTCGAACCTGGGTCCTTCCACATCCCAGTCCGACGCTCTATCCACTGCGCCACCACCTGGTCAGGCTGAACCGACTCTTTTAACATTATATACTATCCCTCTCTGTCTCAGCTTGCTGGGCAATGGTGAAAGTTTTGGCTTTTCACTAGGCCTCCTCGCAGATGGAAAGGGGAGGGCTGCCCCATTACTGCTACTACATGGATATGGAAGTCCAGGCCTCCTCCTTGACCCTCTATGACCCCCCCCCCCCTAGTCAGGGTGTTGAGGCGACTTGTCAGTCTCTCAAGGCTGGAATTCTAGGCTCCCCACTTAGCCTTTGTTAGCATGAGTAGGGATGGAGGCCGCAGTTTTCTGTGGTGTTTGGCAGTTATTGTCTGAAAGTTTCCTGTCTTGCTATGGTGCTTCTTTCCTGGCCCTTTGGCTAAAGACAGCAGGCTTTTGTTGGAGGTCTTTTGTGTGCATGCATTGGCATTTCTGGTTGCCAGCCACTTCAGCTGCAAGTCTGGGAAATACGAGGCAAACAGAAATCCCAAGGGAAGAGAGCGAAGTGTAAACATGATACTAGCATCCTCCCACGACCACATTAAAATTACAACTAAATTACAGAACAACCGTTGCTGAAATCTAGCTCTGGTCCCACACCCATGTATGGCAGTTAAAAATCAGGAGGGGTATCTCAGTGCCAGAGGTCCCCCCTGAGGAGTGAGAGATCCAAGCCCCACACCAGGCCCAGGGTTCTAGTGCCAGGAAGAAAAATCCCCATTAACTTCCGGCTGTGAAAAACAGCAGGGATTGTGACTGAATGAGACGGGCTGCTGGAGTCCCAGGCATTCCTCTTAAAGGGCTCACGCACACACTTAGACTCACTCGGAGCCCCACCACTGAGGCAGCAGCCTGAAAGATACCTGGGACATGTGAGGAGGAACTAAATTGTCTGGCTTTTTAAATAAGGTCTAGAGGGGCGGCTTTCTCTTAGAAGTGCTGACAAAGGCTATTGTTCCTTTGAGCTCTCCTGCTGTAGGTGAAGGCAGGTGCTGTAGGTGAAGGCAGGTGCTGTAGGTGAAGGCAGGTGCCACAGCTGAGTCTCCATCAACCTGGTGAACCCTGTTCACCCTTTCCTGATGATTCCCTGTAATCCCACCCCATCCAAATTGAGGGCATATCCAAGCTGTTTCCAGTGACTTTTATATGCAAGTGACTTGCCTTGGCTCATGCTTCAAACTTCTCTAAACTCTCTCTAAGGTTCACAAGCCCCAAACAAGCAGCATCTGGCCTTATTGTGCTCCATACCTCTTGGTAAGTAGCCCCAGGCCCAGCACTAGCAATAGCCAGACTCAGTTCACACTTGGCTTCTCCCAGGCACCTCCAGGCCCAGCACAAGTAGCTACCATCTGCAGATCTCTTTGCAGCTCATGTAGGTTGGCCCCTGGAAGGGCACAGTCAATGGCTGACCTTGGCCTGCACTTCCAAGAAGGCCCAGAGCCAGCACACCTGGTGGCCAGCACAGGCCATGCCGGAGGACCACACAATCACCCCTACATGCCACACAGTCAAGGGGCTGAGTCAACAGGCACCAGAGGCTCGCTGAAGTGAGTTCAGCTCCCTGCACAGCAGCATCTCCTTTGTAGTCAAGACCAGTCATTGTAGCCGATTGGCCTGGGCTCAATCTTTCCCACTGATATGCCAGCAGCAATCAAGGCTCAACTATAATAGGATGGTGCACACAGCCCAAAGGGGGGGGCGGGATTCACCTAAAGTGCCCAGCTCAGGTAAGCAGGGAGGTTGTGCCAACTGGACCCTACAGGACACCTACTACATAAGCAGCTGACGTACCAAGACTGGGAGACATAGCAGATCTACCTAATACATTGAAACAAACACAGAGAGGCAGACAAAATGGGGAGAGAGAGAGGAACATGTCCCAAATAAAAGAACAGGAGAAATCTTTTGAAAAAGAATTAAATGAGATGGAGGCAAGTGAACCACCAAATACAGAGTTCAGAACAATGGTTATAAGAATGCTCAAGGAACTTAGTGAGAACTTCAACAGCATTAAAAAAAATGATATAGCCTGACCTGTGGTGGTGCAGTGGATAAAGTGTCAACCTGGAAATGCTGAGGTTGCCGGTTCAAAACTCTGGGCTTGCCTGGTCAAGGCACATATGGGAGTTGATGCTTTCTGCTCCTCCCCCCTTCTCTCTCTCTCTCTCCCCTCTCTATAATGAATAAATAAAATCTTTTTAAAAAATGATATAGAAACCATAAAAAAGAACCAGTCATAAATGAATAATAATTCAGTAACTGAAATGGAGAACACTAGAAGGAATCACCAGCAGATTAAATGAAGAGACAAATTAGTGATATGTAAGACAAGGTAGCAAAGAAGGAAGAAGAACAAAGAATTTTTTTTAATATTTTATTTATTCATTTTTAGAGAAGGAACAGAGAGAGAGACAGACAGAGAGAAGGGGGGGGGAGCACCAATTCCCATATGTGCCTTGACCAGGCAAGCCCAGGGCCCTGAACAGGCGACCTCTGCTTTCCAGGTGGATGCTCTATCCACTGCGCCACCACAGGTCAGGCCAAGAACAAAAAAATTTTTTAAATGAAGATAGTCTAAGGCAGTGGTCCCCATCCTTTTCTGGGCCACGAACCGTTTAATGTCAGAAAATATTTTCATGGATCAGCCTTTAGGGTGGGACAGATAAATGTATCATGTGACCAAGACAAGCATCAAAAGTGAGTCTTAGATGGATGTAACAGAGGAAATCTGGTCATTTTTAAAAAATAAAACATTGTTCAGACTTAAATATAAATAAAACAGAAATAATGTAAGTTATTTATTCTTTCTCTGTGGACTGGTACCCAATGGTGTGCGGACCGGTACCAAATGGCCCACAGACCGGTACTGGTCTACAGCCCAGGGTTTGGGGTCCACTGGCCTAAGGGATCTCTGGGACATCAGGTGTGACAACCTTTGCTTCATTGGGGTACCAGAAGGAGAGAGAGAGAGAGAGAGAGAGAGAGAGAGAGAGAGAGAGAGCCGGGGATTGAAAACCTATTTAAAGAAATAATGATTGAAAACTTCCTTAGCTAACTTAATAAAGGAAAAAAACATGCAAGTCCAGAAGCATAGAGAGTCCTGAACAAGATGAACCCAAAGAGGCCCATGCCAAGATAAATCATAATTAAAATGGCAAAGGTTAAAGACAAAGAGATAATCTTAAAAGCAGCAAAAAGAAAAGCAGTTAGTTACCTACAAGGGAGCTCCCATAAGACTGTCAGCTGAGTTCTCAACAGAAACTTTGCAGGCCAGAAGAAATTGGCATGACCAGACGGTTATACTAGTGAATTCTATCAAACATTCAAAGAAGACTTGGTTCCTATTCTACTCAAAGTCTTCCAAAAAATTGAAGAAGAAGCAATACTTCCAAACACATTTTATGAGGCCAACATAACCCTCATACCAAAACCTGGCAAGGATGGCACAAAGAAAGAAAACTACACACCAATATCTCTAATGAATACAGATGCTAAAATACTAAACAAAATACTGGCAAACCGAATACAACAACATATTAAAAAAATAATACATCATTATCAAGTGGGATTCATCCCAGAATCTCAAGGATGATTCAACATACGTAAAACGGTTAACGTAATACACCATATCAACAAAACAAAGAACAAAAACCACATGATCTTATCAATAGATGCAGAAAAGGCTTTTGATAAAATACAACACAATTTTATGTTTAAGACTCTCAACAAAATGGGTATAGAAGGAAAATATCTCAACATGATAAAGGCCATATATGATAAACCATCAGCCAACATCATATTAAATGACATAAAACTGAGGACTTTCCACCTTAAATCAGGAACAAGACAAGGTTGTCCACTCTCTCCACTCTTATTTAACGTGGTGCTAGAAGTTCTGGCCAGAGCAATCAGACAAGACAAAGAAATAAAAGGCATCCATATCGGAAAAGAAGAAGTAAAGGTATCACTTTTTGCTGATGATATGATCCTATACATCGAAAACCCGAAGGACTCCACAAAAAGATTATTAGAAACAATAAACCAATACAGTAAGGTCGCAGGATACAAAATTAACATACAAAAGTCCATAGCCTTTCTATATGCCAACAATGAAATATTAGAAAACGAACTCAAAAAAATAATCCCCTTCATGATTGCAACAAAAAAAATAAAATACCTAGGAATAAACATAACAAAGAATGTAAAGGACCTATATAACGAAAACTACAAGGCATTATTAAGAGAAATAGAAAAAGACACAATGAGATGGAAAAATATTCCTTGTTCTTGGATAGGAAGAATAAATATAATTAAAATGGCCATATTACCCAAAGCAATATATAAATTTAATGCAATTCCCATCAAAATTCCTATGAGATTTTTTAAAGAAATGGAACAAAAAATCATCAGATTTATATGGAACTATAAAAAACCCTGAATAGCCAAAACAATCCTAAGGAAAAAGAATGAAGCTGGGGGCATTACAATACCTGACTTTAAACTATATTATAGGGCCACGATAATCAAAACAGCATGGTATTGGCAGAAAAATAGACACTCAGACCAATGGAACAGAATAGAAAGCCCAGAAATAAAACCACATATATATGGTCAAATAATCTTTGATAAAGGGGCCAACAATACACAATGGAGAAAAGAAAGCCTCTTCAACAAATGGTGTTGGGAAAACTGGAAAGCCACATGCAAAAGAATGAAACTCGACTACAGCCTGTCCCCGTGTACTAAAATTAATTCAAAATGGATCAAAGACCTAAATATAAGACCTGAAACAATAAAGTACATAGAAGAAGACATAGGTACTAAACTCATGGACCTGGGTTTTAAAGAACATTTTATGAACTTGACTCCAATGGCAAGAGAAGTGAAGGCAAAGATAAATGAATGGGACTACATCAGAATAAAAAGTTTTTGCTCAGCAAGAGAAACTGATATCAAAATAAACAGACAGCCAACTAAATGGGAAATGTTATTTTCAAACAACAGCTCAGATAAGGGCCTAATATCCAAAATTTACAAAGAACTCATAAAACTCAACAACAAACAAACAAACAATCCAATAAAAAAATGGGAAGAGGATATGAACAGACACTTCTCCCAGGAAGAGATACAAATGGCCAACAGATATATGAAAAGATGCTCAGCTTCATTAGTTATTAGAGAAATGCAAATCAAAACTACAATGAGATACCACCTCACCCGTTAGATTAGCTATTATCAACAAGACGGGTAATAGCAAATGTTGGAGAGGCTGCGGAGAAAAGGGAACTCTCATCCACTGTTGGTGGGACTGTAAAGTAGGACAACCATTATGGAGGAAAGTATGGTGGTTCCTCAAAAAACTACAAATAGAACTACCTTATGACCCAGCAATCCCTCTACTGGGTATATACCCCAAAACCTCAGAAACATTGATACGTAAAGACACGTGTAGCCCCATGTTCATTACAGCACTGTTCACAGTGGCCAAGACATGGAAACAACCAAAAAGCCCTTCAATAGAAGACTGGATAAAGAAGATGTGGCACATATACACTATGGAATACTACTCAGCCATAAGAAATGATGACATCAGATCATTTACAGCAAAATGGTGGGATCTTGATAACATTATATGGAGTGAAATAAGTAAATCAGAAAAAAACAAGAACTACATGATTCCATACATTGGTGGAACATAAAAACGAGACTAAGAGACATGGACAAGAGTGTGGTGGTTACCAGGGGTGGGGGGAGGGAGGACATAGGAGGGAGGGAGGGAGAGAGTTAGGGGGGGGAGGGGCACAGAGAACTAGATAGAGGGTGACGGAGGACAATCTGACTATGGGCGAGGGGTATGCAACATAATTTAATGACAAGATAACCTAGACATGTTTTCTTTGAATATATGTACCCTGATTTATTAATGTCATCCCATTAACATTAATAAAAATTTATTTAAAAAAAAAAAAAGAAATTGGCATGAAATATTCAAAGTGATGGAAAGCAAGGACCTACAACCAAAATTACTCTACCCAGCAAAGCTATTATTTAGAATTGAAGGAGAGACAAAGAGCTTCCCAGACAAGAAAAAGCTAAAATAGTTTATTACCATCAAAACAATATTACAACATTGGCCTGGCGTGCAGAAGTCCCAGGTTCGATTCCCGGCCAGGGCACATAGGAGAAGCGTCCATCTGCTTCTCCACCCCTCCCCCTCTCCTTCCTCTCTGTCTCTCTCTTCCCCTCCCGCAGCGAGGCTCCATTGGAGCAAAGATGGCCCGGGCGCTGGGGATGGCTCCTTGGCCTCTGCCCCAGGTGCTAGAGTGGCTCTGGTCGCAACAGAGCGACGCCCCGGAGGGGCAGAGCATCGCCCCCTGGTGGGCAGAGCGTCGCCCCCTGGTGGGCGTGCCGGGTGGATCCCGGTCGGGCGCATGCGGGAATCTGTCTGACTGTCTCTCCCCGTTTCCAGCTTCAGAAAAATACAAAAAAAAACAAAACAATATTACAAGAAGTATTAAAGAATCTTCTTTACTAAGAAGAAATATATACAGGAACAATAAAATGGCAGTAACTACATATTTGTCAACAATTACTTTAATTGCAAATGGACTAAATGTTCCAATCAAAAGACATAGTGTGGTTGAATGGTTAAAAAAACAACCCTCACGTATGCTGTTTGCAAGAGACTCTCTTCAGACTGAGAGACTCAAACAAACTAAAATTAAAGGGATGGAAAACAATACTTCAGGAAAATGTAAACAGAAAGAAAAGCTAAGGTAGCAGTACTTATACCAGATAAAATACACTTTAAGATAAAAACTATATAACAAGAAACAAAGAAGGACTCGGCAATTCCACTTCTGGGTATTTATCTGAGGAAACCCAAAACACTAATTTGAAAAGACATATGCATTCATATGTTCATTGCAAAATGATTTATAATAACCAAGGTATAGGCAAACTACATGACAATTGATAGATGAATAGATAAAGAAGAAGTGGTGCCCATATACAATAGAATATGACTCAGCCATAAAAAGGAATGAAATCTTACATCTGCCACAACATGGATGGACCTAGAGAGTATTGTGCTGAGTGAAATAAGTCAAACAGGAAAAGACAAATGCAATATTATTTCACTTATATGTGGAACCTGAAAAACAAAATAAATAAACAAGCAGAATAGAAACACTCATAGATACAGAGAACATTTTGACGGTTCCCAGATGGGAAGGGGTGCGGGAGGAGGATGAAAATGGTGAAGAGATTAAGAAGTACAAGTTGATAGTTACAGAATAGTTATGGGGGTGTAAGTCCAGCCCAGGGAATATAGTCAATAATATTGTAATAACTATGTATGTTGTCAGGTGGATATCAGATTTATCGGGATGATTACTTCATACATAAGTTATATAAACGTCGAATCACTGAGTTGTACAAGTAGAATGAAAACAATATTGTATGTCAACTGTAACTAAAAATAAAAAATTTTTAAAAATAAATCTCAAGGCCCTGGCCGGTTGGCTCAGTGGTAGAGCGTCGGCCTGGCGTGCGGGGGACCCAGGTTCAATTCCCGGCCAGGGCACATAGGAGAAGCACCCAATTGCTTCTCCACCACCCCCCTCCTTCCTCTCTGTCTCTCTCTTCCCCTCCTGCAGCCAAGGCTCCATTGGAGCAAAGATGGCCCGGGCGCTGGGGATGGCTCCTTGGCCTCTGTCCCAGGCACTAGAGAGGCTCTGGTCGCAGCAGAGCGACGCCCCAGAGGGACAGAGCATCGCCCCCTGGTGGGCAGTGCTTCACCCCTGGTGGGCGTGCCGGGTGGATCCCGGTCGGGCGCATGCAGGACTCTGTCTGACTGTCTCTCCCCGTTTCCAGCTTCAGAAAAATACAATAAATAAATAAATAAATAAATAAATAAAATAAAATAAAATAAAAAATAAATCTCAAGGAACTCACCAATGTATTGTCCTTCGGGCCCCAGGGTCCCTAGCTGGTCTGCGTTCTTCCCTTCTCCTTTCAGGGTCTTCTTGTGTTTCTCTTATATATAATGTCCAGAGTTTGTTTGTTTTTTAAATCTTGGGAGCACGTTTATTAAAGCTGGGGACAGTGAAACAAGGAAGGGCCTAAAATAGAAGCAGCAACAGGAGAACCTAGGTAGGGCTGCCTTGGCCTTCTAGAAGCCTTATGGGGAAAATAATGAGTGAAGAAAAGGGGGCCTTGGATACAGGCTCAGAGGGTGAGCCCAGGACGAGCTGCCACTACCCACTGCTCTCCCAGTTGTAAGTCTCGTGAGGACCCTTAATGTTTAAGAGATGTGTAACTGGGCCCTGGCCGGTTGGCTCAGTGGTGGAGCATCGGCCGTGCGTGCGGGGGACCCGGGTTCGATTCCCGGCCGGGGCACATGGGAGAGGCGCCCATTTGCTTCTCCACTCCCCCCCTCCTTCCTCTCTGTCTCTCTCTTCCCCTCCCGCAGCCAAGGCTCCATTGGAGCCCGGATGGCCCAGGCGCTGGGGATGGCTCCTTGGCCTCTGCCCCAGGCGCTAGAGTGGCTCTGGTCGCGGCGGAGCGACGCCCCGGAGGGGCAGAGCATCGCCCCCTGGTGGGCGTGCCGGGTGGATCCCGGTCGGGCGCATGCGGGAGTCTGTCTGACTGTCTCTCTCCATTTCCAGCTTCAGAAAAAAATACCAAAAAAAAAAAAAAAAAGAGATGTGTAACTGTAGGGTGAAGGTGGGAGCAGAAGAGGTGTGGGCGTGCTCCTGGGAGGGAGGGCACACTAAGTGCAGGGTTCTCAGTTGTACTTTGTAGGAGGAATAGGGGAAAGTATACCTACTATAACTTACATTTCAATAACGGTTGTTTAATAATGGACTCTTGTAAGCTGGCTGCAACGCACCACAGCTATGAGTCTCAGAGGGAGTCGAAGCCCAGCTCCCACCACGGAAGCTTAAATGCCACATACTCTTCTCAGTCTTCCCTGCACGTTGGGCACAAGTGCACTGAGTTACCCGGTCAGACACATGCACCTGAGATCTGGACCAGGTGCTAGCAGTGCAGAGAAGCAGGGGAGTGGAGACTCCTTCTGGCGGCCGTTCCAGGGACAGCGTGGCAGCAACATCACGTCACTCTCCACCACCAGGGACTCGAACCGTATCATGTCATGCTCACTGGTGAGAGCAGTGTTCTCTCCAAACATTTTCTACGCCGCATCTTTGACCATAATTCTGGCCGATACTGCTTCTGAACTGGATTTTCCCATTGGTTCTGTGAGTGACTCTTTCACAGCGCTGTTAAATTGCTTAAATTGTACTTACATTGGCCAGAGAGGGCTTCTGTCAGATGCAAGTGAGAAGTCTGACTCTCAGACCCCTCTGGGACACAAAAACCTCAGGCTCTACCACACAACATCCCTATTTTTTCTCAGGGGAGAGGATTTGAGGAATAACTTAGAGCAACCAGAACAGTGGAAGTCCTCGTAGAAGGACTTGCTGAGAGGGGCTGCTAGGAGCTCAAAGCCATCACAATTCAACCTGCTGTCTTCGTCGCCAAATACCCTTGTCAGCTATCCTGATCCCCCACGTGGCTAGCATAGGCTGAATTCTACTCTCTCCCCATGAGATGAGCAATCTGACACTGGGCAGAATACACTCCCTAGCTCGACCTTGGGCATGACACGATGCCGACGACACTAAGACCTTATTCTCCCCTTCTCCGCCTCTCACTCACCCTCCGGCCTCCCGCACCACTGAAGAACCACTCGCTGGTTACCCGGAAAGCTTTCACGCCCTCAAGGGGGGGCTTTTGTGGGCAGAAGAGGCCACTCGTAGCTTTACATGGGTTTTGAACATTAGTATTTGATTTATTAAATGAATAGTTTCAGAAATTTATGGCTCTTCCTTAAGCTTTTAAAATCAGATTAGGAATCTTATTATCCTATTTGTAAGTCTAGCAAATATTAACAATCACTTTGAGAGGGCTTTTGATTAATGTTCAGTCCCATTTAAACACTTAGTTAATTAAACCTCTTTAACATTTTAAGCAGCATGAATAAACTTAATATATTCACTTCCTTTGGAAGTACTTCATCTGACTGAGGAAACTTCCCAAGTACTAAAGTAACTCTTGTAATTTAAAAAAAATTAAGCATACAGAAAAAAAAAAAAACAGTGAAGCTAGAATTCCCTTAAATTTCCAATCTGTATGTAAACTTAGAAATATTTCAACTTAAAAATCACAAATCTCAATCAACAATTCAAGTACAATCATAGAAGCAGAATGTTGGCCCTGGCCAGTTTGCTCAGTGGATAGAGCATCAGCCAGCATGAGGAAGTGCCGGGTTTGATCCCCTATCAAGGCACACAGAAGAAGCAACCATCTGCTTCTCTTCTCCTCCATCTCCCTCTTCTCTCTCTCTCCTCCTCACAGCCAGTGGCTTGACTGGTTCAAGTGTCGGCCCCAGACAGAGGTCTACAGGTGGATTCCGGTTGGTTACGGTGCATGAGGTAGTCTATCTCCTCTCCTTCCACTTAAAAAAAAAAAAAAAAAGAGTGGCCTATTATTCTAATAATCAAATTCTCTTTAAAATTGCACATATATAATGTATCATTGTCATATACTGAATACTTGTCTCTCCTCCCCCCAAAAATTTGTATGTTGAAATCCTAACCCACAATGTGATGGTATTTAGGAAATGGAGCCTTTGGGAGGTAATTAGGTCATGAGGGTGGAGGCCCCATGAATCGGATTAGTACCCTTATGAAAGAGAACACGGAGCGTTCCCTTGCCCCTTCCACCATGAGGACACAATGAGAAGATAGACAGCCATCTATGAACTAGGAAGCAGGTCCTCACCAGACACTAAATCTGCACCACTTTGATCTTGGACTTCCCATCAAGAACTTGTTTATAAGCCACCCAATCTATAGTACAGCAGCCTGAACAGGCTAAGACAATAATATATGCACAATTTTTGTTTTTGTTTTTTTAGAGACAGAGAGTCAGAGAGAGGAATAGATAGGGACAGACAGACAGGAATGGAGAGAGATGAGAAGCATCAATCATCAGTTTTTCGTTGTGACACCTTAGTTGTTCATTGATTGCTTTCTCATATGTGCCTTGAATGAGGGGCTACAGCAGACCGAGTAACCCTTGCTCAAGCCAGCAATCTTGGGTCCAATTTGGTGAGCTTTGCTCAAACCAGAAGAGCCCGCGCTCAAACTGGCGACCTCAGAGTCTCGAACCTGAGTCCTCGGCATCCCAGTCCAACGCTCTATCCACTGCACCACCGCCTGGTCAGGCCACAAATTCTTTTAACTTGAAAAGACAGATGCTCCTCAACTTACAGTGGGTTATCCCTATAAACCCATTGTAATTGGAAAATATCGTAGGTCTAAATGCAATTAGTACTACACTACAGAGTATCAGTTTTTACCCTTGTAATTGCCTGCCTGAGACAGAGTTGGGGCTCCCTGCCACTGGCCACCATCACAAAAGTATCCTACAGCAAGCATATCCCTAGCCCAGGAAAAGATCAAAATTTAAAATTTGAAGTATGGTTTCTACTAAATGTATATCATTTTTGCACCATTATAAAGTCAAGAAATTTTAAGTAAGTCAGGGACCATCTGTTCATAATAAAATATATTTTTAATTTAAAAAAAAAACTATAGTTATGATTCCTTTAAACATTTGTAAGCTCAATTTCAAATGTCCCCTGGACTACTAAAATGTCTACCCATACGGAAGATGATACACTTCTGAGGATGCTATTCAGTGAGAAATTTTGTGTTGGGACCAACTGGATCCTAACTGGTGACGCTATGGAGCAGTCAAGCCCTGTCTCCTGTTTCCAGCATTCTAACTTAACGGTGGAAGTAGCCACGGAGATTATTAATGATTACTAGTTTTCAAACCAGAGTCCAGTTCATCACACCCATCCAGAGCCCACACCTGATTTTGCATTCATTTGACCCTTAAGATATGTAACTATATATTCTTCCATCTAATGCTAAAGAATCCTGCATTCTTTTCATATGCTTCTGATTTCTTGGGGCTGCACAGTTCTTATGGATAATAAACTTTGACCTAATTGAATTCTGTTCAGCTCTCGGAGCTTTGTCTGATTATTCGACCACAACTCCCAAAGTCGTTCTCCAAGGTCATTGCTCAGATCCTCGCCCTACTTCACCCCCTAGGGTCCCTGAGTTCCTAAATCTCGTGGGAAAGGAAAAAAGAGGCTCCCCCGAGATTTCTGTGCCCTTCCACCTAGGAAGCCAGGGCAAAGGTTCTAAACCCTAGTAACATCACCCAGAGACGGTCGGCACTCCAGCCTCCTGCTCTCCGCCCTTCCAGGAGCAGGCGCTGCAGCAGTCAAGGTCTGTTGAAAGAACACTGTCTGCATAAAAGGCACTGGAGGCAAACTCCTAATCTCCATAAAGGATGAGGGGCCATTGCCAAGGTCACCAGCCAGTGGTAGAATCCAGGACTCCCAACTCCAGCCTGTGTTCTGGCCACTCAACCACAGGCTCTCAGTGAAGATCAGGTCAGCAGAGCCAGAAGAGAGCTCATGGATCACAGCCCCAACCAACCAGCCCAAACGTCACAGTGTGTTCCATACAGCCCTTTAGTTGCTTGGTAAACAGGATAGAAACGGGCATCGTTCTTGCCCTTTCTAAAATAAATATACATACCACGTATTTGTATTTCCATATTAAGGAGAAGTGATAATAAGAAATAACTTTCAACTATAGTGGGAAGATGGCGGGGGGGAGGGTGGTCCCAGAAAGCAGAGGCTAGAGGAGAGAAAGTGGGAAAGAAGGGAGGCCAGAGAGGGTCTGTCCTTGGGAAACGTTCTTACAAAAAGCCCTGTACACAATGGGCTCTCCAAAAGCCAAACAAAGTAGCTGCTCTGGTCCCTCCATCATTAGCATGGAAGAACCACTGATGGAACAGGAGCGGACAGCTAAGGGGAACACGAGGCTTCCGGCTGGCTCGAGTCCCAGGGCCATCTCTCAGGCTCCCATCCGTCACCAGCTTGTCCCCTAGGGCTCCTGGGACCTCTGAGAGCACTCTGTCTTCCCCACCTGCCACTGTCTGGGCAGCAGCCTGGGACGCAGGATCGCCAACATCTCCTGCTCCAGCTGGCTCGGAAAGAAGCCCGCAGTGCCTCTTTGGGTTTGAGGGTATTGTTACTAACAGACACAGACAAAGTGACAGCTGTAATTGAAGCTATCAAAAATAATAAAACATTTCCAGAATTCTTTAAAAGTCCTACTGATATCACTGTTGGCTTTCACTGGATCCTACATGGGACAGCGTGCTTGACCTGTTAGCCCTTCCTTGTCTGTCACCTGCTCACCCCTATGTCCTCCACACAGCCCTAAGACCAGGCACTGGTGTTTTTTGTTAGGGATAGAAAAAGAGCTCAGGCTGAGCCACTCACGTCTTACTATGGTCTGGAAAGAGAAGTACCAGTCGTGAGCGTGTGGTAAGAGGCGGGCCATGGTCAGCATGCCGGGGATCCTCAAATCAAAGTCTTGCCTGGGGCCCTGGCAGGTTGGCTCAGTGGTAGAGCGTCGGCCTGGCGTGCAGGAGTCCCGGGTTCGATTCCTGGCCAGGGTACACAGGAGAAGCGCCCATCTGCTTCTCCACCCCTCCCTCCTTCCTCTCTGTCTCTCTCTTCCCCTCCCGCAGCCAAGGCTCCATTGGAGCAAAGATGGCCCAGGCGCTGGGGATGGTTCTATGGCCTCTGCCTCAGGCGCTAGAATGGCTCTGGTTACGACAGAGCAACGCCCTGGATGGACAGAGCATCACCCCCTGGTGGGCGTGCCGGGTGGATCCCGGTTGGGCGCATGCGGGAGTCTGTCTGACTGCCTCCCCTTTCCAACTTCAGAAAAATACAAAAAAAAAAAAAAAAAAGTCTTGCCTGGCACGCTCCTCAGTGCCCCCTTCCCTACCCCCACCATCCCAGCGGCTCCTCACTCCTGCTCCGTCTCCAGATCTGCCCTACCTCCTTTCTGCCCTTCACCTCCCCTGGTCCTGGCAGCCCTGGCCCAAGGGTTCCCTGCTCTTCCTCCAGGCCCCCAGATCCAAGTGAAAGCCACCCACCACCCAAGAACAACCCAACAACTGTTTAGTTGGCACTTGATAAACAGTTGCTCAATAAAAAGAAGTCTTTCCAACTAAAGTAGAAATAATCCCAATGGAGGTCTCAAATATTAAATCTTCCCTCTGAAACAGAAACCTGATGAACATTAGAGTTTGCATTTGGTACAGTGGTGAGTCATGCAAGCAATCGGGTTCTCTCTCAATTACATAATGCATGTATCTGGAAACCTAACTCCTCACTTTGGGTTTCCTACCGGCCGCATTGGATCCCACCCCCTGCTCAGTGCTTGCCCAGCACCTCTTTCTGCTGTTGTCAGAATAGCTTAAGCACCAGCTGTATGGGCAGCGTTTGGCATAAGTGCCCTTGAGCTCTGTTTTGCCCTTCTACTGCTGCTCAGAATTCCCTTTGAGAGCTCTAAGTGTCAACAGGCATGATCATTGAGTCACCTGATACAAGAAGAGATGTCACACAAGCTGCCAAACGAGACACATCACTGCCAGGCTCTGTGCCCTAAAGGAGAGGTCCAGGGCAACCCATCCAGGCAGATGGTCTCTGAGCTCTTCGGGACAGTCAGGAGCTCTCACAGGGGCCTCAGACATCATGAGTGAGCTGGATCCTCAGTATGGGACAGGAAATGCCAGCCGCCCTTTTTGCTCAAAGTAGAACGAGTTAGCATTTCTTTGGGCTTGAACTTGTCCAAAGATAATGAAAGCTCTGGGCAACTGCCCAAGATGTGGCCTTAACCCCACTCAGAAAGCTGCAAGGGGCGGGGCAAGACAGCAGTGGGCCTGGCATCCTCGTCACAGGAAAGGTGCTGTGCCACCTTGCGTTCGCCCACTTCTCAACTTACTTCCAGTCAAAATACCATGGCCTCTACCCCACCCCTTAGTCCACCAGGGCCGAATGGGGCCTCTCTGATCCCCCTGCCCCCAGTATCTGGAAGAAGGCCTCCACCAGGCTGCCCGCCTCCCAGAAGGATAAGTAAGGTTAGAAGGTCAGTGAAGAGAAAGCTGAGGAAATACAGGGGCTACCATGGCTTTAGGGCAAACTTCTAGTGTCCCCAAATGAAATGGTCTCTGATTTCCCAGGCCAGGCCAGTTGCTCGACTATGGGTCTGCTCCCATTATCCCTTGTCTGGCTCTCCCACACACAGGCCTGGGCCGCACTGACACCCCCTCGCCCATCGCTAACGGTGCCACCTCCAGGAAGCTTTCCGGTCGCGGCAACCTCCTCCGTCCTCTCAGGGCCTCCACAGGACCCACCTGGGTAAGGACACACCGCCCCTAAGCAGGCCCGGCTCAGCATGTTTTGGCCAGCTCTGGCCTCAGGAGCTTAACTGCAGCTGCTCTCTCTTGGGGGGTGGGGATAAAGGCAGGTAGGAATGGCGGTGGTCTTCAAGACCACCCAACTGGGTGACATGTTCACTAGCCACAGGTTCTGTCTGGTTCTACCATTCACACTGAAATTTTTTCACCTATCGCTCAGAGGCCTCAGGGTCTAGTTATACTAGAAGACACACCAGCTAGGACCAGGACTCATTACTGTTTCAAAGCCCCCACCTTCCTATTTCTCATTTTCCAGTTGAGGAACGCCCACAGTTCTCAGCTATTCGCCAAGTGGAGATGACTGACACAACCTGTGCCCAATGAAGAGCCAAGTATTCCTGGTTTGGGTTGCCTCTTTCTCTCAAAGGTTCAGCAAGCAGAGATCCTTCCTGTGGGGGTCTTGGCATCCCCCAGAGTAAACAGGAGAGCCCACCAACACCGAGTCCCACAGGGGAGCCAGGCAACCTAATCGATGACTCTGAGAAAGGAATAGGGTCCTCCGTGCAAAGCCTTTCCGCCAGGATTCTCTGCTCGGCCTCTGCCATCTGTGTTTGTCATCTGCTCTGCACACGTCTATGTTCTAGGTTTCTGCATTTGCTTTAATTTGGGTTAACTTGGCTTCTTATCAAAGTTCCTCTGAAATTCCGCCTGGCCTCGGCCAATCTCAGTGAAAAGGGATTTTGTCCTTAGGTCCTTAGGCGAGGGGAGTCCATCGGAAGCCCGATGCTGTTAGAAACCATGGTGGCGCCAGAGACCATGGGAGCCTGGGCGACTGAAATGAAATGCTTAAACCTGGGTGACAATCCGAAACATCTGGAAGGGCGCAGCTCTTTCTTACGGACACAACAGCCTCCCAGTGATATCTGTCCCTTCTCTCCTGACCCTGTAGCTGTTGGCTTGAACACCTGGGAGGAAACTGGGAAGAGGATAAGAAAGAAGCTGGCTCCTGCGGAAATGGCTAATGGAGATGAGGAATCCCCGCTCTAGATGCTCACAGCCGCCTAGGGCTGGGAAACCCAAAGGAACCTCTCTGCCTCCCGTGTCTTCCAAGGAGGATCTGAACGTGCTTGAATGGGATCTTTGACCACAGAGAATCCACCAGGTGGTAGGGCCTGTAGTGTAAGAGGGCGGCCACCAGAGGGCAACGCAGAGACAACCGCCACCACGCTCTGGTTGCCCAGCAACTGTGACGCAAAGGGCTCCCAGTTTGCACCCTCCTCAAGGCCCCCAGGTTATTTCTGGTTTAACAGACTGTTGCACAAGGAGTGGCTTCAGGAATCCCAGAACTGCTTCTCTTTTAAGCCGGGAGAATCTAAAATGGTCCAGGGACCCCAAGTCCAGCACCACCCTGGCGTCTAGGGGATTGGGCTACTGTCCCTGCTCCTCTGAATGCCAAGAATCAGAAAAAGAAGATAAACATGTCACATTCCCCTCTGTAGCTCCACAGCCACTGGGCAAGCTCTGATTTCCCTAGTGGCTAACACAGAGCAGTCGCCTTCTCCTCTACCCCACCCCCCACCCCAGCCCTTCTAAACAGGGGCAGGGTGAAAGGCATGTGACCTTGAGCCAGGCCTTGAGCCTCCCCACTCCTCAGCTGCACTTGGAAGGGGCTAAGGAGGGTGATAAGGTCCAGCTCCGACCTCCTGTGGTCTTGATTCTCTCCCTTCCCCTCAAGAACTCTGTCCTCGCCTCAAACCTCTTCTCTGGTTTTGATGACCCTGAAAACAGAATTCTTCCAATTCTTCCAATTCCAGATGGATAAATAGGACCTGAGAAACCAGATACAGAACCAAGAAAGTGAGACAGACACAAGACAAGGGGTGTAGTTATAATGAGCTCAAAGCCGGTGCCGGTCTGGTCTGCGAAAGGGCCTGCGCGAGACAAGATCAGAGCCTCCGGCAGGGTCCGGGGCTTCCTTTGGCTGTGGCGTCAGTATGGTTCCAGGCATGTCTCTGGGTCGTGAGGAGCCCGCTGGCCCTGGGGCGGGCTCTGAGCGAGCCCGGGTGTCAGTCACTAAGGTGTCGGTGTCTCTGAAGGGCACCATGTAGGAGGGTCACACGGGCATGTGCAGCTCGTTGTATTCGTCCTGGCCGTCCTCATCGAAGTTTGGTTCAGCATCTTCCGAGTCCAGCTGCAGAGGAGCAGAAGGTCGGCAGAGGCAGGGAAGCCGACTCACACCCCGCAGTTCCCCAGCTCCTGCCCCGGCCAGCAGCCCGCACTGTCTGCAGGGACAGTGACCCCCGATGCAAGCCCTTCCCTTCGGCCAGAACTTCAGGTCACCCACCCCTCCAGTGACAACACCTAGTCACAATAATAATAAGAGATACCACATATGAAGGACTTTCCTGAGACCACCCCTAGATCTTGCAGTATACCTCTGTACACCGTGATTAGATGGATCATTTACAAAAAAGATGTCCCTTCCTCTATGTGACAAAAACAAGGCTCAGGTGGATTTCAGCGCCACCACACTCCTCCTCGTCCCTCAGCTACGCGTTTGGTTCTGTGCACAGTCAGCACAGCTGTCTGCAGCCTTGTGCTCACTCCACGCCGAACCATCGTCCTCAGTGCCTTACCTGGACTAGCGTTCAAGCCTCCCAACAAGGGAGCGCCTACTATTAGCCCCATTATATAGATGAAAGTAAGAATTTCAGGCTAGGTAACTTGCATGCACTCACACAACTAACAGGCAGCACAGCAGGGGCTGGAACCCAGGTCTCCCCGATTCCAGGCCCCATCCACCCTATCCTGCCCCGAGTACCATCCTTACCGCCTGCAGCTCTCTGTCCTGGAAAACCCGGGGCAGAAGGCAACGCCTCAGAGGCACTGTGAGCAGCAGCAGGAAGGGGAAGGCGAGTGAGGCTGCCGTGGACTTGACCACCCAGAGCAGCGCGATGCAGCCCAGCTGGATGCAGGTGAACAGGTGCATCCGCCATGTCTTCACCTGGAATGGGAGGCAGCTCTCACCACACTCCCCCCCTCCCCCAGCCCTGGAGACTTGGCTCCCCAGGTCGCACCTTAACTTCATAGTCACCCTGTCCGTGTCCAACACAGGGACCCCTCCAAGCCCCTTGCCATCACCTGTCTCCCCACCTCCGTCCCTCCTGTCCATACCTTGGTCACATAGGGCTGCTCAGGATGGTGCTTTGCTGGCATGAAGATGAGCAACAGACGCTGGGACAGCTGGATACCGGACAGTGAAGTGACCCCCATATACAGGAAAATCCCGAAGAGCACGGCCAATGGGATCTGGCGCAGCACCGCCCCCATGACGATGGACAGGCCTGGAGAGGGTGACACAGACCTGCCTGACCCCCGGGACAGCCCTGTGAGGGCAGACGGGCCCGGTGGGGAGGGGACATGGGCCATCTAACTGGTCAGCGGAGCCTCATCACCATGAACGAGAGAAGATGGAACAGATAGAGAACCAGGAAAGGACTCTGGCACAAGGAGGGTCAAGAAGCAGGGGTGGCAGGCAGGGCAGGGGCTAGAAGGCCACGTTTGGAGATTCAGAAGGGACCTGGGCCAAGCCGGGAAGACAGAGTTGATTTAAGGGCTCAGGGTCCAAGGAGGCCAGGACCTTGCAAGGCGGACGCTCTCACCCACGAGGCTGGAGATGAGCACGCCGGTGACCCTCTGCTCCCGCACCTCCTGGATCTGGGGCTTCTCCCCAGGTGCAATGGCGGTGCGCATCACAGTCAGTGCGTTGACGTGGGTGACCGAGCGGACGGTGGCAGCCGTGAGCCAGGGCAGCCCAAACAGCCCACAGAGTCCCCCCAGGGAGCCGATCAGAAGCAGGTCCAGGTGGAAGCCAGAGCCTTTGAGCAGCCTCCGCGCCTTCTGGCTGACAATGAGTCTACAGGGAGGGGACGGAGAGGGGGTGAGCGGGCCAGTGGCCGGGCCGGGCCGGGCACGGCACACACTGCAGGGACGGTGGTGGGAGAAGCACACACAGAAAAGAGCTCTCCCAGGACCTGCCAGCTTCCTCTTTCACATTCCCAAATTCAAGTTCCCACATTGCAGCAGATTTAAGCCAAATCTCGAGTGTGGATGTTTATACCACCACAAAAGCCAGATGCCAGATCTCACCACGTTATTGTGGTTGAACCAAAACAAGAGGATGTGAGCATCACTAGTGAGAGAACAAACTGCCAGAGTCTCCTGGGGACTGTCAAGTGCCACCCTGCCAGCAGTGGTGGCACCAGGCAGATAGCATGTCACAGCACCGTAGGGAACCTGTCCCCTTGCCCCCGACCCCATCACTCTCTAGCCGTCTGCCCAGTGTCCCCAGCCCTCTCACGCCGTGATCTGTGTCTCCATGAAGATCAGGATGAGGACCAGAAGGGCGGGGACAGCCGCTGCCACCATCATCCAGGGCGGGAAAGGGCGGGCACTGCCCAGAGGTGGGATGAACCACGTTCGCTTATGGGGGGAGGTCACGGAGAGCCCCGTGGGCACTGTCAGCTTCTGCACGGCCAGAAGGAAGACAGGGCTCAGGGACACTGCCTCCTCATGCTAGGAACCCACGCAGTCGCTGCTCCCACCAACCTGTGTGCCCCCAGTACCAGGACTCCAGGGAACTGGGGTGTGAACAGGTTCAGGCGAACTAGTTTTATATCCTCCAAAGCTGCTTTCAAGGGTCCGGCATAGGGCAGAGACATGACAAACCTTCTCCCAGACCCCCAGACCTGCCAGGAAACCTACCACGATGTCACCTGTCCTTCTGCCCCCAGCGCCATACTAGTTCTCCCAGGAGTCATGCGTTAAGGGTCACACATGGCCTCAGAGCCCCGGGTGGCCTCCTGAGCAGGCCACTTCTGAAGCCCCCGCTCACCCATCCCAGTGTGGCCCCAGCGGGTCACTGCCACTCCACTAGGAAAGATGGGTTCCAGCCCTGATCTCGGCTTCCGGGGCAATGGGGACATGTCAAAGCCTGCCTCTCGAGGCCCTGGGGTGAGAACCAGCTGCCGGAGGGGGTCGGGGCTCACTCACCTGAGTGTAGGTGTCCGTGATGGAGTAATCCACCAGGACCATCACCAGAATGGAGATGGGAATGCCGAAATCCCCGATGATGCGGCGAGCCTGAGGGGAGGAGAGCGGGGACAGAGGTGAGGGGGAGACGAGCAGAGACAGAGGTGAGGGGGGAGACGAGCAGAGACAGAGGTGGGGGGAGACGAGCAGAGACAGAGGTGAGGGGGAGACGAGCAGAGACAGAGGTGAGGGGGGAGACGAGCAGAGACAGAGGTGAGGGGGGAGACGAGCGGAGACAGAGGTGAGGGGGAGACGAGCAGAGACAGAGGTGAGGGGGGAGGAGAGCAGAGACAGAGGTGGGGGGAGACGAGCGGAGACAGAGGTGAGGGGGAGGAGAGCGGAGACAGAGGTGAGGGGGGAGACGAGCGGAGACAGAGGTGAGGGGGAGACGAGCGGAGACAGAGGTGAGGGGGGAGACGAGCGGAGACAGAGGTGAGGGGGAGACGAGCGGAGACAGAGGTGAGGGGGGAGACGAGCGGAGACAGAGGTGAGGGGGGAGACGAGCGGAGACAGAGGTGAGGGGGGAGACGAGCAGAGACAGAGGTGAGGGGGGAGGAGAGCGGAGACAGAGGTGAGGGGGGAGACGAGCGGAGACAGAGGTGAGGGGGGAGACGAGCAGAGACAGAGGTGAGGGGGGAGGAGAGCGGAGACAGAGGTGAGGGGGGAGACGAGCGGAGACAGAGGTGAGGGGGGAGACGAGCAGAGACAGAGGTGAGGGGGGAGGAGAGCGGAGACAGAGGTGAGGGGGGAGGAGAGCAGAGACAGAGGTGAGGGGGGAGGAGAGCGGGGACGGAGGTGAGGGGGGAGGAGAGCGGGGACGGAGGTGAGGGGGAGACGAGCCGAGACAGAGATGAGGGCGGAGACGAGCGGAGACAGAGGTGAGGGGGAGGAGAGCGGAGACAGAGGTGAAGGGGGAGGAGAGCGGAGACAGAGGTGAGGGGGAGGAGAGCGGAGACAGAGGTGAAGGGGGAGGAGAGCGGAGAGAGAGGTGAGGGGGGAGACGAGCAGAGACAGAGGTGAAGGGGGAGGAGAGCGGAGACAGAGGTGAGGGGGGAGACGAGCAGAGACAGAGGTGAGGGGGGAGGAGAGTGGAGACAGAGGTGAGGGGGAGACGAGCGGAGACAGAGGTGAGGGGGGAGACGAGCAGAGACAGAGGTGAGGGGGAGACGAGCAGAGACAGAGGTGAGGGGGAGACGAGCACGGGCTGCTGACCCCAACCCCTCCTGGGTCCACGCTGGTCGGGAAGCTCCCCAACCTGTCCCTTTAAACCCCGTGAGTGCCAGCCAGCCCAGGCAGGCGAACCTCTTCTGATTACACTTCTCTTGAGGCTTTGGGGGGGGGGGGCTACACAGATTTGCTTTAGGCCCAGGGACTGCCCAGGAGAAGGGGGCAGCCCTGCTCTGGAGTGGAGCTGACAGTGACAGCAGGGACGAGAGGAGTCCCACAGGGGCTCCACAGGTCCCCTCCGGGCAGCCACACACCTTGCCCCCCAGGAAGCGGCTGTTCCTGAACTTGCGCAGGAAAAAGGCGATGAGGAAGGTCCCAAGCATGAGGATGAGGGACAGCAGAGCCGTGTTGGGCTGGTTCCTCGGGCCTGGCGGCCCCTCGGTGGGGGTCAGAGCACTCCCGTTCAGGTCCAGCCTAGCCTCCAATGCCCCCTCCGGGGGGTAGGAGGGCAGCAGTGGGTGCTCTGTGAACACCTGTGTGGGTTACAAGGTTGCCCAGTGCTCACCTGGACAGGTAACCCTGAGTTCATCATCACCATACACCTGCAAGGGAAAAGGCTGGCCCCTCACCTGCTTGACCAGACAACAGCAGCACAGGACGTCCAACTACATCTCACACACACACACACACACACACACACACACACTCCTCTACGAAAGGTGATCCAAGGACACACAGCCCCACAGTACTGACAGGGACCATACCTGTGCAGGTGAATCCTGGAGTTCTGACCAACCCTATGGGTTTGATTCCTTCCCCTTAGGCTCAGACCTAAACCAGGGTATCCTGGACCCCCCTGCCCACACCCCACAGAGTCCCCTCCTCGAGCCCGCTGCCCCAATGCTCCATGCCACCCCTCCCACACTCTTCTCCCGGGGCCCTGCCCACCGCCACCTGCACCTGCCCGCCCCCAGGACCTCTGTGGCCCGCCACCTTGTAGAGCTTGTGGAAGGTCTCGTAGATGAAAATGAGCGAGATGAGGAAGGCGAAGATCTCCTGGGTGAAAGGCGAGATGTAGCGGACCAGGAAGCTGCCCTCCGCGGCCACCAGAGCCACGACAAAGACCACCAGCCAGAGGCCAACCCACACCCGGCCGGTGAGGTACTCCAGGTCCTGGGATTGGCAGAACTGGCAGCCAGGAGGGGAGGGTGGTTACCCACAGCTGTCTGCCCTGGACATCAGGGTCCCGTGGGATGAGGAGTGGGGAGGCAGTTAACTCCAAGGGGGAGGCGGGAGAGAGAGCAAGGACCTATCACCTGGGCTGAGGGACCAGGGAGGGGCAGGTGATCCCTGGGGAGGAGCGGGAAAGGGCTGTCACCTTGAAGAAGGCTTCTTCAAAGACCAGTAGTGGCCCTGAGAAGCCAACCACAAGCAGGGGCTGGGCCCCCAGCAGAGAAAAGAGGACTCCAAGCACAGCCGTGGACACAATCAGCTCAGACACGCCCATCAGCCCTTCGGTCTTCTCCCCTGGGGAGGGCAAGGGTCAGCGGGATGGCTCCGGCCTGGCGCTACCTGCCCCCTCTTATCTAGCTTACCCTAACCAGGAGACCCAACAAGAACGGAGCAGCTCCCCAGAGTGATGCATAGGGCCCCCTCACTAACCCCATACCTCCTGCCCCTCACCACCTGTCCCCCAATGTGATCATGGGACCTCCACCTCTTCTCACTGTATACTCCCCCAAAAGTGGTCCTGGGAATCTCCTGACCCAGCGGCTCAGGCTGGTCGCACTGAAGACTACCACCGCTCGCCTGTAAGCCCCTAAAGAGGCCACTGGGACACCCTGACCCAGGAACCTTGCAGGCGACACTGAGCCCCCTTGCCTGTGCCCCCCGCCCCCTCACCTAGCAGCCCCCCGAAGGTAATGGCAGGGCTGAGGGCAGCGAAGTAGATAAAGAGCACGGCGGCCACGCACTGGGAGTGCAGAGCATCGCGCAGGTCGCTGGGGTAGTGCGGGTACCGGCGCTTCACGTCCCGGACAAGCCCCCCAAACACCAAGCCAGTCCGCTGCAGGGGGTCATCTTCAGGGGTCGCCTCAGAGCCCCCCAATTCCACCAACAGCTCTGGGGAACAAGGGGCTGCTGGAACACAGACCACTCCCCCCCTGCTTGGAGACCCTCAATCCTTCCCAGCCTGGCCCCTGGGGCAAGGGACTGGGAGCTGCGTAAGGACTCCGGGAGTCAGGACGGAGCTGGGGTCATAGCCTTAGAAGCTAGGGGGGAAGAGAGGGGGGAAAAGGGGGGGAAGAGAGGGGGAAAGAAAGGGGGGGAGAGGGGGAAACAAAGGGGGGAGTTCCAGGACCCCAAAGAGTCTGACCTTTCCCAGGAGCCACGTAGCCTCCCTGAGTGGTCATCTCGACTTTGGTCTGCTCGCGCTCTCGCCGCTTCTTCAGCAGCTCGCGCTGGAAGGCGGCCACGGAGCGCAGCAGGTCCCGGCCCTCCACCTCGGACGGGGGGATCACGATGCTGCCGTCCAGGAACTCGCTGATGGCGTTCAGGAGGTCCTGCCGGTCATCGGCCTGGTAGGCGGCCTCGTGAAACAGCTGGAGGCAGGAAAGCAGGGACTGAGCCGACCGAGAGAGCCCCCGGGCGGGGGCTTCGGGGAAGGGGTGTCAGAACATTCGGCCACGTACACGGGCCCAGCCCAGCTGTCAAAATTCTGACTCACTCACGGGTCCTGCTGGCCAGCAAGCAGCCACAGCCCTGAACACTGTCCCCTCCAAGTGCCCTCTATTCCTGTGGGAGCCTCCAGACTTTTCCACAATGCAACCACTACCAGGGGCAACACCAGGCACTGCAGGGGCCTCCGGGACCCTTCTGATCGGAGAGTGCCCATGTCCTGTAGGTTGGTAAGTATTTTTGTTTTTTTTTAACAGAGACAGAGTCAGAGAGGGATAGGTAGGGACAGACAGACAGGAATGGAGAGAGATGAGAAGCATCAATCATTAGTTTTTTGTTGCGACACCTTAGATGTTCATTGATTGCTTTCTCATATGTGCCTTGACCATGGGGCTACAGCAGAACGAGTAACCCCTTGCTCGAGCCAGCAACCTTGGGCTCAAGCTGGTGAGCTTTGCTCAAACCAGATGAGCCCGCGCTCAAGCTGGCAACCTCGGGGTCTCGAACCTGGGCCCTCAGCATTCCAGTCCGACGCTCTATCCACTGCGCCACCATCAGGCAGGTTGGTAAGTATTTCAAACATCACTCTCCTATCAAAACCCAAAAGAAGCCACAGCAAAAACCAACATATCCAGCCCATTCAGGTCTCACGTCACATCCAAAACCTGGAGGTCTGGGCTGCTTCTCCCCTGCTTCCCCCTCCCCCCCCCCCCCACAGCACCCGCTGTGGGAGGCTCCCTTTTCTGCCCTCGGCCAACAGCCCTCTCTACCACTCCAAAGCACTGCCGCCACCCAGGAGGGCCTCTAGCACCCTTGCACCCATGGGTACCCTGAGGGCAGTGAGAGGGACAGGGGACACAGAGGGACAGGGGACACGGAGGGACAGGGGACACGGAGGGAAGGGGACACGGAGGAACAGGGGACACAGAGGGCCCAGGGGGACAGGCCTGGAATGCCCAGCCCGGGGGCTGCAGGACCAACCTTATCAGACATGAGGGTGGCAATGGAACGCCCAAGCTCATGATAGTCAGTGCTCCTCTGGTTTGGCCCAAGCATCACGAAAAGGAAGCGAACCGGCACGGGGACCTCAAGCACAGACTCCAAGAGGACGGCCTCATTCAGCCGCACGAAGGCCGCTGCTGGCTGCTCCAAGAAAGGCACGCAGCCTGTGGGGAGAGGGAGGCGTAGGGCGCTGGGCTCGGCGAGCGGGCAAGGCCGCTGTGTCCAGCGGGGCAGGTTGTGCACTGCACAAGGAGGCCCCATTCTAAAGGAGACTTACTCACTGACATGTCTGTGTAGTTATCACAATTTACCAACAGGTGGAAATAAAGGGTCGTAAGGAAGGGGCGCCTTTTACTAATTCTCATAAAGGTGCTCTACAGACAAGCAGTTGTCCAAAAACTGGAAGGGAAGCAGGCAGAGGACTGGGGAAGATAGGGCTGGAGACAAGACAGGTTGGGAGGGGCAAGTAGAGGCAGGGAGGGGCAGATGGGGGCCAGAGTGGGGATGGACGAGGCAGCCCGTGGGCCAGAGCTCAATAGACAAGCGGAGCACGGCCCCCCCCCACCCGTGCCCTGTGCCCTCCCCCTTGTGCCCCGTGCCCCGCCCCCAGCGCCCTGTGCCCCGCCCCCAGCGTCCTGTGCCCGGAGCCCCGCACCTGTCCTTCCTTACCCACGAGCACCACCGTAGCCTCAGCATCCTCGGGGATCTTCTCCAGTAGCTTCAGGCTTTTCCCCCGGTGGCTGTCTCCTCCGGGCAAGTGGAGGGGCTTCTGAGGACGCAGAACTGGAATAGGGCTGGGACCCAGACCCGAGGCCATGGCAGGCCCTCCCTTCCCTTGGTCCAGCCCTGGACTCCGCCCTCCAGCCCCCGGATCTGCTTTATCCCGCCCAGCCAGGGGAGGGACTGTTGATGATGCACCTCACACCAGAAGGAGGCCCAGCCAGGGTCTGGACCCCTCCTCCCAGCCCCCACAACCACCTCAGCCTTCTCTTGCTTAAGCGGCTCCCACTGAAACCTCCTGTTTCTCCCGAGTAGGGGCTCCTGGGGCATGTGCCCTATAGATGCGCCCTCAGGCCTAGTCTGGGGCCAGGCAGCCCACCGGCCTGACCCACTCAACGAAGCGTCACTGGGCTGCACTGAAACTGGAAGCCCTCTCAGTCCCCCAAGCCAGGTCAGAGTAAGGCGACTGACCTCCTTGGCATCCGGGTCATGAGGCCAGAGTGGGGCTGGTTCCCCGGGCTCATCGGCCATGGTCGGCACCGCCCCGTCAGGGCCGTGACTGGGAGTGGGGTGGTGATTCCCCAGGACCGAGTTCATGCTGGAGCTGGACGTGTTTCGGGGAAAGAAGCCACTGTCCTTGTCATCGTTGGGGTGGCTGGAGAATGGGCAGAGGGGCAAGGCAGGTTAGGAGGGGAGGCTTTGATGGGCTGAGTCAGGAGGAAGGGAGAAGTGGAAGGTCAAGGTCTCTGTCCCTCTGCCTTAGTGCAAGAAAGAACTTCCTAATGGCTGGTGCTGTCCAAAGATGAGTCAGGAATGACCTCCCCGTCCCTTGGGTACTCGAGCCGAGGCTGGAAAAGCCACACAAGAGGGTCTTTGCACACGAGAGCCCCGTCTCGGGCACCCCACCCTGGAACCTGTGCTTCAGCAGCAGGGTGCGCAGGACGCTGGCCCTGTCCTCCGGCCGGATCTGGTCAGACACAATCATGGTCTCCACCACGAGGTGTGCGATGCCCGGCAGCGTGGTCTGCTCTAGGTCCAGGAGGGCAGCTCCTGGGGGCACAGTCAGAGGAGGGGTCATGGTCCCATCGGATAGGAAGGAACCAGCCCCCAGCTGCCTTCTCCCCAGGGCACACGTGCTGGGAGAGCCAAACACACGTGCACGCAGGCAGATACACAATTCCACGTGGCCACAGCCCAGGGAGGGAAGTCATTTGTTGGTTTCTTGCACGTAGACTGATGTCTACTGTGCCCCAGTGCCAGGCACCAGGGGTCCAGCCCTGCCCCTCAGAGCTTACAGCTCCGCGAGCACTTGGTCTCCACATCCCAAAAGCGGCAGCCGGACCTCGCTTGGGCCTAGGACTCCAGGGAGTAGTCCCCAGGAGCTGGGCAGCCTGGCACAGGCTCCGCAGTCTTTGAAGAGGGCATGCAGCCCTGGGCCAGCCCGCAGGGTCCCTACCGTGGGCGAGGGTCCTCCTAAGGTCCAGCAGGCTGCGGAAGGAGAGCGAAGCCACGTGGGGCTTCCCCCAGCGCTCTGTCTCCTCCTCCACGTCCTCCTCGAACTTGATCCAGCGCGCCGTCTCCCGCCAGTGGGGCTCCTGGCTGCGGTCCAGCATCAGCTCGTTCAGCTCCACAAACACCTGGGGTGGGAGCCAGGGGCCACCGGGTGGGACACGGTGACAGGGCAGGGGCAAGTGAGTCTCCGGGGAACAAGGGCAAGAGGAAGCTACAGGCTCACGCTCCCAGGTCCTCTACCTCGTGAGGCCGCCGGTCTAGCTGCTGCTTCTTCTTCTTCCTGCGCAGGATGGGGGCCACGCCGCCGGGGCTGCCCCTCCCGCCCTGGGTCCGAGACGGCTTCTTCACCAGGTGCCGCCGCACGCCAGGGTTGTCCTCCAGCCGGTGACCTGTGGTGAAGGTGGGCTTGGCAGTCCCGGGGGTCTAGCTTGGGGCCTTGGGGTCATGGGGTCATGAGCAGCCCCTCCAGCCCCCTGCTCTGCCCAGCCAGTCACCCAGGGGCCAGCCAGTGTGACCACCTTGTTCAATGTACCTATTTCATAGATAAGGAGACCGAGGCCCAGAGAGGAAGAAGGACTAGCTCAAAGTCACACAGGGGAGCACTAACCAAGCCACAGAAAGTCAGTCCACAGGCCCTGCCATGGCCACTGCCTCTCACTCTGGAGTGCCACGACCCACATTGAGTCGCCAGGACCCAAGCCCCCAGCACCTTCCCCGAGCCCTCTCTCTGCTCCCACATCTAACCCCGTGGGGACACATCCAGGCAGAGTCAAGCAGGTTCTCTCTCCCTTCCTCCCCCCCCTTCCAGGCCAACAGCCCATTTACTCACAAGCTGGTCCCCCTGCCATGGGGCTCAGCTGGTCCCTGGTAGACTCCCACAGGTCACAGTCCTCAGGGTCCAGCACAAACATCTCTAAGTCCTCTGAGGCCAGCAAGTCCCGATGGCCCAGAGCTGGAGCCACCCCGGAACCCCAGCCCTCGGCATCCCTAGGCCCGGGGCTCAGCACCCCATCGGGCTCTGTGACCCCCCGCAGCTGGCTCGCCATTCCCCGGACAGTGGCCAAGGCCTCAGCCCCTGCTCCAGCCCAGAGCCACGGCTCTGCTGAGAGATGGGAGCCCAGACGGCACTGGTCTGTACAACCAGAGCTGGAGACAACCGGGTCTCTAGATCCCAGCTCCCTAGGTCTCCGGACCACTCCAGGCCGCTCTCAGCCCCAACCTGGATCTGTAAACACGCCCTCCCCCTGACCCGCCCACCCCGCCGCCACCACTGCTCCTGCCATCGGATTGTTCCTGTCCCTGTCCTCAGGCTCTGGCAACATTCCATGACGTATTCAGCTCAAAGCCCTCCTCCCCGCCCCCACCCACACACGGGTTCTGAGAGGCAGGCAGGCGGGTCTGTAATGCCTCTGGCCTGGGCACAGAGCCCTGTGGGTGCTGACAGGTGGCACAGAAACCAGGCCTGATAAGACGGAAAGAATGTGCCGAGATCACAGCCAGGCCCGCCAAGGGTGGGGGGTCGGGGTGACGGGGCGGGCCCCTGATACGGGAGAAGCAGGGCCTGACAGGGTAGCTCAGACCCGGGGGGCTGGCTAAGGGTAAGAGGAGTCTGCCCTGAGAAGAAGCGGGAAATATAATGATATCTTCAAATATCACGTGGCCAGGGGGCTGCCTTATTCTGGGGCTGACTCACAGGACAGAATCAGGATGGAAGGGCAGAGGTGTCATAAAGGGAAACCTCAGCTCTGGAAACTAGAGCTCAGAGGTAGTGAGCTCTGGCTTGGTTAGGGAGTGAGCTCCCCGTCACGGACCACTTTGCAGCAGACAGGGATATTAAAAAGGGGGGCTGAGCCCCGGGGTGGGGAAAACACAGAGCCTCCCCAAGGTCCCTCACAGGCTCAGCGCTCACGGGAGTGGGCTGAGGGGGCCGGCACAGGGTGTCACTCACTCTTCATGTCGTCCAGGTCCGCGGAGCCCAACATCTGGGCCTCCGCCTCATCAGTGGGCACCCGCTGCTCTGGGCCTCCCAGGCTGCCCAGGGCACTGCCTGGGCACAGCCGCTCCCGCAGGTCATAGCTGGCTGACGGGCTCCAGGGCCGGCTCTTCTCTCCAGCGACCCGGGAGGCCTGGGCTCGGGGGCTGGCGGAGCTGGGGAGGCAACAGGCGGCCTTGGACTTGATAGGGAACCGCAGTGGAGATGGACCAGGTTAGGGGGTTCCTTTGCCTCCAGCTTGGGAAGGCCTAGAGTGGCCCCCTGGGCACTAGACACAGGCTCCTCCTGGCACAGTAGAAAGCTCACTACTACCTTCCTGGCCCCATCACACTGGCCCCCCTTCCTCTTGATCCCCGGCCTCCTTCTCTCCTGGAAAACACTTTCCCTTCCGGCCCTTTGATCTGCCTCCTTGCCCACCATGTGGACAGGGAGGGGCACCTTCCCCGGGCACCCCCCCTCGCACCCCTCCCCCCTCTCCCCGTCTGCCCTGGGGACAGAGGTGAACAAACTCCCCGGATCAGGAAGGAGCCTAGGACCTCCCCTGGGCTGGAGGCCAGTACCTGACAGAGTGCTGGGGGCTTTTGTCAGAACGAGGGACCCCTGAGGACAGGGGCTTGGTGAAGGCAGCCCTTCCGAGCAGGCTGGGACTGTCATCCTCGTCACTTCCAATGGAGAACTGTGGACAAGCCAGACATATCTTGAGCCCCTGGCCCGACGCAGCCACAGGCTGGCCCAGGCCTCCCTCTGCCCTCCCCCCTGAGCAGCCAGCCCTCCTTCAGGGCAGACCCTTACCTTCGCTTTCTGTGGGGACCCTGAGGGCGGGGGCTCCACAGGCTCTGCCTCAGATTCCCCTTCCTCTTCCTCCTCCTCCTCCTCTTCCTCCTCCATGCCAACTCCCCCCTCCTCCTGGATGGGAGGGGTCCCCTCCGAGGGGGCAGCAGAAGTTTTTTCCTTCTTCTTCCTCCTGGTTTGCCGGGCAGAGGTGGGGGGCAGTCGCCGCAGCTTGTGGGATGGAGGCAGGCGCACCGAGAGCGGGTGGTGGGTGTGGTGGGATGTGTGCCGGTGAACTGGGGGTGCAGGAGAGCCAGTTGGGGCCCCTGTAGCAGTAGGGGCCCCCATACCACCCAAGGGAGACACACCTTATTCTAGTTCAAGGCCTTAAACAAGGGCACCCTAGTCCTTCTGCCAGAGCCAGGCTGCCCCTAACACCTGTGTCCCTGTCCTGTCATTGGTGAGGCCTGGTGGAGTGGGGGAACTGGAATAATGGAGAGGGAGAGTCATGAAAGAGTGGGTGGGGGAACAGGAGGACATAATACAGCAAAGAAGGGGAAGCAGTCAGAGAGCTGAGGGGGGAGAGGTGGGGGAGAGGTGGGGGAGAGGTGGGGGGAGAGGTGAGGAGAGAGGTAGGAGAGAGGTGAGGGGAGAGGTGGGGGGAGAAGTGAGGGGAGAGGTAGGAGAGAGGTGAGGGGAGAGGTGAGGGAGAGGGGAGGAGAGGTAGGAAAGAGGTAGGGGGAGAGGTGGGGGGAGAAGTGAGGGGAGAGGTAGGAGAGAGGTGAGGGGAGAGGTGAGGGAGAGGGGAGGAGAGGTAGGAAAGAGGTAGGGGGAGAGGTGGGGGGAGAAGTGAGGGGAGAGGTAGGAGAGAGGTGAGGGGAGAGGTGAGGGAGAGGGGAGGAGAGGTAGGAAAGAGGTAGGGGGAGAGGTGGGGGAGAGGTGAGGGGAGAGGTGGGGGGAGAGGTGAGGGAGAGGGGAGGAGAGGTAGGAAAGAGGTAGGGGGAGAGGTGGGGGGAGAGGTGGGGGGAGAGGGGAGGAGAGGTGAGGGGAGAAGTGGGGGGAGAGGTGAGGGGAGAGGGGAGGGGAGAGGTAGGGGAGAGGTGGGGGGAGAGGTGGGGGGAGAGGTGAGGGAGAGGGGAGGGGAGAGGTAGGGGAGAGGTGGGGGGAGAGGTGAGGGGAGAGGGGAGGAGAAGTAGGAAAGAGGTAGGGGAGAGGTGGGGGGAGAAGTGGGGGAGAGGTGGGGGGAGAAGTGGGGGAGAGGTGGGGGGAGAGGGGAGGGAGAGGGGAGGGGAGAGGTAGGGGAGAGGTGGGGGGAGAGGTGAGGGGAGAGGTGAGGGGAGAGGTAGGAGAGGTGGGGGGAGAGGTAGGGGGAGAGGTGAGGGGAGAGGTGGGGAGAGGTGGGGAGAGGTGAGGGGAGAGGTGGGGAGAGGTGGGGAGAGGTGGGGGAGAGGTGCGGAGAGGTGGGAGGAGAGGGAGGGGAGAGATGGGGGAAGAAGTGGGGGGAGAGGTGGGGGAGAGGTGGGGGAGAGGTGGGGAGAGGTGAGGGGAGAGGTGCGGAGAGGTGGGAGGAGAGGTAGGGGAGAGATGGGGGAAGAAGTGGGGGGAGAGGTGGGGGAGAGGTGGGGGAGAGGTGGGGAGAGGTGAGGGGAGAGGTGCGGAGAGGTGGGAGGAGAGGTAGGGGAGAGATGGGGGAAGAAGTGGGGGGAGAGGTGGGGAGAGGTGAGGGGAGAGGTGCGGAGAGGTGGGGGAGAGGTGAGGGAAGAGGTGGGGGAGAGGTGGGGGAGAGGTGGGGGAGAGGTGGGGGGAGAGGTGAGGGGAGAGGTGGGGGGAGAGGTGAGGGGAGAGGTGGGGGGAGAGGTGGGGGAGAGGTGGGGGAAAGGTGGGGAGAGGTGGGGGAGAGGTGGGGGAAAGGTGGGGAGAGGTGGGGGAGAGGTGGGAGGGAGGTGGGGAGAGGTGGGGGAGAGGTGGGGGGAGAGGTGGGGGGAGAGGTGGGGGAGGGCTAAGGGTATGGCAGAGCCTTGAGGAAGATGAAGGTCACTAGGGAGGCCTCAGGCCCATTCCCTACATCTCCCCTGCGACTGAGACCCGGCTTCCCTGGCAGGTGGACAGGCAATGGGTGAGCGAGGCAGGATGACTTAACATGGCATGGTGGCCCAGCACAATGTCCAGCACAGCATCCAGCACAAGATGGCACTGGGTGACCAAGCCAGTGGTGAGCACGGTGATGGTGGCAATGAAGGTGATGGTGGTGAGGGCAGCCACAGCAGGGGTCCCCAGGCTACCCACACTCAAAGTCCCGCTCGCTGTAGCTGCGACTGGGCTTCTCGGGGTCCCAGGCTGGGGGCTTGCTGATGAGATCCCCAAACCTGCTCACAGCCAAGGTCTTGCCCAAGTCATCATCCTCCTCCTCCATGTCTGGACTCAGAGGGGGCTCCTCCAAGGGCACCCGGACCTGCAGGCTCAGAGAGCTCTCCTAAGGAACCTGGACCCATGGCTGCCCCACACCCGCCCCAACTCCAAGCCCAAAGGTGGATGCCTGGGAGTCCAGCAGTCTCCATCTTCCACCCCTTCTTCCAGGGCCCAGGCTCCCAGCTTGGGGAGATGGGCCAACAGACCTGAAAAATACCGAAAGACCCCCTCTTTCTTCATACCACCTAGCCCAGCTCCACCCTAGACCTAGGGGGTCCAACGGTCAGCCCGAGGGCAGCCCTCTCCTCCTGGGGGGTCTCTCCCCTTCCTCAGCCCCCAGCCCCATACGTCAGTCACCTGCGGTAGGGGGGAGGCGCCCCCGGGCGGCGGGATCACTCCGTTGGCCATGGCTGGCGAGGCGGTTTGGGAGGCTTTTGCTCACTGAGGCACCCGTGACCCGGGTGAGAAGAAGGGGGCGCTGCGGAGACCTAGTGGGGAGCCCTTGGGGAGGAAGGCAGGGTCAGGATCCTCGCTGGGCCATCCTCTCCCCATCCCCGGAGCCCGATCCTCCGCCCACCCGAGCGCCCGACCAAGGCCCTGCCACGCCCGGGACACCCTGGGCCGGCGGCGCCCCGCCCCTCCCTGCGGTACCTCGCTGCTCCAGGGCGTGTGGGGCCCCGGCAGGCCTCCGCGCCCCATCTCCCTCCCGCTCTCGCTCCGGGGCCTGTCACCGCGCAGGGCCGGGCGGCCGGGGGCGCCCGCAGCGGGCAGCGGAGGCGAGCCGGGCCGGCCGGGCAGACGCAGGCGCCGGAGCCCACAGCCCGCGGCTCCACCTCCTCGCCGCTCGGCTCCGCGGCTCCGCCGCCGCCGCCGCCGCCCCCACCGCAGGGCCGCACAATGGAAGCAGGCGGGCGTTGACTCACCCCGCCCCAGCCACGGTGGCCGCCCCCGGCAGACCGGCCCGCAGCCCTCTCAGCACCCCGCCAGCCCTTTCTCCTGGTGTCCCCCCCAATGCTGGGGGTGGGGGCACGTCCCTCCTGTCCCACAATCCCCAGATTCCCTCCCCCACCTTGCTTTTAGCCTGCCCTCCTCTCAAGAGCCCCAGAGGCGACCCCTCCGCAGACAAAGACCCCTCCAACCTTGAGAACGGAGTTCACAGCACAGGGAAGCACCCACCACCTCCCCCTTCAGTCCCAATATAGCCCCATATACCTGGCTTCTGTCGCCAGGCACCGCCCCACATTGACCTTGGTACATTAGCGCTCCCCACTCCCTCCGCCCCAGCCCCAGCCTCCGTTTCCCCACCTGTAGCCAGCAGGGCCTGGAGTAAGAGTGTTCCCAAGTTCCATGGCTCTGAGATTCTGTAGCTGTTTCCATAAATCCTCTCCCGGGTCTCCCGCTCCCGGAGGTCACAGCTCCTCTTCCAATATGCCTTGAGGCCACGTCCCTGAATCCTTAGGAACACAGAAGAGGATGTCAGGGGAGAAATGGGGGTGGAGCTGATGGCCAGGAAGGTGGAACTGGCCAGGCCCAGGAGAGGGAACCCACTCCTGGCCAGGATGGTACTCTTATGAGAGGAGAAAGTTGAACACTGTGACCTTGGATATGTCATTTACCCTCTCAATCCCTGCCCTCGGCTGGGTCTCAGCTCAACCCAAAGGAACATTTTTCTACTACAGTTGCACAGGGAGACTGGGGGAGGGTGGCTAGTGTCCCTGGAACACCCACTTTGCTTTAGGCCCAAAGCCGCATGCTCCAGACCCATATCAGCCTTCCCACAAGGGAGCTTCGGAGACACCTGTTAGCCTGCCAATTCACAGTGTAGAGAAGGTGACTGCCCAGGTCACAGCCATTGAAGGGCTGCAGACCTGTTTCACTGACAGGGATGAGCTTGGCCGCCTGGTCTCACAGGTGCTAAGAAGGTGACACAAGAGGCCAGTGTAGGAGTCAGCATAAGCAGAACATGTGACCGGTAACCCAAATCTTGGGATGTTGAGACCATCCGTTAAGGATAGAAGTGTGTTCCCTGAAAATTCATATGTTGAAGTCCTAATTTCCCGCACCTCCAACTGTGACCTTATTTGGAAACAGCATAGTTCCAGATGAAGTCATACTAGGATAGAATGGCTCCTTTTCCAATATGACTTGTGTCCTTAGAAAAAAGAGACTTTGGATGCAGATGTGCTCAGGGAGAATGCCCTGTGAAGACTGGAGCTTTGTGGCTCCAAGCCAAGAACTACCAAAAACTGGGAGAGAGGCCTGCAACAGAGCCGTCCGAGGGAACATGGTCCTGCTGACATCTTTTTTTTTTTTTTTTTTTTTAAGTGGGAGGCAGGGAGGCAGCAAGACAGGCTCTTCTTACTGGCACCTTACCAGGATCCACCCAGAAAGCCCTCTATGGGGCAACATTCTGCCCATCTGGGGCTAGCTCTGTTGCTTAGCAACTGAGCTATTTTAGCACCTGAGGCAAGGCCATGGAGCCATCCTCAGCACCCAGGGCCAACTTGCTCAAGCCATTGGAGCCTTGGCTGGGGGGGAGGGGGGGAGGGGTGGAGAAGCAGATGGTCACTTTCCTGTGTGCCCTGACAGGAAATCAAACCCAGGACTTCCACACGCCATGCTCATGCTCTACCACTGGGCCAACCATCCAGGGCCCCTGCTTGATCTCAGACTTCCAGCCTCCAGATCTGTGAGATAATAAATTTCTGATGTTTAAGCCACTCCACTTGCAGAACTTTGTTACGGTGGCCCCACATACTAATACACCGTCCTAACCCTTGATTGCTCTGAGCCAGGTAATTTGGTTCCAAGTCTCCTCACTGAGTGTTGTTTGGGAGGAAGCTTCACTTCAGCAGAGATAAGCAAGGGCCTTGGAGCCTTTCCCAGTGGGGACATTAAAGGGCTCTTCGGTCTTCAGTCTACCTTCTACAGCTGGGTTATGGCCCCAGTCCCTGTCTTCTACCCAGTAAATTCGGACAGCAGCAACTTTAATACTAAGACAGCCTGAGGTGGGTCTAGCCAACCTGGGACCTCATGAACTGGGCTCTGCACACTGATGTCTTCTGGGCATCACTTGGCTCGCCCTCTGAGGCCCCGCCACAGGTCCTGCTCTTCCTGAAACCCTGACTCCCATCCGTTTCCCAGCTGGGGACTCCCCGACCCCATGTGTCATCAGCAGCTTTGGCCTCGAGCCTAGCCAGTCCCTTCCTCTATCCCCTATGCCACGGGGTGATGGAGTACAGTCTCCTGTGGAAGGGTCTGATGAACTCAGACAGCCAAGTTCATCTCTCCTTTCAGGGTGGAGATGCTGACAGCTACCAGTTTCAGTTGTTTCATACCAGCTCATCTGATTAGACATCAGTGTACACTTCCATCATTCCTACTCAGGTCTCCTGACATCCTGGAGGCTTTCCCACTGTGTCCTGCTGCCTCCAGTCCCCTGCATAATAGTGTTCCTGATGGGGTCTTCACTCCTGTGACAAGGATGGCCACTGCGTGTGAGAGAGAGAGAGAGAGAGAGAGAGAAAGTATGTGTGGCTGCCCAGGCAGCTCCCAGCTCAGAGCCTGTAGATACTCAACTGGTGACAGCAAAGGCAGGTGACAGCAAAGACAGGTGACAGCAAAGGCAAAAGCACAGAGCACCCCCTTGCACTCTCCTCCAAAGCCCAGTCTGACTTGACCGCCCCCACCAGGAAATTCCCAGATGAATTTTTGCTCCTAGAAGCCATGTAGGGGAGTGGCTAAGCATAACATCTGAAGTCAAGCAGCTTGAGTTCACAGCCCAGCTCTGCCGTGTGACAGCTGTGTGACCCTGAGCAAGTTATTTACCCTCTATGGGCCTCAGATTCCCCATCTGCATAACAGCGATAGTAACGGGGTACTTAAGAGACGTTCAGCCATGTAAAGCACTAGAACAATGCCTGGCACGTAGGACGTGCTCAATGTTAGCTAGTTTCACTATTACAAATTGAAGACACAAGTACCGGGAAGCCCTCAGGTAGCTTGCAATACGAAAAATGATGACTATACACACAGAAAAAAGTGGACATTGGCTTACGCTTACCAACATCTGGAGGCAATAAGTCCTCCAGATGCCATCCATGTAAAGTCATGGTTAAAAGAAGACAAAGAGGCCCTGGCCGGTTGGCTCAGCGGTAGAGCGTCGGCCTGGCGTGCGGGGGACCCGGGTTCGATTCCCGGCCAGGGCACATAGGAGAAGTGCCCATTTGCTTCTCCACTCCCCCCCCTCCTTCCTCTCTGTCTCTCTCTTCCCCTCCTGCAGCCAAGGCTTCATTGGAGCAAAGATGGCCCGGGCGCTGGGGTTGGCTCCTTGGCCTCTGCCCCAGGCGCTAGAATGGCTCTGGTTGCGGCAAAGCAACGCCCCGGAGGGGCAGAGCATCGCCCCCTGGTGGGCAGAGCATCGCCCCTGGTGGGCGTGCCAGGTAGATCCCGGTCGGGCGCATGTGGGAGTCTGTCTGACTGTCTCTCCCCGTTTCCAGCTTCAGAAAAGAAAAAAAAAAAAAAGAAGAAGAAGACAAAGATTGGAACCACTTTTACCTCCAGCAGGATAGATTGTGACACCCCTCGGCCAATGGACCAATCTTTGCCTTTGTAATTCTAATTTAGCAGCTGAGTGTTTCTGGAAGACAGTAGGATGTGGGTTTAGTTGGCCCAACCTGAAATTCCCTCTTGTCAAGAATGTCTCCTCCCTGCTCTCCAGAGAGGAGGGCCCAGTGTCATCTGCTGTTGACTGCACTCGTGGTGAATAAGATCTTATCTTTACAAGACAGATAACATGGCACTGAGAAAGAGCCCGAACTCTGGAGTTAGAAATGCTGTGTATGAAATACCAGTGTGACGCTTGGCACCCAGTAAGTGCTCAATAAATGTCATTCTTATCATTTACTACTGTTGTTACTGTGCAGTGGTTAATCCCGTCATAATCCTTGTGTCCCTGGGCAAACCTGGACTCGGCTTTGAAACATGCCAGCTCAGGCCAGTTCTGCCTGTCCCTGGACGTTCTCCCACCCCTGAAGAGCCCACCTTTTAGCTCCAGGGGACAGATTTGTCTGTGGCTGGAATGACATTTTGACATATGAAACTGTGTTCTTTTTCTCTCTTCCCTCAACCCTACCCAAGTAAGTAGCCTGCTTTGAATTTTCTTGTTTGGGGAATGGGTAGGGATATTTGCAGAGGAGGAAAAAGAAAGGGTTAGTGCAGTAGATAAAGCATCAACCTGGAATCCTGAGGTTGCCAGTTTGAAACCCTGGGCTTCCCTGGTCAAGGCACATATGAGAAACAACTATGAATTGATGCTTCCTGCTGCCCCTCCCATTCTCTCTCTAAAATTAATAAATTAAAATAGCCTGATCAAGCGGTGGCACAGTGGATTGAGCATCAACCTGGAACTCAGAGAACCCAGGTTCAAAACTCCAAGGTCACCAGCTTGAGCACGGGTTCATTCAGCTTGAGTGTGGGGTCAGTGGCTTGACTGTGGGACCATAAACATGACCCCATGGTGGCTGGCTTGAGCCCAAAGGTCGCTGTCTTGAGGTCCAAGATCGCTCGCTTGAGTCCAAGGCTTGAGCAAGGGGTTGCTCACTCTGCTGTAGCGCCCCCACCACAAGGCACATATAAGAAAGCAATCAATGAACAACTAAAGTGTTGCTAAAGTGTCGCAATGAAGGTTTGATGTTTCTCATCTTTCTCCCTTCCTGTCTGCCTGTCCCTATCTGTCCCTCCCTCTGTCTCTGCCTCTCTTACTAAAAAGAAATTAATCAAATGAAATGAAATGAAACAAAGAAAGGGTTAACGAGAGTAGATGCAGTGTCTTAGCCAGATGCTGGAGTGGGGGTAGAGGAGCAGGCCTTTGCCCTCCGCAGTCAACAAAGCAGAAGGAGGCTCCCCCAAGAGGGGGGTAATGAGGAAGGTCAGTGAGTCCTGCCAATCCCCAGGGATGGGGAAGGGGGTATCAAATAAAAGGTTGTTTTGGCCTGACCAGGCGGTGGTGCAGTGCATAGAGCGTCGGACTGGGATGCAGAGGACCCAGGTTCGAGACCCCGAGGTCGCCAGCTTGAGCACAGGCTCATCTGGTTTGAGCAAAGCTCACCAGCTTGGACCCAAGGTCGCTGGCTCGAGCAAGGGGTTACTCGTTCTGCTGTAGCCCCACGGTCAAGGCACATATGAGAAAGCAATCAATGAACAACTAAGGTGTTGCAACAGAAAACTAATGTTTGATGCTTCTCATCTCTCTTCGTTCCTGTCTGTCCCTATCTCTGACTCTATCTCTCTGTCTCTGTAAAAAAAAAAAAAAAAAAAGTTGTTTTGAACATGTTGTAAAGCAGTGTTTCATACACAGCCAAGAATGTAAACCAACACCCACCCGTTCACTCCACACTCTATACCAGGCGTTGGGTACCCATCAGTGAAGACACCTGACGTGGTCCCTGCCCTGGGCGGCTTACAGACAACAAGCAAGCAAACACATAAATTTATAATTGCAGAATGGCGGGAACGCGCCGTTACAGAGGACATTCAGACACGCTCTGTAAGGCAGAGGTAATTAAGCAAAGGCCTGAAGAAAGAATCAGGCCCTGGAGGCAGGCTGGGGAAGCAAGGGAGAGGAGAGCATTCTGGGCAGAAGGAAGAGCTCAGGAAAGGCCCCATGACAGAAAAGGTCGAGTCCGTAAGGAGAGCAGGCGCTGAGGATCTGGATGGCTTTTCTGCTGGGTTGTGGTAGCCCCGGACCCTGGTGCCACAAAGAGGCACACTAAAAAGGACTAGGGAGGGGGCTTTCTATCGGCCTAGTTTCGGGAAAGACAGAAAGGGCCTGAGTTTGAGATTCAGCGACCCCTTGATGAGAATCAGCTTCCTCACCTGTAAACTAGAGACCGCACTTTCCCCCAGGGTTGTACTAAGCACGAGGACGTCATTAAAATGATCAGTGTCAAGACGGGCGCAAAGCAATGTCAGGATGGCTCCAAAACCGCCGTCCTGATGACGTCCCCCTGCTGTCACCTTCCCCATCCTTCAAGACCCAGCTCCTAGGCAGTGCTTTCCACTCCCTCAGCAGACCGTCAGCTCCTTGGGAGCCAGAGCGTGTCTGGGTCACCCGTACAGTTCACCCCCCACCCCCTCTCACATAGAGCCTGGCAGACGTGAAGAGCTCAGTGAGCATCTGTGGAATTGAAGGCAAGTGGACAAGTAATTATAGTAACTAATAAACTGAAGAATGTTTTTGTGGAGGACAGAGAAGGCATTAAGTCCAAGATGATCAAATGACAAAGGATGAGCCAAGAAAAAAAAAAAAACAAACATGCTCTGGCTTGTTCACATTCTCAGCAGTATCTGCGGCACGGCGGACAAATGCCCCTCATGGACACGCGGACAGTAAGATGCAGATTCTCCCTCTTCTGACGGCAAAGGGCTTTTCTAGGTAAAATGCCGGTGGCCGAGGCCAGGCAGGTTCACACTGGATTCGGGCAGGCCACAGAAGAACTGCAGAGCTGGAAAGCGGTGGGCCATTCCCGTTTATCAGATTCTCGCACAGCGGGTGAGCACACGGGGGGGGGGGGGGGGGGGGGCGCACCGCTTCTCACACTGGTGGGCAGGCCATCCATGCTGCAGGGTGGCGGGTCAGAGATCTGCAAACCGCCCCCCTCACTTAGCCTTATGCAGGCTACACACACAGGACTCTGCCACATGTTCACACACTAATCATGCAAAGTGCAAGCCAGCAAGCCTAACGCAGCTGTTTTCCCTACACTAGGCAACAAAGCAGGCTGCAATAACTAACAGGCAGGTCTTAAAACCAGCATTTATTTAGTGCTCGATAGTCCCCCCAGTACTTCCACATACATGACTGCACTCCACAAGTTGGTGAACTGGCTAACCGTATTGATTGGCCTCGTGCCTGCAGGATAGATGAAGGCGCCATGGATCAGAAAGGGCAAGTTACGTGCTCGTGCTTAAATAGCTGCAAATCCAAAGCATAACCCTGAATCTTAAGTGGGTTTGTGCAAACTATTGCACGTGCCCAGAGAGGGGCCAAGCATCACACACAGAACCATGGCTGAAGTTCCAGCCGCAGCAACCCAACTGGGCAGGGTCTTCTCAGAAGAAACCAAAGCACCGAGATAAAGGAGGATAAAGGACCTTGCCCCTCGCTCCACCGGAAATGACTCATCAGCAAAGATGAACCCTCCCCCACTGAGAGAGAGAGATGGGTCCTTCAAGCTGACCCTGCTCCCTCCATTCCAAAATCTTAGGAATCAGCATTAATACCCTTCAGTTTGGCTACTGACCCCCTCGGGTCTCATATAAATTTTTAAATATGCTTTTGAGTCATAATACATTGAGAGGTTTTTAACTATTTCAGATAAAATGTAAAAGCAACTCAAAATCAGCCAAGTCCCCCTTCCTGCCTCGTTCTCATTTTCGCCCCTACCATCCCTGTCTATCCCTCTAGAGTTTATTAAGACACACAGGAGCAAACGTGAATGTGCACTTGATCCACGCCCACTTATTTTCCACAGAAAATAACAGCCTTCAGTCCTTTTCCTCCTCAGCCGCTGCCAGCAAGCCCAAGGTCAAAGGCAAGCAATCAATGAGCACTTGTTGGAGGGGAAAGGCCAGCCCCCAGGGACAAATTGATCACAGGGGACAGCTGAGGGCGTGCAAGGCAAGTCCTGCCGACCGACATCCGTTTACAAGTGTCAGTAGCAAATCAGTCTCAGCCGCTCAGAGCGCAGCAGAGTCGGCAAGGGTGCACCCCGGCTTCTTCTCCTGGAGACGCGCAATGCTCGAGGTCACACACACCCCGGAGTGGTCCCAGTCGGCAGGCAACACCGGCAACGACAGGGCACCCACAGGACACAGGGTGCAGAGTATGTCTTGGACTTGTTAAAGAGAACAGAAAAAAGTTCACAGAGCAGCTTAAGCATAAAGAAACGGGAGAAGCTCTTTGCAACACCGGTGGCCAAGGCCAGGCAGGTCCCCACTGAATTCGGGCAGACGGTAGAGGAACTGCGGAGCCAGAAAGCGTCGGGCCACTCTGTTTAATCGAGTCTTGCAATGGCAGGCAGATGAGCACAGGCAGGGGAAAACCACTTCTCAGGCAAAGAAACAGCAAAATGGCCCCTCACAGTGGGGGGGGGGGGGGCAGGCAATCCACCATCCACAGCCCCCCTGAGCGCAAGCACCCACAGCCTTATATAGGCCACAAACACATGGTGCTGCCACGTGCTCACACACCAATCAGGCCAATAAACCAGCGAGCAAGCCTAACACAGCTGCCCCACACTCGTCTTTTTTCTTTAAGATTTTATTTATCCATTTTAGAGAGGGGAGAGAGAAAGAAAGGGGGAAGGAGCAGGAAGCATCAACTCCCATATGTGCCTTGACCAGGCAAGCCCGGAGTTTCAAACCGACAATCTCAGCGTTCCAGGTCAACACTTGATCCACTGCGCCCCACAGTTCAGGCAAGAAGCTCTTTTGACTGCCTCCGCTTCACATCACCTTACAGATCACCCTAACACGAGTGGAGATGCTTCTGCCCCACCTGGACCATGACCCAAAGAGGCTTCTGGGAAAGTCCTCCTAAATGAGTCCAGCCGTCAGGAAAGGTAGCTCTGGGCCAAAGGCTGGGCAAGGCCTTTGTCAGGCCCCGCCCTGGCTCTTGTCAGCAGATGGTGCAAACTTACTGGCCGGGAAGGGGGTGTGCACACTGCCGGGGAAAGTGGACTGATATTCTTGGGAAGTTTTAATTTGCTTCAATTAAAAATTCAGGCCAGCTCTGAGCAAAACAGAAGTAGGTGAACTTTTTTCTGAACCCCTGCACAATTCTTTCTGGGCCCCTCCACCCTTCTGCAGGCCTGTCCGGGGAGGAACCCCCACTGAGCCAGCATCTCCCAGCTGGCCAGTCCCAAGAGTCACACCATTTCCTCCCCACTCCCCCTCCAGGCCAGAGCCGGGCCTTGCTGGGGAGGGAAGAGAGAGCGCCCAGCCGGCTCCACCAGACAAGAGAAACCCTGGGTCTGGGGCCCCGGCACCTGCCTTCCAGGTCTGGGTCAGGTCTACACACGATGGCTCTTGAGAAAACTGGTTCTGTAGCTTGTGATCAAAGGAATATGAGAAACACTGGGGAAGACCGGCTGCTTTAGACAACGATGGAGCACAGTCAGGGCTGACCAGACCCAGCTGTTCGGTTGTTACCTTCATCCTTATTTACAGGTGCGCCTCTATAAACCCTCAAGGGAGCTTTCAATACTGACCTAGCCCCTCCACGCAGTGCCGGCCCAGAGAAGGTAGCTGCTTTCCGGGAGGAGGTGGTGTGTGAGCCACTGGGGTGCCCCTCCTGCCCTGACACGTGCTTTAATGGGTCCTGCGGTAGGACTGTGTCCTACTAATCTCTGTCACGTGAAGGTATAAATAAACTCACCCATTCAGTCTAGCTATGAATGGGGGTATAGTGCACACGTTGCGGGACCGGAGCAATGCTGACTCATAACGGGGGCAGCCAGGCAGAGCTGGTAAGCTGCCTCATGCCCCTCGCTGCACCCTGCCTCCTGGGCCCAGCAGCCCTTCCCCTCGGGAGGCAAGGACTCGCTGTCCTCTGTCAGTAAGGCCTGAGGCTGAGCCGCTGTCCTGCAGTGCGCTGCTTCTCTCCCCCGGATTCCCGTCTCCAGGGCCCCGAGGTTTGCAGACAGAGGGCTGGCTGGGTCAAGGGTGGAACTGGTCTCCACAAGGATTTAAGTCTTCTCCAGCCTCTTAATGACCAGCCCCCACTTTCCCACCCCACCCCACCCCAGAGGCCCCACCTTAGACCTCCCAAAGCAAAGCTTTCTAGCGAGGTCCGACCACGTTATCAGAACACATGCCTTCCCCAGGAACCCTGAGGTGACGGCCCGGCCCCGTTGAGGGGAGAAGAATGAGTAACCTCAAGACTACAGTGAAAGAGCCATGCCCCTTGCCCTTGAGGTCCACACCTTTTATACCTTTCCAGGTTAACCTTTTCAACGGTAGCAGGTGGGAATCCCAGAAAAGTAGCAGTCCCACAAAGTCAGGTATGCAAACATGTGTTTTTTCCTCTATACCTCAACTTTACCCATATAATGAGCCCCCATTTCTAACTATCATTCAAATTAACATTCAAATAAACTCAGCCCAGTGATTTAAACTCAATCAGTTCATATCTAACTGGGTCACATCCGCATTTGGAGGCTGGGCCTATCCCATCCTCCAGCAGCGACCCTGGGACACTCCAGCAGGCTTGCTGCTGACTTTCGGGGCCCACAGAATTCTCTGGAGTACCTCCCTTCTCCAGGAAAAAACAATAACAAAAAAAAAAACCTGAGCAACTTTCAGCAGACCTATCCTGCCAGATCCTTCCAGACTGCATCTCCTATGCCTTGTTAGCACGGGGAGCACATGACAAGTCCCTCTTCTCCCTAATTTCAAGCAGGGAGCAAGGCCCAGGGCCCCTCCACCCTGAGAGCGCCTCAATGTTAGAGAAATTGTTCGTCCACTGTTTCTAACGATCTTCTCTAAAAACCCTCCCCTCCCCACTCTGGAGCTCCTATCGGTTTAAGATGCCTGTAATGCCGGTGGCCAAGGCCAGGTGGAGTCCACACTGGATTTGGGCAGGCGGCAGAGGAACTGCGGAGCTGAAAGCGTTGGGCCATTATTGTTTAATAGATTCCCGCGAAGGGAAACAGGGGAAAACCCCTTCTCAGGCAAAGAAACAGCAAAAATGGCCCCTCACAGTGGCGGGCAGGCAATCCACAATCCGCCATCCACAACCCCTCTGAGCACAGGTACCCAGCGCCTTACGCGGGCTACGCACACGTGCCATCGCCACGTACTCACACACTCATCAAGCAAACTGCTTGCAGCCAGTACACCAGTGAGCAAGCTTAACACAGCTGTTTTCCCAAAAGTACCTTTCCAATCTCTTACAGCTTAACCCTTTCACTTAAAATCTAAAGATCTGGTATCTCTGTTCTCCCCAGTTTGACTAAAAGGGGTGAGAATCACCCATGAATTAACACTTGGCACCTAACATTTTCACCACACTCTGGGGGGAAAAGGAACTGCATAGTACATCTGGGTCTGCCTGTCCCAGACAAGTCTAGGACTATTCAGGAGATCCCCAGTGCAGGACAGGTTAGGCACTGATCCCTCCCTGAGGGTGGGGCTGGGCACAGAGGCCCAACCATTAGAGGGGGCAGTGTGGTCCAGTGGTTTGCTGACAGCCCAGGCTTTAAAGTCATATAAGCCTAGACCCCTCAGGTCTCCTCCATTAATTGCTGTGATCTTGAGCAAGTCACTAACTCCTCTACGCTTTAGTCTCACCTGTAACAAGACCCCACCCGCCTCTAATTGATGGAAATGCCCCATCAATTAGATCCATCTATTCAGACTCACCACACACACTCACTCACTCGGCCAGAGCCCAGTTTTGGGACTCAAGGGCAGCTTGAGTCCCCGACACTCCCTCCCCAAGCCCTCACCAGGGCAGGGCCTGTCTACACTGTATGTGGGTGCACTACTCCATGTGCTCATTCTTGGGTACAAGAAACAGATCCTGCCCGGGCCGGATAGCTCCATTGGTTAGAGCCTCATCCCAAAGCGCTGAGGTTGCTGGTTCGATCCCTGATCAGGGCACACACAGGAACAGGCTAGTCCTGTCTCTTTCTCTCTCTCCCTTCCTCTCTCACTAAAAATCAATAAATAAAAGAAAGAAAAGAAACAGATCCCTACTAAGGCTGGCTCAAGTCAGAACGGGAGTTGACATAGTTAGGACCTTAGCAGTGGCTCATATTTGGCTCAAATTAGCTTCAGCTACAAAGAAAAAAGGAGGGGTTTCCCTTAGCTCCCGCCACCTAAAATCCCAGGGGTGCTCGCCTCCAGGCGCACCTGGACCAGGGACTCCAAAGACACCGTCAGGACTTGCCCCTGCTTGCTCGCCCCTCAGCTGCCTGTCTCTCTGCACGTGGTGCTTCAGGAAACCTCTGCGCTCAGGCCCGCAGCTGCAGGCTCAGCCTCTCAGCAGACCTCACAGGCAACCCGCTTCTTGACTGCTCCAGCAGGAGGCCGGCACTGGGTGTTGGCAGGCCAGCCAGGCCACATGAGCATTCCTGAACCTATCACCCTGGCCCCAGAGACAGAGGTAAAGGAGGGGGGTGAAGGCCCTGGCCAGTCGGCTCAGTGGATAGTGTTGGCCTGGCGTGCAGATGTCCTGGGTTTGATTCCGTCAGGAAACATGTGAGAAGCGACCATCTGCTTCTTTTCCCCTCCCTCTCCCCCTTCTTTTCTTCTTCTCCACCCGCAGCCATTGACTTCATTTGTTAGAGTGTCAGCCCGGGTGCTGACGATAGCTCGGCTGGTCCAAGCGTAGGCCCCAGATGGATCAACGGGGCACACACGGGAAGTCTGTCTCACTATCTCCCCTCTTCTCACTAGAAAAATAAAACAGAGTGGGGTGAACCCCTCCAGGCCCCCAGCTGAGTGAGGCAGTGCTGACAGGAGGCAAGAGCAGGAGCCACCAGAGGCCAACCCCAACTTCGTCACCCTTTCACACTCAGCCCCCACTGCCAATGGCCTCAGGTCCTTATTACTTCCCAACTGCTGTCTGGGAGTGAGACGCTGACGCAGCTAGTTGTTAGGCAGTGGTTTCCGCTGGGCCACATAATGGACACTGCAGGCTGAGGACGGGTGCCCACGGGCCAGGACTCCGCTTGATCCCATCAGTGGAGGCAGAGCAGGGCTGGAGACGAGGTCTCACAATACACGCGGGGCTGCCTGGGCTCCTCACTGGGCGGGGGCACTTCCTGGTAGAAGAGGCAGAAGAACCACAGGCCTCATGAGTGACGCATCTAAATACACCCATGCCATCGAGACTGGAAAGGCCTTTATTGATACCTGAGAAAAAGTGCAGGAGAAACAGTCCTACTGACCACTTAGCCTGTCCCCTCAAGCCAGAGGCCGGCCACTTCTTTCGGCCCTCCCCGGGGCAGTAAGTCACTCGGAGCCTCCCTGGCCTGCGCCCACAGGCTAGAGGAGTCCACAGCCAGAGTCTGGAGAGAGCACCGGCAGCCACGGCCCGGAGGCCAAGGTGGGTCAGCCCGGAGGCCTCACCGGTCCAGGTCTAGAGCCTCTTGGGTCACAGTTCGGAGTCCAATGGAGAACAACTGCTCCCAGGGCTCCCGGATCCAGGCCAGCAGGGTAGTCAGCTGCTCTGGACACACGACACGGAGCGCCCAGAAACTCTCCAGCCGGGACACCTGGCAGACCAAGAGTGGGAGGGGACACTCACAGAGGGCCCCGGCAGAGAGGGGAGGGCCCACCGGGACACCTGGCAGACCAAGAGTGGGAGGGGACACTCACAGAGGGCCCCGGCAGAGAGGGGAGGGCCCACCGGGACACCTGGCAGACCAAGGGGAGGGGACACTCACAGAGGGCAGAGAGGGGAGGGGGGATCCCGGGGAGGACCCACCGGGACACCTGGCAGACCAAGAGTGGGAGGGGACACTCACAGAGGGCCCCGGCAGAGAGGGGAGGGAGGATCCCGGGGAGGACCCACCGGGACACCTGGCAGACCAAGAGTGGGAGGGGACACTCACAGAGGGCCCCGGCAGAGAAGGGAGGGGAGGTCCCGGGGAGGACCCACTGCCCCTCCTTGCTCGGGGCCTCTTCCCCTCCCCAAGCCTGTGTCACTCCCCGTGAAAGACTGACTTTTATAACAGAACCCAATCGACACTTACCAAAGGCCACCAAAAAGCCTTCACATTAACTATCTTGATTCTTTAACATTCCATTTTCCAGAACATAAGCTCTGGAGTCAATTCCAAGGAACTGCATGGGGTTCAGTTCCTGGCTCTACCATCTGTGAGCTGGGAAAGCTGGTTAACATCCCCAAACCTGTTTCCTCTTCTGTAGTAGACGAACGATAGCCCTCCTCACGTGCAGGTTGTAAAGAGCAACCTACTTCTGTTCTCCCCCCCGTGACTGTCTATGACAAGTTCCCTACTGCCCCCAACTCTCGGCCTTCCCGCACCCATTCTCAACACTACGAACCACCTCTGCCCGGCTCTCTCTTCCATGTGCTCACACCCACACACCTCGTCGTAGAAAACCAGCCGCAGGTCCCCCGGGGCCGTGCGGTAGAGCAGCACGGAGCTCAGGCTGCTCAGGGCCTGCTGCTCCCTCACACGGAGGGAGGGGCCCGGGCCCACGCGCAGGGCCTCCTCCGACGCTCCTGGTGCCGCTGGAACTGGGGACTCTGCCTCAGACCCAACAAGGTCCTCGTCCAACAGGTACAAGGTGGACAGCGTCAGCAGCAAGGACACAGGACGGGTAGCAGGGCCTGGAGTGCAAGAGGCAGGTGAGGCCCAGGGCAGAAGGCCGTGGAGAAGCCCAGAGCCCTGCGCAGGGTCCCGGCGCCACTCGCTCGGGAGAAGAGGGCGAGCCACACCAAGACGGGCACAAGCAGCCTGTGCCTCTGGGGCCTGAGGCCCTGCAGGGATCTCTAGTCTCCAACTCCGCTGAGACCCAAGACAAAGGAAACCTGCCCGCCACCCCCGGGCTCAGAAAGGAGATCCCCTCTCGCCTTCTCCAACAGGACGAGGCAGAGGGGCCCAGCCAACCTGCTCCACTTCACAGAAAGCCTGTGCCCAAGAGCAGGTCTCTGGGCACCTTCTGGCCCCACCCAGAGACCAGGGACACGGAGGGGCCGTCTGGGCACGCCCACAGGTGCAGGAAGTCCAGGCTCCAGGAACTGAGCACTGCCACAGGGCACGCAGAGGCGCTGGTGGCCAGGCCAGCGGCCTGCCAGGAGAGGGGGTGCAGGGGGCTCACCTTCAACCAGGAACACCTGGAGGTAGAAGAACCGCGGAGGCTCCGAGGAAGAGTCTATTTCCAGCAGCGGCCTGGGGGGAGGGGTGGCCCCGGGACAGAGCCGTCAGCTAGCACCATGAGCGGGGAGCACAGGGCAGGTGGCTGGGGCTCGTGGACCAAGGGCTGTGCTCCAGCAGCGGCCTCACCCTGCCCCTGACTCACCAGAGTCGGTGCTTCGTGGTCACCTCCTCCTCTGTGGTGCTGACGCTGCTCCTCCAGGTCGGGGGCAGAGACTGCAAGACATCTGGACGGAGCCAGCCAGAGGCAGGGAGCCCTCATGACCCCCTCTTCTATCCCAGCCTCAATGCCTCTCAACACCTTTCCATCCTCCGCATTTCTAGGACTCAGCAACTTCTCCGAGGGTTGCGTTTCGTCACCTGCCTGTCTCAACTGTGGCACGAGACACAGGATCCATGCCCCCCCCCCCCGGCTGCCCCCCCAGCGTGCTCCCCCCTGCCCGCCCTGCCTCTCCCTTTCCTCCCTCACCAGTAAGCTCTCCCAGGAAGGCCCGGCAATGCTTGGCATCTCGGGGCAGCAGGACACAGCTGCCCGCCCCAGCTGCCCACTCTAGCCGCAGGCTCTGTCCCGCCAGGCCCAGCTCCACACGACTCAGATCCTGCAGGGGCACGGCCAGGGCTGGCTGCAGCCAGGCAGCTGGAGGCCCGCTGTGGAGAGAGGAGGGGCCGCTGGGGGTAAGGAGTGTGGAGTGAGGCCCACGGGGGAACCCAGACCCTTCCCTGGCCACGGCCCCACACACTCACCAGATCTCCCCTGTCACCTTCAACACATACAGCCTGTGGTCAGACACCACCACAAGACACAGGCACTCCCCAGGGTGGCCTGCCAGCACCAGTGGCACCTAAGGGGCAGAGAAAGTTGATGAGAAACAAGAGAGAATCAGGGAAGCAGCTGCCAGAAAGCAAAGTTAGGGAACAGCACCTCCAGCCCGCCTGTCCCTTCCCCAGCCCCCCCAGCCATGCCATTGGCCACGCGCCCCATCCCACCGCCCCGCCTACCCACAGACTGCGCAGGCTCCGAGCAGGTCTCCCTGCCTGTCACCTTGTCCCTCCACTCCAGCCCCCCCACTCTGCCAGACTGTTCTAAAACACAAAACTGATCACCACTCCCTTGCTTCCTATCCTTCAGTGGCTCCCGAGGCCCCTGGACTCAAGTCCAAACTCCCTGACCGACACACAAGGTTGCTCCTAACCTGGCTCTGACCTGCCTGTTCGGACGTCCTCTCCCTCCGCCCACAACCCACATTCTGGCTGCCCCCAGCACGGGCAGCTCCCCACACTAGGTCCTCTCTCAAGCCTTCAAGCTCATGCTGCTTCCCGTCCCTAGAACATCCCTCTCTTCCCGCCTCTGTAACCCACCCTTCCAGACCTGGCTTAGCCACCACTTCCCCAGGAAGGGGCAGCTTCCTGGGCCCCTGCAGGCTGGAGCAGATGCCCCTCTAGGGCCTTAGCCTGATTTCAGCACTTTTATATCATGTGATCGTTGTCTCCTTCTCACACCAGAATATAAGACAGAGGGCAAGACCAATCTACCCTAGATCCTTGGTGCCAACCACATGCTAGGTACTCGACAGAGAGGGCCCGATAACATCCTGCATTCGTCACAATGACGGGAGGCCCCGTTTACTGCTCAAGGCACTTTGCTCAACACTTTCCAGGCAGGAGCTCTCCCTGACGCTACCGTAACACTCTGGAAGGTAAGCGTTTCCCTTTAGAGGAGAGCCACCTACACTCTGGAAGGTAAGCATTTTCCTTAGAGGAGAGCCACCTGAGTGCAAACACCCAGGAACGTGTCCAGACACACAGCAAGTAACTGCAGGAGCTGAAGCTGCCACCAGGCCTGGCAGCTCCAGGCAACCGCTACTCAACGGGCTGTGTGGGAACAAGCAGGACCCTGGTCAGCTGGGGCACGGGGCAGTGCCAGGCTGGCACAGACCTTTATGCAACACTGGAACTCCTCCTGGGCATCGGCGAACACCTCCACATCCAGGAAGAGCCGGAGCCGGTGGTCCACAGAGCGGAGGCCGCGGCGCTCAGGGGCTGGGGACAAGCAGGAGGCCGTCAGCCCGCCCTGGCTGCGTGGCTCCATCTCACCCTCCCTCCCCAAACCCCGCCCTGTCTCATTCTGCCCACACTCACGGGGACTGAGGCTCCAGCGGTGGCGGTCATGGGAGGGCAGTGCCTCAGACGGGGTGCTGCCAGCCCTGGGGCTGTGGTCACTGTCGCCAGGAGGGCCAGGGACTGTGCTGGGGGACTGCGAGGAAGCTGGCAGCTGCTCTTCCTGTCTCTGCCCCCCACTGGGAGCCGCCACGGACAGAGCCCGGAGAACCACATGGTCGCTACCACAGTTTGGACACACAGCAGGAGATTCTGGAGGGAGGGACGGGCACAGTCCCCGTGGACCCCACACAGCACCACAACCCCCCACCATGCTCATAATGTTTCCCACCCACTCTCAGGTTCCCCTGGGCCCACACCTCCGGCTTCACACACTACCCACCACTCCCAGCCCACCAGCCTCCCTCTGTGGGCCCAGCTACTAACCACTCACTTCCCACCCAGTGAGGGACAAGCAAACCTGCAGCCATGGCCTAAAGCCTCTTCAAAATACACCCCACCATCTCATTTCAAGCCTTGTCAGAAAGAGCCAGCCTCATCCAGGCCCTACACAGCCTGGAGCTGACTGTGAACTTGATGCTCTAACCAGCAACATCTGAAGCCCCAACCCAGACTAGGAAGGCAGGGTGCCAGACGTGGATCCGATTCCAGAGTCTGTCACTTAAAGGCTGTCCTCTATGCAACTAGGACAAGTCGCCTGAGCTCTCTGTGCCTGACTCCTCATCCAGAAAATGCAGATGATAACAGGGCCAATCTTATAGGGTTATCAGGATGAAAGAACATAATCAGGTAAAAAATCCAGGACAGGGATCAGCAACCAGAGAACATTCTTTGAGCAGCTACAACATGCTGGGCACCTGGCTAGAGCCTTTGACAATTGCATCAAAATGCCCTACCCCATTCTGCAAATGAGGAAAGCAAAGATCAAACAACCCACACGCCCCTCCCAAGACCACTGGCTGGGGTGGTGCCAGCAGCGCCCATTAAGTGAAGACTGTTTAGAGCCCAGCACAGTGCCTGGCGCCTTTCTGTCACATTTGTCTCCCACCAGCACCTTGGGGCAAGTTCATGCTCATCTTTGCTCAGATGAGACAACTGAGGCTCAGGCAAAAGGCGATCGGAGCACCCAGGAATGTTCACTGATGACATCTCCACGGAAGGGACCCTGGGGCCACACAACCCCACGGAGCACAGCCAGAGTCCGGGCAGAGCGGGGGCTATTTCCACTACGCCCACTGCCCCCCTGGGCCTCTGGGACTTCCCGCTGCCTGGGCGGGTCCGGGGGGGGGGGGGGGGATGGGAGAGTGGTCCATTTCCTGAATAAAATTTAAACCCCTGCTCGAGCTGCTGCCAAGAAGAGGGAAGTGATAAAACCATAAAACCATGCATTCCAGCTTATCAGAATATCTTTCTTCCTCACTGTCATCATCGACATGGTTTTCTGACTGCTCTGCAACGGACAATGTTCTCGTCTTCAAGACCAGAACGTGAAGAGACGCCACAAGGCACCCCCGATGCCCAGCGGCTTCCACGCCGTCGGGAAGGACAAGCTAAGCCAGCTCCCAGGGCTCCTCACCCAGCAGCCGAGGGTGCGCGCGTGGCAGCCCCGTGACCCCACAGCGCGCTGAGGGCTCAGTAGCTTTTATGTGGTTTCTGAAACATTAGCCAAAAAGGGGGGAAAGCCTTCAAGTTATGAAAAAATAATGTGTGTTCAAATAGTTATGGAGATTGTATTTCCTGACTTTTAGAGGTGGGGGGATGGATATTATTTCTCCTCTTACTTTTTTTTTTTTTTTTTTTTTTTTAAATGTAGCAGGCAGACGGTTTTATTTTTCCTCCAGGCAGAAAGTTGGTCCCCACTCCCTTCTTCCTCGGGGTCCACCTCCACGCTCCCTCCCTCAAAACCACTTTCCCTGAAGCGGGCAGGAGGTGCATGAGTGAGGAGGGCAGGGCAGGTACCTGTGTGCTGGAACAGAGGTGCATGAGTGAGGAGGGCAGGGCAGGGCAGGTACCTGTGTGCTGGAACAGAGGTGCATGAGTGAGGAGGGCAGGGCAGGTACCTGTGTGCTGGAACAGAGGTGCATGAGTGAGGAGGGCAGGGCAGGGCAGGTACCTGTGTGCTGGAACAGAGGTGCATGAGTGAGGAGGGCAGGGCAGGGCAGGTACCTGTGTGCTGGAACAGAGGTGCATGAGTGAGGAGGGCAGGGCAGGGCTGGTACCTGTGTGCTGGAACAGAGGTGCATGAGTGAGGAGGGCAGGGCAGGGCAGGTACCTGTGTGCTGGAACAGAGGTGCATGAGTGAGGAGGGCAGGGCAGGTACCTGTGTGCTGGAACAGAGGTGCATGAGTGAGCAGGGCAGGGCAGGTACCTGTGTGCTGGAACAGAGGTGCATGAGGGAGGAGGGCAGGGCAGGTACCTGTGTGCTGGAACAGAGGTGCATGAGTGAGGAGGGCAGGGCAGGGCAGGTACCTGTGTGCTGGAACAGAGGTGCATGAGTGAGGAGGGCAGGGCAGGGCAGGTACCTGTGTGCTGGAACAGAGGTGCATGAGTGAGGAGGGCAGGGCAGGTACCTGTGTGCTGGAACAGAGGTGCATGAGTGAGGAGGGCAGGGCAGGGCAGGTACCTGTGTGCTGGAACAGAGGTGCATGAGTGAGGAGGGCAGGGCAGGTACCTGTGTGCTGGAACAGAGGTGCATGAGTGAGGAGGGCAGGGCAGGTACCTGTGTGCTGGAACAGAGGTGCATGAGTGAGGAGGGCAGGGCAGGTACCTGTGTGCTGGAACAGAGGCGCCCAGCCTTCCGCACCGTCCGGTCCCCACCTGGTCTCCCCCGCCTTGAAGTCGTGGCCGCAGCGCAGACACTGCAGTCTGCCCGCCTGCTCGTCCCCCGCCTCCCCAGGCTGACACTGAGCCTTGGTGGCTGCCGGGGTCAACACAGCAAGCAGCTCCTGCAACAGGGCGGCCCGGACGCGGCAGTGAGGGGGGGCCTGGTCCCCAGCCCTCCCGTCTGCCCGCAGCCTCCGGACCCCCTCACCTGGACGGCCGCTTGGGCGTCGGGCTCCAGCACCACATAGCGACGCACATGCCGGTCCGGGCGGACGTAAGAGAAGCGCAGAGCGAGGACGGGGGCCGTGGCGGGCGGCTCTGAGCCCTGCGACCGCAAAAAACAGCAGAGGCAGTCGGGCTGCACTGAGCAGAGGAAAACAGCCCTGGCCTCCTCTGAACTGCTTTCGCTGTTAGCGCTCTGGCCCCTGGGCCAGGTGCGTCCGGGCCGCCTTGCCCCGCCCCAGCTCCGTCCTCAGCACCGGGAGAGACCACGGGCCTCACAGCCCGGGCCCAGCACCCAGGAGCCATGCTGTCAGCGCCGGCTCCTGGGAACAGGAGAGACCACGGGCCTCACAGCCCGGGCCCGGCACCCAGGAGCCATGCTGTCAGCGCCGGCTCCTGGGAACAGGAGAGACCACGGGCCTCACAGCCCGGGCCCGGCACCCAGGAGCCATGCTGTCAGCGCCGGCTCCTGGAAACAGCCAGCGCCCGCCCCAGCTCCGTCCTCAGCACCGGGAGAGACCACGGGCCTCACAGCCGGGGGCCAGCACCCAGGAGCCATGCTGTCAGCGCCGGCTCCTGGAAACAGCCGCCTTGCCCCCGCCCCAGCTCCGTCCTCAGCACCGGGAGAGACCACGGGCCTCACAGCCCGGGCCCAGCACCCAGGAGCCATGCTGTCAGCACCGGCTCCTGGAAACAGGAGAGACCACGGGGCCTCACAGCCGGGCCCGGCACCCAGGAGCCATGCTGTCAGCACCGGCTCCTGGAAACAGGAGAGACCACGGGCCTCACAGCCCGGGCCCAGCACCCAGGAGCCATGCTGTCAGCGCCGGCTCCTGGAAACAGCCCGCTCCGGAAACCCACTCCCACTCACCTCGGGCCGGGGTTCCCTCGGGGCCTGGGGCTCGGGCTCTGCCTCAGCCGCCTGCAGACTCTGGAGCTCCAGCCGCTCCAGGGTCCGAGCTGCCTGGAGTTCCACCTCAGACAGGTGGCCGGAGGTGACCCGGAGAAAGCGCTCCTTGCCGCGCACGCCCTGAGGCCCCTCCAGGGGACACACCAGGATGGGGCGACAGAGCTGCACTGAGGAGAAACCAAGAGTGGGGACCTGTGAGGGGCCAAAGGCGCCACGACTCTGCCCCCCGTGGGTCGGCCCTCCCCCACCCGTGACTGGCTTTCCTGACGCTCCCAAACTCACCACACAGCCCCCAGAGCTCACCTTCCCCTTCACGCGGCTCCCGCTCCTCCTCTTCCTCCTCTGCTCCCGGCGCCATCTCCTCTTCCTCCTCTGCTCCCGGTGCCATCTCCTCTTCCTCCTCTGCTCCCGGCGCCATCTCCTCTTCCTCCTCTGCTCCCGGCGCCATCTCCTCTTCCTCCTGCGGCTCCGGCCCCACGCAGACCTCCTCTGCCGCTTCCTGGGGGGACTCCTTCCCTGGGGGCGGAGGGCTGGGCACCGCGTCCGGGGGCAGTGTGCTGTGGGCAGGGGTCTTGGAGGCAGCCGGAACCGGGGTCCCAGACGGCTCCAGGTGATTCCTATACTGCAGCCAGTCTCGGCCAAACTGTTCCCGGAAGCTGCTCATGAGTTCAAGTTCCCGCTGCTGCTGCACAAACTGTCCTGGACAGAAGTGTCAGAGGCGGGGGCAGCAGCTCAGCCAGCCTGCACCCCACCCCACCCATCCCAGCCTCCCTGTGAGGTACACGTCTGTGTAAGGGGGCGAAGGCGGGAAGGAAGGGGCGGTCAGAGAGAGGACAAAGGCTTCCCCAGCGGCATGCTACAGTGTGTTCTATAAAACACCCCGGTCACATGCAGGTCACGACTGCGCATCGCACGCTGTTCTGGGAGGCTTGCGATACACAGGAGCACATCTCAGGGCCTGGGACATCCCACAGCCCACGTTCCCTGTAAAACACTGCGGACAGTGCAGTGTCCTCTCCTCTCCCCAAACCCGAAGGAAAGCGGGAAGACTAAGAGGCCCTCCACAAGGCTCCGCGCCACCAAAAAGAAAATCCCTCCTAAGGAGATGAGGGAGCGCTGGGCTGGGGCGTGGGAGGCGGGCGGCCAGGCTGACCTACCAGCTGGGGAGGGGTCCCGAGTCCGGGGCTCTGGGTCCGTGTCGCTGGGTTCCGAGATGCTCGCCCGCCGCACACGAACTCGGCTCTGAGTGTGGGTAGAGGATGATATTCTGTGAACGCCAGGCCTCCCGTCCACAAGCAAGGACAGAGCTCACTCCTCTGAGCCCGTCAACGACCCAGAGCCCCAGTACAGGGACCCAACCTCAGGTACAAGGCAGCCCGGGACACTGTTTACCTTAAACTTACGAATTGGAGGCTGGGCCACAATGCCCCCCGAGGAGGGGCTGTCACTCAGGTCAGCACCACCCGAGGTCTCAGTGGTACTCCCCACGGGCCAGGACAGAGGTGGCGCCTCTGAGGACGTGGAGGTCTGGTGAGTGTCCCAGGAAAGAGAAAGCCGTCAGGGCCAGAGCAGCACCTCTGCCCTACCCGGGCTAGTAAGAGACAGGGTCTGGTCTCTGGCCGACCACAAAGACCCTCACCCTGGAAACCCTGCTCCCTTCAGCTAGTGTCCTCCCCTCATGCCCCCCTCACGCCCCTTGTGCCCTTTTCACGCCCTCCCCCTCAAGCGCCCCCTCCGCACCCCCCTGCGCACATCCCCTTCACGCCCCCCTCATACTCCCCTCACCCCTCCTCTCTGCACCCCCCCTGCACACACCCCTTCACGCCCCCCTCATACCCCCCACCCCTCCTCTCTGCACCCCCTGCACACACCCCTTCACGCCCCCCTCATACCCCCCACACCTCCTCTCTGCACCCCCTGCACATACCCCTTCACGCCCCCCTCATACCCCCCACACCTCCTCTCTGCACCCCCTGCACACACCCCTTCATGCCCCCCTCATACCCCCCACCCCTCCTCTCTGCACCCCCCCTGCACACACCCCTTCACGCCCCCCTCATACCCCCCACCCCTCCTCTCTGCACCCCCCCTGCACACACCCCTTCATGCCCCCCTCATACCCCCCACCCCTCCTCTCTGCACCCCCCCTGCACACACCCCTTCACGCCCCCCCATGCCCTTCTTCACGCCCTCTCAAATAGGTCCTTGTGTCACTCCCACCACTTCCCATCATTCTCACCTGAAAATCAGTCAGTGACAAGACCTTTCCATCGAGAAGGAACTGAACGAAGATTAAAAAGGAGGGCCGTGTTAGTGGTGGGGCCCACAGCCTGGGGAGCTCCTGGCCGGTGGGAGCCCTCTGAGGCCCACAGGGACCACCAGGCTCCACATAACAAGCAAGAAGAAGGGGTGCAGGGCCTGGGTGCTGCGTGCAGGGAGGGGGTGAGAGGAGACAGAGGTGCAGGGCTGAGGGTGGACCCGGGAGGGTCACCCAGGAGAGGGACAGCGGAGCGGTCCCAGGAGGGTCACCCGGGAGAGGGACAGCGGAGCGGACCCGGGAGGGTCACCCGGGAGAGGGACAGCGGAGCGGACCCGGGAGGGTCACCCGGGAGAGGGACAGCAGAGCGGACCCGGGAGGGTCACCCGGGAGAGGGACAGCGGAGCGGAGAGGGACAGCGGAGCGGACCCGGGAGGGTCACCCGGGAGAGGGACAGCGGAGCGGACCCGGGAGGGTCACCCGGGAGAGGGACAGCGGAGCGGACCCGGGAGGGTCACCCGGGAGAGGGACAGCGAGGGACAGCAGAGCGGACCCGGGAGGGTCACTCAGGAGAGGGACAGCGGAGCGGACCCGGGAGGGTCACTCACGCCAGCAGCAGCATCCCTGGCGCGGGGCGACAGGTACTGGGCGGTGGCCGCTCGGTGCGCAGGGTGGAACCACAAAGGGTTTCCCTCCAGGTAGAGCTGAGGGGCAGGAAAGAGATGGCGGTGGGCGTGAGCCTCCCTGCGGGAGGGAGAGCACTGACCACAGGGGCATGGGCAGGAGGGAGGGCGCGCTGGCCTGCAGGTCTCCGAGGCACCGAGTCTCACCAGGCGGAGCTCAGCCAGCAGCCACAGTGGGGACAGCGCCCTGTGCTCCTCCAACAGGTTGTAGGCCACGTCCAGGTGCCGCAGGCCCCGCAGCTGCTCCAGACCTGGGGCGGCAGTGAGAAGAGAGGAAGGGCACGTGAGAGAGGGTAGGGGAGGCAGGGGGATAGATTTGGGGGTGCAGTGCCTGCTGGGACAGGGTGCAGTGAAAAGACAGGCCTGGGCCCCTCAGATCTGCCTGTGAACGTGCGTGAGGCCCTGGAGGCACAGGTTCCCCGACCCCCTTGCCACCCGAGTCTCACACTGCCCTGACGCCCTCCACACCTGCCCCAGCTTCCCCTGCCCCCGCCCTCCCCTGCCCTGACGCCCTCCACACCTGCCCCAGCCGCCCCTGCCCCCGCCCTCCCCTGCCCTGACGCCCTCCACACCTGCCCCAGCCCCCCTGCCCTGACGCCCTCCACACCTGCCCCAGCCGCCCCTGCCCCCGCCCTCCCCTGCCCTGACGCCCTCCACACCTGCCCCAGCCGCCCCTGCCCCCGCCCTCCCCTGCCCTGACGCCCTCCACACCTGCCCCAGCCGCCCCCTGCCCTGCCAGCACCACATGCCCTCTCACCGTGCAGGCCCTGCAGCTCGTTGCCTCGCAGTATCAGTGTCCCCAGGGCAGCCCCGGAGGGCCCCATTCTCGGCACCACACACAGGTGGTTGTAGGAGAGGTCCAGATGGCAGAGCTCAGACAAGTCCTAGGAGGAAGTGAGGAGTTACAAAGATTCTCTCCTTGACCAAACTCCAGCCAGGCCCCTCTGAGCCCTCGTCCCCACCTGGCCTCAACCTCGGCCGACAAAAACTGCAGGCTCTCAACTTCCGGTCAGGATGGCAGCGTAGGTAAACGGGGTGTGTGAACCCTCTCACAACCACATCAAAATTATAACAAGCCTGGCCTGTGGTGGCACAGTGGATAAAGCGTCGACCTGGAAATGCTGAGGTCGCCGGTTCGAAACCCTGGGCTTGCCTGGTCAAGGCACATATGGGAGTTGATGCTTCCAGCTCCTCCCCCTCTCATCTCTCTCTCTCTCTCTCTCTCTCTCTCTTTCTCTCCTCTCCTCTCTAAAAATGAATAAATAAATAAAAATTAAAAAAAAAAATTATAACAAACTGCAGAACCACCATCACTCAGAACCTCCTGAAATCTAGCTGGATGGATGTTTAAATCCTACAACTAAGAATTTAAAGAAGCCACATAGAGACTGGTAGGAGGCCGAGACACCGCATGGGCTGGTCCTACACCCACATGTGGCAAAAGCTGGGGGTGGGGTTGGGGAAGCAGCTTGCTGGCAGCTCTCTGCCAAACAAAAGTGCTGGCAGCGGCCACTGTTCCTCGTCTGAGATGCCCTCCCACACACACAGCTGGTAGGCAGATGCCATGTCTGAGTTTCCATCAACCTGACTCCCAGTGTTCGCCTGGCCCAGGTGATTCCTTGAGACCCAGCCCACCCAACTTGTGGGCCCACCAGAGTTGTTTTCAGTGGCTTTTCCATACAAATGGCCTTCGACCTTCCTAAAATCTTTCAAACAAGCAGCACCTGGCCTCTGTGTACCGCTATTTCTGGCTCAGTGGCCCCAGGCCAGGCACTAGTGGCGCTGGCCTTGCTTCACAGCTGGGCCTCCTCGCCTGGGCACCTCCAAGTCCCACAGTGGCAGCCCAAGCGGCAGCCATCTGCACACTGCTCTGAGCTCCCGCCGGGTGGCCCCAGACACGGCGCAGGCATGGCCGACCTTGCACCTCCCAGGAGGTCCCAGGGACAGTGCGCCCAGTGGACGGCTCCAGACCATGCCGATTACAACCCTGCCACCTCCACAAGTGACACACTCAGGGGAAGACTCGCTGAGCCCACTGAAGCAAGTCCTGCTCCACAGGGTCGACTCCCGCACTGCAGCTCCTCCGCTGTAGTCGCAGCCGGTCCTCAAAGCTCGTCAGCCTGGGGGCCCATCCCTCCCAGTGATGCCAACAGCAAGCAGGGCTCAATACAAGACACTGCACACAGCTCACACAGGGGCGCACCCATGCGCCCAGCTCGGATGACTGGGACGGCTGTGCCTCTGGGTCCTACTGGACACCTACTACACAAGGCCACTGTGTAGACCAGGGGTCCCCAAACTTTTTACACAGGGGGCCAGTTCACTGTCCCTCAGACCGTTGGAGGGCCAGACTATAAAAAAAAAACAACTATGAACAAATTCCTACGCACACTGCACATATCTTATTTTAAAGTAAAAAAATAAAATGGGAACAAATACAATTTTTTTTTTTTTTTCTGAAGCTGGAAACGGGGAGAGACAGTCAGACAGACTCCCGCATGCGCCCGACCGGGATCCACCCAGCACGCCCACCAGGGGTGACGCTCTGCCCACCAGGGGGCGATGCTCTGCCCCTCCGGGGCATCGCTCTGCCACGACCAGAGCCACTCTAGCGCCTGGGGCAGAGGCCAAGGAGCCATCCCCAGCACCCAGGCCATCTTCGCTCCAATGGAGCCTTGGCTGCGGGAGGGGAAGAGAGAGACAGAGAGGAAGGGGGGGTGTGGAGAAGCAAATGGGCGCTTCTCCTATGTGCCCTGGCCGGGAATCGAACCCGGGTCCCCCGCACGCCAGGCCAACGCTCTACCGCTGAGCCAACCGGCCAGGGCCCAAATACAATATTTAAAATAAAGAACAAGTAAGTTTAAATCAACAAACTGACCAGTATTTCAATGGGAACTATGCTCCTCTCACTGACCACCAATGAAAGAGGTGCCCCTTCCAGAAGTGCGGCGGGGGCCAGATAAATGGCCTCAGGGGGCTGCATGCGGGCCGTAGTGTGGGGACCCCTGGTGTAGACCAATGTCCCCTTCCTGCTTTGCATACAGTTTCACTTCCCCGACATCAAAGGAGCCTCTGCTCAGGCCTCCACCGGTCCCCTCCTCACTCCCACTTTAACATGTCCAGTGACTTCTGCCCAAATAGAACTTCAGTTCAGATCACGCCAAATAGTCTATTACTGATTGAAACAGTTTTACTACTGGTTAAATATCACCGTAGTTTACTACTTAATAAACTACAGTAGTGTGTTATTATTAAAATCTGTTCTTACCACTTCAACTAGTGTCCAGCTTTATTTATGTATGCCAGGGAGACACGGGAGAAGGGTTCTTCACCATCATCACAAGAGCTACTCTTTCCTGGGCTGGGAACTGGGCTGAGCAACATCAGATACTCTTCATAATCATGTTAATACTATAAAAATGAGTGCTCCTGCCTGACCTGTGGTGGCGCAGTGGATAAAGCATCAACCTGGAATGCTGAAGTTGCTGGTTCGAAGCCCTGAGCTTCCCGGTCAAGGCACATACAGGAAACAACTACTACGAGTAGATGCTTCCCACTTCTCCCCCCTCTTTCTCACTCTCTCTCTTCCCTCTCTAAAAATCAGTAAATAAAATCCAGAGAAAAATTTTTTTTAAAAAAGTGAGTGCTTCTATTATTTCCTCTTTACTAGTGAAGAAACCGAGAGGTTAACTAATTTGTCCCAAGTCACACAGGAATTAGGAGCCGAGACCTGAGCACTGGTTTGTCTTCTGCTGAGCCTGAGCCCCCACACAGCACTGCCTCAGAGGACAGGGCTCCCCCCAGTGGGCAAAGCACACGGGAGCAACCCCGGGGCCAGGGGGGAGGGTCAGAGCAGAAGGATTAGCGGCCCAGGCGGCGTCGGCCCCAGACAGGGCGCTCCCACTCACTCACCATCAGGAAGCCTCTGCAGTCCTGCAGTTGATTGTGGCTCAGGTTCAAGAAGCGCAGAGCTGACAAGAGATGCTGTGGGGAACGGGAAGAGGAAACAGGGTCGAACACCCCCAGGCAGCCGACTGGCCCCCCGCCCTTCCCCGAACCCCACTCCCTCCGAGGGACTCACCAGGGAGCTGTCTAAGGCAGTCAGTGCATTGTGGCTAAAGTTGGCAGAAAGCAGAGCCAGCCAAGGCAGGGCAGAGCAGAGGTCACCACCGCAGGCTGAGAGGAGCTCCTGAGACAAGGGGCTCGGTCACCTCCACAGTCCCCACCGCCCACACCAAGACCTCGCTCCACAGCCCGGCCATTCATTCATTCTTTCTATGCTGAGCTGAATACACTTAGTGAGAGCCCAGGGCCCCATCCCCAAGGAGCTCAATCTGGGGAGAGTGAGGCGACAGAGAGGAGAACATTGACTACAGTATGGCAGGTGTGACTACAAGGATACGGACAGGTAGAGAGTGCTGTGGGAGACAGGGAGGGAGAAGGACACTACCCAGAGGGACGGGCGGCAGGGAAGTGTGGTCCCCCCTATGTCTCTCAGAACAGGCGTCTGCCCCCCCCCCCATGCTCTTTACCTCTAACGTTCGGATGCTCCTGCTGCAAACCAGGCTCTCCAGCTGGGAATAGATGCCCCGGAGGCCGTGAAGGCAGTAGACAGGGACCCCTCGGAGCTGCAGCAAAGGCAGGGGAAAGGACGACAAAGCCAACGATGGTTCAGGGAAGCATTAAATGGAAGAGAGAGTAGATGCCACCTTACTGCAGAGCCAGGGGCACTCTCGGGCCTGCCCCACCTCCACCAGAAAAGGCCACCTTTCTTTCCTCATCCTTGAAAGGCTGCCTCAAGCTGAGTTTTGTGCAGCGACATCCCCCAATGTCCCATACCTCCAGCTGCCGAAGGGACTTGAAGGGGAAAATTCTGATGGGCCCTGGGAGGCCAGGACCAGGGACATGGACCAGCTGTAAGAGAAAACACTCAGGTCAGGGAGGTCAGGCACAGCTCCCTCCCCTTGGCATCTCTCTCAGCACAGCCACCCACAGCTCTCACCTCTTCTGGGTCTGAGCCCTGCAGACTTCCTGCGCCCATGCTCTACCCCCATCCCCACCTCTACTCTTCTCCTGGGCCTTTGGTACAGCCTACCCCATTCCCACCCCAGAACCTTGAGTGAAAGCGTTTTCTGCAGCACATCGAAGAGGAACTGAAGCTGGAGGATGACAGGGGAGTCGGTGGGGTGGGAGGGCAGAGCCACAAAGCCTGTCTGGCCAGGGCCCCATGGCCCCAGGTACAGTTCAAATACACGGTTCAGCTGCTGCAGTGTGGTAGTCAGCAGGCTCAGTGTGCTACAGCCAGACAGGACCACATCCCCTGCAGGGAGAGGGGCAGACAGGAAAGACGGCATAAGGAAAGGGTCTTCCCCTTTATTCTGAGACTCTGTGATCCAGGATTTACCCACTCCAATCTATGTAGGAGATACTCCACTACAGGATCAAACTTTGTATCTTCTCCTCACTTAAAAGTCTTCAACAGCTCCTCTATTTTCAAAAAAAAATGTCCTAACTCTTCAGCCTGACATATGAGATTGCTTCATTGTGAACCTCTGACTTTTCTAAATTTTCTCTCCCATTCTGCTCAAAAGAGCTTGGTCTGCTCACACTGCTGGAAATAGAGTCAACTTGGTTGCCTCAGTTTCTGACACATCCCCTTCTGCTACGCCCAGCTCAACCCCTCCGGACAGCTTTCGCAATACACAACACTGCTCAACTTTTCATTATAATCACTCACTTTAAGCGAAAGTAAACTGGGTGATTTATCTTTTTCTTCGGGTTCCAAAAGTAATGTGCGCACGTACAGAAACTCTCAAACAATACTAACATGCATGTCATAGAAAGAATAATCACTCACGATAACACTAAGGTATGACTCTCTATGTTACAACTGCACTCTCCAATGAGACTGTCCTCCTTCGGGGCACCTTTTGATATTCACCACTGCACCTTAAAAAGTGCAGCTATAAGATACCATGGAGAATTTAAGTGTTTTTTAAAAAATAAGGATAGACTCAAAGGATGTTGTAGCAATAGTTCAGAGAGATTCGGGATGTTGTAGCAATAGTACAAAGAGATTCCCCTGTACCCTTCACCTGGTTTCCCCCAATGGTTCTATTTTATATATAGCACAATATCAAAACCAGAAAATGAGCATCGGCACAGTGTATATTTATAGTCCTATGCCATTGTGTCATATGTGTGGAGTCCTAAAACCAACACCACAATCAAGATAGCAAACTATTTCATTACCACAAAGATCTCCCTCCCGCTACCTCTTTATAGTCTTTCTCTCTCTCTCTCTCTCTCTCTCTATCTTTCTCTCTCTCTCTCTCTCTCTCTCTCTCTCTCTCACACACACACACACACACACACACACACACACACACCATCATCTCTAACCCCTGGAGCCAAGTCAGGTTTTCGCTGAATAAATGAACAAATCCCATAACCCTGCATGAGGGATTTTCTATGCAACAGACACTAAGGATAGATAACAGACATGGTTCAAGGGCTCTTCCCACTCTCAAAGAGCCTCCCAGTCTAGAAGAAGAGATAAGACATGAGCACAGTTAATAACACAAGTCAGTTTTAACTGCTACAAAGAGAGATTTCGCAGATGCCATCAATGGAAGTACAGTGATTAAAGGCACCTAAAATTAAGTGGGCAACATGTGCCAGGCAGCTGTTGCTTCATTTAAACTTCATTAGAATCTCCTAAAGAGTACTATTAACCCCCTTTCACACAGAAACTGGGGCTCAGACGAATTGAGAATCTTGATTGATGTATCACTGGTATGAAGTTGCTATTTCTCCATGATCTCAAAGCCAAGGCTTTTCCACCATGACTGAAACCAACCAAGGACTGAACAACTACCATGGCTCCACTGTGCCCAGGCACTGAGTGAAGGCATTACAATAATAGCTACCAATTTTGAGCACTTATCTATATACATGCAAACGCTGTACTAAATGCTGTAAGTGAATCAAAATCAATCCTCACAACAACCTTTCAGTTAAGTTCAATTATTATGCTATTTTGCTGGAGAGAAAAATAGGCTCAAAAAACTTAAAGCAAATTGGTCAAATTCGAAAGAGAGTTGGGATTCCAATCCAGGTGGTTCTGACTTCAAATCCTGTGCTTTTTTAACTATGCTATACGGACTTAGTTCCTTGCCACACACCAATGGTGATGGCCAGTGCCTGGTCTGGAGGAGCTAACACCAAGTGACGATCCCTTTTCTGTGAGAGTATCAGAGAACGCGTGCAGGAAGTGGCAGTGAAGGTTGGCCTCGAAGGATGGCTAAGGTTTAGACTGTCCAAGACAAAGGACACTGCTGGCAGCCGCACCAAAGTGAACAAACGCCGGAGGAGTAAAAACAAGTTCACACCCAAACCCTCGTGACCCTACACAGCTCTAACTCCGTGACGCTTAAGGGGGCGTGTCTCTGGAAGGCAGAAAACACCCCACCTCGCTCCAGCGGCAGCACAACCGGAAGTGCACTCACCAGACTCGCGCAGCAGCCCGGCGAGCTTCCCCAACAGAGTGTCCCGCGGGGCGGTCGTCATGGCCACAGGACGCTGGGGGCGGAGCCTGTGAAAGAGGAAGCGGAAGAGCCTCAGGTGGGTAGTAGTACTAAAAGGCCAGGATGTCCGTGCAAAACGCCTCGCGGGGAGAAAAAAAGCCAGACAGGCCGCGAGGAAGAGGTCGTCATGGTGCCCTTTCGAGGAAGATAAGACCTGGCCTGCCACACTCACCGTCCTGGGCGAGCCTCTCACCAGCTCCGCAGCCCGGCGCTTAGCAATGATAGACAGGAAGTCCCTCCCCGGAAAGAAAGCGAGCCGGAGGGACAACGGGAAGGCACACCTCCCCTGCCGGAAACCCCGCCCTAAGTCGTGTCTACGTGTCGGATGGGGGCGGTGCCGAGTGGTTAAGGAGGAGGCTGTGCTCCAGTCCGCGTTGCAGGGCCGGGACCCTCATCCCAGTGCTGGGCCCCCACTACACCCGCCTTGCTGTGGGCCCCTCACAGCCAGGGACTCCCGCTCTGCGTGCTGCGGCCCCTCCGGCCAATGAGGAAAACCTGACTGTTGTTTGCAGATTGGGCAGGGAAGCAGTTTGGAGAAACGGAATTTGCTGTTACGAAAAGACTTGTCCAAAGCGAACACTCGTTTTCCCATTAAAGAAGAGCGTGTCCTCCATAGCAAGAAGTTTTTCAATTTGTGTGACAGAGCTGTGGCTGGAGAAGGTGCCACTTCTGAGGTTTCTTTGGTCCTTTTTTCTAAATCTCCCTACAAACTCGGTTGTTGTTTTTTCCTTCAATATCAAGATGACATTAGTATTGATAATTGGTAACGCTCCACGTGTACCTAGTCCTTTGTTCTTACTGTGCTGCGCCTCGTGGCGCCGCATCTAAAAGTTATACCCTGTTTAAAAAAGAAAACTGGTTCACACAAGCTAGGTTACTTGTGAAGGTCATTCTATCAGTAACTAATTGTGCCAAGAATGTCAAAGTTCCTTAGTTCCAAGTTCCTGCGGTAGCTTTCTTTGGCTCCCAAATACTACCTAACTAGATTAAGTTTAAAAAAAAAAAAAAAAAACTGTCTTAAGAGAATTCGGTTTTCAGGGAGGATTTGTTTGGTTGTTTTTAATGAAGTGCCCCTTTTCTGATTCATTTTCAAGCTACTTGAGAGTAGGGATAGCTTCATAATCATCTTTATACCAAGTTTCAAAATTTGAAGGATCCTATTTTCTAAAGAAAAAATATTTGAAATGGCAATTTATGCTACTAAGCCACATGATTTAGCATTTATTGCATACTATGTGTGATCTGAGCCAAAAGCCTAAAACGTGGTTAAATGGAGTAAGTGGAAGCACATTGTGAACAGCAAAGCAGGATACAAATATAAAGTAAGAGTAGGAGTTTGATATATTTTGGTTGCATTTTTAATCCTATGATTGTGATGATTATCAAATCAATCTCTGTTTGTCCAATCACTTGAACTGGGGGAGGGGGGTCCCATACTGTAACTGCCTACTCTAGCCCCCTTAGGCAAGAGGAGACAGATTCTTTTGAAATTCCTGACATTTCAACGTTCTGAAAACAGTTTCAGGGGTGCCTCCCAGTTCACAGAGTTTTTCTGAGAATTGCTCATTCATATGGATAACCCCCTATAGCCAGATCTATTCTACACCCCCTTGCTTCCCAGAAAAGTGAAAGTGGGACAAAGAGAACCAAGGAAAGTCAGACTACAGAGAGAAGGAAAAACAGGTCTGCTGCAGAGAGAAGCAGCAGCCGCAGACTAAGTGGTTCTTTTCCCGGCCCCCTTGTGAGGCCCCCTCTTCTTCCCACCCTTGGCCGCAGGGGAGGCCTTGGCCACCTTCCAAGATTCTCCCTTTTCTTTTCCTGCCTAAGTTTGAATATTTCTATAAATTGCTACCATACAAATTTTGACTAAGACTAAACCTTTTCCAAAAATTTAAGTCTAAATGGAAAAGAATTCTCTCATTCACCATAACAGAAAAACACACACACACATATATATATACTTACATTTTGAGAAGTATGCCAGATCTATATGAAGATAAGAGAACTTTTTTTTTTTTTTAAGAAGGAAAGATATTTATTCAAGTGCTGGCAACTTGAGAAGATGAGGGATGCCTGTCCTCAAAACCCATCATAGTATCTCAGTGCAAGCAGGAAGTTTTTTGTTTGCTTGTTTTTTAGAGAAATAACTTTTAATGAATATACAAATAGAGAAGATTTGTTTGTACATATACATCTAAACTAGGCTATCTTACTGATAATTTTCAGGTCTTTAAATGTAAAAATTAAGGCCTGGCCTGCAGTGGCGCAGTGGATAAAGCGTCGACCTGGAAATGCTGAGGTCGCCGGTTTGAAACCCTGGGCTTGCCTGGTCAAGGCACATAATGGGAGTTGATGCTTCCAGCTCCTCCCCCCTTCTCTCTCTCTGTCTCTTCTCTCTCTCTCTCTCTCTCTCTCCCCCCCCCTCCTCTCTAAAAAAAAAAAAATGAATAAATGTAAAAATTAAGTTACACATTTATGTTTGCCTTGTGATTTTTACATTAGACAAAAATTTTTTTGAATAAATGGTGTTTATTATTTTTATGTACAGTACATTTACATTTTATGTAGTCAGTGTGTCGATTTTTTCTTTTTTTCTCTGATTTCTTTCATTTTTAATTAATTTTAATTTATTGTGCTAATATGGATTCAAGCATCCCACTGAACACAACGCCCTCCCGCCATGTCCCTATCTATACCCCCTTTGCCCCCAACTCCCGCCTTCCTTCCCTCTGGGACCTGCCGTCCTGCTACCTGTGACAAGAGAACTTTAAGGATATTAGAAATGATCTAAAGTAAATGAAAAGATAACATGTTCCTGATGAGAAGATTATTCAATGTTATAATGATGTCAATTTAATGCAATTTTCATTAAAATTCGATTGGGAAGGTTTTAGAACTTGACGTGTTGATTCTAAAGTTCCTCTGAAAGACTAAATACGTGAGCATTGCCAAGAAACGTTGAAAAAAAAAACAAGAAACACTAATAGGGACCTTGCCCTACCAGATAGCAATATGTCCTTTAAAGCCACAGTAACCAAAGCAGCATGATACTGACACAGAGATAGATAAATATTGATAGAAATACAGAAACAACCATGATTACATGGGTTGGTTTTTTTTTACTATACAGAATGAAATTTATTTTAATGGTATAAATAATGAATTCTTCAGTACTTTTGGGACAACTAGCTTTCCATCTAGAGCAGGGGTACTCAACCTTTTTATACCTACCGCCCACTTTTGTATCTCTGTTAGTAGTAAAATTTTCTAATTGCCCACCAGTTCCACAGTAATGGTGATTTATAAAGTAGGGAAGTAACTTTACTTTATAAAATTTATAAAGCAGAGTTACAGCAAGTTAAAGCATATAATAATAATTACTTACCAAGTACTTTAGGTCGGATTTTCACTGTTTGGCAGAATAAATCTTTATAAAACAGTTTACTATGGTTAAATCTATCTTTTTATTTATACTTTGGTTGCTCGCTACCACCCACCATGAAAGCTGGAACTCCCACTAGTGGGCGGTAGGGACCAGGTTGACTACCACTGATCTAGAGAAAACTTAAGATTCTTCTCTCATACCATGAACATTAAATTCCAGAATGATTAAAGAGGTAAAAATTGTTTGAAAAATTAAATCAAAGGATTCTTCAAAGTTTGAGGTTCAAATTAACTTCTTAAAAAACGATTTTCAACCTGACCAGACAGTGGCGCAGTGGATAGAGCATCAGATGGGGGACTCATAGGACCCAGGTTCAAAGCCCCAAGGTCACCCGGCTTGAGGGTGGGCTCATCTGTCTTGAGTGTGGGATCACAGACATGACCCATGGTTGCTGGCTTGAGCCCAAGGTCACTAGCTTGAGCAAGGGTCACTCACTCTGCTGAAACCCCCGATCAAGGCACATATGAGATAGCGATCAATGAACTAAGGTGCCACAACAAAGGATTGATGCTTCTTATCTCTCTTCCTTCCTGTCTGTTTGTCCCTATCTGTCCCTTTCTCTGTCTCTGTCACCAAAAAAAAAGAATGATCTTCATTTAAAAGGTATATAATGTCATTTAAAAAAAAAACAAAAAACTGTCCTTAGAAAATAATGCAATATGTATGACCTGCTACTGCATAATTTCATATTACCGTGAATGAAATTGTTTTTCAGAGAAATGCTATGATAGCACGCTCTTAACATACAAACACTCTTCTGAGTTTTATTCTCCGAGCATAACACCCCCCCCCCCCAAGTGCAGCTGCACTTTCCAAGGGTATGACCAAGACTTTCCGGCACAGCAGGAGATCTGGTACCAGATAGGCACAGCTCATCCGCCTCAGGCTTCACTCCCCCTGGTGTGATGTGTGAGGAGGGGAGTGAGTCGTCAGCAGCTGCCACTGGTCGCTTCCCTGCCACTCCTAAGTCCCCCGGGATGGCCTCTGTAAAATGCATGTGAGCAAGGGGGTGAGGAAAGGCGTGCTCCTCGCTAGTTTAGGCATCAGGGATGGGAAGAAAGGAAGAAAGGATAGCTTCATAGTAGAATGGCAAAATCGGCTACCAGAGAATACAGACCTCAGAGTCCCGATCTGAAGCCTGCTTGTTTCTGTTACCTTGGAGCATGCAATGCCCTGGAGGTTGCCCATAGGGGAACAGAATTTAATAGTTCTGTCTTTAAGACACGAGCCATTGTCCTGGATCTGGACCTCGCCACCCTGTTACAGTACTACAGCTTCTTTCAGCAGATCAGATGACTAAGAACTAAGGATTCTTCAAAATAAAAATTTCACACTTGAAATTGTGTTGTGTGTGGGAAGGTGAAATTGTATGATCTACTTGTTTCATCAATGAGGTGTCTTTATGGAGTGGGAAGGGGGCGGGCAAATGGAAGAGAATGAAGTGGTGTGATTATTACCTCCCAAAATAGAGTCCATGTGCCTGATGCCCATGGCCACAGCATTGAGTGATCAGAGGCAGTTCTTTCTACATAAGTCACCACACATTGTGTCTCTTGGCTCAGCTACCAGACCTAGCCACAAAAGGCCCAGGAACTGACCCAGTCAAAAATCAAACATATGGGACAAACCAGCAGCATTGAAGGAAGTCTAGTATGAGAACTCTGCATTGGACCTTGACCAAGCAAACCATCAGAACCGAGTTCCAGGAGCGACTAAACATGAGGACACGAAGGGAATGCCAGAGAGGCAAAAGCCAAGCTTCACGCAAAATCAGAGAGGCTGGGGCCTGGGAATGGCTGGCTGAAAAGGAAGCAAGAAAATAACAATATTCCAGCGGCCCAGCAGCCGCTCTGGTCACCCAGCCTGAGAGGACTTGGCAGTTCTGCACAAAACACACTGAAGAATTTTCTAAATGGCTCCGTAGTAAACCTGAGGTCACCTGAGAGTGCTTGTAATTCTTTTCATTGTCTATTCTAAAAAACCTGTCTGAAAAGGGGGTTAAGAAGGGCTGTAAGAAAGATGGGGACTTTATGTCTAATCCAGAACCCAGAAAGGAAAAGATGAGATGAAGACTACGTTCCCCATTCAAGCTAGGGGGAAGAGAGCAGAAGCCCAACAGGAAATGTGCGTGAAGGCAGCGATGGAAAGCAGGCAAAAAAGGAAGAGAAAGTCAATTTCAGGCATAACCCGCAGGCCTGTGGGCAAACTCGGATACATATGTGACATGTATCTTCCATCTCAATTTTCCCTGCCTACAGGGCTGGAGAGAGAAGGAAAGTGGTCCAAAGCAAAGGAGAGACCAGCAATGTGAAACATGAGTCAGTGAGAAAAGGAAACAAGAAAAAAGTGAGATCAAAAGGCTTTGGGTCTCCAGTCCTAGAGGAAGGGGAAAGGCAGAAGCTACTCTTTTTTGGGGGAGGGGTATTTTTCCAAAGTGAGAAGGGAGGGCGGAGACAGACAGACAGACTCCCGCATGCGCCCAGCCCGGATCCACCTGGCATGCCCACCAGGGGGCGATGCTCGGCCCCTCTGGGACATTGCTCCGCTGCAATTGGAGCCATTCTAGCGCCTGAGGCAGAGGCCACAGAGCCATCCTCAGCACCTGGGCCAACTTAGCTCCAGTGGAGCCTTGGCTGCAGGAGGGGAAGAGAGATAGAGAGAAAGGAGAGGGGGAAGGATAGAGAAGCAGATGGGCGCTTCTCCTGTGTGCCCTGCCGGGAATCGAACCCGGGACTTCCACACGGGCCAACGTTCTACCACTGAGCCAACCAGCTAGGGGCAGAGTCTACTTTTGAATCTCAGAGCTTCTGTAGAACTTCAGAGTTAAACAGTCTTTCATTCATTCATTTGTTCAACAGATATTTACTGAGCCCTAACTATATGCCAGATCCTGCGTTGGATTCTGGGTAAATAAAGGAGACGAGAGTGTGGCTCTTGTTCTGCCGAAGCTGGCAGTGTGGTGAAAGAGACAGATACCAGCCATCATGTTTCAACATTGTATTTGTCTCCTATTGCTGCTGCAAGAATGTACATCAAATTTAGCTGTTGAAAACAACACACATTTATTATCTCATAGTTCTCAAGGTCAGAATTCCAAACTGTATCTAAAATGAAGGTGTCAGCAGGGCCATGTTCCTTTCTGGAGGCTTCAGGGCAGAATCCTTTTTTCTTGTCCTTTCCAGCTTGAGAGACTGCCCGCGCCCCTGCTCTGTGGCCCCTTCCGTCTTCACGGCCAGCAACGGCCAACTGAGTTGGGAATGGCGGAAAGACACCTACTAAAATGGGCTCCTGGTGGCTATCTGGACTCAATTTTTATTTTATTTTTTAATTTAATTTTGAGAGTATATTTATTAAAGCTGGGGACAGGAGAGAGCCTGGATGGGGTTGCTTCAGCTCTCTAGAAATGTTAAAGGAAAGAAATGAGCCAAGGTGAGACTGTTGTATGCTCACTTAAAAGTCAGAGAAAAAGGGCCTTGCAGATAGTTTCAGGGGCTTCGCTTCCCACTGTTCCCCTGATTGCAAGACCTATGGGAGCCCCCAGAGTTCAAAAGAAAAAAAATAAGTACATGCCCGAGAGAACAGTACAGGTGAGCTCAAAGGAGGGCACACCTTGGGCTCTAATTTTAAACACAAAGCCTAGCAGTCATTTCTACACAGGAGCCTCTCACAGAAACTGCACTTGAGGGAGAAGCCTGTACGGAACCGCCTGCCTGCACTGTGTTTCTGCCGTCTGAGCCAGCCCTTCTAAAGCAGCTCCTGGAATTCTGTTTCAACCAGTAGGACTGATGCTTTCCCCAGAGCCGCACACGTCTGACCAAACACAGCATGTCTATTCCACCGAAGCAGGCCGGTGTCTTTTGGACTAATCAAACTGCAAGGATTTGGAGCCCTCATTTACATGAGAACAGACCAGTCAGGGACCAGGGGCAGGGACTTCTGTGTATAGGAGCCAGCTCCCCTCTGGCTCTGAAAGTGTACTTTTTCCTTCCACCGAAGACTATGTCTCCCTGGCTGAGCTGAAATAAAACACTGGAGCAAACTAGCACAGGCCAGAGCAGATCAGAGCTGTCTAACCAAGAGAGAAGCCTGGCCCCAGGGACATCTAGCCCCAGGGACATCTGGCCCCAGGGCTGCTTCACTGCCATGCAGTTTTCCCAGCTGTGCTGTATCACAATCAAGCTGTTTTGCATCAAATGAAGTTTCCTTTTTTTTTTTTTTTTTTTTTTAATTTTATTTATTCATTTCTTTGGAAGAGAGAGAAGGGGGGAGGAGCAGGAAGCATCAACTCCCATAAGTGCCTTGACCAGGCAAGCCCAGGCAGTTCCAGTGCCTGGAACTGGCAACCTCAGCGTTCCAGATCATCATCTATCCACTGCGCCACCACAGGTCAGGAGATAATCTCCCTCTTTTCAGGTCATCAGATTATCAACCTTAATTCCAGCTGCAATTTTAATTCTCTCTTGCCATGTCACATAACATTTTCACAGGTTCTGGGGATTAGGATGTAGACATCTTTAGGGAGAGGGGGCCATTATTCTGCCTACCACAAACATAATGCATGTTATGGTAGAGATAGTGCTGTGGGAGATGTAAGCGTAGGTAGCTAGCTATTAAAAAGAGAAGGGAGAAAAACTAGCTAAGCTTAATTAGGTTGGAAGCTACAGCTTCATACACATTCCAGGGGATAGCAGCATTGGCCCCACTAAGGGAACTGACACCGCTCCCTTCTCCTGGGTAGGGACAAGGGATTTCTCCAGAAACCAGCCAGCCCTCCAGTAGTGAATTATCTGGGGAGGAGGGGCAGGGAAAGAGATGGAAGGAAGTTCCTCTTCTGGGCACATGCCCAATAGACACCAAGATGGTGCAGGGAAAGGTCCTTCTACTATGAGGCAGTTCAGTAGGAGCCAAGATGGTGACCATAAAAAGGAGAAGTCTAGCTTAGGAAAAGGATCAGATTGGATAAGGAACACAGAATCCCAAAATATCTAGAAAATGGATTGGTCAGGGGGAGGGCCCAACACCAGCCTGGGAAGGACTGGGAAGTTGATTGGTTAGTTTGAAAGAGCACCTGGTTCCCTCCCAAGCTCAAGATAACATAATCCAATCTTTTTTTTTTTTTAGCCAAGTTTTATTGTAAAATACGAAATCAATATAAAAAAATATTTGGTATAAAAGGGGCAGGGGAGGGGTGCAGGTCAGGGGTACCGGTGTGCCTACAGAGTATAAAAGAAACTGGTCCTGAGCATTTGAGGGGAAGTACAACTGATCTGGGAAGATACAGATTCTACACTAGGAACGGATTCTTCAATGGGATGAGATCTCAAGGTGCTGAGTTTCACCGAGAAAGTAGACAGCATTTGGCTGGGTCAGAGGAGAAGGGACTTAGCAATTCCTTCCTCTTAAGTTGCCCAGTCGTAGAAACCATGAACCCATCCGCCAAACAGGACAGAAAGTCAGCACCTCCGAGGAAGCCTAGTCCTAAACAGACATTATTTCATCAAGCCTCACGGTAAACCCTGTGAGGTAGGTAGGATCACTGGCATTTTATCAATGTGGACAATGAAGTTAGGAGAAATTAACTTGAGATAGCTTCCCCAGCTGGCTTTCAACCCAGGGGCCAACTTCTTTACCAGAGTCCAAAGCCAAGGGAAATGGGATTCTGAGGCACAGCTATACCAAGCACCCCAAAATGCAAGGAAAGAAGGACAAAGATAGGGGTGACAATGGGGGACAGGAAGCAGAGGATGTCAGTCCGAGTCAGGGCCCTCTCTCTTGAGTGTGAGTTTTTTACGGTGGAAGCTAGACTTCCCCTTTTTAGACTTCAAGTGGTTGGCGTAAGTCTGGCGTCCCCCCTGGGTCTTTTCCAGCCTGGGCATCCTTTAGCTCTAAGGCTTCATTCAGTTCTCGGAGAATTTCAAAGTTTTTACGACCACGAATCTCAAGGGTGAAATATTCTTCCTCCCGTGGCATCTTTGGTGGGGGAGAGGAGTCGGTGTTGGTGGGCAGTGCTCGCTTAGTGCTCTCAGGGGTCTGCTTAGGAGAAGGCTCCCCCTTCTTGTGGAAATTTTCTTCCTCTGTGCGCCGGTCTCTCCCAGGACAGGCGCAAATATGCAAATATGCACCTCAAAGCTGTTCTGTCCCAGCAGGTTACCACTGCCCAGGGACTGAGACGGAAGCAGGAGCAATCCAATCTTAATAAAGGCAAGATCTCTCTTGCCCAGTAACATATATTTGCCCGTTCGTTGGCATGTTGTCTGTCCATAGCTGCCCTGCAGCCATGCAGACTCCAAGTGCAGTCTCCAAGCATAAACTTGGGAACAGCAATTCAGCACCAGCTAGAGCGCAGCTGGGAACAGAGAGTACGCTAGCCAGACAGGTGCAGAAGCTGAACTGAACTAAGCTTTGACATGGACTAAACCAATGGCACAGAATTTCTGGACATTGGCCCTTTTCCTGGTCTTGATGAAGACAAGGCTAGACTTTTTCCACAGCAGGATGGATGGAAATGAGACACTGGAAACCTGGGTTCAGCCTTCTAGTTCTATCCCCATAAATCTTGCAACAACACCGCAACCTCCCATGCACGGGTCCCCAGAAATGCTTTTCTCACGACTCTGTGAAAGGACCTTATCTCCACCGGCAGCAGTTCCAGTCCAAGATTGCAAACTGAATATATTCTGCAGCCTCTCCCTCCCGTCGCAAGTGGTCCTAAATAACAGAAAAGTTCTAAAAATAAGTAAATAAATTTATAACCACCCTAGACAACAAGAAGAGCCCTTGGCGGACCAGAAACCATGAGGACTCTCTGAAAGATAGATGACAGGTTGTGTTAGCATAGGTAGCTAGGTGTCAATAAAGGAGGAGAGCCAAGGGAATCAGACATGAGGCCTGGTGAGCCAGGGAGCTGAATCAGACAATAAGCTTGCTTCATTAGGAAGTTACAGCTACACACACTCTCCAGGGCATCCTCAGCCTTCAGGACCTAATCCCCAAGCAGGCAGGAAGGGGACAGAAAGGACTGTTACTAGTCATTAGCCAGGATTACCAGGGGAGGAATAAAAATAGCAGGAGAAATTCTTCTGCTGGGTGCGTGTGCAGTAGAAGTCAAGATGGCACAGACTTCCCCTGTGAAGCATGCACATTAGGAGCCAAGATGGCAGCCGCAGAGGCCTATCTGTCTAGTCTGGGAAAAGAATCAGATTGATAAGGTGACAACAGGGCTGCCTTCTTTTCAAGGGGCTCTAGGGGAAAATTGTTTCCTTGTCTTTCCAACTTTTAGAGACTGCCTGCGTTCCTTCCATCTTCAAAGCCAGCAACCTTGCCGCTCTCTGGCCCTCTGTTATCACATCTCTCTGACAACAGCCAGGAAAGGCTCTCTGTGCTCAAGGATTCATGTGATTAGATTGGGCCCACGAGAAAATACATGATTATTTTTCCCACACTTACAGTCTGTAGAAACCTTAATCACATCTGCAAAACCCCCTTTGCCATGGAAAGTATTCTTTTTCCCCCCACCCTGTAGAGACTCCTGGCACCCCTTGGCTTGTATTATATCATTCCAATCTCTACTTCTGTTCTTACTTCTTTTATTACCAATTTTTATTGTTCTTGTTCTGACTTCCTCCTATAAGAAGTCTTGTGATTACATTTGGCACACTTAGATAATCCAGGATAATCTCTTTATCCCAAAATGCATAATTTGATCATACCTGCAATGTCTCTTTTACCAAATAAAGTAACATAGTCATAGATTTTCGCACATATGTATAGCCAAGTGCTATTATCAGCTTGTTTCTTTGCCTGTAGAATATTGGGGTTTGAGGAGATTGTCCAACTGCTTTCTTTCATTTTATGCTCTCCCTATCCCTTTCAGTCTAAGATGGTTTCTTCTGCTATAATATTCTTTTCAGTCTATAATATCCTTTCAGTCTAAGTGTTTCTTCTGCTATAATATTCTCAGGAAACTTTTGGGTCTCCTATGTATGTCATGGGAGACAAGAGCCTCCTCCATATCTTTCCTAATAATATCATCTATTTTGGGCTTTCTATGAGATAACTGAGATCTATGAGTCACATCCCTAAACTATTCCAAAAACCTTTTGTGTGGCTGAATACTCTGATACGGTCTTTCTGAGATATTAGCAAAAGTTTGTACAACTACACTTTCTTCTCTTTCTCTATAGCAGGCTTTCTTGACAATTTTTGTATCTTTTGCCAGTTGGGTAAGCTGCAAATTTCCCAAATCCTCAAGTCCTGCTTTCTTTATATTGAACAAATCTTGCCTCAATTTATCTCCTCTCACATTTTTGTTATAATCAGAAAGAAGAAAGAAGTCTATACCTTTCACATTTTGCTTGGAAATCTCCTCAGTTAAATATCTAAATATTTATCACTTACAACTTCTGTTTTTCCACATAACTGCAGGACACAATTCAGCTAAGCTTTTGCCACTGTAGAACAAGAATCCCTTTTCCTCCCATTCACAATAGTATGTCCCTCATTTTCTTCTAAGCCAGGGGTCGGGAACCTATGGCTCATGAGCCAGATGTGTCTCTTTTGATGGCTGCATCTGGCTTGCAGACAAATCTTTAATAAAAATAATAATAATGTTAAAAATATAAAACATTCTCATGTATTACAATCTATTCATTTCCTACCGCTTATGTTCACGATTGTGGGTGGCTGGAGCCAATCACAGCTGTCCTCCGGGACAACACCAAATTTTTATTGGATAATGCTTAACGTACATGGCTCGTTCTATGGCTCTCACAGAATTACATTTTAAAATATGTGGCATTCATGGCTCTCTCAGCCAAAAAGGTTCCCAACCCCTGTTCTAAGCCCTCAGTGGCAGTGCCTTTAATGTACTTATTTCTACTAACAGTCTGTTCATGGTGATTTACATTTTCTATATGGCAATTTAGGTATTGTCTGTCTTGCTTCTTACTTCCTCACTGGCACTAACGTCCATATATCTACTAACAGCCTGTTCAAAGCAATCATGGCTCTTCCGTCATGTCCTCAAATTTCTTCCAGCCTCTGCTCACTGTCTAATTCCAAAGCCACCTTTGCATTTCTAGCTTTTGTTAGAGCAGCACCTCACTTCCAGCTATCTAGAAAAGCCCATGATGTCCACTCACCACCAGTAGACTTGAATGCGCTGTTAGGGGATGTGGATTTCATCTTTCTCCAGGAGCTCTGGCTATTCCAAGAAAGGGAATTTCCCTGTGCTAGGGGCTGAGGACTGGGAGGACCCCCAGAGCTGCCACAGGACAGGAGTGTTGATCCCACCAGCACAGGGAAAATCTTTTCTCAGCGTTAGACGATATTCCTAAGTCTTCCCCTCAGAACAGGAAGCCTGCCTTCTTTCCACTTATTGAAAACAACTTGGATAATACATAAAAACCAGTCAGTTCCAGTTCGAAAAGATTACCAGGGATAAACTGCATTTTCACAAGAGCAAACTCATCTTCCTAAGGGAAAAATTTGTTGAAAGAAATTAACACTTCGAATAAAAGGGTATTGCTCTGTTTTTGAATTAACAAAGCAGGACAAAGAAATTAACCAAACTTAATTAAATTATTTGAATTTCTTTTGTTTGTTTGTTTATTTCTTTGTCAGCTAAATAGTGTTCATAATGTGCATACAAAGACAACTGCCATTTTGGTCTATAATAGTCTTCCAAAATAGAGCTTTACATCAGGAGAGAAATAAAACATCCAGGAAGGATGAAAAATGCTTTCACATGTGCTACATAGAGTTTTGCTTCATTTAGTGTTGTTTCCCTGAATTTCTTTTTATTGCTGCAGTCACTGTAATTTGAATTATCCCCAAAAAGATTGCGTAACAACAAGCAGTTAGACAAACATATATGAGGTCAATCATTTTGCACAATATAGTTAGTCAAAAAGTTTGCTTATCAATGAAGAATGTTTTCACTGAAAATAATAAAAGGACAAGAAATTTCAGATTCAAAATGACTGCCAAAACTAAAAAGTGATTGCTATCTACACAGGTGTCCTGGAGCTAGGATGCCCTTCCCATCAATGAACACAGATAGTTTCGTCTCTTCAACAGGCAACTCTGACGGACAGAGGAAAGGAGAGGAGAGGTGAGGTGGGAGTGTAGTAAAGTTGTGGTGCGCAGACGCTGGAACCACACATCTGAAGTTCAAATCCTGGCTCCATCACTAACTAAGTATGTGACTCTTGATAAATTATTTAATCTCTCCATTCCTCAGTTTCGTCATTTGTGCAATGTGTATAATAATATCAGTTTCTACCTCATAAGGTTGCTATGAGAATTTTTTTTTAATTTTTTTTTATTTATTCATTTTAGAGAGGAGAGGGAGAGACAGAGAGAGAGAGAGAAAGAGGAGAGACAGAGAGAGAGAGAAGGAGGGAGGAGCTGGAAGCACCAACTCCCATATGTGCCTTGACCAGGCAAGCCCAGGGTTTCGAACTGGCGACCTCAGCATTTCCAGGTCGACGCTTTATCCACTGCGCCACCACAGGTCAGGCTGCTATGAGAATTGCGTGAGCTTTTAGTTGTAACAATATGCCTGGCACCTAGTATGTGCTATGTACATGTTTGCTGTATAAGGAATACAATTAACAAAGAAGCTTATTTATTTATTTTTTGTGATAGAGACAGAGAGAGTGACAGACAGAAACAGACAGACAAGAAGGGAGAGAGATAAGAAGCATCAATTTTTTGTTGTGGCACCTTAGTTGTTCATTGATTGCTTTCTCATATGTGCCTTGATGGGGGGGGGGCGGCTACAGCAGACCGAGTGACCCCTTGCTCGAGCCAGCAACCTTGGGCTCAAGCTGGTAACCTCAGGATCTCGAACCTGGGTCATCCAGGTCCCAGTCCGACACTCTATCCACTGCACCACCGCCTGGTTAGGCAAGAAACTTATTACTTGGGGGCAGAAGTATGGGTGTTAAGGAGGAAGAAAGGTAATAGGAGGGCTGGAAAATAAACTCAGAAAACTCTCAGAAATAAAGTAAAAGAGCTGCAGCACATTCATAAGGCATGGTAGCATTTGCAGAAAAGACTATTTCTACAAGATAATGTATATAAATTCACAGAAGTAGGTCTGGCAGGACTCTGTGGGACTCTGTGGAAGGGATGGAAATTGGGGGGAACAATCAAGGGAACCTCACATGTTTTTTATATTTGAATTTAAACATTTTTTTTTTTACAGGGACAGAGAGAGAGTCAGAGAGAGGGATAGATAGGGACAGACAGACAGGAACAGAGAGAGATGAGAAGCATCAATCATCAGTTTTTCGTTGCGATACCTTAGTTGTTCATTGATTGCTTTCTCATATGTGCCTTGACCACGGGCCTTCAGCAGACCGAGTAACTCCTTGCTGGAGCCAGCGACCTTGGGTCCAAGCTAGTGAGCTTTTTGCTCAAGCCAGATGAGCCCGCGCTCAAGCTGGCGACCTCGGGGTCTCGAGCCTGGGTCCTTCCACATCCCATTCCGACGCTCTATCCACTGCGCCACCGCCTGGTCTGGCAAATCCAAATACTTTTAATATTTGAGTCTTTACTGTCAGAATGCATCTGTGTGCTACTTATGAAATAAAAAACAAGTAACACTTTTTTGCCTGACCTGTGGTGGTGCAGTGGATAAAGCGTCGACCTGGAAATGCTGAGGTCGCCAGTTCGAAACCCTGGGCTTGCCTGGTCAAGGCACATATGGGAGTTGATGCTTCCAGCTCCTCCCCCCTTCTCTCTCTCTCTCTCTCTCTCTCTCTCTCCCTCTCCTCTCTAAAAAATGAATAAATAAATAAATAATTAAAAAAACAAGTAACACTTTTTTAAAAAAAATCAACATTAAAAAGCCATACACTCAGGAAGCAGTGAGGAATAAGTGGCTGACCCTACCATCTGCGGGTCAAGGGAGGCCACAGAAGAGATGACGCCAGCATTAGATTTTAAAGGTGGCACTGCCTGAGGACAGGAGACGTGCTGAAGACATGGCGGCTTGAGAATAAAATGATGTGTTTGAGTTTGGGTGTCTGTGGCTAAGTGGGGAGAGGAAGGGAGAAATAGATGCAAGACCAGGTTGCAAGAGTGGGTTTAGGTTCCATTGTAAAGAGCACTAATACCACACAAAGCGGGTTGAACTTGGTGTACACAAGTATCTAAGCCACCTAAGGGACTAATCACAAACGAAGGATCCTCTGGTAGCCAGGTAGCCACGCCCCGGAGGGGTAAGGAGAGACTGCTTAGAGACTGGTTAAGGAGGCTGCCGACTTGCCCAATCAAGAATTGCCCCCTAAATGGCAAAATAGTTTCTCTATAGGGAGAGAGAAAGGGCTTGATGTGAGAGACTAGGAGGAGGAACCAACAGTACTTTTCTCTAGCCTCCATGCCTCCTTTTTGGGGTAACTGTACCCTGCTTTGGGGACATCACCTTTTTTCACCTTTAACCATTGTGCTTTAGGCTCTGGGTTGCAGGTGTAGGGCACATAATCTAAGTCACTAACCCATTCTGTTCCCTCAGGCACCTTTCCTGGAGGAGCACGTGATGCTAATCAGGACAACCAGGCCACCAAGACTCATTCTGGGACTTCTGTGTGCAGACTCCCTCCTGCTGGACCAAGTGGTGTGACGAAGGAGCCTGGGCCTGGAATGGAGCTGAGCTGACCCACAGGAGAGCGACCCGATAGCTGCAGCCTCGTAGCATCTGTGGAGCCCAGAACCAAACCATACCTTAGCCAGTCGTTCGTGTTCACGGACTTGATATGAGCCAGTGAGTTTTGTTTGTTGGTTTTCTATTTTTGGTCTAAGCCCTTGTGGGTTGGGTTTTCTATTCAAACTGACCTGAATGAAGAATATTCAAAGTGTCCCTGATGATTAGCACTGGGAACAGGGAGGATCTCTGAAGTCTACTGCTCTTAGTCTCAAGACAAGGAGTGCGGACAAAAGACGCCTTCAGCCACTGTCTGCCCCTCTTAGGGAGGGGCCGCTGTATCTTCCTGACTTGCTAACTCATCAGACTCTAAGGCCTTAAAATCTTGGAAAGGGTGGCCCAGGCCAGTTTCTCCCAGACTTTAGGATTTCACAGATTTGGAAATTTAATAGATTTCATCAACAAAACGACAAAGAAAAATCTTGGGGTCCAAATAAGAATTTCCAAGTCTTAATTTTGTTAACTAAACAACTTTAAAACAAACTAACAAAAAGAAAAAAAAAAACACTACCTTCTACCATTGCCTTAATATAATAAAAGAAATCACACTTTGACATACATTTACGAGAGAAATGATAGCTTTAGAATAAAGAATAACTCTCTAAAATGAATACCGTTGGCTTCATTGAGAGACACTATGCTGTACTCACTTTTCTCACTGTGTCTCAGATACGTGAAAAAATTTCTATCAGCAACTCCAATCTGCTGAGAGCTAGTGCAGCACCCAGTGCCCCTCGGTATGTCCCCAGTCCTCAGATCTCATTCGCATTCCTGGGACAAAGGGAAAGTCTGGACAACACAGGGTTGTAGGTGGTCCCCACAGGCAGGAGGACCCTGAGTCTAATAGGAGGATTGCAGATCACAGAGAAAGGCCCCACTTAGGCAGGGAGGATCCGGCAAGGGGAGCCACGGGGAGGGAGTGGTGCTCTAGCAGGCTTGAGGCACAGTTCCCTTTCCCATCACCTGCAGAGCCCAGCCAGTCGCCTCCCCTCCCGGATCCACTGCCCGAGTGGCCGCCCCAGGAGCCCTGAGCACAGACTGGCTGCGCTGCTGAACCCAGATGAAGCTGCTGGGAGAGTCACAGTCTCTGGAGAGATACCAGGCAGATCTCTCCAGAGCGGAGCAGCCTCCTTTGGGATTCAGTGTCAACAGAGACTGAGACTGGGGCAAGAGGGTGGCCCAGGGCTGCCCTGCTGGGCTCTTGTGCCTCACAGGATGTCTGTCATTCAACTCAGCTCAGCTCAGGCAGGGGGAAGGTGTTAGCCAAAGGGTGCCCGGATGGGATTCTCTTCCCCTCCACATCCCTTTCCTGAGCAGGTGCTTACTGGCTCACCCCACCCAGCTAGGTTAGTGGGAGGGAGTCTTTGGTGAGTCACTCCGTTAGCAGAAATACACATTGCAGTTGTGCAGTCAATATTAGAAATGCTCTAGAATTTCAGTCTGAGGGACCAGAGCAACCCTCCCCCCCCCCACACACACACACACCTCCATTAAAAGGAGACTGGATGGAACCAGCTGGCTGAGGGCCAACGCCTGCGGCAGGGCAGGAGGGTAACAGGACCCAGGACAGAAGGAGGGGGAGTGAGAAACACAGGAGGAAGGGGTGGAGTGGGGAGTTCCCAATGGCCAATCAAGGCAGGCCGAGTGGAAGCTATGGAGAAAGAAAGGGGCTCTTTGCACCCCGCTCTGCACTGGGCATGGACACAAAGTATGTACACAGATTCACACGAGAGCACGTTCTTCCAGCAGTAAGCTCGGCCTTTCCAGGCTTCCACTATTAAGGACTGAATCGAGGGATAACGTCAAGATACACAGCGTGCAGCAGTGGAGCCAGAGAACCTTGGTCCTAGCCCAGTCAGGCTTCACCAAAGGGCTACATCAAGAGCCGGTGATAGCTTTGAGGGAGTTCCAGGGCCCTCAGCAAATTGAAATCCTCTGGTATTCCTTCTTCCACCTCTTCTCTGCCCTTACCAACTTCCAGATGCTGCCAACTCATCAACTTTCCTTTGCGCCCCCCCCACCCAGTTCCTGAGAAATCTGAGATCTGACCAGCTCTGAGCATTTGTTAGTGGGGCCCCAAGCCATGCTCTCTGGCCAGTCTGTGAATCCCCTGACCTCAAGCTAGGTGTCCATCAGCTAAGGCAGAGAATGGCAGGGGAAGGGCTTCTGGCCACCGTAGATGTAGGCGCTCTGGGTGCCTCAGTGGCCTTTAGGTGTGGCAGGACAGACAACCTGATGGACATATCAGGTCCAGCTGGCGTGAGGGCCAGTTGTGTCTCCAGAGTGCCTGTCGGAAGCTTCGTGTCATCCCCAAACATCGTAGCTCCCCACCAGATACGCATCCAAACCCAGCTCCTGAATCCCAGCTCTCCAGGGTCAAGTGAGGCTGAGCGACCTGCCAGCTCAAAGTCTCATGCTCCCAGCGCCTTGTTGTCCCTCCGGTCATATCAGAGAAGCCTGAAAATGCAATGCCAAGTCATACGCACTGGGTTGTTTATTGTCGTGTTACCCCTGGGACAGGGGTGAGATGGGGAGAGCAGCCTTCAGGCAGAGAAGTAGGAGGAGGGGAAACGGAAACGGAAAGCACCTGTTTTCCAGCCCCACCCTTCCTCCCAACAGGGGATGCTGGGGGCTCGGCCCCAGCAGGACTCCCTCAGACACAAGCACAGTGCTGTGTAAGAAGGTTGGGCACTGTCTCGTACTTGAAAGAGTAACCCCCATCTGAAGTGGTACGGACACGGAGGGACTTCATGGTTCCCGGGAGGGCAGCACAGCAGGGCTGGGCCCATGGCACCAGAGGAAGAGGCTGGACAGGGGTAGGGGGAACCCCAGGAGCCGGCAGAGACGGGTCTGGTTGGGTGAGCAGCCCACAGCCGCCATGGCAATAGTGGAAGATGAAACTGGGAGGGTGTACGATCCACCGCTCCCAGCCCAGCTCCTGGAAGGAGATGTTGAGGGCTGCTCTGTGGCAGTGCGCATGGGCCGCGGGCTCCTCTGGGGGCCTCTGCAGCAGGCGCAGCGCCGAGGGAGACCAAGGCCAGGGCAGCGGGGGAGTGGAGCGTCGGGCTCTGTCCCCTCTGCCAGGTGGCTTGGCCTGAGTGTGGGCCACCAAGAAGGGCATGGTCTCAGGCCCCGCTGAGCAGGAACAGAGAGGACAGCGCAGCAGGAGCACCAGGACAGGACGGGTCAGCAGAGGGAGGGCAGAGGCCGCCAGGCGCAGCACAGCCCAGTGAGGAGGCGCCTGACCCAATGACGTGGGCACAGACATGCGACCCCCGGATGACAGGGCCAGCAGGTCTAGCAGGGGCCCGGAGCGATTGGAGGCTGCTGTGCCCTGCCTATCCAGTCCTGTGTGGAACCACAGCTGGGCCGAAGTCACCTGGCGGCTTCGTGTGTGTCGGGACGGCCGGAACATGTACGTGAAGAGGCCTTCCTCAGTCTCCCGGGCCAGCTCTCTGCCGGCCGGCTGGTCCTCGCAGACGGCACCTGCGGGAGACAGAGGGAAGGGAGAGGGCAGCCCTCACTGGCAGAACCTGGGTCTCCTCCTCCTGGACAGGAGGGAGGTGTCCGCCATCCAGGAACCTGCCAAGTACTCCACTGAGCCCTCTGCCAGACTCAAGGGCTCCTCCCAGTCTCGGGAGAACTGACAGGCTCCCCATGTCTTAGTTTATCATTCAAAGAATTTAAAAAGACAAGATATTGCAACTTTTCTCTGCAGCGGTTTTACCAATTAAAATTCCCATCAGCAATGTGCAAGAAGAGGCCCCGCAACTCCACTTGCACCAGCGCTTGGAATTGTCAGAGTTCATTTTCTGTTCATCTGATAGTGTAAAGGGCAACTTGAATGGTGCATACGCAGGCATTTGTTACATTACTCTTTATATCTTTTTACATGTTAGAAATATTGCATGATAAATTACTTAAAACAAATCCATTTTATAAAGACAGGTTAACACCAAAAGGAGGAAGAAGAAGAAGAGCAAGAAGAGCAGGAGAAAGGATATAGCTGGGACTAAAGGACAGTCCTTTCCAAGAAAGTGCAGTTGGCATCCTTACCCTGATAGGTACACAGACTACACTAAACAAACATGAACCATCCCAGCTGAGGAACTGGCAATTGACGCTATACTGTTGCATGGATTATGTCATTATAAACCTTACAACAATTGACCCATTTTGCAGATAAAGAAGTTGAGGGTTAGAAAGGTTCAAGTGGCATTAAACTAGTAAGTGGCCCAGCGGGGATTCTGCCTGGTCCCAAAGCCAGGCTTTTACTCACTGGGCTGCATGGGGACCTAAGAGCAGGGAGGCAGGATTTTCTCTAAAAGAAAAGTGGGCCAGATTGCAAGAAAGTCCACCCAGAAAAGGCCCTTACTCATGGAGTTAATGGAACCCGTGGAGGTGGGAAGGGAACTCACGAGAAGATGGACTAAGTAAGTACCCCAGAATCGTTTCCCAAGTAATCTTTCTCCTGCATCTCTGATATCCTCTCAAATCCCGGGTACGTGCGGCTAAAGAAACAAGGTTTGGAGCAGGGAGCAAAGGCAGAGACAGGAGAAATGATGGCAGAAAGGGGCTCACACTCAGACATCTCTGTCTCTAGAGACCCTTGGCCTCCCAGGCAAAAATCACCCTAATGCCTCCTATGAGCGATATACTCTGAATACATCATCTCGCTGAATCCTGAGAGCTAAGCATTATTGCCTATTTTATAGATGAGGAGAGAGAGGTTCAGGGAGGTTTAGTATTCGGCCCATTGTTGCAAAGCCAGTTGAATGGCAGGTCTGGGATTCAAACCCAGATCTGCCTGCCTTCCAATCCCATGCTATATATACCACGCAGCTTCTCAAAGTTGCCGGTTCCGCTAGTTACCTGTAGATGGGAACAGGATGGCCTGGGACACATCCTCCTCAGGCTCAGAGCTCTGGCCCCTGAGGTGCCCCACAGCATGTCTTCGGGGCAGACGCCTGGCTCCAGGGTCCCCAGAGTCTCCGGTCATTGCTGGAGGCCCCAAGGCATCCAGGAACAGGGCCTTCACTTTAGCCAGGGCAAGTTCCCGGTCTAGGTCTGGCCCCTGGCAGCCATGCCCCCACTGTGGGGCCCCCAGCAAGAGGAGCAGCAGAGGCAGCTGGGGCAACATGGCTCACCTGTCCCTGCTAACAGTGAACCCACTCTGCCCTGTGCCCCTTTGTCAGGGTTTGCCCAGGGCCTCCCCACTCTCCCCTCCTCATCCCACCACCCGCCCTCCTCTACCCTTCTTACCCCAGTCTTTCTCCCCCCTCCCCCCCACCTTCCCACGCCTGCAGTCTGAATTGCCCCTGCCTATGGCATTGAGACCTCCTCTCTGACGCAGATGTCTGTGGCCCTGAGCCTTATCTCCCACTCCCGCCAGGAATGTGGGGGAGGATGCTGGTGAGGGTTTTCACCCCAAGTGAACTGACCCACCCATACAGCCCCTTCCCCTACACACACACACACACACACACACACACACACACACACACCAGACTCGGCACAGAAGTGACATCAGCTGGGACAAGAGGCAGGGAGCTGGGGTCTGCCGGCTCCTAAAAGTGTTATTTATCAGGAAGACAATGCACCAGTCCCTCAGACCTTCTGGGGCCCCTTGAAAGGGGCCCCTTTCAAACCAGCAGCTGCTGGGCCCATCCTGGGGGGAAGGGCTGAGGCTGGGGCTACAACTGGGGCTAGTGCAGGGGGCAGGTGGTCCCGTCTACTCTAAACTTAGCCTGGAGGAGCCAGTCTGGGCTTTTATCCTCCAGCTGTGTCATCAGAGAATATTTTTGGGATTGGCAGCTGCAGGCGCCTCTGCCACTCAGGCCCAAGCCTGGCGGGCAGTTGGGGACCTGGCGGCTGGAGGTGGGAGGGAGGAGGGGAAAGAGGCCCAAGCTGTGGGAGGGGGCTGGGAAGAGAGGCTCTCAGAGCACGACGCCAGGCCGCTGGCAGGGAAGGCGGCAGGGCCCCTCGCTATTAAGGCAAACAGGAAGGACTGCCCCCTGAGCTCCGGGCTGCTGGCCCGGGAATCGCCGCCGCCGCATAGCTGCAGCTGCTGGCCGAGGGGAAGGAGGCGAGCGGGAGCGGCCGGCCAGGGAACTCCACGGAACCCCACGCCGGGCCCCCGGGCGCACCCCGCCTCCGGGCTCCCGCCGCAGCTCCGAGCCTCCGCGCGCCCACCGCCCGTCCTTCCCCGGAGCTGCCGCGAGTCGTCTGCGGCCGCCGCGATGAAGGCGGGCTCGGGCGACCAGGGGAGCCCTCCCTGCTTCCTGCGCTTCCCGCGGCCCGTGCGGGTGGTAAGTGGCGGCGAGGCCGAGCTCAAGTGCGTGGTCCTGGGGGAGCCGCCGCCCATTGTCGCATGGGAGAAGGGCGGGCAGCAGCTGGCGGCCTCGGAGCGCCTGAGCTTCCCGGCCGACGGGGCTGAGCACGGCCTCCTGCTGACCGGCGCGCTGCCCACCGACGCGGGCGTCTACGTGTGTCGCGCCCGCAACACGGCCGGGGAGGCCTACGCGGCGGCCGCGATCACGGTGCTGGAGCCGCCGGCCCCCGAGCCCGAGCCCCAGCCCGCCCAGCGCCCGCTGTCGCCGCCCGCGACTGGCGAGGGCGCCCCGCTATTCCTGACGGGGCCCCGGTCGCAGTGGGTGCTGCGGGGGACCGAGGTGGTGCTGACGTGCCAGGCGGGGGGCCTCCCCGCGCCCACGCTGCACTGGGAGAAGGACGGGATGGCCCTGGACGAAGTGTGGGATAGCAGCCACTTCGCGCTCGAGCCGGGCTCCGCGGAGGGCGGCCGGGGCTCGAGCCTCGCCCTGCGCATCCCGGCCGTGCGGCTGCCCGACTCGGGCGTCTACGTGTGCCATGCCCGCAACGCGCACGGCCACGCGCAGGCTGGCGCCCTGCTCCAGGTGCACCAGCCCCCCGAGAGCCCGCCCGAGGACCCCGACGAGGCCCCCGGCCAGGCCCCCAAGCCCGTTGTGGAGCCGCTCAAGTGCGCTCCCAAGACCTTCTGGGTGAACGAGGGCAAGCACGCCAAGTTCCGCTGCTACGTGATGGGCAAGCCCGAGCCCGAGATCGAATGGCACTGGGAGGGCCGCCCGCTGCTCCCCGACCGCCGCCGCCTCATGTACCGCGACCGCGACGGCGGCTTCGTGCTCAAGGTGCTCTACTGCCAGGCCAAGGACCGCGGGCTCTACGTGTGCGCCGCGCGCAACTCGGCGGGCCAGACGCTCAGCGCCGTGCAGCTGCACGTCAAAGGTATGGCGGCGCCCCCTCCCAGGCGCTCCCAACTCGAGCCCCCCTCCCTGCCCTGCGTGCTCAGACGGCTGGAGGAAGGGAGGCGGGGCACTAAAATCCTATTTCCTGCCCGCCTACCACCCTCCACCCCCCAGAGATCTCAACTTAGAAGGTCCCCTGGGTAGCCAGGAACTTATTAGCAAACTCCCCAGGTGATTCTGCAGCAGATGGTGGCAAAACCTCCCTTTGATTTACAAACTGAAATCAGTGGTTTTTCAACCTCTGTTATTTTCCTTTCCCTTCCCGGATGGAAATGCCATCGGGGCCCCAAGATATGAGAGAGAAAAGGATTCTTTTAATAGCTATAAATTTATAAGTACTGATTTGTAACATGTACCTATAAAGCTAATCAGAACAAGGGGGCTGTTTACTTACTACACACATTTTAAGTAGGGGTTGCATTCATCACTGGGTCTGGCCTGTGAGCCCTGCGGGGAGAGCCTGGCTGCAGACCCCACACTGAGAAACTTGATTCCCGCCGAAGGTAAACTTGAGGGAGAAAAACTGTGCTGGATTTTTGAGCATTCTTTCATTAGACTGCTCTCCCTGGGTTTGCAAGAAGAGGAAGGTGAAGGAGAAGAAATTTATATTTCAAAGTTGAGTCACCAACACTGTCTTAATAAACATTCATAAAGAGAAACTGGGGTGGGGGAGAAGAGCACCCCAAACTCACACTGGAAGTTAAAGTTAGCCATAGTGAGAATTCATCACAATCTGAAGGACTATAATTGCTCAACCTTTTCCCTCAGAGGAAAAAATGTTGGCAAATCTCCTGAGCCCAGCCTGGCACACATTCAAGCATGTGGCACCTGTGCCACAGTGGCAACCTCATGGATACACCAGCACACACTGGCCAGGGACGCTGAACTCTGTCAGGACAAAAAAGCCCAGGGGGAAGGCAGAGCTTCCCAGAGCTTCACAGTAGCGCTTCTCCAGCGGCCCAGGGGACCCACTGGCCTTTCTCCAGCCTTGTGCTTTCTTTTTTCAAAATGCAGTTTTGAAAGGGCTTATAGGCCTGACCTGTGTTGGCACAATGGATAAAGCATCAACCTGGAACACTCAGGTCACAGGTTCGAAACCATGGGCTTGCCTGGTCAAAGCACACATGGGAGTTGATGCTTCCTACTCCTCCCCTTCTCTCTCTCTCTCTCTCTCTCTCTCTCTCTCTCTCCCTTTCTCTCTTTCTCTCTCTCTCTCTCACACACACACACACACACACACACTTTCTCTCCCCTCTCTAAAATGAATAAATAATCTTTTTTAAAAAAAGTGCTTACAGAACTTTAAAAGGAAAATTCAACTCAGATGCTTGCAGAATTTGTGTAGTCCCTCCGAGGGGCCCCAGGGAACAGTGTGAAAATCACTGCTGTGGTCCAAGCCCTTCCATCCCTTTCTTCACTTTACAGGTAAGAAAACTGAAGCCCACGGTCATTAAAATGGCCTTGTTCAAGGTGATGTGGGTAGTGTCAAGGTCAGATGAGAATTTAAGCCATCTGACCTCGTCGGTCTGCTGGCTCTGGGAGAAAAGCAAAGAAAGGGCCTGAGTGAATGTGGGTATAGGCAGCTGATGATGCCAGGAGGAGCCCCTCGCCTGGTCTGACTCTCTCTAGAGCCTTCTCTGGTCTCCCTCCTCCCCACAGAGCCCCGCCTCCGCTTCTCACGACCCCTGCAGGACGTGGAGGGCCGGGAGCATGGCATTGCCGTGCTGGAGTGCAAGGTCCCCAACTCCCGCATTCCCACGGCCTGGTTCCGCGAGGACCAGCGCCTGCTGCCCTGCCGCAAATACGAGCAGATCGAAGAGGGCACCGTCAGGCGCCTCATCATCCACAGACTGAAGGCGGATGACGACGGCGTCTACTTATGCGAGATGCGGGGCCGGGTGCGCACGGTGGCCAATGTGACAGTCAAAGGTCGGCTGGCTGGCGGGAGGAGGCCGAGGCTGAGACAGACAGGTCCCCTGACCCCAGGCTAATGGACTCCCGTCCGCATCTCAGGGCCTATCCTAAAGCGGCTGCCCCGGAAGCTCGACGTCCTGGAGGGCGAGAACGCAGTGCTGCTGGTGGAGACGCGTGACGCTGGGGTCCAGGGGCGCTGGAGCCGTGATGGGGAGGACCTGCCGACCACCTGCCAGAGCAGCTCCGGCCACATGCATGCCCTGGTCCTTCCGGGGGTCACTCGAGAAGATGCTGGCGAAGTCACCTTTAGCCTGGGCAACTCCCGTACCACCACACTTCTCAGAGTCAAATGTGAGGGTGTGGGAGTCCCTTAGTCAGACTCCTCAAGGGCCGGACAGAAGGGCTGGGGCAGGAGGGTGACCAGATGCCAGTGTCTGCATTGGCAACGTGGGCCTGTTGGGAGGGCAGTGGGAGGCCGGAGCAGGACTCTAATACAAACCCTGCATTGGCAACGTGGGCCTGTTGGGAGGGCAGTGGGAGGCCGGAGCAGGACTCTAATACAAACCCTGCATTGGCAACGTGGGCCTGTTGGGAGGGCAGTGGGAGGCTGGAGCAGGACTCTAATACAAACCCTGCATTGGCAACATGGGCCTAAGCTGGGAGGGCAGTGGGAGGCCGGAGCAGGACTCTAATACAAACCCTGCCTTTGTCTCAGGCGTCAAGCATAACCCCCCGGGGCCCCCGGTGTTGGTAGAGATGTTCAAGGGCCACAAGAACATGGTCTTGCTGACCTGGAAGCCTCCTGAGCCAGCTCCCGAGACCCCCTTCATCTACCGGCTGGAGCGGCAGAATGTGGGCTCGGAAGACTGGGTCCAGTGCTTCAGCGTTGAGAAAGCTGGGGCCGTGGAGGTCCCGGGAGACTGTGTGCCCTCCGAGGGTGACTACCGCTTCCGCATCTGCACAGTCAGTGAACACGGCCGCAGTCCCCACGTTGTGTTCCACGGGTCGGCTCATCTCGGTGAGTCGGGCCTGCCAGACCCATCCTGTCAGCATCACCACCCCAAGTCACACCCTCTCTTTCCTTCTGCAGCCCTTAGTCCTTGTCTTCTTAACTGTCTTCAATCTGCAAACCTCTGCCTTCTGTCACCCCTCTGGTTCTGATGGCTCCACTCTCTCCCCATATCAGTGCCCACAGCTCGCCTGGTGGAAGGTCTGAAGGACATTCAGGTGTATGATGGGGAAGATGCTGTCTTCTCCCTCATCCTCTCCACCATCATCCAAGGCAACTGGTTCCTTAATGGAGAAGAACTCAAGAGTACTGAGCCAGAGGGCCAGGTGGAGCCTGGGGCCCTGCGATACCGTATGGAGCACAGTGGCCTACAGCACCAACTCATCCTGCAAGCCGTCAAGCACCAGGACAGTGGAGCCCTCGTCGGCTTCAGCTGCCCGGGGGTGCAGGACTCAGCTGCTCTCACTATCCAAGGTTGGTGCTGCTGGGGACCAGGGTGGGCAGATAGAGCTAAGACACAAGTCCTGTTGGCAAAATGAAGCAGATGCTGTTCCCACTTCTTCTCATCTCTGGGCCAGGAGAATAAGCACCACCCCTGGTGGACTCAGATGGAAGAGTCTGGTCCAGAAGGCTGGCTTCAGTCCACGTGCAACATCCGGAGGACCCCTTGTTAATTCATCAGCAGCCATATCTCAATTCTCTGGTTACAGAATTCCCTCACAAGGGCTGACCAGGCGGTGGCGCAGTGGATAGAGCGTCGGACTGGGATGCTGAGGACCCAGGTTCGAGACCTCGAGGTCACCAGCTTGAGCGCGGGCTCATCTGGCTTGAGCTTGGACCCAAGGTCACTGGCTCGAGCAAGTACTCGGTCTGCTGAAGGCCCACAGTCAAGGCACATATGTGAAAGCAGTCAATGAACAACTAAGGTGTCGCAACAGAATTCCATCACATTTGTCATCTCAGAGACGGACCCTGTTCCCTAGGCCTGTAGCTTTCTGCCCTATCGTGTAATTGCTAACACTGTCATAGCTAGCTCCTTCCTATGTGCCAGGCCCAGTCCTAATCACTTTACACATATTAATCAACACAATGTTCTCAACAGCATAGAAGGTAGGTTCTTTTGTCATCCCATTTTACACATGGGGAAACTGAGGCACAGAGAGGTTAAGTGACTTGGCCAAAGCAAGTCACAGAGTTAATGAGTGGTGGTTCTGGATTATGAACCTGGGCAGTCTGGCTCCAGAATCACACTCTGCTACTTGTGGAGTCAGGGCCGGAGAGGACTGAGGTGCCCTGAGGAAGACCGTTGGTGGTGATCTGAAAGTTCAGGGATCATACTGACGCATTGGCCACCCTACCATTGCTGGAGATTATAAGGCCAGTAAGGGATTCCTCAGTGCACAAACACAGGGGTTTTTTTTTGGGGGGGGGGTTGTTTTTTTGTTTTTGTTTTTGTTTTTTATTACAGAGACAGAGCTAGTCAGAGAGAGGGATAGATAGAGGGACAGACAGAAGGGAACGGAGAGAGACGAGAAGCATCAGTCATCAGTTTTTCGTTGTGACACCTTAGTTGTTCATTGATTGCTTTCTCATATGTGCCTTGACCGTGGGGCTACAGCAGACTGAGTAACCCCTTGCTCAAGCCAGCAACCTTGGGTCCAAGCTGGTGAGCTTTTGCTCAAACCAGATGAGCCTGCACTCAAGCTGGCGACCTCGGGGTCTCGAACCTGGGTCCTTCCGCATCCCAGTCTGATGCTCTATCCACTGCGCCACCGCCTGGTCAGGCCAAACACAGGGTCTTGAGGTGGTCAGCTGCCAGCATCCTGGAAAGAGGGCAAAGTAAGAAATCACTAGCAGCCAGAGCAGCATTTCCAAAATGCGATCCAGGATCCCCAATGTCAGGGCCACCTGGATGGCTGAGTTATAATGCAGATTCCCCGGCCCTTGTACAGCTGGAGAGGGGCTGTCTAAGAATCCGCATTTTAGCAGGCTTCCTAAGCATCTTCATGTACACTAAAACCGCTGCTTGTAACAATTGGTATGTAAACCCAAACCCATTTTTTAAAACACCAACAAATGTGTGGACAGCAATTGTCTTGCCTGATGTTCCCAGCCCTCTACCCTGGACACATGCAGCGGGGGCTGCTTATCTCATGCAGAGCACGGGGAGGGCCTGCGTGTGACCAACTGCTTCTTACACAGAGAGCCCAGTGCACATCCTGAGCCCCCAAGACAAGGTGTCGTTGACCTTCACGACCTCGGAAAAGGTGGTGCTGACGTGCGAGCTCTCCCGAGTGGACTTCCCGGCGAGCTGGTACAAGGATGGGCAGAAGGTGGAGGAGAGTGAGTCACTGGTGGTGAAGATGGATGGGCGGAAGCACCGTCTGGTCCTGCCCGCTGCGGCGGTCCGGGACAGTGGCGAGTTTGAGTGCAGGACGGAAGGAGTCTCGGCTTTCTTCAGCGTCACTGTCCGAGGTCAGGAAGCCTGGCGGCCTGGGTTCCTCCGGCTGAGGCTGACTCCTGGGGCCGTGGGAGCCCTGCCCCCTTTTCTGCCTGCATGCGGTGGGGAGTCCCTTCCAGGGCGGTCCTGGTGGGCCAGGGCACATGTCTTCAGATCTCCCTACACTTGCTTCTTAATCCTCCCGTGCACCAACACCCTCCAATGCACTTGCCCACTGCATACCCTTTGCTAGGGGTGGGGGTGGGGAAGTAAATTCAACGAAGGGAAGGAGAGTGGGTGGGAGCTAACATTTATTGGACACCTACCAGCCAAGTACTATGCTAGAGACTGCAAGTATACACTTTCATTTTATCTTCACAACGAGATGAAAGGCAATATATCTCCAGCCCACAGAAGAGGAAACTGAGGCTCAGAGAGGTTACGCAATTTGCCCTTTATCACACAGCTAGCAAACACCCCAGCCGGGTTCACAGGCAGGACGGCTTATTCCCCTATCCCAGGCGGCAGGGTCAAAGGGCAGTGTTCAGTGCATTAGTCCAGTGGTTCTCAGAAGCTAGCCCATGTTCTGGCTGCTTCAGAACTGCCTTGGAAGCTGCTTATAAGTGCATGTGCCCGGGCCGCCCAGACTGCCAGAGCCAGACCGCGCAGGGCAGGGCCTCTGGGAGGGCAGCTTAGGAACCGCTCGTCCAGCTCGTCTTCTCCCTTTAAGTGGAAATCCTGTTTCAACTCCATTGCCAGGAGGTCCTCTAGCCCTTGCCTGCATGCACCCACTGACAGGGAACTCTCCCTGCAGGGAGCAGCGGTCCCACTGTGGCACCGGCTGGCCGTTCCCCTCTCCTGCCTGACCTGGGGCCAGTGCACCAGAGGCCTCTTTGTGAACACAGCAGCGAAGCCGCAAGCCTGGCCTTGATATAGCTCGACAGAGACATCCTCTCAGCCAGAGGCGCTCTGTGCCTGCCTCCCTCCAAGTCCCTGCCCAGTGACCTCTGATCCTCTGGGGGACTCGTGGCATTCTGGTGCCACGTGGTCTGTCATGCCTCATGTCATTACTCCAGAGCCCCTACACAGCATAGCCTTAATCTTCCCAGTGTTCTCCAGAGAGGGGACTGTCCCGGTCAAGCGGCCAGTACAGACTCAGGTCTCCTGTGTCGGGGAGTATCTGTGTGACCCTGTCTCTGCTCCCCACCCCAGACCCCCCGGTGCACATCCTGGACCCCCGGGAGCATGTGTTTGTGCATGCCATAACCTCCGAGTGTGTCATGCTGACCTGTGAGGTGGACCGAGAGGACGCCCCTGTGCACTGGTACAAGGATGGGCAGGAGGTGGAGGAGAGTGACGTCACGGTGCTGGAGAACGAAGGACCCCATCACCGCCTGGTGCTGCCTGCTGCCCAGCCCTCGGATGGGGGCGAGTTTCAGTGTTTAGCTGGAGACGAGCGGGCCTACTTCACCGTCACCATCACAGGTGGGGGTCCAAGCAGGTCCGTGGGACAAGAGAAAGTGGCCCCGGCCCTTGCCTCTGTCCTCCGGCTGATCACATTCCTGTCCGTGGTCTACACTCCGAGCTTCGGTCATTGCAGGAAATGCATTGTCATAAACACTACATGAGTCCCAGGGAAGCCCTGCCTTCTCCATTCTTCTGAAGGGCCCTGCTTACGGGAACTTGAGGGAAGGCAGTGGCGCCACAGGGCAGGGTTAAGGCAAGTGGGCGCCGGAGGGCTCAGAAGATATGAGGCCTTCGGGAGAGCCCAACTCCATCTGGGCACCCAACCGCCCTCTCCCTGGTTGCACCCTGTGCACCTTCCCTGTCCCAGCCCAGAGAATGTGAAATGTCCTGCAGCTGGGGCTGCCACCATGCCGCTGGTGTTCTTTGGTGACTGGTTTCGTCTCCAGCTGTGAGACACTAAGGGGGGCTCAGTTGTTCAAGCGTGGCGCACTTTTCCAGGCGTAGGGAACAGGCGCGGACCAGGCCGGGCAGTGGGGCCCATCAGCCTCCGCCCCTGACGCCAGGCCGCGCCGTCCCTGTCCTCAGATGTCTCCTCGTGGATCGTGTACCCCAGCGGCAAGGTGTACGTGGCGGCCGTGCGCCTGGAGCGTGTGGTGCTGACCTGCGAGCTGTGCCGGCCCTGGGCCGAGGTGCGCTGGACCAAGGACGGGGAGGAGGTGGTCGAGAGTCCGGCGCTGCTCCTGCAGAAGGAGGACACCATCCGCCGCCTGGTGCTGCCTGCCGTCCAGCTCGAGGACTCTGGCGAATACCTGTGTGAAATCGACGACGAGTCCGCCTCCTTCACCGTCACGGTCACAGGTGTGGGCCCACCCCAGCTGCCCAGGGTCACCAGAGGACAGTCCTAAGCCCTTGGAGAAGTGGCCACATAACCCCTAGCTAGCACAATGGGGGAGGGACAGGGAGGGGTCCTATGAATGCACATACTGGGGCTTTCTGCCTCGGGCCCCTATTTGAGTGGACAAGCTCCCTCACCCCCTCCCCCACCCCGGCACCCAAGGTCAGCAATAGCTATGGTCCACAGGCTCATTTACTGAGCACTTTCCATGTGCCAGGTGGAGCCTGGTGCTGTGTGTGACTGGCTGCAGTGCAACCCCCCCATTCTCAGAGAGTTACCAGTCCAGTTGGGGCAGCACCTGTACACTAGGGGTCGCAAATGGGCAGTCCCCAGGTCCCCATGCGGCCCACAGATGTGTTTTGTTTGGCCTGCAGAGTCTTACCAAAGTCAGGACAGTTCACATAACAATCCGGAGTTATGCGTCCTCTTGAAAAAGCCGAAGACCCGGCGGCTCTGGTCCCGGTTCCCCCCATGGCGACGAACAGCTGGTGCTGAGTAGCGGCTGCCCTGTAATGCGGGGCCCACATTCCTGTCCCAGCCTCCACTGCTCCCCACACCACTTCAGCCACTGACCTTACCTCCCTGGCCCCTGTGGGCATTTGAGTTTGGGACCCCTCTGTTAAATCAATAAACATGTGAATAAATGCAGTGACACCTCGTGACAAGTGCTGTGAGGGACGGTAGGCAGATGCCTTGAGAAAGCAGAGCAGAGAGAGCAGAGCAAGAGTCAGGGAGGGCCTCTGAGAAAGTAGCCTCAGTGCTCCCCTGGGCGGGGCTCTGGGTGCCACACCCACTTCCCTGGGCGAGGCTCCTGGTGCCACACCCACTCCCCTGGGCGGGGCTCCTGGTGCCACACCCACTCCCCTGGGCGGGGCTCTGGGTGCCACACCCACTCCCCTGGGTGGGGCTCTGGGTGCCACACCTACTCCCCTGGGCGGGGCTCTGGGTGCCACACCCACTTCCCTGGGCGGGGTTCTGGGTGCCACACCCACTCCCCTGGGCGGGGCTCCTGGTGCCACACCCACTTCCCTGGGCGGGGTTCTGGGTGCCCCTCAGCTGGCAGGCAGACGCACCCGCTTCCCTCCAGGAGTTCACAACCTGGCAGGAAAGCCAGACATGGAAGAGGGTCTTCAAGTGTTGCAATAGGGAGTTCTGGGAGCCCAAAGTGGGGGTCTCTTAACCAGGTCAGTAGGCAGGAAATGCCTTTAAAACGGATACTTGGAGCAGGGGCTGAGTTAGCCAAGTGGGAGTCAGGGTTTGGGCTGAGGTGGGGGGAGAATGTTGGAAGTGGAAAAAGCAAAGGAAGACTATGGGGGTGGTGGTCGTTCAGTACACGGAGCTTTGGGGCTGCAGCCCACAGCGCCAGTCCCGGGGTGGAGACATAGGCGCATGGAGGTTCTGGGGGGCTGTAGGGCCTAGGCAGCTCTGGGTGGTACAGAAGCCCACTGGCTGCACTGGAGCGACCCTTCTGCTGGCACAGTCTTGTCGCCCCACCCGTCTTGCCCTGCCCTGCCCTGCCCTAGGAATACTGCCTGAGCATTATTCCTTCGGGCCCCCCACTCCCAGCTCCCAAACAGTGCATCCCGGCACACACAAGCCCACAAAGCCAGGGGCCTTTCTGCCCACCTGTCCTGTCATGAGGCCCTTCTAGCTCTCCCTCCCCAAGCCCTGGCCAGATATAATGGCCACAGTCACAGCCATGCCAGCCCACACTTGGTCTCGCCCCCAAAACACCAGGTCCTTCACAGGGGGATTCACACACCTTGGCTGTGGGCCAGGGAGAATCAAGTCTGATGCCAGACTGAGGTCCCACAGCCATGCAGGCACCCCAGCCCATCGCTTCACCGAGCCCCCGCCCCGCTGCCCCCCAGGCCCTCCCCCACCCCTCACACAGCCGCACTCTACAGTCCTCAGAAAAAGCTCAATTAGGAAGGTGCAGAGGCAGAGAGGGCTGAGTGGATCCGGGTGGGCAACTCTTCCCAGGCTTGCACTCCTGCAAAAACCGAGACCGGGAAACTAGCAGTTCCACAGCCCAGCCACAAGGGGGCCAAATGCTTTAGGAGCACTAAAGGGTCCTGTAGACAAGATTCTGGGAGACCCCCGGGTGCATGGGAATGTGGGCAGGCCCTGGCTCAGTGCACTCCCACCTCTGATGTTGACATAGTTTTCTCAGTGGAGGAGTAACCACCTTTTAGCAGTTGGAGATGAACTCCCAGAATCAGCGTTTAGTGTCCCTGGGGAGCTCTCAAACAGGTGTTGGCAACTCAGCACAGATGCAAAACTCATTAGCGTTCCTGCCAGCCTTGGCTCAGAGTCTCTACCACTGCTTGTAGAGTCAGAGCCTCCCTCTAACAGATGGTAGTTCCTCTCGACCCGGAGTAGGTGAAGCCAGCTGTGACCCTAAAGGAGTTGCTTCATCACTCTGCATCTCAGTTTCCTCATCTGGAAAACGGGGCTAACTCAATGCCTGCCGCCTAGAAGTGCTTGAGGGTTAAATGTGTAACATGCTTAGGACTGACTGCTCCTGGAACCTTAGAAAGTGCCGTATACATATTTGCTACTACAGATCCACAATTCCTTATCCACAATTCTGAAATCCAAAAATCTCTCCAAATCAAAAGGCGTTTTTGTAAGTTTAGTATTCAGAGTCATTGTAGTAAAACCCAAGCTTAATTGCCGTGAAGCTATTTGTACTCCTTAATTATTCTGCTTACAATGACTCCGTCTATAGGTTACACTGAAGGAAGGTTAATGTGATTGATTACGGGGGCATCCCCAGTGGGGGCTAAGGGAGCATGTATGTGAGACAGGTGACAAGTGCGCCGTTCTGCAGTCTGAAGCCTGATGTATTCTGTCCCACCTCTGACCCCAGGGATTTCAAAGAACAGATTGTGGACCTGTGAATCCTTGTTATTATCCTCATTACTCTTATTATTGTGAGTAACAGGGACTCGGTGCTGCCAGATGGCTCCAGGGAGGCTGACAGTGAGTTTGTAACAGCTTGTGGTTGCCCCCACTCTGCAGAGCCCCCGGTACGCATCATACACCCTCGGGATGAGGTGACCTTGATCGCCGTGAGCTTGGAGTGTGTGGTGCTAACGTGCGAGCTGTCGCGAGAGGACGCCCCGGTGCGCTGGTACAAGGACGGGCTGGAGGTGGAGGAGAGCGAGGCCCTGGTGCTGGAGAGCGACGGGCCCTGCCGCCGCTTGGTGCTGCCCGCCGCCCAGCCCGAGGACGGGGGCGAGTTCGTGTGCGACGCTGGAGATGACTCAGCCTTCTTCACTGTCACGGTCACGGGTAGGCAGTCTCTGGGGCACCGTGGAGAGCTAAAAGGCAAGAAGGAGGTTGAGGAACAGACACTCAAATCTCCCACTTCCTGCATTTTAGGGGCTCCCCTCCGGCCCCACACAGCTCTCCCCTCCTCCAGCCTCCTTATTCTCAGTCATCGGAGAGCCCTGGATGGCCCGAATCAGGTTGGGGCAGTGCCTAGGGGCCTAGCAGTCAGGGGTGCTTATTCATTCACTTATTCAACCGATATTTACTGAGCAACTATTATGTGCTCAGCTCCGTTCTAGATGCTGATGGATACAGTAATGAACCCGTAAGAGAAAAAAACCTTCCTATTTTCATGGAGTATGCATTCGAGTGAGGGTGGACACACAACAAATAAGTAAAACAGATGCTTTTTCAGGTGATGTAAGCGTCCCAGAGGCAAAGCAGAGAAAGGGGACAGGCAGCGGGGGCGGGTAGGATGGGTATGCCTCGGAGTCAGACAGCTCTGGTGCACCCCTTTCTGTCCGTGTGACCTTGGACCAGTCACTTCCCTCCGAGCGAGGACCTCGGGTCCTCATCTGTAAAGTGAAGCCAGCAGCAGTACTGCACACAGCAGGTGTCTATGGATGGTAGCTGGTACCATTACCAAGAGTGAAGGGAGAGGCTGAGGAGCCAGCCGGTGAGACTGAGCCTGCGTGCGCCTCTCTCCATCCGCCCCCCAGCCCCGCCGGAGAGGATCGTACGGCCGGCAGCCCGCACCTTGGACCTGCAGTTTGGGGCTCCAGGGCGCGTGGAGCTGCGCTGCGAGGTGGCCCCCGCTGGGTCCCAGGTGCGCTGGTACAAGGATGGGCTGGAGGTGGAAGCATCAGACACCCTGAAGCTGGGCGCTGAGGGGCCCGCTCGCACCCTGACCCTGCCCCACGCCGAGCCCGAGGATGCCGGGGAGTATGTGTGTGAGACCCGCGATGAAGCTGTCACCTTCAACGTCAGCCTGGCTGGTGGGTGCTCCCGGCCAGTGTCGGTGGGGCCGGTGGAAGCGAGCCCCAGCTGACCCCCTCCCCTCTGTGCAGAGCCCCCGGTCCAGTTTCTTGCCCCAGAGGCCGCCCCCAGCCCACTCTGTGTGGCCCCCGGGGAGCCGGTGATGCTGAGCTGCGAACTGTCCCGGGCCGGCGCCCTGGTTTTCTGGAGCCACAACGGGGAGCCCGTGCGGGAAGATGAAGGCCTGGAACTGCACACCGAGGGCCCCCGCCGCACCCTCTGCATCCCCGCTGCCCAGCCGGCCCATGCGGGCCTCTACACCTGTCGGTCCGGGGACGGCCCGGGCGCCCCCAGCCTCAGCTTCATGGTCCAAGTGGCCGGTGAGTACAGCCTGGGCGGGGAGCCTGGGAGTCGCTCCCAGACCCGAGTCTCCCGGCTTCTCCAGCCGGTGTGGTGCTTTCCAACCGCCAGTCTGCGGCCCGATCCGCCAGAAGTTCAGTGCGGGGCCGTGAACGAGTTAACCGCCCTGAGGTGGTATGAAGATTATAGACCCCCTGACCTCAGTCGTGGTCTATAATCCTGGGTGGTCCCTGAAACAGCTCTCCTACTTCCACGGGTCCCCAAGTTGAAACCCGCTGCCTAGCACACCTTGTCCACTCCTGTCCCACCCCTCTCAGCTGTCTCCCCACCTTGCCTCCCACGCTCCTCCATCCAGCCCTGGAGCCACCTTCTCCCTGTGACCCGCCTCTCTGTCCCCACAGAGCCCCCCATGCGAGTGGTGTCCCCCGAGGCAGCCCAGACGAGGGTGCGTAGCGCCCCAGGCGGGGACCTAGAGCTGGCGGTGCGCCTCTCCGGGCCTGGGAGCACTGTGCGCTGGTACAAGGACGGGGAGAGACTGGCAAGCCAGGGGCGGGTGCAGCTGGAGCAGGCTGGGGCGCGGCAGGTGCTGCGCGTGCGGGGGGCCCAGAGCGGAGACGCCGGGGAGTACCTGTGCGATGCCCCCCACGACAGCCGCGTCTTCCTCGTCAGCGTGGAAGGTAACAGCGCGCCCCTCACACCCTCTGGGGCCTGCTCCTCCCAGGGCCCGCACCACCCACCGTCCTGGGAGCCCTCCACCTCTCTCCCCCGCCCACTGCCTCTGTCTCCAACCAATTCAGGCAGCATTTCTCCTGGAGAGGGGCTCAGGAATGCTCGAGTGGGAGGAAGCATAGCCCAGGGGTTAAAGGCGGGAGCTCTGGAGTGACCCACCCAGGTTCCAATCTGGATTCTGCGCCCCAGTAGTTGTGTGACGCTAGCAAGCTGCTTAACTTCTCTGAGTCCCAGCTCTGAAGTTGGGAGGAGGGATAGTGCTTGTCTTATAGAGCTATGGTGACAGTTAAGAGATAAATGGGGTCCATGGTAAATGGTTTATTATTATTATTATTATTATTATTATTACTAGGGAGCCAGAGAGGTGGGGTGCCAGGCCAGGATTGAAAGGAGTTGGCCAAGGGTGGCAGGGAGTTGGCATCTATGCAGTCCTTTGGGACACCCCTGTGGCTGACACACAGTAGGCATCAGGAAAGTGCCGTTAAATAATTGGGGGTAAAGGCCTCGACCCTCCGAAGGGGATGAAAAGGAGGGAGGCGGGAAGACCCAGCCCACCTCACTGCCTGACCACCCCACCAGAACCGCCGCCGGTAAAGCTGGTCTCGGAGCTGACACCACTAACTGTCCATGAGGGTGATGATGCCACGTTCCGGTGTGAAGTGTCCCCTCCAGATGCCGACGTCACCTGGCTACACAATGGGACCGTTGTCACTCCAGGGCCCGGGCTAGAGATGGCTCAGAATGGGCCGAGCCGCACACTGACTGTGCAAGGGTGCCAGTTCAAGGATGCAGGGACTGTGACTGCCCAAGCAGGGGACACAGCCTCAAGTGCCCGGCTCCACGTTCGAGGTTTGGGCCTGAAGGGGACACGGTTGTCTGGTTCCCTGTACCTATTCTCCCAGCCCAGCCCTAGCAGCCTTGCCCTTGTGCCCAGGGACAAACCAGTGAGATGGAGCAGAAGGTTAGCCTCCAGGCACCTTCAGGCTCATGGCCCCCACCCTGTTCCCCCCAGAAACGGAGCTGCTGTTCCTTCGGCGGCTGCAGGATGTGCGGGTGGAGGAAGGACAGGACGTGTGCCTTGAAGTGGAGACAGGCCGAGTGGGAGCAGCAGGGGCCGTGCGCTGGCTTCGAGGTGGGGAGCCCCTACCCCATGACCCTCGCCTGTCTGTGGCCCAGGATGGCCACATCTACCGCCTCTTCATCCACGGCGTTGTGCTGGCCGACCAGGGCACCTATGGCTGCGAGAGCCACCACGATCGCACCTTGGCCAGGCTCAGCGTGAGGCGTGAGTGCTCCATCCTCTCCTAAAGCCTTGCTTGCCCCCGTGGACAGCCTTTCCCGGCTGGCCCAGGGCCTCTCAGACCCCCACCAAAGTGCCCCTTGCCACTGAGGCAAGTCAGCTCTGGCTACCTCCAGGAGTGTGACCTGAAGTGGCCTGCCCAAAGCAAAACTTTTCTTTTTCTAGTATATGTGCTGCCGAAGCAAGCACAACTTTTATTTTTCTAGTGTTGTCTATTTACCTAGAAGTCCATATGGATTTTGCATTCCATTTCATATGTCCGATGGATTTACTATAAACATAAATATTATCCTCCAGAAAGACGCATGGTGTTTATCATTTAGTCACACGGCCCAGGATAAACAGGACTATTTCAAAAGCAGGGATAGCCCTCACCCCCCAAGCTGGAGCCCTATATTAACTGTGTGACTTCATGCAAATTACTGAACCTCTCTGAGCCAAGTCTTTTTCTGTTTGTGTTTTTTGGTAAATCATTCTTTATTTTTAAGATTTTATTTATTGATCTTTTAGAAAGAGAGAGAGAGAAAGAAAGAGAGGAAGAGGGGCAGGGAAGGAGCTGGAAGCATCAACTCATAATAGTTGCTTCTCATATGTGCCTCAACCAGGCAAGCTCAGGATTTCAAACTGGCGACCTTAGCATCCCAGGTCGACATTTTATCCACTGTACCATCACAGGTCAGGTCCAAGTCTTCTTAAAAATGAAGCTGATCCCTACTGCAAGTCTTTGAGAATATTAAATGAGATAACATGAAAAATGCCCACACAGAGCTTGGTAAATGATTCTTGTTGGTGATACATAGTCTCATCTAATTATTTAATTTGTTTAATTACAATAAATCCCTGTCTCAATGCTAGTCACCTTGAATAATTGGTGAAACTAAGGCCCAGAGAAGTCAAGCAGTTTGTCAAAGGTCACACAGTACACAAACGATGTGGCAGAGCTAGGGTAGCCTTGGTATATCTGACTGCCAACTCCGTGCTCCTTCTGGGTGAGGGTCACAGCAGCACTCACCTGGACTCCTCAACCTTCTAACCACACCTCAACCCCTTTAAGTGTCTCCTGCTAACCTCAGTACAGCTCCCTTCTCCCCTACCGTCTGGTGGACTGTGCTCCCTTCTTCCTGCACCCTTCCTAGGTTGGGTGTTAGGGGTGGTACAGGTAGGGCTGGGGGGAGGGCGAGCCCGTCCCCCCAAAACCCATTTTTCCTCCTCCCTCTCTCCCTCTCTCCCCCTACCAGCGAGGCAGCTAAGGGTGTTGCGACCTCTGGAGGATGCGACCATCATCGAGGGAGGCAGCGCCACCTTCCAGCTGGAGCTGTCTCAGGAGGGTGTGACCGGGGAATGGGCCCGGGGTGGAGTCCGGCTGCACCCGGGGCCGCAGTGCCACATTCACACAGAAGGCCACACTCACCACCTGGTACTCAGCGGCTTGGGCCTGGCCGACTCGGGCTGCATCTCCTTCACTGCGGACTCCCTGCGCTGCGCAGCCAGACTCACCGTGAGAGGTGCGGCCTCTGGGATAGCCGCCTGCCTGCCGACCATGCTGGGTGTGACTCTACTGATCCCACTCCCTGTGCGGCCCCCACTGACCAGGCCTGTCCCAGTGTGTCCCTCGCTGACCTCGCTGCCAGAGTGTGATTCCCCTGACTTCTAGCCCCCTGTAGCCCCCGTGACTGCCCTCCCTGAATGTGGCTCCTCCCACCAGCATGATCTAGCGTGGTACCATTGACCCTCTAGTCCCTGCAGACCACTGATTTTTGCCACTGTGAGCATGCCTGTGCCATTGTGGTCCTATTGTCTGCCTGCCTGACCATTCTGAGTGTGACTCTGGTGACCATGCCTGCCTGCTGCGCTCCCACCTGACCCCTCAAGCCCCAATGATCCACTGTCTGCCTAATAATGACTCCACTAGCAATTATGCTTTGGTGTCCCCCATTTTTGCTTCTAGCCCAATGTATTCCCCACAGACCACACCTGCTCTAGGGTCTCCCCACTGCTACTCTAAATCCATTGCGTCCCCCCTATTGCAGTTTCTCCTGTTTATTCCAGCTCGATGTGGCCCTCACTGGCCATGCCTGTCTATGGGTGACTCCACTGCATCTCTGCTCTGGCCCCCCACCATGCCCCTCCAGCACTAGCATGTCCCCAAATGACCACCTTAAAGTACGACCGCCAGATGGCCGCTCCTGCCCCATTGACCCTGTAACCCTGCTGTGTTTTCCACTGATCAACACCCCCCCGGATAATTTGTCCCAGCGTATTCCCCTGTGGACCACTCGTCCCAGCACATCCCCACTCATTAGTGACCTCCACTGATCACCTTGCCTAACTGTGTCCACCACTGACTCCGTGTGCCTATGTGTGTTCTCCCTGTGAGCGGGTCCCCATCCTGCCCTCACCCCTGCTCCCTCTGCACTTTCCTCCTCTTCCCATTCCCAGAGGCTCCAGTGACCATTGTGCGGGTGTCACAGGACCTAGAGGTGACTGAGGGTGACACAGCTACATTGGAATGCGAGCTCTCCCAGGCCTTGGCTGATGTTACCTGGGAGAAGGTCAGAGCCCAGCCCCAGCCCAGCTCACCTCAGCATCACAATAGTAATAATGCCCCAAACATACTAATACTGAGCAGATGTGCCTGGCACTGTGATCAGATTTCCTTTACATTTAATCTTTTATTTACAACAGCCCTTCGAAGTAGGTCTTGTTATCTCCATGTTATCTACAAGGAGAATGGGGCTCTGTGAAGTGAAATATTGTCCAGGGGAAGACAAAAGGGGCAAAGCCCATATTAGAATCCAGGTTTGCCTAATTTCAGAATCCACGCTCATGGCCAGTGTGATTGGTACATAGCCCTGGGCTTCCTGAGCCTGTGGAGCAGGCTGAGGCGCCTCCTCAGCCCTAATGTCCCCAAAGAGTGACACCTGCTCCATGAGGCTCACAGGTGTAGGAAGGCCTCACCCAGTCTGGGGGACACAGAGAAGCGTAAACTCGCCTCGAAACCACTTGGCATCAACAGAAGGCGCCGCCGCCTCCAAGGGCTGCGGCTGCCAGTGCCTCGCCGACTTCACCCCGACCATCTGCTGCTCCCACCCCTAGGACGGGCGCCCGCTTGTTCCCAGCCCTCGGCACAGGCTGCAGGCCCTCGGCACTCGGCGTCTTCTCCAGCTGCGGCGCTGCGGCCCTTTGGATGCCGGGACCTACAGCTGCGTGGTGGGGACAGCTCGCTCTGGCCCCGTCCGACTGACCGTGAGCGGTGGGTACGGGTTACTGCTGGGGCCGGGCACTGCGCACTGATGTGGGCTGCAGACCGGCCTTTCCCTGAGACTGAAGCTCTTCCCGGGTGCTGCTCGGGAGAGGGGCGGGGCAGGGACAGGGACGGGTGCCACCCCCTCCGCCCGCCCCGTCTCACGCCCCCGGCTCCGCCCCAGAGCGCGTGGTATCCGTGCTCTCCGAGCTCCGGTCCGTGAGTGCCCGCGAAGGCGACGGCGCTACGTTCGAGTGCACCGTATCGGAGATCGAGACTACCGGATGCTGGAAGCTCGGAGGCCGCCCACTGAGACCTGGAGGCCGAGTCCGCATCCGACAGGAAGGTCTGCACGACCTTCTACCTGCTCTGACCCCTTGCTGCCCCGCCCCCGGTTTCCCCAGACCCCGCCCCACTAGGATAAACCCCACCTCCAGCTCGAGTGGGCCCCGCCCCACAGCCCGAAGAGCTGTTTCCCTGCCTCTCCGCGGACCCCAGCTCGGAGCCTTTGGGTCCGGCCCGCTCCTCTAGCCCCTCGCCATCCCAATTACGCCCACCTCCAAGCGCACATCGCGTCCGAATCGACCCGGGGACCTGCTGCGGCCCCACCTTCATCCCCAGAGGCGGTTCCGGCCTCGCTAGCGCCCCCCCTCATCCTCAGGGAGGAAACATATTCTGATGCTGAGTGAGCTGCGCGCGGAGGACGCCGGTGAGGTCCGCTTCCAGGCGGGACCCGCCCAGTCCGTGGCTGAGCTGAAGGTGGAGGGTAAGCAACTGCGGCGGGGGCGCCCGGAGTGGGCATCACCTTTACTGAGGCTGGCTTTCCTGGGGCCGGTCACAGAGGGCAGCGCGTTTCCTGGGGAGAACAGGACTTCGGGATGAGGGTACAGAGGAGTGGGCTGGTGGCATATATATTTCTCTTCCTGGAGGTCCTGCGTGTCGTTAACTTAAGCCCTCGTCCTCCACCTCCAGCACTGCCTCTCCAGATGTGCCGCCGCCCTCCTCGCGAGAAGACGGTTCTAATGGGTCGCCGGGCAGTGCTGGAGGTGACTGTCTCCCGCTCGGGGGGCCATGTGTGCTGGTTGCGGGATGGGGTCGAGCTGTGCCCGGGAGACAAGTACGACCTGCGCAGCCATGGCCCCACCCACAGCCTGGTCATCCATGACGTACGGCCTGAGGACCAGGGCACCTATTGCTGCCAGGCCGGCCAGGACAGCGCCCACACGCGGCTGCTGGTAGAGGGTGAGTGAAGCCGACTGGGGCAGGCGGGCTGGCCAGGCAGAAGTGGTCACCTAGAGGCTGGTGGGCCGAGACACACCTACTGCAGGTTTTTCAGGACTTAGGACAGCAAGTTGGTTCTGGAATGTGTGGAAGGCAGGAAGTGGGGAGGCCAGAGATCTCACCCAGGCTGAGGAGAGGCGGGAGCTGTGTTCTCAACAGGAACCACTTAGTTCAGAGTAGCCATTCCCACCTGTCAACGCCCCTTCCTATCCAGTATTCTCCCTCCCTTCTGCCCCTTGACCATGTTATTTGTCTCATCTAAACATCCCATTTGTACCCAGTTAATATCCTTCCCAACTATTGGCTCCTGGTTTGTGCCCCCGTTCACCCCCCCCCCACACACTCTCTGTTGGCTTTTTTTTGCCCATCTCAGTGAGTTCAACGTCAGCCTGGGGAAAGGGCTCCTGAGTTGGTCCCATTTCGTTCCTCTTCCACATAGATGTCCCACCCTCTACCCGAATTCCTGCATTCCCTTCAGATGCCCTGCCCCACTTTCCTGCCCCCACAGACAGCCCTGACAGAGGCCCAGAAGGGGTGGGGCCGAGGGTGAGGGCCCTGCTCTTCCTGTGTGGGTGCCCAGGCTCTGTCAGGGAGGAAGGTGGTACCCACTCTCTCCCCAACCCCACGTGGAGTCATTCCTCTGCAGGTAGCTAGAAGGACCGAACCAGGCCAGGCGGGTGCCCTCGGACAGCGTGGAAGGCGCATGCCCTTACCCCAGGCGGGGGTGGGGAAGCAGGGGAACCAGAGGTGTTGGGACACAATAAAAGTGGTGCCGCCCCTTTTCTTGGCTTGCTCTGTGACATAGGAGGGCAGAACTGGCCTGGAGGCCCTGTGTGGTGAGTGACACAGGGGATCAAGAACTACAGTGCTTCTAACTTGGAAGTGCCAGCCACTAAAGACCACCACTCCTGGCAGAAGCCACACAGTTTGGCACATTTATAAAAGATGTAAAACAGGGTGGGGTGGAGGGAGACAGAAGCATGAGGTGTCCAGGGTGGCATGACAGACACCAGACATGCATCGTGCATTTAAAACCCCTCCCCTCAGATCCCCTCCCCAACCGAGCCCAGAGGAGTAAACCCCACCCCCATCGCCTGCCACTGTCCTCAGGATGGTGGCTTTGCAGAGGACAGGACCAGGATGAGGGGTGCTGCAGTGGACAAGGACAAGAAGCCTTGGATGAATCCGGTTGAGAGGCAGAGCAGTGGGGGAAGAAGGCAGACTTCTTCCGCTTAGACATGCAGGAGAGTGGCCCATGGGACCCCAGCAGTGGGAGAGGAGGTGGGACCAACCTTGCAGAAGCCCTACCAATCAGAAATCTAAGGCAAGGGTCCCAGTGTCCCCTCCAAACCCACCCTCCATGCATACACACACACAGGTAACACACTCACAACCCTGAGCACACCCCAAAGGGGCTTACACCCCTTGTCCCTCGGGAGCCCCTTGGGAGCTTGGGAGGAGACTTTCCCTCAGGCCAGGCCTAGCCTGAAACAGGACCTCCCTTCTAGAGGCCAGGCTAGTCCTCTCCAGGGTGGGGAGAGGGACAGCCATAGGCCCCAGAGCCCTGCAGGCCTCCCCAAGGTAACAGCTGGTGACCACAACGTCCAGGTGGGCAGGAGCAGCCATACTGCTATACCCGCACAGGGGGGCCTGCACAGGCTGCCAGTGGTCCCCGGGACCCGTACTCGTAGTCCGTGTCTGTGGGGGAGGCCATGAAGGAGCTCAGTGAGCTCCCAGTCTGCCGGTCCCGGAAGCTCTGGATATAGCTCTGTGGGAGAGTAAACACAGATGTGAGTGCAGCCACAGACCCCTGCCCGAGAGCCACCTCAGGCAGACATCCTCCCTGCACCCCCATGAGCCTGTGATGCGCCCCAGACTTCTGTAGGCCCAGGACCACATCACACTCATAGACCGCGGCTCGGAGACCCTGCCCCATCCCAATACCTCATTAAAATTCTTACTCAGACACCTTTCCCCCTCCCAGAGCCGGGCCCATCAGGCTCCTGGCGCAGGGGTTATGATGGGTGGACAAATGCTAGGCCTTCCAAACTGTGACCAGCCTCTGGGAAAAGCCCAGTCCTTCTTGGACAGAGTTTACAACATTCCCTTGTCCCACATTTGGATTGGAGGGGCTCGGAGTGCTCACCGGGGACAGGACATCTCCATTGAAGCGTTTGATGGGCACCGGCCTGCGCCGATAAGCAGGGTCAGGAGGCCCAGGCCTCGGAGGGGCCCGGGGACCTCTGGGGGGCGCCCGAGGAGGTCTCTTCTTGCGCCGCTTCTCCTTGCGCTCTTCCTGCTGCCTGATCCGCATCAGCTGCACTCGGCGTCGCTGCCGGCTGATGACCACTGTGAAGGGATGGGCAGAGGAGCGCTTTAGAGGCCCCTGTGCATCATCTCCACCCTTCCTCCCTGCGGGCTCTGGGCTCGATTCCCCTTGCGTGTAAGCCCCCCTTTCCTTTCCTGCTCTCCCACTTCTCAGATGGAACTTCCATTGTTCTGTACCTCTGAAAGTCTTTATGGAAGATCCCTAGACTTCTCGGCTGCTATCCCTCTCCCAACCCGGGGCCCTAGGTGTCATCTCCCTCCCAGCTGCTATCCCTCTCCCAACCCTGGGCCGTACATCAGGGGTCAGCAAACTGTGGCTCGCGAGCCACATGTGGCTCTTTGGCCCCTTGAGTGCGGCTCTTCCACAAAATTACCACGTGCAGGTGGTACCTTGATAAGGAATGTACCTACCTATATAGTTTAAGTTTAAAAAATTTGGCCCTCAAAAGAAATTTCAATCGTTGTACTGTTGATATTTGGCACTTTGACTAATGAGTTTGCAGACCACTGCGGCCTAGGTGACTCCCTGAGACCAGCCATCATCATCTCACTACTGGGCTACCACAGCTGCCTCCTCACCAGTTTCCCTTCTACGCTCCCTTCCCCAGTGCTGTCTATACTCAGTAGCCAGAATGAGCTTCCCACATTCTAAATTAGATTACATCCTCCCTGCGTTAAAGCTCCAACAGAATCTTACTGCCCTCCTAATAAAGTCCTGAGTCCTCGTCATGGCCCAGATGGCATCCCTCACCCACACAGTCCAGCCCCGCTTCCTCGGCAAGCCATGCCCATTTCTTCCAAGGTGTCTGGGCACCTTTGCTATTCCCTCTTCTGTAGCTCTTTGCATGGCTGGCCCCTTATCTTTCAGGACTCAACTTAAATGTGACCTTTTCCAGGTGGCCTTCTTTGAGTACCCTGTCTGTAACAGCCTCTGAAGGTCACTTTCATCTACCCTGCATGCCTCTTTCATACCTCTCTGCACAACTGGAATCCTCTTGTTTTCCTGTCTATCATGTCTCCTCCACCCAACTCTAACCCCACAAGGGCAGGGACGTTTTCTGTTTTCTCTGCTGTAGCTGCAGTTCTGGAGTGGGCTTAGCACAGAGCTGCTGCTCCATATATTGTTGTGAGTGAGTGGTAACACAGGTCCTGTCTTCCCAGACCATGGGCGAGTCACCTCTCTAAGCCTGTTGAGGCCTTCCATTACTGGAGTGTATGCGCACGTGCACGCACCCACACCCACACCCACTTCTCTTATGCTCACCCTGGCCCCTGCCCTCTCACCTTCCGTGTGGGAGTTCCCCTCGGCCGTCACCCGCCACTGCACCAGCACGCCCAGCAGGCTGAGCAGGGGCCAGAGCGCCAGCAGGGCCCAGCTTCGCCAGCAGAGCGGAGGCACAGGCGCAGCTCGCAGCCGCTCCACGGCGTAGCGCCCCAGCAGCAGCAGCTCGGCAAAGTAGTCGGCCGCGGTGGCGATGAGCGCGGCACCGGTCACAGCGGTGGCTAGAGTGGTGAGTGGGCGCGGCCAGCGCAGCGTGAGCAGGGCGCAGAGCAGGCCGCCCCCCAGCAGCAGCCCCAGCGGGCCCCACACGGACCCTGGCTGGTAGTAGGGCGCGGAGCCCAGCAGGGCTGCAGCGGCGAGCAGCAAACCGAGCAGCAGCCCCACCAGGAAGAGGCCCACACTGCGCACCAGCATGGCCACTAGCCCGCACAGCAGCCCGATGCCCAGCGCAATGCCCGCACTCGCCCCGGCACTCAGCTGTGTCTCCAGCACCCGCTCTCGGTAGCACAGCAGGAAGATGACCACCGAGCCAAACAGCAACCCAGTGAGGAAGAGCACTGCCTTGAAGCAGCGGTAACCTAGAGGGGAATAGGAGCTAGTGAGGGGCCATGAGGTCACCCGGATGGAGGCAAGGGGTGGAGGGGTCAGGAGCATGGAGTCACAGGAACCAGAGGCCGGACACTAAGATAAAAGAATAAGGGATCATTGGGGTCCTTCAGGCACCAGAGATGGGGGCACTGGGGTGTAAGGAAGTCAGAGGGATAGGTCATTAGGAGTCACTTGGAAAACAGAGACGGTCATTGAGATGAACGTTGGGTCTTTGAGGGTTTGAGGAGTCAGAGATAGGTCATTGGAGTCAAGGAGGAATCAGTGATCCAGCCATTGGGGCCCTTGGAGTCCTAGAAATCTAAGAAATGGTCACTGGGGTCACATGGCATGAGCAGCAGAGTCACGAGAGTCTGTGGAAAAGGACTGTTCAGAGAGATGAGGTCTTTGGAAGTCAGAAATCATTGAAAAGATGAGGGTCACATGGGTTCAGAAAGATGAGGTCTTGGAGGGGTCACTAGGCTTCAGAGACATGACATCATTAAAAAGTTACAAAGAGAACAGGGACTGGTTCCAGGAGTCAGGTCTTTGCAGGTCAGGGGGACTGGCAGATGTGGAATCACTGAGAGTATTAAAGGGTTTCAGAGAGAGGGTATGTTGAGGTCAGAGAAACGGGATTATTGAGATCATGATGGGAGAGGAACAATCAGGCAATGAGATCCTAGGGATCAGAGAGTTAGGAGAAATGGAGTCAGAGGGATAAAAGGTGATGAGATAACTAGGAGGGTCATTAGGACCTACAGAGGGTCCTAGGGGATCAAAGAGGATTATTGGGTGAAATAGTGGTTGTGGAGTTTCAGGAAAATGGAGGTGTTAGGGCCCTTGGGCCCATTAATGGCACCTGGAAGAGTAAGGGACTTATAGATATTGAACAGTTGGGAAGATGGGTTAAGGGGTAAGGGAGAATAAAAGAGAACGGTCAAAGAGGAGATTCAGTTGTAGGAATGAAGGAAAGCATCAGAGTCCAGAAGGTTCTGGAGTCAGAAAGAGGTAAAGGGCATACACAAGGGCTCAGTCCAGGAGCCAGGGAGTAGGGCACCCAAGAGGTAAGGTGGCAGGGAAGCACAGGAGAGGGACTTTCAGGGTATACCGAGCAACTACAGAAGAAGCGGGTATGGATAAGGGAGGGACAGGTGATAAAGGACCCTTGGAGACCCAAAATGTGTCCTGAACCCTTAGAGGGGCCCTTCTTTCTGCCCACTCTGCAGTTGCTCAGCCAAGAGTTTGGGGATGGAAAGAAAAGGAGCATCTGGCTCTCATTCCTGCCTACTACGCAGCCATGCTAGGGGGAGATGTAGAGGCATCAGAGCAAAAGTCTCGCCCACCTCTGCCAAGTCTAAACCCCACACTTTCAAGCGTCCTCTGCACTCCTTCCACTCACTTATCCTGCCCCTCCTGGAGGCTTCCCTCAGGCTCCGAGCCAATAGAGCTTGCTCCCCTCTCTGAAGTTTTGTAACTCTTGCACTGTACAGTCACTGAGCACTTATCCCACTAGTCCATCTGGCACCTTTGTGCAAATTAGAAAGAGACTTGCCTTCCTCTAGGCAAAGAATCCTGCACCAAGGCCTAGAGTTTGGCAAGTGGAACATGGACTGGGTTTCAGGCCCTACTTGCCTATCTAACTGAATCCCTTTGTATAATAGCTATCCCGTACAACTGTTCACAGCAGACCTTATTATTGGAGCCTACCTTGTAGGCGATCTCCGTGTCTGACTACCATCCAGCCCACCCTACGGTTGACCGTTGAACAACACAAGTTTGGACTTCATGGATCCACTTATACACAGATATTTTCAGTGAGCGCACAGTCAACCCTCTAGGCCCCTGGTTTCACGTGCATGGATTCCACTGACTGCAGACTGAAAACAGTATTTTGGGTCCATGGCTGGGAATTTGCAGATGCTTAGTGCCAAATTAAGTTATTCAGCACGTGGATTTTCAACTACGACCCGAACCCTTGTGGTCTTCAAGGGTCAACTATAACATGTATCACAGGTGTGAGAGTTCCAGAAGCCTCTCCCCCATCTATGCTCTGGTAAGGGACCATGTTTAATCACCCTGCTAAATGTTTTCAGTGTTAAATGTTTTCACTGTCTAGCTAGCACAGTAACCCAAACACACCTTCACCACAACAGTTACCTATTGAGTCCCTAGTAATTTTCATAGCAACCCAGTGTGAGGTGAATATCATTGTTCCAACTGTTCAGATGAAAAAACTGAGGCTCAGGCAGGTTGATGTGCCCAAGATATCACAATGAGGAAGGTTTGATACCAGGTTCAAATTGAAGCATGCCTAATTCAAAACCCTGTGTCCTTTAGAATCTAGAGTCTAGATCGTCTAGAAGCATGTGGGATGAAAGAACGTAAGCAAAAAATAGCTAGTAATGCTAGTGGTGATGGTGGAGGAGATGGAGGTGGTGGTGGAGGAAATCTGGGGTGCTTCAGAAAATAACTTAGGAAAACAATGGGGAGCCCAGGTGAAGGATAAATTAAGGGTCTCACCGAAGAAGCAGTAGACGACTCCAAACAGACAGCACATGATGCAGACGAGGGCCGGCAGTGCCTGGTACCTGCGCTCCAGGGGCTGTTCACAAGGTGCACCCCAGAAGGCATCATCTGGCTCAGGGGGCAGTAGCTGGAACCGCAGTGTCGACACAGTGCCTGGCATAGTGCTAGGAACGAAATGGAGTCACCCTCCCAGGTCAGCCTGACAGAGAGGAAGTTGGAGTCAAGGAGGAGTCCTGGGTCTCCACCAGGATGGGGCAAGAACGGGAGCGGGAGAACGAGGCAAGGACACACTAGACAAAGGAGTGGTGCCCACATCAGGCAGCTCTGGAAGCATCCCTAAAGTGGGGGACAAAAGACAAAGGGAACAAAAGTGCCTGACTAGAGGGGGCCAGGATACAAAAGTTAAAAGGGGAACTGGGTCGGGGGCCGATGAGGGCAGTGTGCTCCCGGTGAGAAGGCAGCCAGGAGACTCGTTTGTGGGCGGCTAAATCTGGGATTGTCCAAAATCTACCTGGGCCGGAGGCGACCTGAGCTTTTGAGTGAAAAAGGCTGTGCAGACGCCGGAGGGTCCGGGGTTGCGGGGCGCCAGAGGCCCCAGCTGCCTGGGGTCCGGAAAAAGTCCGTCGTGCGGGGAACGGGGGTGCTGGGCCGAAGAGACCGGTCTCTGAGCGGCGGCGTCGCCGCTCCGCCTCCAACACCGGCTGAAACTCCAGTCCCGTGGCGTCCGGGGACTCGGGCTGGGCCTGGGGAAGGGAAAGGAGCAGGAGCAGGCGCTCGGGCTACCCCAGAGCCGCGGCCCCATGCCCTGAGCCCGCCCGCGGCCTTTGGTGCTGATGGACAGCTCCGGCCTCGGCTCCTGACGTCACTCGGGCGCACCATCCAGGCAGGGCGGGCTGCTTTGACGTCATCTGAGACGCACCAACCACGCCGGAGGAAGGTAAGGGACTCCGCCCCCGGCGTCTGCTTTTCCCTCACTGAGGAGGGGGCACTTCCGGGGGTCCTTCCCCTTTAACCTCCCCCTTCTCCTCCCTCTCCGGTAGCTGGAGCCCCAGACCCCACCCCGGGGGCGGGGTCCTCTCAGTGACACGTCGGACAGCGGCGGCCGCGGCGGAGGCTGCCGCTCCGAAAGCAGGGACCCTGCGCGATACAGCGCGGCGGCCGGAGGAAGATTGGAACGCGGCGCAGGGTATTCGGCTCGGGCCGCGGGCTCTGCTCCGCGGGGCGGGAGCGGGCCCGCCTGTTTGGCCCGGGCCCTCCGGGTCCGCCCCCTCGCTGGTCCCGCCCCCTCGGAGCCTTCTCTGGCTGCTCTGGGGCTGCTCCGGGTCCGGGGCCCGCGGTCCGGGCGCCATGCGGGCATCGCTGCTGCTGTCGGTGCTGCGGCCCGCAGGGCCCGTGGCCGTGGGCATCTCCCTGGGCTTCACTCTGAGCCTGCTGAGCGTCACCTGGGTGGAGGAGCCGTGCGGCCCAGGGCCCCCCCAACCCGGAGATTCTGAGCTGCCGCCGCGAGGCAACACCAACGCGGCGCGCCGGCCCAACTCAGTGCCGCACGGAGCGGAGCGCGAGAGACCCGGGGCCGGCGCAGGCGCCGGGGAGAACTGGGAGCCTCGTGTCTTGCCCTACCACCCTGCACAGCCTGGCCAGGCCGCCAAAAAGGCCGTCAGGTAGGGATCAGCCCCGCCAACCCCATCTCCTGGGCACCGGCCGGGACGGGCGCTCTGGGAAGGCCGCCGGGGGCCGGGTCAGGCTCCGGAAGGAAGGGACTAGTCGGCCAGGAAGTCTTTGGGCTCGGATAACTTCCGATGGCCCTGCTTCCCCCGGAGCTATGAAGCCCATCTGAGGCCTTCTCTGGACTCCATCCGGGCCTGAGCTGAATTTGCCTGCCTCTGTGCTAAACCGACTCGACCCCATAGTTCCCTAAAGATCCTTTTAGCTCCCTGGCTGGGCTGTTGGGTTTAGAGAAATGACTGGTATATATAATGAGTTTACTGTAGAGAGAGAGGGAAAGAAAAAAGAACTAGAATTTACCTATACCTCTTGTTCCTGGGTGGGACACCTCGTGATGAGAGTTGTGAGGGAAGAGTAATGTAACCATCCCACTAATACCGCTGTCCGTGAGTTGGAGTAATTTCTCCCAAGTTCAAATTGCAGTTCTGCAGCTTCCCTTCTGTGTTATGGAAGCTAAGTTACTGGAACTCCTGAGCTCCTGTTTGCCCCTCCCCCAAACACACTCAATACACTCCTGTCATACATTCCATTACATCATTTATGTGATGTATTTGTGGTATAATGGCATCTTTATATAGAAATAAGTACTGTATACATGGTTTATAAGTACCTATGAGCTAAGCATTTGCCTAAATGCTTTAAGTAGATATAATCAACCCCATTTTTTAGATATGACTACTGAGGCTCAGATAGGTTAAATAACTTGTTCAAGGACACAACTAATAAGTAAGGAAACGGAATCAGATCCACAATATACCTCTCATATCTGCAATGGATATTGTCATCTCCCAAAAGCACTATGTAGGTATGACTAATATTTCACTTAAATCAGCATGACCCCTGGGAAAGAGTTGTTATTCTTATCCTTTTCATAGGCAAGGAAACAGGCCCAGATGGGACTGTCCTGCGGGACCCTGTGCATGCTGCCTCCTGCCCACCGCTATGATCTCGATAATCTTGTGCTATCTTCTCCCCTAGGACCCGCTACATCAGCACTGAGCTGGGCATCAGGCAGAGGCTGCTAGTGGCAGTACTGACCTCACAGGCCACGTTGCCCACTCTGGGCGTGGCCGTGAACCGCACTCTGGGGCACCGGCTAGAGCGTGTGGTGTTCCTGACAGGCTCTCGGGGCCGTCGTGCACCACCGGGAATGGCAGTGGTGACTCTGGGTGAAGAGAGGCCCATTGGCCACCTGCACCTGGCACTGCGCCACCTGCTGGAGCAGCACGGCGATGACTTTGATTGGTTCTTCTTAGTGCCTGATACTACCTACACGGAGGCGCACGGACTGGCGCGCCTAGCTGGCCACCTCAGCCTGGCAGCTGCTGCCCACCTCTATCTGGGCCGGCCCCAGGACTTCATCGGTGGAGAGCCCGCCCCAGGACGCTATTGCCACGGCGGCTTTGGGGTACTGTTGTCGCGCACACTGCTGCAGCAGCTGCGCCCCCACCTGGAAGGCTGCCGTAATGACATCGTTAGTGCGCGTCCGGATGAGTGGCTGGGACGCTGTATCCTCGATGCCACGGGAGTGGGCTGCACTGGGGACCATGAGGTGAGAGATAATAAGCCTCCCCACTGGCGCCTCCTGTCTGAGTTTGTGCACTTCCCCTGAGAGGCAGAGGGATGGTTGGAGATGTAGACCTGGGTTTCCATGCCAGTCTGTCCTTTTCTATCCCTGTGACCTTGGGTAAATTATTGCATTTCCTGAGAGTCAGCCTCTTCATCCATACCAACGGAAATAATTATTGCTCGGGGTTGTTAAAGGGAGACTTGCACGTAGTAGGTTTTCAGTATTGGCTATTATGACTTTATTTGAGCCCCTGGACAGCTCTGATGCCTATTTCCTAGGTGAGCTAGCAGAGACTTGCTCAGGCTCACAACTTGTCAAGGCACTTAAACCCACAGAACTCTGACTGCAAGTCCACATAGGTCATAGGATAGGGAGATGAGACATGCTATGAGGTGGAGGAATGTCCCATCATTCTTCCCATTATGGACCCCTTCCCTTCCTTTCCCCAGGCGGTACATTATAGCTACCTGGAGCTGAGCCCTGGGGAAGCCGTGCAGGAGGGGGACCCTCGTTTCCGCAGCTCTCTGACTGCCCACCCTGTGCGTGACCCTGTGCACATGTACCAGCTGCACAAGGCTTTTGCCCGGGCTGAGCTGGAACGCACCTACCAGGAGATCCAGGAGTTGCAGGTATGGTCTGGGCTGGGGATGGGGGTCCGGTCCTGTGGGGTCTGAGAAATCCCAGGGAAATATAATATGAACTCTAGAATCAGAACACACTTGCCTCCTGTTCATTTGTCTCTATCTATTCTGAGAAGCCCCTCCAGAAACACCCTCTCTTCACTGTCAGACTGCTTCCCTCTGGGGAAAGGATAGATAGGGGCCTGGGAGGGCAGAGCTTGGTAGGGGACAGGACCCATCCTGAGTAGCACTGTCGCCTGCCCAGACCCCCGGCTGTGTGCTGGCCCCTGGGATCTGTGCCTTGCTCACGGTCTGTTTCTCCAACGCAGTGGGAGATCCAGAACACCAGCCGTCTGGCAGCTGATGGGGAGCGGGCAGCCGCCTGGCCCGTGGGCATTCCAGCACCCTCCCGCCCTGCCTCCCGCTTTGAGGTGCTACGCTGGGACTATTTCACTGAGCAGCATGCATTCTCCTGTGCCGATGGCTCGCCCCGCTGCCCTCTACGTGGGGCTGACCGGGCCGATGTGGCCGATGTTCTGGGCGCTGCCTTGGAGGAGCTCAACCGCCGCTACCACCCAGCCCTGCGGCTCCAGAAGCAGCAGCTGGTTAATGGCTACCGACGCTTTGATCCTGCTCGGGGTATGGAGTACACGCTGGACTTGCAGCTAGAGGCGCTGACCCCCCAGGGCGGCCGCCGGCCCCTCACTCACCGGGTGCAGCTGCTGCGGCCGCTGAGCCGCGTGGAGATCTTGCCTGTGCCCTATGTCACCGAGGCCTCACGTCTCACTGTGTTATTGCCTCTGGCCGCCGCTGAGCGTGACCTGGCCCCTGGCTTCCTGGAGGCCTTCGCCACCGCAGCTCTGGAGCCTGGCGACGCCGCGGCAGCCTTGACCCTGCTGCTGCTGTATGAGCCGCGACAGGCCCAGCGGGCCGCCCACGCGGACGTCTTTGCACCGGTCAAGGCCCACGTGGCAGAGCTAGAGCAGCGTTTCCCTGGCGCCCGGGTACCCTGGCTCAGCGTGCAGACAGCCGCCCCCTCGCCCCTGCGCCTCATGGATCTGCTCTCCAAGAAGCACCCGCTGGACACGCTGTTCCTGCTGGCCGGGCCGGACACGGTGCTTACGCCCGACTTCCTGAATCGCTGCCGCATGCACGCCATCTCTGGCTGGCAGGCCTTCTTTCCTATGCACTTCCAGGCATTCCACCCAGCCGTGGCCCCGCCGCAGGGCCCGGGACCCCCGGAGCTGGGCCGAGACACGGGCCGCTTTGACCGCCAGGCAGCCAGCGAGGCCTGCTTCTATAACTCCGACTATGTGGCAGCCCGGGGGCGGCTGGCCGCGGCCTCGGAGCAGGAGGAGGAGCTGCTGGAGAGCCTGGATGTGTATGAGCTGTTCCTGCGCTTCTCCAGCCTGCACGTGCTGCGGGCGGTGGAGCCTGCGCTGCTGCAGCGCTACCGGGCCCAGCCGTGCAGCGCGCGGCTCGGCGAGGACCTGTACCACCGCTGTCGCCAGAGCGCGCTGGAGGGCCTGGGCTCCCGCACACAGCTCGCCATGCTGCTCTTCGAGCAGGAGCAGGGCAACAGCACCTGATCCCCACCCTGTACCCCGAAACCCCAACCAGCTGGAGCTGCCTGCCCGCCTCCCTGGACAGGGCTGGCTGTAGCCTCGGACTCCAGGAAAGCCCACCGGCCCCTCTCTAGCTCTGTGGGTCCTCAGGCTCAGGACAAGCCCTGTGGGAGGTGTCCTCGGAGCCGCCCTTCCTGCCCCCATCCCTGCCCTCGACGCTGCTGATTCAAGCTGTGGCCTCAGTATTTATGTAGAGCAGTCTGCCTGACGCCAGGCCTGCCTCCAGGTCCTGGGGGCTGGGCTGTAGACGACTTGGGGGGGGGAGCTGAAAGAGGAATGTGGGGTGTCTCCCTGCTTTTCTCTTCTGGACCCCGATGAAGCTCTCTGCCTTTAATAAACTGGCTGAGTGTGGACTGGTGCTTGTGCGGTTTTGGGATACCAGGTTGATGCTTTATCCACTGAACCACCTGGCCAGGGCCTGATTGTGGGTTTTTAAAAGCAGGCAGAGGGCAGGGGGTGCTGGCAGAGAGGACGGATTCTCCCGGTCCTGGCTGGGCCTTGATTTCCTTTTCCCAGGGGCCAAGTCCTGCATATGCCCAGCCCCACCCAGCTCCCAGCTTGGTCGCACGTACACACAGAGAATTCTTTATGCCTCTTTATTTCTAATTTTGTCAGTGCTTTATAAAACCAGACTGGAGGCAGAGGCCTGAGAAGATTCTCTTCCCCACCCCCAAACTCAGCCAGGGTCTGAAGGGTCAGCCTGTTCTCTGCAGAGGGGGCTCTGAGCGTGGGGACGGGGCAGGGGAGTCGGGAGCTGAGCCAGCCCGGCCGGGCAACCGTTCCCCCTGCCAAGTGAGGAGCTGGGCCTGGAGCGGGGCAGGAAGGAGGAGAAGCCCAGTGGCCCCAACTCCTGGGAGCGCACCCTCTCCCGCTGACACTGGGGTTGGGACCCTGGCTGTCCCTGACTCACCCACCCCCATAGCCCCACCCGCCTTCTGTACCCACACCCCCACCCTGTCCCTAAATATATACAAATGTACAGAGGGTTCCACTCCTGCTGGGGTGGCCACTTCCTCCACTCCCCTTTCTTTTCTCCTCCCTGGGGGCCCATGGCCAGCTCCCCAGCCCTCCCTGGGAACTAGCCTCGGCATATGAGGGGCGGGGGCGTGGACAAGAAGGACCCTTGTGTGAAGCAGCTGGTGCCAGGTTGGTGAGAACAGGAACTGAGTTTCTGTCTTCCCAGTGAGCACTACCCTCCCTCTCGGCCTGGGGCTGCCCCCAGGCCTCTGTCCCAGGAGCAGGAGGGCACTATGTCGGTGATCTAGGGAGGGGTCCCAGACTCCTGGGTCCTTTCAGACAGCACCATCCTAGCAAGCAAAGTCTTCGAAGAGGCTTCCTGGGGGGCCGTGTGGGTGGTGGTGGTTTGGGAGCAGGTTTCCGGCACCCCCGCCGTCAGACTTGCTCCGGCCTGGACAGGGGCTCTGCAAGGGGAAGGAGCGGAGCTCATACCGTGCTCGTACAGCTCGCCTCTCCTGTCCCCAGGGGCCTGGACAGGGGCTCTGCAAGGGGAAGGAGAGGAGCTCACACCGTGCCCCACGCCTCACACAGCCCGCCTCTCCTGTCCCCAGGGGGCCTGGACAGGGACTCTACAAGGGGAAGGACAGGAGCTCACACCACGCCCCACGCCTCACACAGCCCGCCTCTCCTGTCCCCAGGGGCCTGGACAGGGGCTCTGCAAGGGGAAGGACAGGAGCTCACACCAGGCCCCCGCCTCACACAGCCCGCCTCTCCTGTCCCCAGGGGCCGCTGCTGGTGCAGAGGTCATGGGGCGTGGGGGCTCCTCGGACCGGGAGGAGGGCCCCTGCAGACTCGGCGGGGCTCGGCCTCACCTGCTCCCTCAGCTCCTGCAGCCCTAAGGTGGAGATGCCCCCCGTGGAGGTCCGCAGGGGTGTCTGGGGGCGCCGCCAAGCCCGCTTCAGTCGGTCCCAGGACACCTGGGGTTCAAGGTAGGGGGATAGCTGTGGGCTCAGGAAATGTGGCGGCAGAGGACAGACCATCCAGGCCCGTCTTACAGAACTGGCTGTCCAGCAAACCCCTACGAGGGCTCCCTGGTCCTCTTCCCCCATCCCTTTCTCCTGACTTCTCAGTAGCCTCAGGCCTTCCAGGCCGTCAGGGGGCCCTGGCAAAAAACCCCAGAGCTTGACTTCCCAGCCAGACCCCCTCCACCAGGAAGCCCACTCTGCCCCTCTGCTTTTCCCACAGCCCCTGCCCCCATCCTTCTCTCTCTGTGGGTGGCCCCTGACAGGCCCCTTCCTTGCCTCATAGAGGTAGTCCAGGATCTCCAGCAGCGTGAGGATGCTGGCCCCAATGAACAGGCCCATCTGTCCCCCGAGGTCTCCTGAGAAGCATGAGAGCAGGGTCAGGGAGCAGGCCCCGCTGACCCATGACCACGGAATCTGGTCCAGGTCTCACCCAGCAGGGCTGACAAGCCGTAGGCTGCTCGCTGCTCCATGGTCTCAGAGGTCAGGGCTTCAAAAAAGACGTCTAGGACCAGGAAGTTCTCCCTGCGGAGACAGGAAGAAGGGTGTCCATGTGGGACCACATTCCCAAGGAGGTGGCTGACAGGGACATACCAGGTCCAGCAGATGCTAATCTGAGACCCCCTGGGTAGGGAAGCAGATGACCCCTCAGACTACCAAAGGCTGTGAGGGGAGACAATGCCAGTTGCCTGTTAGCCTCACTTTGAGAATTAGCAAAATGTCTGAGAAAGCAAAAAAGTCTGGGCCTGCAGATTTCCGCCTATCTTCTCTAAAGCAGCAAATAGTGTTCATGTTACCTCATCCCTATATCCCTCTAGAACCTTCAGTGGCTCCCTATTACCCAACAGTCCACTCCAAAATTTTTCTTCTAGACTTCCAAGTCTCCCCATGATCTGTTGCACTGGGCCTTTTTAGCTACGCTGCTTTCTTATCTGTTACTCCTCCTCCTCCTCAAGACAATCTTCATATCATCCCATAGGTTCTGTAACTGGGATGCCACCCCTCTCCCCTTCTGTCTCACAGACCCGAAGTCCTCAGAGATCCAGCTCACACCTACCCTGCTTCCCTACCCATGCCCATTCATCTCTCCATGTGTGAGCCCATCACACATGGGCTCATCTACAAATTGTGGCATGGGTTTTGTGTTGTAATCATCACTGTCCCCACGGGACCCAGCCCTGGGCCTGGCACCCAGAGGATGCTCAGCATTTGTAGGCTGGCTGCAGGGTCCCAGCCCCGGTGCTCAGTGTGCCTACCCCTGCAGGCCACCTCACTCTTTCCCAGCCCTTCAGCTTCTCTCCCTCAGCACAGCACTGACTCAGCATGCGTCTAACCCCAGGGTGCCCAGGGAGAAAGACACATAAACAGGGGGCTTAAAACAATGGGTGCCTGCCTGACCAGGCGGTGGCGCAGTGGATAGAGCGTCCGACTGGGATGCGGAGGACCCAGGTTCGAGACCCCAAGGTCGCCAGCTTGAGCGCGGGCTCATCTGGTTTGAGCAAAAAAAAGAAAAAAAAGCTCACCAGCTTGGACCCAAGGTCCCTTGCTTGTGCAAGGGGTTGCTCGGTCTGCTGAAAGCCCACGGTCAGGGCGCATGTGAGAAAGCAATCAATGAACAACTAAGGTTTCACAATGAAAAACTGATGGTTGATGCTTCTCATCTCTCTCCGTTCCTATCTGTCTGTCCCTGTCTATCTCTCTGATTCTCTCTGTGTCTCTCTAAAAAAATAAATAAATAAATAAATAAATAAATAAAAAATAAATATATAAAAAAGATTTCTTTCTAAAAAAAAAAAACAAACAAACAAAAAACAATGGGTGCCTGACCTGTGGTAGCGCAGTGAGTAAAGCATCGACCTGGAAATGCTGAGGTCACTGGTTCGAAACCCTGGGCTTGCCTGGTCAAGGCACATATGGGAGTTGATGCTTCCAGCTCCTCCCCCCCTTCTCTCTCTCTGTCTCTCCTCTCTCTCTCTCTCTCTCTCTCTCTCCTCTCTAAAATGAATAAATAAATAAATAAATAATACAATGGGTACGTGCAATTACAGAGATAGGTACAGGGTGCTGTGGGGGCTCCAATGAAAGGCATTTGGCCTGACCAGGCAGTGGCACAGTGGATAGAGCATTGGACGGGGATGTAGAGGACCCAGGTTCGAAACTCCGAGGTCACCAGCTTGAGCACAGGCTAATTTGGCTTGAGCAGGGGCTCACCAACTTGAGCCCAAAGGTCACTGGCTTGAAGCCCAAGGTCGCTGGCTTGAGCAAAGGACCACTCGCTCTGCTGTAGACTCCCTCCCTCCCGTCAAGGCACATATGAGAAAGCAATCAATGAACAACTAAGGTGCTGCAACGAAGAATTGATGCTTCTCATCTCTCTCCCTGTCTGCCTGTTCCTATCTGTCCCAAAAAAAGGTATTTGGACCAACAACTGGACCAACAAGGGCTTTCCTGAAGGTGGGGACAAAGGATGCGACTGAGAGGATGGGTAGGGGCTAGTTAGAAGAAAAGGACTGTGAAAAGCATTCCTGGCAGAAGACTCGTTATTAACAAAGGTGCAGCCTACTTTCCATCTCCGCCATGCACCTGGCCTCTTGAGGGTGGTCTCCAGCACATGTGCGCACGTGCGCGCGCGCACACACACACACACACACACACACACACACGATACACGCACACATACCGTATGTAGGTCTCATTGCGGTTGTACTTCCTGGCCAGGTACCGGGCCGAGCCCCTGTTGGGGATCCGGACCATGGAGATTTCTTTCCCGTAGCGGGTCAGGTTGCAGGGAGTAGGACAGAAACACGGGCCCTCGGCGCCCCCACCCATGGAGTCTGCAACACAGAGGCACCAACTGCAGTGGGGGGCGGGGCCGGAAGACCCTGAGGCCCACCAGCTGCAGAGGCTGGCCTAAGGCAGCCACTCTGCAGTGAGGGCCTTAACTGGCCGGCCCTCGTATTGCCTAGAGGAGACTGGATTGGGGACAAGGTCCCTTCCTAGGCCAGCTTCAGACTACCCAAAGAAAACAGGTGAAGGCAAAACTCCCTGGCACCCTCCCACAGGCCTGTCCTTCTATCCCCCAGCTCCCTGGAACGGGCAGGTCCTCACAGCCCAGAGGTGGGGCACGGCCCACCCACCAGAGCCAATCAAACACAGGAGGCCTCAGCCACACCGGGGACTTGGAGAGGATGCCAGGATGAATGGGTAGATGGATGAGTGGATGGGTGGATGAACAGAAAGATGGACAGACAGAAGAACAAGTGGGTGATCAGGATTTATATGCTCAGCATGCCTGGTTTTCTCTGTCTACCCCTTCAAATCCACCCTCCACGCTCCCCCACCTTTCTCCGGGCCCAGGAGGCTGAGCTCTACCAAACGCATCACCTAGGCTCCCTGGTCCTCTGGCTTCGGGTTGGGTTTGCTCATTGGAGGCCCCAGCAGGGTCAGAAAGCAATGAGGGGAGACACAGGTGTTTCTCTCCCCGAGTTCCTTACTGCCGGGGCCGTGGTTGGCAGAGGTTTCATTCCTCCTCTTGTGCCCAGAGCTCCGGCTGGGGCACAAGGGGCCCTCTCAGACAGCCACAGCCCGCTCTCTGGGTTCCAGGAGGGCTCCTTCCCTGCACCCATCCAGGCCTGGGGGCGCAAGGCCTCCCCGTTGCTGCTAGTTCTATGGAACCTCACCACCCTGTGGTTCACGTATCCCGCCTCACACATCTGTTCCTTCGCTAGCCACTCTTCAGTCACCCCTCTGAGGGCTGTAGTCGGTGTGCCGGACAGAGGCCTCGATGTGATTCTGCTGCCTCAGCATCTCAGACCCATCGCACTGTCCTTCCCCGGCCCCATCATTCATTACTGCAGCGCTCTTCTGACCGGGCACCTGCTTCTACTCTCATACCCACCTATTCATTCCCCACGTCTCATCAGAGTCACCTTCCTACAATCAGATAGTATTGTTGCTGTGCCTTAAGCCATTGTTGGCTTCCCAGAGCCTCCTCCACCCCTCCCCTCCCCTCCCCCTCCCCCATTCTCTGCCCTCCAGCCACTCTGCTCTCAGTGCCCCAGACACAGGCTCTCTCTGGCCACAGGTCTTCAGCATGTACTATTCTTAGTGTATAGAACATGTCCCCCCTTTCACCTGGGTGACTCTCATGCACCCTTCAAGTCTCAGCTAACCTGTCACTTCTTCTAGGACGCCTCTCTGCCTTCCCAGGTGGGGGCTGCACACCACCCCTCCTGGAGGCCTTGTAGAACCCCCGGGTTTCCCTACCCACGCACTACCACACCGCGTCCCAGGGCCTAGCCACGGCCTTGTCTGGCAAGGAGCTCCCCCGGACCAGACCTCTGCTTTCCGCTCTCACCTCCGGCGCCGGCGCAGGCTGTAAGTGTCCGTGGAATGAATGAAGGAATGAGTGAAGGGCAGATCAGACAGGACCTACGGACAGATGGGGTCTGCCTTACCCACGCTGAGGGCCAGCAATGCAGTTTTCCTCACCCCAAGAAAGAAGTCCTTTCACTTCCCCAGAGAGGCAAGCTCATTTGTTAAACCAAGACAAGAAGCCTGGGTCCTCTGCAACCTCTTACCCTGCTGCCTCCACTTACCCAGATGTCCACACCTGCAAAGGTCCTCAGACCCCTGGAGCTGTGGGATGAGGCTCAACCCCCAGCCAAAACCCCTGGGAGAGACTGGGAGGAGGAGAGCCAAGACAGTTAGGAGGAGGGTGGACAGAGAGGCGCAGAGGAGGAGGGTGGAAAGGCAGAAAAGGGAACAGGCAGCACGGACCCAGTGTGTGGTCGGCACACTCAATGTAGATATTTGGTGGGCAGATGGTCTCGTTGCCTGAAAGGAGAGAAGATTATTCCTGGAGTCTACGGTTCCGTCTCCTCTCCCCCACCACATTCCCCAGTGTGGGCTCACTTGCGCATGCCACACACACATGCTCAAGGTGTGCATGCTGGTACACACACACGCAGGCATGAATGTATACATGCTCATGCATACAAGCATAAAATGTATACATGCCTATGGACATACAAAAATATGCACACACATTTATATGCATGTATTCAAGCAATGCACACAACCCCCACAAGTACAAGGTACAGATGTGCATGATCATGTGTGTGTGTGTGTGTAAACACATTATCATGCATGTGTGCATTCCATGTGCACATGTTAAAACATGCATAAAATCCCAAAGAGGTACACTCACATGGATAGAGACATGCACACATGTTGCACACATGCACCTGCTCAAGCACATGAGCAGTGCTCTGCCCCTGGAGGTTCCAGAGCCCGGCAGGATGGCATAGTGTTGGCGGGGAGGTGGGTGCCCACCTGGCATGTGCACCATCCGGCAGTGGCAGCGCTGAAGCACGGCCTCCTTCTCGCAGCGCAGCCGGCAGGCCGACACGCTGTAGGCCGAGTAGCCCTGAAGCTCAGGCTCCCCGAGCCCGCTCTCTGCCCGGCAGTTGCCCCAGGGCTGGGGCAGGTAGGTCAGCTGCAGAGGTGGGCACGACGGGGTCATGCCCAGGAGTCCTACCCAGCCCGCCCGTGCCCACAGCCCCAGCAAAGCCCATGGGTGGACTGGCGGGCTGGGAGCTTCGGGAGGCAGGTCTGATCAGCACGCCCTCTAAGGCCAGAGGCCCAGCCTCGCACCCAACCCCATGCCAGCTGGAGGTGTTCACCCGCTGTTCCTGGCAGGACACGAAGGTCTGGAAGCCCGGAGACACGCCAAAGCCCAGCTGGTGGATGTAGGGTGGCTCCTCCTGGCTGTGTATCTGCACTCGGATGCCAGCCTCGAAGGATGTCTCGTCTGCACAGCGGAGATGGGGACCTTTGGAGCGCCAGCCCAGGCAGGCAGCCCAGGCCAGAGCCCCCAGGTTGGCCCTGCCCCTTGCCCGCCTGCATACTTGTCTCTCTCCAGATGGGCAGGTACTCCTCCTGCTGGATGTCCAGCATGATCTCCAGGCCACTGCCCATGCCCCCCGCCCGGCTGGGAAGGGAGTTCTGTGGGTCCGCGTTGAAAGTATAACACTTCCCATAGCGAGTATAGACCTGGGGTGGGGGAGGGGGGAGAGAAGAGAGAAGGGAGATAGAAGAAGGGACTAAGACCCTCCTTCAAAAGCTGAGGGCTGGCCCTGGCCGGTTGGCTCAGCAGTAGAGCGTCGGCCTGGCGAGCGGGAGACCCGGGTTCGATTCCCGGCCAGGGCACACAGGAGAAGCGCCCATTTGCTTCTCCACCCCCCCCCCTCCTTCCTCTCTGTCTCTCTCTTCCCCTCCTGCAGCCGAGGCTCCATTGGAGCAAAGATGGCCCGGGCGCTGGGGACGGCTCCTTGGCCTCTGCCCCAGGCGCTAGAGTGGCTCTGGTCGCGGCAGAGCGACGCCCCGGAGGGGCAGAGCATCGCCCCCTGGTGGGCAGAGCATTGCCCCTGGTGGGCGTGCCGGGTGGATCCCGGTCGGGCGCATGCGGGAGTCTGTCTGACTGTCTCTCCCCGTTTCCAGCTTCAGAAAAATACAGAAAAAAAAAATTTTAAACCTGAGGGCTACCAGACCTACCTGGGCAGCCTCATCCCATATTCCAGCAATCAAGCTACAGCCCAGCCTCTCACCTGAGCTCCACCTTTTCTGCTGACATCATCGCTTTGACGATTAAAAGGCATCTCCACCTTAACAAATCAATAGCAGAACTCATATCTTCCCACATCCTGTGCCCCCACCATTTCCTCCTGAGTATAGGGCCCCACTGTCTACCAAACTTCTCAAGTCAGAGTCCCTGAACCCTCCCTCTCCCTGACCAGCAGCTGTCCTAGACAATTCTACTTCCAAAATCCATTCAGAACCCATCCACTTTCCATCCATAGTGTCTCCCCCCTTCCACCCTCATCTCCCACCGGGCCATGGCAGGGGGCTCCTAACTGGCTGCCCCTCATCCATCCTCGCCTCTGCCTCCAGGCCATTTACACAGTAGCCAGGGTGTTCCTTCCCACCCAGTCACCTGCTGGCTGAATGTCCAGCAATGGCTTTCCGCTTCCTGCAGAATAAAGCCAGACTCCTTCCCTTGCCTGAAAGTCTCCACGTGCTGTGACCCTTGCCTACCTCTCCTGGCACTCCAGCCCCAGATCCCTGACAAATTCAAACTCACGGTGCACCTTCCTTCCTCGAACCTTTGTTCGTGCAGGTCCCTGTCCTGGAACGCCTCCCCCTCCCATTTTGGCATGGCTACCTGTTCATTTGTTAAACCTCAGCTCAAGAGTCCCTTCCTCAGAGGCACATTCACAGACCACACACACATTCACAGATTCAGCCTCCACCCACCAATCAACGTGTTTGTAGGTTTGCTCAAAGTACTGTACTTAACAAAACCTGAGACGACCTTGTTTATCTGTTTGTCTCCTCGTTCGGTGTCCATCTCTCCCTCACCAATAGAGTTTATACTGCACAGGAGCAGTGATCTAGTCTGGTGTCCCCAGCACCGGGCCTATTTCACCTGGGAACGCAAAGGACACTAATACGTAGTTACTGCAGCGCTGAACGAAGCCCGTCTTCGAACTCCGCGGAGAGTTCTGCGGCACAGACACCAGATGGCGCCGGCGCCGCGGGGATGGAAGCCGAGGCTTCCGCCTGGGACGCAGCTGTGGTGGGGACTTGCGCAACAGCTGGGGTGGGGAGGAGGTTGAGGGAGAGGCGGATGCAAGTTGCCCCCTGCCAGGCTCACCCTACAGAGACGAGCCCCCGGGTCAAACCCATCACAGGCAGCACCTTCCCTGGGGGCCAGGGGTCGGCACATTCAATCACTCTCTCTTGCTCCCGCGCCCCACTCCTTCGGAACATTTTTACACTGGTAAAATCTGCGAAGAAAGGCCTGAGGCATGTTAGGAAATTGATGTCCTAAATGCCTAGCTTCAGTGGAAGGGTGTAGAAGAGAGGGGCTGGTTGAGGGCGGTGGGAGTGTGGAGTTCTAAGAACTGGGAGGGGCACCCTGTTGTGGGGCGAGGTTAGGTCTCCCGTCCTCACTAGGTTAATCAATCGCCCCGCTGATCCTCCCTCTCACGCAGTTCTTCTATCACCCTAATACCCTGCCTCCGATTCCTGAAATGTAACAGGCACCCTGCTGTTTACAAAACACGGCAACATCTGTGCCCCGTTTCATCCACTCAGCAATCCTGATATCAGGTAGGTTGAATTAGCCAGATTATTACAGACAGGAAACTGCAGCTCAAGTGGTGATATGACTTTCTCAAGGGTCACACAGCTAGTCCCTGCGAGAGCTGTAATTCATCTAGGTGCAAGACACTACCTGTTCCTGGCAGGTGCCCGACCCGCTCTGAGTCTACACTACCCCAAGCCTCAGTCAGCTCGTTTCGGGCTCCATTCTGCTGAAATGGGGCCCAACACCCATCCCCTTTTCTCCTATCCCATCTTCCCTCCCACTCCACTCCTCTCTGCTCCCTCTGCACTTTTTCTTCTCGCTATCTTGCTGCCTCTCATTTCTTCACTTCCTCCCCTGTCCCTCCCCTCCTCCTTCTGCACCCTCACCATCTTCTGGGTTCCAATTCCTGACTCTGTCTGTATCACCCTTGGCCAACTTCCCGCCATGTGTCCATCCACAAGGCAGTAGTGGGCACCACTGACAGTCCATTCTCTCTGGCCCAGGCTAAATGCTTAACATGCTCTTTCCCACTGCATCCTCACAACCACCCCACATCCTACAAATGATGACACTGAGGCTCAGAGAGGTGAGCTGATCCTCCAAAGTCCCCAAGATCAGTGCGTCTCAAACTTCCACATGGCCATGGCGACGTGCACACAGTGCAGCTGGACATCTTGTTAAATGTAGATTCTGGTTGTGTTACATGTATTGGAGGGTGGGGCAGGACTGAGATTCTGAATGTCTAACCATCTACTGGTTGCACTTTGAGTAGAAAGGCCTTAGGTGAAGGGGGAAGAGTCCAACTAGACCTCCACTCTCACCAGAGAGAGGGGAGCTCAGGTGAGAGGCTGGATGCAACATTTCGGGGTCCCCAGTGGTGTGGGAAAGGCAGAGGGAATATATAAGTATTTGCCCCAAATTTCAAAGCACCCCCCCCTTTCCTGTTCCGGGCCAAGATGATGGAGTCAGCTTTTGCTGATGCAGCCAGTTTTGAGCACACGCTCCAGTGGAGAGGCTAAACAAGGCCCGAGCGAGCGGCGCACTCGGGCCCCAGCATGCTGCACCACCTCCGCAGAGCCCTGCCTGCCGGCAACTCACGGGCCTTCCACAGCTCAGCCTGGTCCGGGGGACTCTGGACTGCCTGAGACCAGGAGCCCCCTTTGACCATCTCGGCATCCCCAGAGCTCAGTGCAGTTTGCAGAAGGGGGCATGAGGGGGAGGGAACAAGTGCAAAGTGAACACTAAGCATCCCCACTTTGTACCAGGTCCTGTGCTACGTGCCTTTGATCTGTTTTCTCCTTTGAGCCCCTAAGATAACCATGTAAGGTAAGACTCATTGCCTTCATTTAATGATGAGGAAACAGAGAGGGAAACCGACTTGGTTAAGGACTTACAGCAAGTAAATGAAAGCAGAGATTCAAACAAAACTGAACTTGATGCCAAAACAGAGTGCTTCTAAAACACCTAGTAGTGTTCAGTGAATGAATGATTCAGGCAGGTTCCTGACCCTGGGCGAGTTGCCGGCAGCCTCTTTACCTGCTACCTCCAACATGTATACACAGACACGCTGCACGACAGCAGGGCCAAGCCGATGGGGGGGTGTCTTTGGCTCTAATGGCTTTGGAGCCTCAAGGTTGCTGTGCAGAGTGGGCATGACAAAAGGAGGTAGACGGGAGGACTCTAGGTCTGATGGGTATCCTTTGTGGGAAGTGGACAGGCCAGATTGGCAGGGCCAGGCCACCTGCACACCCGGGTCAGGCCCAACTGCTGGGCGAGCGGAACGTTGCTCTGGAGACAGTCCCTGGGCCAGGCTGGCAATAGCAGGTGGAGCCGCCAGCTCCTAAGTGGCAGAACATTTGTGGCAGCACAGCCCACAGCCTCTTCCATGGAGACGGCACGGCTGCTCGGCCACAGGGGCCCCTGGCTGTCCACTGCTCTCTCCCCATGGACCGGCCGGACCGGAGGACATGTGCACAGGAGTTCAGAGCCCAGGGCTCAGCCGCGGAAAGGGGCAGGTCCCGGGGCTAGGATGCGCCCCGTTGGGTTGAGGGGCTATCACCACCAGCCCTCAACCTCGGGACCCTGCTCACGTCTCCCACCCCACCTCCTCCCGCAGTCTGGCCCTCCCCTCTTCTCTGCCCTTCCCTGCTCTCTGCCTTAGTTCCCAGGTCCACCCTCCTGACTCTAGGCTGAGCACATGGCCTCCTAGTGCCCCCTGGACCTAGGCTGGACAGCTGCTTCATGAGAATCTGTCTGCGCTGTATGCAGACCCTTGCACCCTTCTACCACCTTCCTTCTGGCCAGCCTCTGCCTGTCGCTATCGGGCCACCTCCCCTTTGGTGTCAGCCTGGTCCTGCCCTGGGTGGGTCTGTCTCCCGAGCCTCTGTCCCCTGATCTCATCTGTCTCTCAAGTCCCTCCGCCTGGCCTGTCTTTTCCTCAGCATCCAATCAATTATGCATCTGACCTCTGTTTCTCTGTCCCTTGCCTTCTGTTGCCCTGTCCATCCCCTGCCCTCTGCCTTTCCCTCCCGTTGGCCTCGCTACCCTGCCCCCTTCCTTTGCTGTCCACATCTCCATCTTGTTTGCTTTCCTCCTTTCCTCTCTGTCTGTCCCTTAGTCTGTCTGTCCCATCTCTGTCTCTGTTCTTCCTCTTAGACTTTTCCCTGGGCCTGAGCCTGTCCCCACCCCCCAAGCCAGGGACCTCTCCCCCACGTGCTCCTCCCCGCCTTCACGCTGCCCTTCCTCCAGGTCCACCCTAGATAATGATCAGGAGTGAGGACAAATCTGAGCGGTGGCTTTTCTCAGTCCTTTAGTTCCATCTGTCCACAGCTCCCATTTCCCCTGGCCGGCTGGCCTGCGTTCTCTCTCGGCCTCCCCCACCCCCTCATCCTTTCTGCAGTCCCAGAGCCCATGGGGTTAACAGGCAATTAGCAGGTCCAGGGCTCAAAGCTGCGAGGGAGAGGGCCTGGCCTCCAGGAGATAAGAAGCCGCTTGGAGCAGCGGAGGCTGGGCTAATCCCTCAGCTAATCTGCAGCCTGCGCTTTATCTCCACTGCCTTTTGGGCACCCTACCTCTGCCAAGGCCCTGCCACCACCCCACCCCCCACTTTTCCAAGGCAGCTTGATTTCCCACCCCCAAATTCCATCAGCCCTCCTCTGCTGCAGTCCAGCCCCACACCTGCCTCTCGGGCCCCTGGCTCATTGCCCCTTAGCCCCGCAGTGCCCCGGGGTCCAGTGGAACGGGGTGCATCTTCACACACCCTGGACTGTGACTAGCACCCCGGGGGCAGAGAGCTCCCGGCCCAGTTTTACTTAGGGATGTCACAAGTGTCTAGGTTCGAAGTCTCCTCCTTCTCTGTCCTCACCAGGGGCAGAGGAAGGAAGATGGCACCAACTCAAAAAGCCTGCGGTGTCTGCGCTGGAGGAACTTGGAAGTCAGTCCAAACCCTCACTGCGCAAAGGCCAAGCAAAGCCTGGAGATGGCAGGTGCGTCTCCAAGGGCACGCACAGAAAAGGCGAGTTCAGAATGAGAACCTAGTCCTCCCACCCAGCGGCCCCAGGACTGTCCACCAACCTCAGTCCCCCCCCAGGAGACCCTGGCCCCAGCTCCCGCCCCGCCACGGACAGCCTGGCGAAGCATGGTTAGTAAAGTGATTTATTGACTTCTCTGGACCTCAGTTTCCTCATCTGTCAAGTAAGAATAGAAATTCCTGTTTGATTTATTTCACAGGGTGGTTGTAAGTCTCAGAAGAGATAAAATATATGAAAGCCATTTGCAAAGTGAAATCATATACATAATGCCTCAATATTATGAATAAGAGTGCTATAGCGACCAATAAGAACCAAGCTGGGGCAGAGATCAACCATTGCATGTGGTGCCAGAAATAGATTCACATAAGCTCATAACATGGGGGAAGGAGCACTTATTTTAAAGCCTGACAAAACAGGGTTCAAATCTGGGCTCTGCCACCAACCTTGGATAAATAACCGTGGGTGTGTGATTTAACCTCTCTGAGCCTTGGATTGCTCATCTGCAAAAGGGGAATGGCAATTCCTTCTCCTAAGGTTAGTCATAAGGATTAGAGATCTGTTCAGAATGATGCATAGTAGTTGCTCAAGAAACGGGGAGCCCGTTTGGGGAACGAAGCTTCCTGCCAAGGTGGTGCAGCCATTTTGACCTTGGACTCCCACCGAGCTCATTCTCACAGGGCCTCGTGCACCTTGGGAAAGGCTCTTTCAGCAATTTGGGAAAGACAATGCTTTGTAGAGGACAGAGCTCTCTCTGCCAGCGCGAAACCCCCAGGCTTGGAGATGGGGGCTCTCCCACCAGAAGGGAAGCAGCCCAAGGTTCACAGCTGGGCCCTGCCCTTGTCTGTGGGATTTGGACTCAGTCATTTGACTTCCTGAGTCCTCCATTTCTCATCTGTAAAATGGGAATGATAATAAGCACCCTTCAGGGGTATTATAAAGAGAGACACAATGTTTATAAATAAGAACCACAGCTAATATTTAGTGCTTACTCTATGCCAAGCACAGTCCTAAGAGCTTTATTAACTCCTTAATCCTCACAAAAACCCTGAATGACAGACAAAAAAGGAGGCCCAGAGACAGTAAGGAGCCTGCCAGGGTCATGTAATGTGGCTGAGCGGGGACTAGGCAGTCTGGTGTTGAAGCCTGTGCTCAGAGCCATTGGTAATGAGATACCCCTGGCATTGCACCAACAAACAGTAGACACTCAAGAAATGGTGTGTTGCCTGACCTGTGGTGGCGCAGTGGATAAAGCGTCGACCTGGAAATGCTGAGGTTGCTGGTTCGAAACCCTGGGCTTGCCTGGTCAAGGCACATATGGGAGTTGATGCTTCCAGTTCCTCCCCCCCTTCTCTCTCTCCTCTCTCTCTGTCTCTCCCTCTCCTCTCTAAAAATGAATAAATTTAAAAAAAATTAAAAAAAAAAAAGAAATGGTGTGTTTATTTGTCCAACATGCTATTTCTTTTTTTTTTTCTTTCTTTCTTTTTTTTTTTTTTTTTTGTATTTTTCTGAAGCTAGAAACCGGGAGAGACAGTCAGACAGACTCCCGCATGCGCCCGACCAGGATCCACCCAGCATGCCCACCAGGGGGTGATGCTCTGCCCACCAGGGGGCGATGCTCTGCCCCTCCGGGGCGTCGCTCTGCCTCAACCAGAGCCACTCTAGCGCCTGGGGCAGAGGCCAAGGAGCCATCCCCAGCGCCCGGGCCATCTTTGCTCCAATGGAGCCTCGGCTGCAGGAGGGGAAGAGAGAGACAGAGAGGAAGGAGAGGGGGAGGGGTGGAGAAGCAGATGGGCGCTTCTCCTGTGTGCCCTGGCCAGGAATCGAACCCGGGACTTCTACACGCCAGGCTGATGCTCTACCACTGAGCCAACCGGCCAGGGCCCAATGTGCTATTTCTTGAGCCTGGACAGCGTGTGGGCTCGGACCTTGGTGCTGGGGATGATTCGGAGAACAAAATAGTCTTTGCCCTGAAGGAGTTTCCTGTGACAGTCATTCAGTAAAAACGTGTTTATTGAGCACTTACATTCTGAACCAGGTGCAAAGCAGTGGGCAACAAAATGCACTGGTATATACAGATCATTAGTAAGTGTGTTTGGTACTATGACAGGGGACTGCTGTCAGTCCTCTGACTATGGAAAGGGGTTCAATTGGGTTGGAGCGTAAAGCTCCCCAGAGCAAGCCCAATTACCCACCGGGGAAGACTATGCCACAGTCAGGCAGAGGGAGAATACCCACTCCCCACGCAGGCCTGGCCCCCTCCCTTAGCACATGGCCAGCCCAGTCCTGAACCCTCCTGCCCACGGCACCCAGGGGCTTTTCAGGGCCACTTCCTCCCCGAGGTGGAAGTGCTACAGGTCTAAGGAAATGGGAGCAGGGTTTGTTCAAATGTAAATGTGTGAGGAGTGGCGAAAGGGAACTAGGAGCCCGGTCTCGGCCCTGCGACTCCAGGCTGAGCCGGAGCCGGAGCGGGAGCCGGGGAGAGGTTGGGGCCGCCGTGATGCCCGGCCAGCGCCGCGTTTCCACGGGAGAGGAGAGCGCGGGACCTCAGGTAAACAGCCAAACCCATTCCCAGGCTTAAACCCTAGAAAGTCAATTTTCCAGGCGGGAATATTTTTAATTTGTAACGAAGTCCTTCCCTGACGTTCCCGCCCTTCGATGCAAAGTTATGCGTTAAGAGTTTTGCTTACACAGTGGAACACACACCCACGGCCGTGCAGACTTCAGGAGCCCAGAGAGAAGGTGGCGGTGGCAGCGGTGGTGGGTGGTGGCGGTGGCGGCGGTGGTGGGTGGGTGCCGCTCCGGGCTCCATCGCCCCCACCCCTGCACAGGCACCCTAGCGCCCAGGCCGGGCCCCCCGCACCCAGGCGGCCGCACCCAGCGCCTGGCGCTCCTCTCCACCGCCTCCTCCCTCCCGCAGGGCAGGCATCCATCACGGCGCCGAGCGCCCTCCCTCCCGTCTCCTCCGGGCTCCTTCGCTCTCCTCCCTGGGTTTGCCTCATTTGCATTCCCGCGGCTCCCGGCTCCTCGGCAAAGTGACCTCCGCACACAGCGGCGCCAAAGGCTCCCACCGCCGAGGGAGCCACCGCCGCCCGCCCGGCCCGGGAGGGGCGAGGAGGGGGGCGCGAGCCTGGACGGCGGGGCAGGGGCTCGGGGAGAGGGTGGCAGGGCAGGGTCCGGCGGGCGGGCTTGGGAGTGGCGGGAAAGGCCTGCTGCCGAGGGGCGCAGAGGGACTGGGGTGAGATTTGAACCCTCGACCTCGTGTCTCTGAGAGAGGCGGGAGCGGGACTTGGAGGGTAGCACCTGCCAGCGAAGCTGCACCCCAGAAGCGGAACCCCTGCTTGGAACCTGGGGTTCTCCGACACCCCGTTTCCTTCCTCCGCACCCCTACTGGGGAGGGGCCAGCAGCAGTACGGGGACAGGTGCCCGGGGGTCCCCAGCCGTCCTGGGGGCGGCCCAGCCCCTGTCCCCGCTCCCCTGGGCGCCTAGCCGCCTCCCCTCCCCCCGTTTGGTATTTACACCTTTCACACATTTGTAAGCTATTATCCTGTCCACGCTTAGTCACCGCTGAGCCAAGCGCCACGGATTTAGCTCCTTTAATCTTTCCTCCTAAATCAATCCTCCATTTCCCCTTAATCATCCCGTGGCTCCTCTCTGAACTCTCACTGCTGCTGCAGCCCATGCCTGTCTCTCTGGAACGGCTCCCCCTCCGACCCAAACCGGGTGTCCCAAGGGCACGGGGAACACTTCGGGGTGGGGTGGGGAGGATTTCCAGCGCTGGCAGCCTCTGACCTGGGAGCCAGGGTAAGAAGTGTAGACACCCTTTACCCCTTCTGGGAAACACCCAGCACTCTGAACCCTCCTGTCTCCACCCTCTGGGTCTCTGACCTCCTCCGCCTTCCCACCCCCATTCATCTTGGGATGGTACCAAGACCCTAAACCTACGCCATGATTTGCCAATAATAAAATAAACCAGAAAACCACCGGCTGGCCTCTTGTCCACAGTCCTGGCTGTCCCACCCCAGATGCTTTAAGGAGGTGGCATTGCCGGGAGAGCCTGGTAGGGTAGGGAAACACTGATAACTCACCAGCCTGAGGCTGCCCTCTCCCCACCCCCCAGGGTGGCTGTCCATCTCTCCTTAACCACCCTCAGTCTGCACCCAGCATTCACTCCCTGCACTGGCCCAGGGGTCGCACTCAGTATGAGCACCCCTGAGGTTCTGGTGCTCCCTGTACAGCTCCTACCTCCCGGCCTCCCACTACTGAGCCTTTCTGCCCCCAGCCTGGGCCGAGTAGAGGCAACCCCGCCACCAGCCACAAGAGGGAGCAGATTCCGCCGGGAAGCAGAGGGGCAGGGTTGGGAGTCCGGAAAATAGCACCCGTAGGGGAGGAAGGACGGGAGGGGACGTGGGGGCCATTTCTTCAAATGCTAATCAGCATCTTCCGGCAGTGCCAGGAGAAGCTGAGCTGATAATGAGCCCAGCTCGGGGCTGATTCCTGATTAATGAAGAGGCCACAGGACTGCTGAGTGGGGCCGGGAGGGGCATGTCCCTCGTGGCCCTCCCCACTGCCCTTGCAGACCAGCCCTCTGTAACAGTAACAGCCCCTGACCTTGGCTGCTCTTCCACCACTGAAGTCCCCCTCTGCCAACTACACTGGCCAAGGGAAGCAGCCAGACTGAGAGCGCCCCCTCTAGGAGGGCCCAGGGAGCAGCAGCCAGTGACTAGGCGGAAGATGAGGGCTGGTACACTGGATTTCTGACATCTGAGTTGTAGGTAGGCCTCGGGGGAGGATTATTTTTTAATCAGGAAAAATTTTATTAGAATAATCAAGGCTCAGGGCTTCTCTGGACAAATTGGAAGACCACCCCCGTCTCCACCCCTGCCAACACTGGGTGTCCCTGACCATACATTGGACAACAGTTAGCTGGGGCAGCTCCCTTTAAGGATAAGAGATTTTTCAGTTCTCCTCAGACCCCACCCTTCCCAGGGCAGGACCACCCCTAAACTAGATGTTGAATTAAGTGTTCTCAAGTGTCATGCCTCAGGAGAAAGCAGTACCAAAGGGGACAGAGGGCTGGACAAAGGGTGGGGATCAGAGATAAGCTCAGCTATCTGGTAGTAAGAGCCCCAGACCAACCTCAGTGGATACACCAGCCCTTGCAGAGCCAAAGAGGCAAGGGGCAGTCCTCAGGCCTCGGGGCCAGTGGAAAAGGTATGGAGTTGGGATGTGTGTGAAGTGGCCCCTCCCATGACCAAAGACAGAGGGCAGCGACTGTCAATATTGGCCTGACCACACCAGGGAAAGGAACAGACTGAGGAAGAAGCTTGGAGAGAAGGCAAGGGTCTGCTAAAGGGCCTTGAATTGGGGGTGGGGAGAGCCAGAGAGTGACAGAGCGCTTGCATGTTGCTCCCCTTGCCTCAGAGCTGTCCTGGTGGCAGGTGGGGTGGAGCTGGGAGAGGAGGGAGGAGGACAGGGAGGGGGACTGCCCAGCTGGAAGAGGCCTTGTCTAATTGTGCCTGATTAGTAGAGAGGAAGAGAACAGGGCGAGTGATTAATAGTCGTGGCAGTCACCAGCATGTGCAGAAGGAGGGTTGAAAGGGGGAGGGAATCAAAGCCCAGAGAGAATGGAGACAGTGAAGTGCCCACAGGTCCCTGGCCACCCGCCCCTCCAGGGGCTGCCTGGAACCCGGAGGCCTTCACAAGGAGGGGCAGGGTCCTGTCCGGGTCTCCTCCAGGATTCTCCATCTCCTCTGTGCCTCAATTTTTCAGACAATAGAATGGAAGAGAAAAGACCAAGGTCATGTCCCACACCTGGGGAAAAAGGTGTATTGCTTATGTGGCACTTCCAGACACCTTGATGTCCCCAGACACAGGACCTGTCCTCAGCTCAACCTGGGGCCTCAGCCCAGAGATTAGATGCAGGGCTTCCAATCACAGCCCACAGCTGTCACCTCATAGTCTTTGATACCAGTTGGAGTTCCTCGCCCCGCCCAACCTGACAGTCTGTGAACCTCGTTCCTAGACCAGAGCTACATACACTCCAATACAGCAGCCACTAGCCATTTGAACTGAACGTTCATTTTCTCTGTCACACTAATCGCATTTCAGATGCTCAATGGCCAGGGTGGCTAGTGACTTCCACGTGGGGCAGTGCAGATACAGAACATTTCCGTCATCCCCAAATGTCCTGTGGGTTTTATGATCTCACGTGTGTGCTCACAACTCCTCCGCCTATGCACGTGTGCATGGATGGATTTTTGGAAGGGCTGGATAGCATGGGAATGCTATAATAGGGGAGGGGGAAAGTGTGGCCTGAGGGTCTAGAAAGGGGGATGGTTAGGTGATGGGGAGTATCGAAGATGCCATTGTATGGGTCAGAAAACAGCACATGGTCCGGGAACAGTCAGGTTAAAGAGCCAGGAGTTGGGGTGGCGGCATTTTAACAGCTGACAGACACTTCCGGCGTGCACTGTATGTATGTGCCAGGCAGTGTGCTAAGCCACCTCTTCAACCTCACAATCACCCATGCTTTTTAGGTTCCGATATTCCATTTAGTGACTACAGGAACTGATGCTCATGAAAGCTTTTTAACTCCTCCAAGGGCACAGAGCTTAAAGCGTAGAGCCAAGGTTCGAATCCACATGGTCTGGCTCCGGAGCCCACACACTTGACTGCCGTACCGTACAGTCCCCAGCTGAGAGGGGATGCTGAATTTTAGAGTCATCCTTGCGTTTTACTGCTAAAGAAATGAAGCCTAGGAAGAAAGATTTCTGCCTTCTAGTCAGTGGGCAGGCTGAGAGCAAGGCGCAGTGGGGAGAGTCTAGACGGGGCTTGGAGCATTGGGATGGGGGAACAGGCGGTGGAAGGAATCGGGGAGGAAGGGGCAAATATATAGGTAGTGGCGAAATAAGGAGGAGGAGATGGGAGTGGGTTGGGGGGAGACTGAGTAAGGAGGGGGAAGGGAAACAGGAGGAGAGCTGGGTGGGCTAGGTGGAGGGGGCACGGTTAAAGAGGCAAGAGCCTCTCCCAGAAGCCAACGCCTCTCCCCTCCACTCTCTCCTCTCCACACCTCCCCCAGCCCAGCCTGGTTCATTCCTTAAACCTTCCCCGTTCTCTTCGGCCCAGAGTGGCCTCCCTCTCTGAACTAAGGCTCTTACTCGCCATGTACCTAGTTTGACAATTAATCCTGCCACCTCATGACATTGCTGGGCTTGCATGGCTGGTTAACTCTTGCATGGTTGGTTAAGCTTCTGAATGGCCCTGTCCCCATTCCACCACAAGACTCTAGGCAGCTTGAGGACAGGGACCAGAGACTAGGGCTTCCCTTCTTTGTTCTCCCCTGCAGCACCTGGCAGGGGGCCTGGCACATGGTAGGTGCTCAGAATGCCATGTTGATTGATTGATTAATTGATTGGGGGTCAGTGAAGGAATATCAGAGCGTAGTAGGGGAAGAGCAATTGCAGTGGTAACAGAAGCAAGAGTAGCAGCTTAGGGGACTGGGGGAGGGCCATTACCCGGAGTAGAAATAGGCTGGAAAATGTGACATTTATTAACTCGGATTCCGGAGGAAAGGTCACAGCAGAGTGGGGAGTAGAGAGGAGAAAACAGGAAAAGCAACAGAAAACACACAACAGCCCCTTACCCAAAGCCTGGCTCTGCCACTGACTGTCTCACCACTCACACCCTGGCAGGTTTTCCACCAACTGGTCCCTGTGCCCATCTGCCCACTGTAGATCCCAAACCCTTATCCTGGCTCCATGTTCTCGCCACAGTGATAATGGACCTCATGTCCTCATCAGAGAGCCCCGTCTTCGTCTCGATGCCCCTTCTCCCATCTTGCCGCAACAATGCACACCATCTCCCTGCTGCCGTAGATCACGGGCCCCCGTCCGGCCTAGAACCCCAGACCCTGTGAATTTGCAGCAGTCTCAGCCCTCGAATGCCAGGACCAACAAAGAGTTACACTCGGGGTTGGGGGGTTGAGGTGCAGGCAGAAGGGTACGGGGTCGAGACCGGGTGGGGGAGCAGGATCCAAAGGGGAATTCCTGGCCCTCGACGCTTGCTTTGCCTGCTCCTCTGCCTCTCCCCCTCCTGCCACAGCCTCAGAGCGGAAATCCGCAAACTTGTACTGTCTTCTCTCCAGCCTCACATATGTAAGGGCCTGTGGGAGACCCACCTTTCTCCCGCTGGGGCATCCCCAGGATTCCGAGAGACTCGTCAGCCTTGACCAGGGCCTCTCCCCATATCCTCTGGCCCCTGCTTTCTCCCTGCAGGCCAGGCAGGAAACCCCTGCCTCCCTCACCTTGCTTCCTCTTCTCTCCGTCTCTTCCTCCCCTTTCCACCCACCCAGCCAGGGCCCGGGACACACATTCCCACTCAGGGACACAAAGCCTCTATTGATTTCTGCCCCAACAGCACCTGCTAAGACTGGATTCTGTCCCCCCAACTCAGAGGGTGAGGATGTCACATAGAAGAGCTCTATGAATCCGAAAGTCCACATTCATAGCACAGCCACCTCTTTTGGGGGACTCTCGCGGCCCTGGCTTTGGGAGCAGTGATTTTTTTTCTAAAAGAGGGGGTTTGTAGTTGGATGACAGGTCAGTGCCCCTGACTCCTCCCAGCACAAACCTCTCCCTCTGTCTCTTCCTCCATTTCTACCCAATCCTCCCCACCCACCCAATGGCAGGGGGACTCAGAGGTGGCAGGCAGGGTGGGAGCCAGGCACCCAGAGAGAACACGTTTCCTGGTGATACTAAGGCAATGAGTGAGTAAGAACCTGGATAGGGCCGGCTGGGCATGAGAAGGCAAGGTCCGCCGTCTCTCGGGCTGGCCCAGGAGACTGGGCTGGAGTGGGCACCATGTTGACAACATGTGTGTGCCTATGTGTCTAGGCAGTGGTGACATGCATGAAAACACACATGTACACAATGCTGGGAGTAAACTGGACAGGGACAGGCATCTCCAGCACCAGGAATGACAGATACTCCGTGACTGGGTGAATGGAGCACTGACAGACAGACAGCACACGAGACACCCCCCCCACACACACACATTGTGAGAGATGGTGGCAGGGGTTGAGATAGATGGGGGGGTGTCACAAGAGGGCATGGCCCTGTCCCTGGCAGCTCAGAGCTGGGCTGTGGCACGGAGATGAGTAGCTATCTGGATGTGTGGGTGTGCAGGTGTGCACGTGAGTATAGGGGCAGGGACCCAGAGTATGTGTGACAGGGAGCGTGCAGGAAACTGTCCTGGGGCCATAGAGGTGCGTGTGTGCGTGTGTCCGTGTGTGTGTGTGGTACGTGTGCCGGGCAGCAGTGAGGGTGAGCCGTGTACATAGAATGAATGAGTGATTCTCAGTGTCAGAGCCAAAGCCGGGCAAGGGAGCAGCAGGAATCAGGAAACAGAGGGAGGGACCGGAGAGCGGGAGAAGCCAGAGGGCCGCATGAAAGAGGGATGTGTACGGGAGCCTGTGAAAGGGTGTGTGTGTGAGACGCAGAGACCGCAGAGACACTGGCACTCAGTGTCCGCGAAGACCATCTCTATCCAGCCTGCCGCTCCGGCCAGGCCCCCGGAGGCGGTCTGGGTCCCTCCCGTGCTGGAGCCCCCAAACGCCCTCTCCCCATCACCCCCATTCGATGAAGAGAAGAGCCCAGTAGCCAGGGAGGAAAAGCGGGGTCAGTTGGTCTAGCCTCGGCATGGTGCATGGCCTTGGCTTCCCTGCGAGCTGACCAGCTTTGGGGCCCCTGGCCTGCCCCAGGACCCCGGCCCCAGGCCTGGGCACTCCGGCTGCAGCAGAACAAGAGGAGGAGCAGCGGCGGTGCCAGGGTAAGCCCCTGGGGAGCCCGGGTAAGCCCCTGGGGAGCCAGGGTAAGCCCCTGGGGAGCCAGGGTAAGCCCCTGTGGTGCCAGGGTAAGCCCCTGGGGAGCCAGGGTAAGCCCCTGGGGAGCCCGGGTAAGCCCCTGCGGTGCCAGGGTAAGCCCCTGGGGAGCCAGGGTAAGCCCCTGTGGTGCCAGGGTAAGCCCCTGTGGTGCCAGGGTAAGCCCCTGGGAAGCCCCTGGGGAGCCCGGGTAAGCCCCTGGGGAGCCAGGGTAAGCCCCTGCGGTGCCAGGGTAAGCCCCTGCGGTGCCAGGGTAAGCCCCTGGGGTGCCAGGGTAAGCCCCTGGGGAGCCGGAGGGAAGCCCCTGCGGTGCCAGGGTAAGCCCCTGGGGAGCCAGGGTAAGCCCCTGGGGAGCCGGAGGGAAGCTCCAGGCTGACGGGAGACCCGAGGCCAGCCTCTGGTGGCAGAAGGAAGGGAAACCCTGCCGAGAACGCCCCCACGCACCTCCGCCCCCCTCCGCCGGCCTCCGGCCACCCCGGGCCGGGCGGGCCAGTTGGCAGGACTCACCACGGAGAAGTTGCTGGCGGAGCAGTGATGGCCACTGAAGTTGCAGCTCTTGAGCATGTCGGCCAGCTGGTGGCCAGTGCGGTTGAGGATGTCCACCATGTCGGGCTCCGGGTAGCGCAGGCCGGCCGCACGGTGCCCGTCCCGGTCCTTGGGGGGCAGCCCCGTCAGGTTGGCCAGGTGGAAGATGTCCGCGTCGCTGAGAGCCGAATGCCGGAAGCGGTTGATGTTGCAGAGGGTGACAGCCGGGAAGCCCGCCACCGGGGCTGGGGCGGCAGGGTCCACGGCCACCAGGTGAGGCCAGGTCAGGTAGCCCCGGGCCAGGCCTGCCGCCTGGTACAGGAAGGCGGCCAGTGAGGTGAGTAGAGCCAGTGTCCACAGGGTTCTACGGAGTCCGTGGGGGCCTGGGCCACAGGCCCGGCCCAGCCCGTGCAGCGTGCTCGTGCTGGCAAAGGCGGCCAGGTCCCGGGGCGCTGCCGCCCCCCGCGCGGCCCCCAGGAGGCTCTGCTCATCCCCTGCCTCCTTCTCCTTGGGTTTCGCATCCTCCTCTGCAAATTTGATTTTGCACACAATCTCGATCGGCATCTGTCCCCGGCTGCTGGGACTGGCCAGAGCTCCCTGCCCCTGTCCCTCCCTGGCCAGCAGCCCCCAGTGCCCTCCGGAGTGTCGGTGGTGGCAGCAGCTGCTCTTCTAAACTCGGGGCAAGCTGGAGGAGGACGGGGACAGGGTGGGGGCCCGAGGTGGAGGAGTCACTCCCACTCCCAGCAGCTCCGCAGCCCTGGTGCTGCCTCTGCCGCTGCTGCCTCTGCCGCCGCTTGTCTCTCTCCTCGATCGTCTCCTTGTGGCTTCCCTTATCAGCACCAGCACAGCTGTCAGCCCCTGCGTGTGTCCCTGCGAGCAAGCGAGTGAGCTGCTCCGCCACGCCGCGCAGCCCCAGCCGCTCCGCTCAGCATGTGCTCGGGAGCCCACCCCGTGCTTAATAATTCAGGACATGTCAACAGCGTTTCACCGGCGGCATGGGGCGGCAGGAGCCAGGCCAGAGGAGGGGGCAGCCCCCAGCCCAAGACAGGGGTCCCTGGTCTCTGCCTGAGACCTCATCTAGCTGCCCCCCAAAGTCTTGCTATCCCTTAGCCACTGCTGGGGTCCTCAGATGGCCCCACTCCCAGGCCACCCCGGGGAGAGCGCTATACCCAGAGTCTTCGGCTCAGTCAGCCACTTTTCTGGACCACATCCCAGGAGGGGTCAGCGGACTCCTTCTCCCAGCTCCTGTCCTCCCTGACTCCTGACTCCATCACCCAGCCACCGCCTGACCCCACTCCCCCTCGCAGAACGGCTTCCACAAACTCCATAGGAGAGCCACTTGTTTGAATGGGGGTGGGCAGAGGGTGGCAGGAGAGACAGACAAGGGGACGACAGTGAGGCCACCCAGATCCGTGGCCTCCCAGAGCTTTGCCTCTGACCTCCACACCTATCATCCCTGCCCGCTCTGGGGCACTGGCCGCCCCCACTCCACTTTGCCCCACCCCCCAGGTTCAGTCGCTCCTATGTCTGGGACAGAGGGGCCCCTGGCTGACTTGTATTGTGGCCACTTTGTTTCCCCAGATGTTCCCCAAATATCCAGCCACACCAGGCTGGGGTTGGGGGCATACTGTCAGGTAAACAGGTCAGGGAGCAGAGAGGCGAAATGGGGAGACTGGAGGGAGGAGAAATGTGCAGGGCTTAAATGGCAGGGACTGTAATCCTAAAGAAACAGGTACAGGGGTGTCCCCGGGCAGAGCGGGACAGGGGAGTCCGGGGCGCCTGCTGTCCTGTGGGGGGGAGGCGGCGTGTGGGCTGTTCTCGCAGGCAGGGACAGCAGTGTGGGCAGGCCAGGAGGAGAAGCCTCGGTGCCCCCCGGGGGGGTGGTCACAGCATGCAGCTTGAGATCTGGGGGGCCCTGTGAAAGCGTGAGCCCTCCTGGGGGAGGAGGCACTTGTCCCCTAGAGGAAACGGGGGGCCTGATTAATCGGGGCGCTAATGAGCAGCAGGGAGAGGAAGCTCAGAGGGGCGGGGGAGGCGGCTCCATCGATCCGAGCCGCGGAACCAGCAGCTGAAAAAAAAGTGAGAAGGGAATCGATCTGAGGGAAACTGCAGCTGCTGGGGATTAGAGCCCGAGGTCCACCCACTGCCCGGTGGTCACCCCTCCCCTGTGGGTCGCAGCCCCGCCTGGTCCCGGAGGAGGAGCCCAGGGACGCTCCCCGGGGGGGACGGGGGCAGGGACACTCTGCCTCCCCGTGGCTGCAAGGCCAGGTCAGCCTCTTCCTTCTCCGTCTTCATCTTCGTGGGTCACCCCAGCATGGATCCCCCTACCACGCACACAAATATCCTTGGTTATGTATGGCACCCTGCTGGGATTGTCCCCAACCTCTCATCACAGTAGCTTCCTCAGGGGCCCCAGGGCTGGGCTTCCCACCAGCCAGCTCCCCCACGCTGGGGGAGGCAAGACCCCTGGGCCAGGGGCAGCATCTGGGGCAGGGTCCCAAACAGGAAAGTGGGGTTGGCGCTGGAAGCAGCTGCTGGATTAGCACTCAAGAGTCTCCGAGTGACCACAGACTGTCCGTCTCTCTGGGCCCCCCTGTCCAAGCAGCCCCCTCCCACGCTTTCCCCTCCCGGCTAGACTTTCTGTCTAGACCCTCCCAACACCTCCTCCCCCACCTCCTGGTCCTCCACAGCCTCTCTCTTCCCCTTTCTCCTAGTATTGATTTTTCTTTACTGGATTTTTTTTTAAAGGTGATTTAATTGCTTATTTAAGGTTACTTCAGTCTGGGGCTCAGCCAAGAAAGCGGGGAGCCATCCCCCAAGCTTTCCCCAGCACTCACTGCCGCCCTGGACTCGGTGCGCATCCCTAACTTGCCCGGTCATCCGTTGGGATCACTGGGTCTTAGTCTCCTCAGCACACTGGCCTCCATCGTGAGCCAAAAGCACACCCTCTTTCTTCCTGGGGGGAATGAAGTTGGGTGGCAACCTGGTGTGTGTGTGTGTGTGTGTGTGTGTGTGTGTGTGTGTGTGTGTGTGTGTGTGTGTGTGTAGCGCCAAGCCACTGGGAAGTGGAAGGGCGCGCACCCCCCCACTGCCCCACAGAGTTGTCTCCCATTGCCCCCAAGTCCCCATCATCCAGACTCCCAGGAATCTCAGTGGGAGGCCCACCCCCAACATCCTTTCAGCCCAGCCTCTGGTCTCCGTCCCCCTCGGCGTCTCCTGTTTCCCCCCTGGCTCTCCACACCCTCTTTCCCTCCGGCCCCCGTCCTTCCTCCTCTCCCTCTCCCCGCTTCCCTGCCCGCCTCTCTCTCTGCCCGGCTGCAGTTGGGTGATAATCTCCCTCATTTAGCCTCCTGGCTGCTTCCCCGGCTCATTGCCCAGCTGGTCCCTGGGGCCCGGCCCAGCTTCTTCCCCACCCCCACCCTCAGCCCAGCGCCCAAGCTCTCCCATCCTCTCCCTGCTTCCCCCACCCACTCCCAGGGGACCGGCTGCCCCCTGCACTGAGCATCAGCCCACCCACTCCCAGGGGACCGGCTGCCCCCTGCACTGGGCATCAGGGCCCAGTGTTTGCCGGCCTGGACCCGAGCTGGGTGTCATCAGATGGGAAGGGCTGTCAGGGACTCGAGTTGGAAGTGTCCGTACCCAGTATAGGGGCCACGGGGCGGCAGGGATGGCTGCAGGGTCAGGCCGTGAAGTCCTCTGCCTCCACTTGTCCCCATTCCCCAGATTTGTCCCCAGCCCAGTTCTCTACCTGCCCACCCCCCAGGGGATGAACCGGCTTCCTGACTGAGAAAGAGAATGGTGGATGGACTGGGAGGAGAGAACACAGCGGCATCCGTGCAGCTTGACAAGGCGGCGCCTGGAGCGGGGAGAGAGGGGCGAGGGAGGTGACAGGGAGGACAGGAGGTTTTATTTGGACTAAATGCCCCAAAGGCAAACCAGGAGACCTCCCAAGATGCAGCTTGGGGGCTCCAGGGGTGCTTCCCGGCCCCCCTCCCAGCACAGGGACTGCAGAGCTGAGCTGTGCCTGCCCCTTCCCGCCACATTGGGACCAATGCCTTGCCTGGGCAGCCCCATTTGTAGGTGACATGACCCCCAAACTCCTAGAAAGCATTCTCCTAGAAAGAGTCCCCAGCCTCCCTCTGGTCCCAAAGGACACCCCCTTTCCATCCTTACCCGCCCAGACACCTGTACCAGGCCCGGCTCTGGTGCAGACCAAGGGATGAGCCAGTGTGGGACAGATGTGGGCGAGAAGGGACAAGGATGGGGGGTGGAGGCCGGGACTGGGCCAGGCTGGCTGGTGAGCAAGCAGCAGTGACAAACGGGCTGTGCGGGGGCCAAGGGGCGGGGGGCGGGCGGAGGCTGATTTATCTGGGTTATTTATGCTGCGGACGAGGCAGGAGAAGCGGTTAATGAGAGTCCCAGAGAAGGGGGTGGGGAGGCCCAGACGTGATCTGAGGCGACTTAGGAGGGTTAGTGTCCCACCAGCAGGCCCTGCCCCCCAGCCCCGGTCCCAGGGCCTGCCCGGCCCGGCCCAGCCCCCCCCCCTCTGGCACCCCCGGTTCCCTTTGGGGATGTCCACGCTGAAACAGTGGGTCACCGGGGACGGAAGGAGACTCGGTCCAAACTGGGAGGCAGCTGGAGGAACTGGGGATGGGGACCGGAGAGGGAGGTCAGGGGAAGAAGAGATGAAGCATCTCGGCTGGACAGAAACCGACCAAGTGTGTGGGGCCTGCGAGGGAGGGGTGGAGCACGGCCAGTGTAGCAGGGGGTGGGCAGCTGGCAACCTCGGAGCAGAGGCTGGAGAGAGGGCCCTGGGGGCAGCCCTGGTGTCAGCCGGGAGCCATCGCAGGGCCTGAGAGGCCAGAGGCAGGCTGGGGGGGGGGGGGCAGGGGGTGTGCTGCTGGTCAGAAAGAAGAGCGGGGGGGGGGGGGATCCAGGAGAGGAGGGGGAGAGGGCTCTGCAGCAGCGAAAGCTGCTGGGAATAGATAAGGCAGCACAGCAGCAGCAGGGATTAAAGCTCTGGGGGGCGGGGGCGAGGGCGCAAGGAGGGAGGGTGGCGAGGCAGAGAGGAGAGGGTTGAGGGCAAGGCATCGGGACCCAGGAGCTGAGTGGGAGAAAGTGCCAAACGGGCAGGATTTAGTCAGGAGCCAAGAGGTGATCACAGCCTAGGAGAGAGGGAGCTCATCTCTCCTGCGGAGGGCGGGGGGGGGGGGGGGGGGGTCTCCCTACTCCTGGCAAGCCCCCACACCCTGCACTGTCAAGGGTAGCAGAGCTAAGTGGGGTGGGTGCATTGCTGAGGGTAGGCTGCTGTAGATTGTTGGGTGGCAGAGGCCAGCCCGGGGAGCCGCCGACCTCCTGGCAAGAGAGTGAGGGCACCCAGCGCCTCCTTGAGGCGGTCGATGAAACCCAGGGTCCCAGAGAACAATGATAGGGTACCCAGCCCGCCCGCCCTGGTAACAGAGACCCCATCACGCTCAGTGTTTCAGTGGTGGGGGGGAGTTCTCTGTGTGGAGGATACGGGCACAGAGGGTGGGCAGGTGGTGGCTCCTCTGCCCTCACGCCTCAGATTGGAAGCCTCTTCCTATCCCAGCCCTCCTGTTCTCCAAGCCACCCAGAAAGGTGCGCTTGGGGTGGGTGAGGCCCCTCCTCCTTCCAGATGAGAGCCTAGGGCAGTTCGGAAGTGGCTCTGGTGACAGAGGGGAGCCTGGAGGGAAGGAAGGGGAGGAGTAGCAGGGGGGGGGGAGAGCGAGGGTGGTGGGTGGGGCACAGTAATTGCGTGTTTGTCAGTTCTGTCTCCACACGCCAGGGAGCCTGTGTAGAGGTGGGTGTAGCTTCGCCTCCAGGAGTGCCTGATGGCAGAGGTGTCACTGTGTCTGTCTCAGGGGTCTGGGCTCTCCTTGGCCCCGCTCCCTTTGTGTTTTGGGGATCCTGGCTCTGGGCACACCCAGCTGCGCTTGGTGCTGATGCGGCAGATGTGGCGGGGGCCCCAGCTGTGCCTGCTTCCCGGAGAGGGGGAGGGGGCTGCAATCTGCTCCCCCAATAATGGCTGCTAAGTACTGGGGGGAAGGGATGAAGATGGCGGTGGGGCTGGGGCCCAGGGCCACCCCACCAAAGGAGCAGGAAGGAGATGAGGGCCCTGTCCCCGCCCCACTCTGTCCTGGCCAGCCTCCTGGCAATCTGTGTTCTTGGCTTGGCCTCTCCCCCTCGTTGGCTCCTGAAACCCATCCAAATCTCTCTTCACACTCAGTCCCCGTCCCTAGCTCTCCTCCCCAGTTGCCCCATCCAGCTTGATGCCAGGGACCCGCCCCCCTCCCGGGCCCCCCCGCTTGCTCCCCCTCTCTGATTTTACAGAATCATCTTTTTATGGAAACCAAAAGAAGCACTAATGGCAGGAACGCAACCCTCCCCCGCATCCCTCCACTTCCCACCCCAGTTCCCTCAGTTCTCCCTTCTCAACCCCTCGGGGGGCCAGCACTCTCCTACCCCTATGAGGGACCACAGGGTCCTGGAAGTGACAGGAGGGGGAGGCTTCCTGCTCCCACATCCTGGGCCCTGAGTGGTGTCCCCAGAGACAGCTGGGCACGAAGACCTCTCTCCTGAGTCCCCCCTCTGCCCAAGCACAGACACCCAAGAGTGACTCTGTCAGCCTGGGGGGCCTGTGACATGGACCTCAGCTTCACTAGCCCCCTTCCACTTCAAACACTGACCCTTTCCCCTTCCGGTGCCTTTCCCCACCACATCCCCACCCCCACTGGGCCTAGGAGGGGGTCCCGGGGGGGGGGCAGGGCCTGACACAGACTTATTGGATTTCACGGTGTTTTGCTGAGAAAATAATTAAATTATCATATTTATGATGGAGCTGCCATGGCCTCTGCCAACCACTCGGAACAGAAGGGTCAGGGCTGGGGGGAGGGAAGGGACCCAGCCCCTGGCCCACCCCTCCCAGCCCCTTCCTCGGGGACGTGACCCCAGGCTCAGAGTAGGCATCTGCAGCCTCCTCCCAACCCAGCAGACTTGATGGAAGGTCTAGGCCAGAGGCAGGAATCTGAGGAAACAGGACCTTCCTCAGGTTAGAGGTCAAGACTGCTGAAGCCCTGGGCCACTTCACAGGCCGGAAGGCCTGGGAGGTCACATCCAACCCACTCCTCACGTCACCCTCAGCCTGGCTCCCAAACAAGCTCATCCTCCTAACAGCCTGGCCACGGAGCTATGAAATCCTGGGCTCTGTCCCAGAGCCTGGTGCTGATACCAGGGCCCAGCACCCTGCTGCCTGCCACCCCTGCCTGCTGCCAGGACCCCCTCCTCCCTCCCACCCACGCCCTGCCCCCCCATTCTCCTCGGGTAATTAGATTCCTCTCAATTAGCAGATTACGATCATTACCAGCTCATCTGGCAACTAAGCTCCGCACCCACAGCTGGGGAAAGGGGGGCACCAAGAGGGGCATGTGGGGGTCACGGGCAAGCGCGAGCAAGGCTGGCTCTCTCCGGGGCTTCCGGAATGTGAAGTGGGGACTGGGACCTCCCGAAGGGCAGAGCCAGGGGGTGGGAGGCGGCCAGGCATCCTCCCCTCCCCAAACAGCACTGCCTGTTGTGATTACCGAAGGCCCCCCACAGCCTCCGGGGGAGAAGGTAGACACCACGCCTCCGGTAGGCGAGGGAGACACCCCCACCCCCACCCCCCAAGAGCTGGGCTAGAGCAGATGCACCTGGCAAAGCAGAAAACCGGCCACGGCTCCGGCTCGGCCCCAACTGAGGACGGGGGTGCCTGGTGACCCGACCTCGGGCCTGTGGCTCCCAGTCCCTGCCGCCCGATCCCGCTGCCCGTCTGAAACCCTCTCCCCGTCCCTTCGATAGCCCTCCACTCCGAGGCCTGAGCCAGGCCCGGCGAAGAGGAGCAGGGAGGCGGGCAGGCAGGAAGCAGCAGGGTAGGGGTGGAGGTGGGCCCGGCAGGCAGGCTGGGAGCCTAGAGGGCCTTTCTCCAAAGCGGCGCTGAGGCTGAGGCAGTGGGAGGGGGAGACCAGACCCAGGCTCCAGATTCATTATTCATGAGCCCGCAGCAACGACTCCAATTTAAATGCTAATGTGGGGGGGCCTGACTCAGCTGCCCCCTCCCGCCCCCACCCCAGTCCAGGCACAAGCTGAGTCTGTGCTGGCTCCAAGGTTCATGGGGTTTATTAGGGAGTGCAGAGGGGGGCCGGGAGTCCTCCGCCCACCCACGTTGCCCAGGGTGTGTGCAGATTCTGCCTGGCTTCCCTAGGTCCATTCTGGACAGAGGCTGGCGGGGTAGGAGTTGTGGGTGAGGCTCTGGCAGCCCCCTTCAGAGGATGATCTGGTTGGTAAAGCTTCTGCTCAGCTCCTTGTGTGGCAGAACAATCGAGTTCAGGATGAGCACCTCAGCAGGGATCCGGACCCGGCAGCCTGCAGCATGGACGAGGGCACCAGGAGGAGGCCATGGGGAGGGGAGGCCAGGGACAAGGAGCTGGGACCCCTGCCATCGGAGGGATCCCTCCCTGCCCATCTGTGCCCTGGCCCCATGCCCCCAGTGACTCACACAGTGCCTGGCACACGGCAGGTTCTTGGTAAATGTTTGCTGAAGGAAAACAAACACACACACACACATACACACACACACACACACACACACACACACACACAGGCACAAACCCTCCCCACAGAGCCCACCTCTCACCCGTGGGTGTTTCTCACAGCCCAGCCCCTGGGCAGCCATACCCAGGATGGTGATGGCAGGCAGCAGTTTCCCGTCCTTGAAGAGGCTCTCACTGTCCATGTGGGCCCGGGGGTCGTTGGGGTTGGGGTCATTGGGGGTACCCTCCACACGAGCCCAGCGCCCCACGGTGCTTCCCCAGCCCACAATGCTGTGCAGAACACACGTGTGCTCCTGCCAAACAGGACATTGTGAGCCGAGGGGGCCCGTGAGAGCTACCCCTGCCCCCCAGCCTCTTAGGGCGCCAGGCCCTGCTGCACGGGCTGCGGTACCCACCTGCAGCGTGGCTCCATGGAGGACAATGCTCTCTCGGAGCCGCACACCCTCGCCCACGGTCACCCCCTCTCCAATGGAGACGTTGGGGCCCAGCTGCAGGGAAGAATGTATACCATAAGCCCTGGACGGGCTTGGCGGACCCCAAATCCAGCCTCCTCAGAGGGGAAGGAACCGACTTGAGGTCATATGACAGGCTGTGACAAAGCCAAGACTGTCCTCTGAGCTCAGGGGACATCCGCCCCGCCCCACCCACCTTCCTTTCCCTGGGCGGGGCCGCAGCTTACCACAGCTGACGCAGCCACCTTAGCTGTCGGGTGGATGTAAACGTTTCCTAGAAGCAGAAGAGAGGACCTGGGGACAAATACCCCAAACCATCTCTGGTTCAGGGAGGGAAGGGATTGAGATTTCACCTGTGCATCTGAGGTCAAGAGTTACAGCTCTGGGGGCAGAGGGTTTGGGATGGAGTCAGAGGTTAGGAACTGGGGCAGAGTGGGTACCTCGAATCCATGGCCCCCCTGGACTGTGCCTGGCCAGGCGTTCTGGGTGAGTGAGCTGGTACTGGCCCAGATAGAGGCGGGAGGCATAGAGGGCTGAGCTGGAAGCCACAAAGGAGAACAGGGGCTCAGGGGCCAGCAGGGCTGTGCCCGCCATCCTGAGGTCTCAAGGAGACCCCCACCCACCCCATTAGAGGCCTCTCCCATACCCTGCAGACTTGATCTGGCTCCAGATGCCATCAGTGAGGTGCACGTAGATCTGGCCCTGCCCAGCCAGGGCTGAGAACACATCCTGCTCCAGGCGGATGGTGCCTGCCCCCCGCCACAGGCCTGAAGAATCCTCCCTGGCAGAGGGCATGAGATGCTCGCATCAGTTCCCCAACCGAGCCCAGCTAGATGGCCAGCAGTGTCTCAGGGAGGGGAACCGGAGGGAACCCCACCACCTCGCAAGGTCTGGTCCGACCTGCAAAAAAAGGCTCACGTCCCAGGAAGTTCTCCCACCGTTCATGTACTCTTCCAGGTGGGCGGTTACCTCCGGGGGACCCCAGGCATACACCTGCTGCCCGTCCTGCCCCGTGTCCAGAAGGAGTTCGACCAGACTGACTTCCCCGAATTATCCCGTTCTCCTCCCATCCACACCTCGGAACCCCAGCTCCGGTCCCTCTTTCTCACTGGGATGGAATGAAACACAGACAGACTCACCCCACAGGAAGGCAGCTGGTGAGGGCAGAGACAGTCACAGAAAGAGGGAGAGAGAGATGGTGGAGATGCCAGTTCAGCACAAACAGAGAGACCAGGAGAGATGGAGAGAGAAGCAGAAATATGGGTGGGGTGAGCAGCGGCTGAGTGAAGAGGCGTGAGGGGGGAATGAAGGCAGGGAGCTCTAAAAGGGACCCGTGCCCCAGCTGAGGAGGACCACCCGGAGATCGTGGCTTGTGGGGAGCAGGGCTCCCTTTGGGGTGCTATGTTCCAAAGGGAGCCTCCTCAGCCTGAGAGTGTGTGTGTGCGCGCACCCGCGCGTAAGCTCGCAGATGCGCACATGCGCCTGAACCCGAGCGTGTGTGCGCCCAAGTGTGTGTGTCACCGTCTGTTCTGAAAGACATCTCTGGGACACTCAGGGCTTGAGAGAAATGGACCAGAAGGGGAGTGGGCAGGTGGTGACAGAAGAGGAACTGGAATGAATAAGGAAGAGGGACAGAATGAGGTTAGAAGGGGAGGGAGTGGAGAGCCTCTGCTGGAGATGACGAGTGGAAGGGAAAGGGAGGAGGAAGGTGAGCAGGTTGAGATGAAGCCAGCAAAGCCTGGGGGCGCTGTGACTTGGGGTATCTGCGGTCACAGGGCCATGGGGTCTGCCTCACAGTTGTCCATCCTGCTGATTACGCTGGAAGACGTCCCGAAGGGGCTTTAGGGCTTCCGGGGTAAAGAGGTAGATGCCGCAGTTGATGATGTCACTAACAAACGTGCTGGGCTTCTCCACATAGTGTAGGACCTGGGGACAGAGCAGGCTGGGGTTAACAGAGGAGGGGCCATGGCCACCATCTCCTAAGACCCTCTAAACCTCCAGGTCTTCCCTGTTGCCACGGGCCTTCCTAAAATGCAGCACGCATCTTGTCACTGCCCTTCAACTTCACCTTCAAGATAAGTCCAAACTGCTGCCTTCTCCCTCCGGGTCCTCCCCACCACCCCGCGCTCCCTGAACACAGCCCCTTGAGTTGCATGCCGGGGCTTTTCGAAATGCCCTTAACCAACTCTTCATCCGGAAAACAGGGCTTTCAAAAACGCAGCTGACATCGTCACTCCCTCTCTAAATACACCCGTCTGCCCCAGAGTGAGCTTCTCAGCGCAGAGCACTCCTATCGTCTGGCCACACCTCGCCCATAGTGGCACTTGTGTCATTTGCAATGGTTGGTTTTTGACTGTCTCTTCCACCAGACTGAGAGCTCCTGAGAGGCAGGAATTCTGTCTTTCTGGCTCTGTTTCTCTCACACCTAGCTAGTGCCTAACACAAAACTTTACGTGAATGTTGTGTATACACACGCGCGTGCATCTATGTTCATATGTATTTTTAATACTAAAGCTTGAACAAATATAAGGGGCGTGGGAAAGTGAGCTAGGCTCCTGACAGGGAGTGTCACAGACGGGGACAGAGATCCCCATCCCCCTCCCTAATTCTGGGGTCACTATGCTGTCTCCTGCCTCTGCACCTCTGCACATACCATCGCCTCTACCTGCAATGCCTTGCTGTCTCCGTCATGTTGACAAATTTAACGCAGCTCAGACCTCACCTCCTCCGGGGAACCTTCCCCACCCTCACCCAGGGAGACCAGGGTAGGCTACCTTTCGTATTGCCATAGTACCCTGTGCATATATATGTCTACTGGAGCACCACACCCATGGCATTTCTCTGTTACCCTGTCACCAGTCTTCCCCAAAGGGATAGAAGAGGAACAACCAAGGGTGTGCCCCACATGTTTGACAAGACTGCGGCCTGCCCCATTGCATCCCAGCATTCTCAGGGGGCTGAGGGCTGGGAGAGTGATAACACAGAATCGGCACCCCGCCAGACTCCTCCCTGCTCTTACCTCATGCGTCTGTGGGTTCTCGACGATGCAGCCGTAGCTGAGGGATTGTGTCCTGTTTGCCTGAGACAGACACACGAGGCAGTGACCTGCCTGCACCAGGGCAGCGAGGTCTGTTTTCTCTTTCCTGCTCCCCCTCCCCTGCAGCACCTGGCACGCAACTCCAACTCCGCTACTGACAAGTCTTCAGCTGGGGTGAACACTGTCAGCTGCCCTCCCCCTCCCCTACTTCCGAGCAGCCCAAAAGCTCAGGGGCTCTCTGCACCACCAGCTCCATTACTGCGGGGGTTTCTAGCACCTCTCCCTCCTCATGCCCATTCCCATTCCAACTCCCTGAGCTGGCCCTGCCTGCCCAACACCCTGCACTCCAGGAACCTCCCTGGATCACCCCTTGACACCTTCCAGCCCTCCGGGGCCCCTCACCGTGGTACCCAGCAGCAAGAAAGGGTGAGGCTGGTGTCGGTGGGCAGCCAACATGGTGCTCAAAGGAAAGTCAGAGCAAACGTCAGCGTTGAGCACGAAGAAGGCCTCAGGGCCCCCAGCCAGGATCTGATCCCGGAAATGGTAGAGGCCACCTCCTGTGCCCAGAGGGGCAAATTCCTGCAGGTACCTGTCCCCAGGGACCCCAAAGCCAGCTCAGTGAGATCAGAGGAGACAGATACCCAAGGTCAACCCAGAAACTATATACACCGGGATTGAAGAATGCCCAGATAAGAAAGACCTTAGTGTGTGAGGGTGATGTTACAGCTGCTGGCTCAACCCACTCCTGAGAACTCAGACGCCTCGGGCACTGCTCCCCAACCCCCAGGCAGCACATGTACACAAACATCTGACCTGACCGGAAGATTAAACTCTTGCTGGGCAGTTTCTAGGAACCGGGTAAGTGGCTCATCAGGTTGGTAGAAGCCAATGAGCAGAATCTCCTGCATCCCAGGGACCTGAGGACAAGGGAAGAGGTTGAGAGAAAAATAATATCTGATAGGGTGGACGATGGGAGGGAGAGAAATCCCTGGTGCTGACCCCAAATCCAGAAAGCAGTTTCAGTCTCAGCTGTGGCCCTGAGCAATCATTTTACCATGCTGGCCTGATTCCTCTGGACAATGAAGAAGGTAGAAAGTCTCAGTCACTGATCTTTTAATCTTCTATTATACTATTTATCTCTCCTACTCCCACATCTGAAGTGGGGCTCACCCTAGGAAAGATCTGGCCTACCAAGCTGCATTAAAGGATAATCCATTCATTTCTCCCGTATTTATAATCTATCAATCTGAGCTTGAGATCAGCTTGAGGTAAGGATACCATTTAACAAGTGCCTACATTGTACTAGTTACTTTAAAAACATCACCTCTAAGCTTCGCCACCCCACAAAGCGGGATTGAGAAATGCCCAAATAAGTGACCCCATAGTGACCCCAGAATTAGGGAGGGGGAGCATAGTCAGCAAGGCAGGTGGGGGGGGATGGGGATCTCTGTCCTCGTCTGTGACACTCCCTGTCAGGAGCTCACTTTCCCATGCCCCTTATATTTGTTCAAGCTTTAGTATTAAAAATACATATGAGGCCTGACCTGTGGTGGCACAGTGGATAAAGCGTCGACCTGGAAATGCTGAAGTCACCGGTTCGAAACCCTGGGCTGCCTGGTCAAGGCACATATGGGAGTTGATGCTTCCAGCTCCCCCCCCCCCTTCTCCCTCTCTGTCTCTCCTTTCTCTCTCTCTCTCTCTGTCTCTCCCTCTCCTCTCTAAAAAAAAAAAAAAAAATACATATTAACATAGACGTGTGTGTGTGTGTGTGTATACATACACACAACATTCATGTAAAGTTTTGTTTTAGCACAAAGTGGGTCGACTCACTCCCACTTTACAAATAAAGAAACTAAGGCTGAGAAAGTGTGAGAAATTTGCTCAATTTCTTTTAGCAAGCAGAGACTGGACTCAAATCAAAACCCCGTCAGTGCCAACAACAAAAGCAATAAAGAAATTAGCTCCATAGTGAACGAGGGTAGTATGATTCCGTGTTTTGTGATCACCAAGGTTTCCCATGCTACAGCTTTAAATATAGGAGTGAAATCTGAGCAAGAAGAGGCCAGATGAGAAACTAGATTAGGAGAAGACAGCAGGGCAGCTGCACTGCACACTCTGGGGAGGCAAAGGCGGGGGGGGGGGGAGTATTCACATTGTCATTTGTAAATGGCGGTACCCAGAGTTACGTCTGGTGGGAAGAGGGCATGCTTGGAAAAGGGGGAAATACGGCATAAAGGAGATGCTGGGAAAGTGAGTGAGGTGGGACAGGGAAGACTGGGGGGTTACCTGGGCACAGGCCTCAATGTGGTGCTGGATCATAGGAACCCCTGCCACTGGAAACAGGGGTTTGGGCACCTCAAAAGACAAAGGTCTGAAGCGAGTCCCTGAAAGAGAAGAGAAGCACATTTCAGTTTTCTGCCTCCACCTGCCCTCACCCCACCAATCATCCAGCCCAAGCTCCTCCCCTATCCCCTGCTCACCCTTTTGAGGGCCTCCAATCAGGATCACAGCTTTAAGCATGATGGCTGTTGCTACGTAAACCTCAAATCCCAACAAAGAAGTTAGACTTAGATCTCACACCCCAAACTAGGAATCCCACTCACACCCCAAACAAACCCTAAAGCCAAAATAGCAACACTGGGCCCTCTCTCTCCCAAGATGTAAATCCAAAATTCAATATAGTCCCTCCCTGGGCACAACAACTCACAAATGTCACACATCTCAAATCTGAACCCAATTTCCTTAGGCCTTTAAACCCCAGGGTGATTCCTCCCAAATTCTGAAATTCACACCCTGTAATTTAATCTCTAGCAGACTTCCCTCTGGCCACACCCCAAACCTTAAAAAACCCAAACCCCAAACCACTGATTCCCAAATTGGGTCCATCTTTACTCTATTAAGCCCTGCATCTCAATAATGAACCCTGATATTGAACCTCAAATCCTGAGTGGGCCCCAAATATTTAACTATAGTCTTAACAGTGAACTTCAAGTATTAAACTAACACTGATCGACAAATCGAAACCCTAGCATAAAACCTTTATATGCTGAGTATAAATTAAGCTCTAGGTGAGGAACCCTGAATGAAACAACAGGTTCCCCTGGCATCCCAAACACAGTATACCAATCCCCTGAGTCCCAACACTGACGACAAGTGCTGAGACTTGGGATTCGGAGAACTGATTGCTGACCCTCTGAACCTCAAAACTGACTGTATAATAAACCCTAACCTTGCGTATCCAGGGATCTGGGGACTAGCACAGCACCCAACGTATGCAGAGCCAGCAGGACCTCCGAGCTGCCCTCCGTCTAGGGGCCGTCTCCTGCCCTCTACCCCTTTCTCCACCCCTCCATCAGATCCTTTTACCACGACTAGTCCTCTTTATTTCAGCTCTGCCGCCCGCTATTGCTTGCTCCTTCCGCACACGTGGCTTCTCGCAACTCGCGAGAGCTTCGCAGAGTCTGCCGGGAATTGTAGTTCCTGAATCCTTGCTCCTTTTCTAACTGAGACGAGAGGTGGAACTTGTGGGAGAACATGGGGGCGCGGCCAAAAGGTTGAGGGGGCGGGTCCTAGTGAAATAAAGGGTGGGGCTTAAGAAGCAGAGGCCGGAACCCGGATTAGGACCATGAACTGTCTGGGAACGGTCCTTGGGGTAGCAGCTAAAGTAGAGAACTAGGTCACAGGGAGAAGCGAGGCTGGAGACGAGAGAGGGTATGGCCTCCGCGCAAACCCCCCACGGGAGGGTGAGGCTTGATGTATATACAAAGGGAGAGAAGACGAAGTCATTGACGCCTCTAACCCTCCCGCTGGGAGTGAAGGAGCTTCCTACCAGGATAGAAACCGTCTCAGATTTACTGTCAGTAAAATAAGGCACTGGACTCGGCATTCTCCAGTCTTCCCGCTAACCTCAACATTCTATTACTTAGGTGTGCGGGCCCGGAATAAATGTGCGTGCGGGTGCCGGGGAGCGGAAATGGCGACTCAAAAGAAGAGAATAGGCGCGGAGAGGTCAAGAGAAAGCAGTTTTATTAAGCAAGATGGAGGGGGCTAGTTGGTGCCACCTAACCCCGGGCTTGTGAACAGAGCGAAAGGTTCGGGGGTCCCTTTCAGGCCACGTCCACGCGAGCGAAGCTCTGGTCCATGCCCAGGCTGTTCTCCACATACACCTCGTATTTGCCACTGTCCCCGGGCGCAGCCCTGCGGATGGTCAGCGTTGTGGTGGTGCTGCCTATCTCGAAGTACACCCTGCAGGGGAAGGGGGAGAGGGCGGGGCCGCAGGTCATTTTATGCGCTCCCGGGGCCGGGCTACACGGCCAGCTCAGTTCCACACCTCCTAGTTCCCCGCCCTTGTCCCACTCCCGCGGGCTTTCTGGGCCCCATCCGGCCCAGGCTTCAGCGCCAGGCCCTGCCCTTGCAGCAGGTCCCCGCCCTCGCCTGTCATCCTCCTCGATGTCCTTCCCGTCCTTGGTCCAGCCCACATCGGGAGCAGGCTCGCCCATGATCTCCGCAGTCAGCGTCACCGTGGCGCCTTTGCGAGCTTTAGTGTTATCCGGTCCCTTTTGAATTTTCGCAGGGACTAGAGGGAGGAAGGGAACGCGACACAGTGAGAGGCCTAAAGGTGAAGGGGAACATCACCTTCCCAGCTAATACCCGGCCGTAATTACGAGATAGACTCAAACTCTCCATGTGACCTTGGGCAAGTCTTGAGCCTCTCTGGGGCTTCAGCAACTCAGCTGTTAAACAAGACTAATCCCTGCCGTTCCTATTTTTAGGGTTGAATGAAGAAGTAGAAAAGATAGTATGGGTGAACGCCCAGGAATGTTCACTCATCTCGGGGTACCTTGGAGACAGCTCTGGGTAACGGAAATTGCCCCGGGTTGGGAGCCAGAAGTCCAGGGCTCTCTCTCTTAACCCCGACTCTGCCTCTGGATCGCTGTGACCTTGGGGCCCTGAAGTCGAGTGACTGAAACCCCTAGTGGGCTTCTTAGTGTGGAAGGGACGGGATCCCGGGGTAGGCAAGGAGTCGTCAGTCCGCCCGGCGCCCTGCTCTGTGCCTCAGGCTGTGATGGGGGGCTAGGCTGGTCACATCCCCGTCCGGACTCAGCTAGGCCCAGCGATAAAACGCGCTGCTGAGCCCGGCTGCGGACGCCCGCGGGGTGGCGCTGCTCTGTCTGAGCAGTGGCATTGCACCCGGGGCGCTGGTACCTTCCACGAAGATGCGCGCCGAGTCGGAGCACTGGCCGAAGGGGTTGGTCACGTTGATGCTGTACTGTCCCAAGTCCGCCAGTTCGCCGTCGCGCACCACTAACGCGACCACGTCGGGGTCCTCGAAGATGTAGCGGTACTTGGGCCCGTCGCGCAGCTCCTTGCCGTCCTTGCTCCAGCGGATGAACGGGTCCGGGAAAGCCGAGATGCGGCAGGTCAGCTTGGCCGCGCTGCCCTCGATCAGCACCACGTCCTTCAGCGGCTCCAGCACCCGCGGCGGCCCGTTCTCCCGCAGCTCCTTCCGGGACCTACCCGCGGGCAAGGGCAGGGTCCAGAGCTCCAGGACACTGTTCCCACCGCCCGCAGTCCTGTCCGCCAGCAAACCGTGCGGCCCCACTAAACCCTTAAACACAGGGGCTTGGGGTGGGATGGGGCGCTCCTGAATCGTTACCCTAATAAAGTGATCTACTCTGGTTGGCCCCTCTTCCACATCTCAGGAACTGCTCTCCCCTGAGTCCGGTAACCCTAGCGGTCCCGAGCACTGTGCTCGAGTCCCGCCCTTCCCCCTAGGCGGGGGGATTTCTGCAGCTCCGGTTCCCTTCCATGAGGAGGGCTCCAGGGCTCGCCCTCACCTGTGACCCCGGTAAGAGGCCTGGATGCGAATGGCCGCTTTCTGGACCTGGGGGTCATTGATATCCAGGGTACATCCCGGAGGAGGAGGGGCCGCAGCCGCCGGTTTTTTGGCGGGAGCTGCCTTGGACATCTGGGGAGTGGAAAACAGACAGAGGGGTCGAAGCTGACACAGAGACTGCGACCTTCCATCCCTGCCCTTCGGATTCAGAGTATCCCCGGGACAGGAGTGTGTCCGACTGGGCTGAGGGTCGGAACTCACCGTGTGGGTGGGGGGCGTCAACTTGGGACTCGAGCCGATTAGCGGGGCAGCAGGCGGACAGAACCCCTCCGGATGGTACCGCAGGAGCACGGGCAGGTGCTCAGCCCTGGGCCCCGGTTTTATACATCGTTCCCCTCCTTGCCTTGTTTGGCGTGGTTGCCCCAAGCCCCCCGGGACCCCAGCCCCCGCCCCCTGACCCAAGAAGGCTCCTTATTTAGCCCGAGGATGCCTGGGATGCTGGCTCAGCCGCTGCGACAGGCCCAGGGTGGGGCTGGGGGGGAAACTCGAGCGGCTCTGGGGTGCACCGCGCGTCAGCGCCTGGACAGCTGGGCCGCTGGACGTGGCCCGGTCTCCTCCCCAAGGCAGGGGCTGTCGATCCCACACCCGCGAGGACCAGACGAGGCCCCAAGTGGACCGGAGAGTCAGCTCTCTGCCGGGACAACTTGACACTCAGGTCAGTCTCTGCACAATGGGACCTTCCTGGGACACCATAAGTTAAGGGGTGCGAGTGTTTGGGGCTGGGGGTGTCCCTGAATGAAGACCGAGTAGCGGCGGACTCTCAACTATCCATCCAGCCAATTATAAGAGGGCCACGTGGCTGTCAGGACCAATCCGGAAGCGCCTTACAGCCCCGCCCAGAGTCTACGGCTGTCGTTTCCACACTGTGCCCCCTGGCGGTAAACCTAGAGAGGACCATCAAGATTTTTGAGAACAGCATCCCTTTGGGGATAGCACCCCTATCTCCCCTATGTCTCTCCTGCGTGTGACATAGTTGGGTCCCGATGGGCTGCATTGTCCCTAGAGATAGGCATTAATACTGACTCAGCAACTTTAGGTTGGTCCAAGTCCGTTGGGGGCAAAGCTGATGTATAGGGGCATCAGCCATCGGGGATAAAGGGGTTAGGTTAGCTACTCTATGGCAGGCCTGGAGTCGTCTGTCCAGGCCAGGTAGACCATTGCTTCCATTCACTGTAACTGCCCACACAGGTATGGAGATCTATCCCCTTTTGATGAGAGTAATTTTGACACAGCTCTGCTGTCATAAATTACCTTTGCTCCTCTGGGTTTGGAATAAGTAGTTCACATGCCATTTCCAATGGAGATGGTAAGAAAGCTCAAGATCAGAATGGGAACAGGAGAGGAATTTTACCATTTATCAAGATATGAGTTCAGGCACCTCAGTTTTATATGAAAACACTTGTGAGCAGGGGATTACAGATTCTCACAGGCAAACTGTATATCTTCATCACTAAAATGACAGGTGAGCAAGGCATCCCTCTGGTCCCTTCCAGCTGCTCTAACACCCTATTATTTTATGATGGTAGGTAGTGCCTCTTCCCTAAGGTCCTGAGAAACCGGAGAAGCTGGGTAGGCTGGCCTGAGCAGAGCACTGTTTGGGCTCCAGTCAAGAGGCCCTCGACCTCGATCAGCAACGCAGCAGCACCAGCTCTCTGCTCATGGTGGAGGCTTTATTCTTGTCACTTTGTCAAGAACAGAGTTTTCAGGGGGTAAGGGAGAAAGGACAACAGTCCCTTTGTAGCTGAGGAGAACCAGCTCCCCCCTTTCCCCACCTCAGGGCAAGGCAGTTCAATTCTAGAACCCAGTGGCCACTCTGGCACTGCAGCTAGTCAAGGTGCCTTCACATGCACCACACCCCCTAGCTTGCCATGGGGATCAGAAGGTCCAGGCTGGGTGTCCCTGGGGCCTAGGAAAAGGCTCCTCTGTGGCATCATCACAGCAGACACCCTAACCGGAGAACTTGCAGCTGCTTTGTGCAGCTGGTGCCCTGACTGTGCTCTAAACACTGAGAGCATGGGGCCTGGGCCCGTCTGGGTCCTCTCTGCAGCTCTTCATACCACCTGCTCTCACGGAGTCGTCATGAGATAACCAACAGCGTCATTGGTAATGACCAGAGCTGGGAAGGATTAGGGAAAGGAGGTTGAGCCAGGACTGAGGTGTGGGCTGGCCCATTTCAGAACCTAGCACCCTCCAAGGCATGATGCTGGAACACGTGAGGAAAGGTGGGGCCATGAGAGTCTGGTTAGGGGGAAGGGTTCAGTGGTCCTGCCAGGATTCCAGAAACTTCAGAGGAAGAAACAGACTGAAGTCTCTCCTCCAGGAGTAAGGGAGAGGTAAAGGGCCTGGGGGGTCAGGGAGGGAGGAGGAAGGTCCGAAGGGCTTAGCTGGTGTATCTGGGCTCTCACTGGCCCAGAGAAGGCTGGAATACTCCCATCCCAACATCATGCATGCCCAGCCATCTCTCCCCATAGATCGCACGTAGGTCCTGCTGCTTGCTGTTTTTATTTCCCTTGTGACAGACAGACAGCTGCACAGACAGCTAGATGGCTGGGGGTGGGGAGATGGTCAGGACAACATGAGCAATAAGGATTGGATGGAAAGGAAACTGCACAAAAGTCAATAAATAAATAAATATGAATGGGAGGAAGGGTGAAGGCCATGGAGGGACAGTGGGGACATCCTTGGGTCAGCAGAGCCCAGAGCTGCATCCACTGGGGCAACAGGAGAGCACCGGCTTGAGTGACCACTGCCTACTGCCTTCTGCCTCTAGCCGTCCACACTCCCTCCAGGATGCCGGCAGCTGGCCCCCCCCACCCCTACCTGAGTCCTGTCTCCTCCCCAGCCTCGCTGCCCTCTCGCACGCTGCCTCTGGCACCCTGACACCGTCTCCACGTCCTGTCCCTACTTTGCTGACGTTCACTCTCAGCCCACAGCCTTGACACTCTGGGCTCCTCCCTTTCCCACCTCTCTAGCCTCTCACACCCCTTGGTTGGTTCTCCCTCAGATGCACTGTCCCCCACTTCCAGAACCTTCTTAGAGTCTCCCATCCCTTTCTCTCACTTCCCTATTCTATTCTTGCCTCTCTTCCTGCTCCCAACTCCACCCAGCCCGGCCAATAAGTCTCCAGCTCTGGCTCTGGCCCGGTGGCATTGGCCAAAGCCCAGGGCCTCTGTCCCCGCAGGTCCATGAGGTAATAGCCCGGCTGGATGTTGCTGCTGGTGGTGGTGGTGTCCGAAGCCCTGAGCTCACCCGGCTCAGCGTGGGCCCTGGAATGTCCCGCGGCATCAGTGGGAGCCCCGAGTGGAAGCCCGGAGCCAGGCTGTGGTCCGAGCCGCTAGAGGCTGCCGGGATAGGAGCGGAGCAGCACCTTGTGACGGGTGGCAGCTTCGGCCCTGCGACGCCGCTGCTCACTGAGGAACTCCTTGAGCCGGTTGGTGGTGAAGGTGAGCGTCTGGCGCCGCAGCTTCATCAGATAGGCGTCCTGCAGCCACGGGTGGGCCAGGCAGTCCTGCAGGGAGGGCCGGCTCCTGCCGGGCCCGGCCGGGGACAGTGAGCCTGGAGGGAGGCTCAGTCCTCCCCTAGGATCTGAGTCCCAACCCAGGATGCACTCCTAGTGAGTGCTCTGGGCGACTCTGGGGCTCAGTTTCCCAATCTCTGGAACAGGGACAGTGATTCTGCTTATGTCACAGGGCGGTTATAGATTTAAAATGGTGAGTAGTACAACCATGTAGTAGAAGTAGTAACAACAATGTATTGTGGGGGGCAGGGGAGGAGTTGGGAAATCGTAGGCATGGGCGGGGCCAGGGCAGCCCAAGGCCAGGGACAGGTCATGCTGGGTGGCTGGCAGGTGTGGGGTCTACTTACCAGGGATGTACTGAGAGGACCTTTCTCAAGAAGAGGGTGGCGCTTTGGGAGGTGTTGGGGTACAACTGGAAGGCATCAAAGCGGCCCCCCACAATACGAGCCTCGGTTTCCTGGGGGTCTGGCTCATAAAATGGGGAACGTCCACTGAGCCTGTGGTAGAGACAGTTCAGTTGTCACGTGAACAGAGGGTTAACTCACAGGTCCTGGCAGACATTGGAGTGGGGGTTCTAAAAGGCACAGCACTCAGGGACAGGGCTACCGGCACCTGGGCTGACACGCGTGGGTGTGTGCATGCATGTGTGCACATTCATGTGCGCTGGGGAGGTGGAGAAGGGGGAGAGGGTGTAAGCAGAGGGTGGGTCTTGGGGCACTCACATGATGTAAGTGAGCACACCCATTCCCCAGATGTCAGTGGCAGCGCCGATGGGGTCTCCCTTCACCATCTCAGGAGCTGACAGGAGACAGAGGTCAAGTTGGACCAGTTTCCTGGCAGCAAGGAATCAGGAAAAGGCTGGGGAGGCTCCTGGGAGCTTCAGAGCAGGACAACGTCCAGGTCACCAGACCATGGGTCTGACCAGAGCAGCGGGCCCTGATGACAGGAGGCAGGATGGGAGTGGGGGTGGATGGGCTCTGGGGGCCTTGTGGGACACCTGAGGAATCCACCCAGGCACTGAATGGTGGGGATCACCTGAACTGCGAGCTGAGGGTCGCCAGCTCCCTCAGATCAGCTGCGAGGCAGGGTGCCCGTTCACAGCGAATGTGGCCAGCACAAGGATTATGAACCTCTGAAATCGGCCTGGCTGACTCCAAGCCCAGGCCTGCCCCTTCTAGCTATAGGATCCTGAGCAATGTGCTAAGCCTGTCTGGCTCTCCATTTCCTCATCTGTAAAGAGTGGCTTTCAGGGCCCTGGCCGGTTGGCTCAGTGGTGGAGCATCGGCCTGGTGTGCAGAAGTCCCGGGTTCGATTCCTGGCCGGGGCACACAGGAGAAGCACCCATCTGCTTCTCCACCCCTCCCCTTCTCCTTCCTCTCTGTCTCTCTCTTCCCCTCCCGCAGCCAAGGCTCCATTGGAGCAAAGATGGCCTGGGCGCTGAGGATGGCTCTGTGGCCTGTGCCTCAGGTGCTAGAATGGCTCTGGATGCAGCGGAGCAACACCCCAGATGGGCAGAGCATCGCTCCCTGGTGGGCATGCCGGGTGGATCCCGGTCGGGTGCATGCGGGAGTCTGTCTGACTGCCTCCCCGTTTCCAGCTTTGAAAAAATGCAAAAAAAAAAAAAAAAAAGAGTGGCTTTCAGAACAACTCTAAGGAACAGAGATAATGAACATAAAGTCTTTAGCAGATAGCTAAATAGCTGATTTTCCTTATTTACATAAGTAAATAATTGATTCTCCAATCTTTCCAGCTTTATCAAACCCTGGCTTGACCATTTAAAACTTCCTTATATGGGACAAATAACCTCACTATGCCTGTTTCCTATCCGAAAAACGGGGGCAATGTTATGCCCATCTCTAAGGCTATTGTGAAGATAAACTGGAAAAAGAAAACATGGAAAGGTCTCTGTTTATTGCTTGCATAGAGTAAGCACTGATAAACGGCCTGTATATGGGTGACGTGGGGGGAGCGCTGGCTGCTGCCCCTTGGGCAGTACCCCAACCCCCAACCTTGGTTGCCATGGCGACTCACCCATGAACTCCAGTGTGCCTGTGCGGTGGCCAAGGGGCCGCAGGGCCTGGGGGTTGTAGGGCTGGGCACTGCCGAAGTCCACGATCTTGAGGGCGTTGTCGGGGGCCAGCAGCAGGTTGTCCGGCTTGATGTCCAGGTGCAGCACGTGGCAGCCGTGGAGGTAGTCCAGGCCTTGGAGCAGCTGTACCACATAGGTGGCCACATCATCCTCTGAATATCGGAACCTAGAGGGCCCGAGGGAGGCAGGTGAGGTCCCAGCCCTACCCTCTCCACGGCTGGTTCCTGCCCCCTCGGAACGCCCACCCACCTGTCGCTGAGCCCACAGAGGAGCTCCCGGTTGCCGCAGCTCTCGGCGATGAGCACGAGGTAACGTGGGGTGATGTAGGCTTCGTGCAGGGACATGAGCCGCTCGTGGTGCAGCGTCCGCAGCACTTCGTACTCCTGCAGGACTCGCTGCTTGCCCTCGGCTGCGTAGGGCACGATCTTGGCCACAAACGTTCGCCCGGTGGCATTCTCCCGGCAGGCACGCACTACACCAAAGCGGCCCCTGTTGTGTTGAGGGGACACCACAGGCTCAGAGGCGAGAGGAAGACATCACCACTGTGAAGGCCAAGGGGCTGAGGTGGGGGGAACAGAGACCCAAGTGTGGGCTCTGGAGTTTAATCCTAGAAATCTGGGTTCGAGTCCCAGCTCTGCGCCTGAGTGGCTCTGTACTTCAGTTTTCCCATCTGTGCAATGGGTTTTGATAATACTGTACCGGCTCCCTCTCCAAGTTATGAAGGTTAAATGAGATCCTACGGACACAGAGCTTAGCCCAGAGAAGATGTGGACTCAGTAGTGCTGAGGACCCGGCTCTCAGCACCCTCCCCACTCGGGATGGGCAGTTTGGTCTTTTCTCTGAACCCCGTAGCCCTACACCCCACCCCACCCCCACGCCCGCGCTCTGTCTTCCGCCCCTTCCCCGGCCCCGCTTGCCTGGCCTTCTCCTCCAGGAAGGTGTAGGGTTTCTGAGGGGGGCCCTGTCGAAGAGCCGTGTCCTCCAGCCCCGGAGAGCTGGAGCGACCACCCACAGGGGAGCTGACCGTCTCCTTGGCTGGACTGAGGGTCCGAACAGGTACCTTAGTGGACTGAGGAGGGGGCTCAGGGGCTGGGGGCTCAGGGGCTGGTGGTGCAGACACAAAGGAGGTCACCATATACAAGGGAGTAGAGGAAGACGCTGGTTTAACCTCTTGTGGAGTGGAGGTGGGGGTTGAGGTCCCAGTGTCAGGGACGGAAGACTTGGGCTCACTTGAGGTGACCTGGACACTGGACGGGGCGGGCACTGCTTGCCGGGCAACCTGCAGGCCTCTGTGCTTTCGCGGGGGGGTTTGGGGAGGTGGACCCACAGCCTTGAGTGAGGACAAGGCCTGGCTGGGGAGTGTCGGGGGAGACGAGGGGCTGGGGGGCCCAGGAGCTGCCAGGGGCGGCGGGGATGGGGCGAGTGAGGTAGGAGAGTCCGGAGGCGGGGCCCTGGCTGGCCCTGAGGTAACAGGGGCATCTTGGTGAGCAGCAGGTAGCACAGCTGAGGGCTCTTAAGAGGAAACAAGGAAAATCATCACTGTCGGGCCCCTGGCAGCAAAACCACGGCGCTCTAAGAAGGGGGTGGGTCCCGGGCTTAGGGTCCTCGTCCTTCTCTGCCTCCCCCACCCCGTCGCACTGACCTTGCACGCCCCTGACGAAGACTCTCTCAGAAGGGCTACTGAAAGGCCCCTGTCCAGCACGGTTGGCACAGGCCACACGGAACCTCACGCTCACGCCAGTCGGTAGGTGGGTCACATTGTAGTAACAGTCGGGGATGCCTGAGCTCACCGGGTGCCAGGAAGACTCCCCTGCGGGCACCACGGGGGCGGGGCTGAGGCCACAGAAGTGGTGGCCCAAACTCCCAGTGCTAGGGAGGGGAACTGTGCCTGGGAGGCATCTGTCTCCCCGGCTTCTCCGCCTTCCACCTGCCACCCCTTCCCGCCGTGAGACGAGCCCGTGCGGTCCCTCACCATCCACTCGCCGCTCCAGCGTGTACGTGCAGGGTGCCCGGCTGTCTCCTGGCTTCCACAGAACCAGCGCCGTGTCCCGGTATGTCTGCGGTACCTCGGGAGGAGCTAGCTTCCCTGGGACGCCTGGCAAGAGGAGAGGAGCCCAGTGAGCCTCTCGGTTCCAGCTTAGAGCCCATCTAGCCCTGCCACAACATCTCCCCATCAACATCTCCCCATCAACGGCCTCCCTGGTCCCGCCCCAGGCTCACGGGCCACAGCCACGGTACAGGAACTGGTGACGCTGCCGAGGACATTAGAAGCTGAGCACTCGTAGAGCCCAGCGTGCCGCTTGCCCACACGAGGGATGCTCAGCAGCTGCCGCCCATCTTTGCAGGACACGATGGTCACTGAGGACTCGGAGCGCAGGGACTGCTTGTCTGGGGACAGAGAGGAGCAGGAGGGGCCGCTGAGTGGGGCGGCACATGTGATCCTCCAGGACTCCTTGGTTGCCACCACCCCCCCAAACACCGCCAAACCTTGGGGCCACTTGCAGAGGAGTGGCCTTACCTTTTACCCAGGAGATGCGGGGTGCAGGGCAGGCTGCCGGCAGGCAGAGCAGAGTGGCGGCCTCTCCCTCCAGCAGCACCTGGTCCTTGAGTTTGATATGGAAGACTGGGGGGAAGTCTGGAGCGAGAGCAGACAGCAGAGAGCCATGGCTTACTTACTGCTAAGGGAGGGCAGGACGCGTGTGACAGGTGCGGAGCGGAGTGGAAGCCCTGCGCCACACCGGAGTGGAAGCTGGCCTCCTCCCAGTCAGATGGGAAGAGTAGAGCCCTGCGCCACACCTCTGAGAATTTCCTTTGCAGCGAGCTTCCCTCTCCCCAGGCCCTCGCTGTGTGTAGAATCATCTTTTCCTTTCACTGACTACTGAAGATGCATGGCAGGGACCTCATATGTTTGCAAATCGCACAGAGTGGGTCTGGCACTAGGTTTGAGTGCTCTATAGGCATTTGTTAAATAAAATAACATCAAGTAAATATTGAAACACTGTACTGGTTAAGAACTGGTAATACTCACTCCCACTGGGGCACCACAGGGCAAGTGAGAGAAGCTGACCTGAGCTGAGAATCCTGGGGTTGAATGCAATGTGCAATCAAAATATGCAGTCTCAAAAGGATCTGCAGGCAGTGCAAACTGTGCGCAGAGCCGGAGACCGTGCCAGCTTCCTCCCTAGGGGCCGGGGCTACAGTCCTAGACCTTCTAATACTCCTTCAGGCCAGCCGAGCGCTGAGAGCTTCTGAAGGGGCAACACACAGTACCTGCATGACCTCGGACCACGTCCTGTCTAAACTGAGGAAAAGAAATAACACTGAGATCACCAGCTTGTTGCGAGAATTACAAGGAGCATATAAAGTACTTAGCATGTGTCTCAGCTAAAATAAAGTGCTCATAAATGTTGGCTCTTACTATTAGCTCATGAATAGCCCAGTAGAGAGCCAGGCACAGACCTCCAGCAAAAAAGGCTGTTTAGGGAAAGTTGGCTTCCTAGGTGACCGGTGAATGGGCCACGGCCAGGATGCAGATGGGCCAAGGGTTCCACTCCAGTGCGCTGGCCTGTGGCTCCTCAGGGCCATGAGGACTTGCATTCCTGCTCCTTGGCATGTGTCTTTAGAAATATCCCAATCTGGTCCTGGCCACCGGGGGTGGTGGGGTGGTGGTGGTAGTGGTGGATTTTTTTCACGTGGGCAGAGAAAGCCGAGGGATAGATGCCCCTGGGAGCCCCAGCTGCTGCTTGTCTAAAGGACCAGGAGGGCATGGGGGTGGGGTGGTGAGCTGGGCAGGAGAGGAACGCTCAGCAGGAGTGGAGGGTCAGGATGGTGGTGTGCCCGTGCCCGCCCTTCCCACTGTGCCCATGTTCCCCAAGGAGGGGGTCCCACGCTGAAGCCCCAATAGCATAAAGTGAACATAGTTGAATCAGTGGCTGCCTCCAGACCAAGTGGGGGTGCTGGGTAGGGGGCAGGGAGAGGAAGGCCAGGAGGAGAGGTGAAAGGTGACCCTGGCCTAGCTCTGCCAGTTCTACCTCCATCCCCCCAGGGCCTAGCCCTGATTGGTCAGTGGACGTGGGGCAGCCTTCTCCTGCAGGGCGGGGGGAGAGGATGAGGTAAGGGGACACTGCCTCAGCAGGAAACCAGCTGCACAAGCAAAACGGACCTGGGAGGGAGGCCCCGGTGGGAGGGGATCAGCTGTCCCCAGGCCTCCCTGCTGCTGTGTGTGTGTGTGTGTGTGTGTGTGTGTGTGTGAGAGAGAGAGAGAGAGAGAGAGAGAGAGAGAGAGAGAGAGAGATTCCCTCTCCTCCACCCCTGGCCCCACCAGCTGGCCTCCCTCCCCTCTCTTCCCTCACTACAGCCCCCACCGCCCACTGCCGTTGAGACCGGTGCCCCAGCTCCCCTGGCCAAGACCAGACTCATCACCTCAAGCCCAGCTGAGGCACAGCTGGAGCAGTTCTGAGATGTCTCATCAGGAAACCGGGCGAACAGAACAGGTGAGGGCTAAAGGCCCGGCACACAGCCTGGCTCCGTGGGCCTGCCCCTTCCTGCATGCTGTCCTGGGGAACGGCCTCCCGAGCCTGAGCCTTCGTGTATAGTCCTTGAGTAATGCCCGCTTCTCAGGTGAGGGACGGGGTGACCCCAGGTGGGCATGACCTGCCTCCCTGCTGCCCAGGACATGTGGGCAGAGAAACTGGCCAGGGCCTAGCCTATCCGATGTTCCCCTCCCCCCTGCAGTCGGGTATTCCAGACTGTGCAGAAATGGGGGCAAGGCCAGACTGCGAGCCTCTAGGCTGGGAGAGGAAAGAGGGTCTTGGCGTGCATTCAGACATACACACATTGCACCGGGGCCTTGGGGGCAAAGGGGCCCTACCCTGGCCTCCTTCAGAACTAGGTGTAGTGCAGTTACAGGGCCCTTTCCAGGCTCTCCCACGAGGTACAACGCTAGCCAGAGAACTGCACTAATCGTGTCCTGAAGCCGCTTCCGGGGCCTGGCTGCACAGGGTCACGCAGTCCAGTTCTCTAGCTGCTGCACTTACTACCAGCTCTGTGCCTTCCACAAGCTACTTAGCTTGGCGGAGCCTACTTCCTCGCCTGTAAATCAGGGGCACGATACAAATACTAGTTCCTCCACAGTGGGGGAGGGTTGAGTGGGGCAGCCCTTGCAAAATGCTTAACAGGACACGCGGCATTGCTAATGAATGGCAGCTGCGGCTGGTATTGTTGTTTTCTCTATTCCAGGTCCCCTCCATCGCTGCCCGGGCTCCTCATAGTGGTCCATGTCCCACCCAACCAGGACCATCCCCCGCAGCGGGACAGCCTCCTCACCCAGCAGGCCTCTCTCACCTGATTCGCTGCGCACGTACTGGTGGCCCAGATCCTCCTGGACGCTGGCCGAGAGGTCTGGCTGTGATGACCCCTTGTCCTTCCGCAGCCTGGAGAAGCCCCAGCGCAGCCGGCTCCGGCTCTCTCCAGAAGCTGTAAAGCACCCAGGGGCCACCTGAGCACCTGCCCAGCCACATCCAGGGCGTTCCCATCTCCCCGCCGCCTTCCGCCTTCCGCCCAGAGAAATCAAGAACACCCAGCCCCACCAATCCCATCCTCAGGGCCTCCTGCGCCTCCTCAGCCTCTCTCTGGAAGGTGTCCCCGCCCTCCCTTCCTCCCAGAGCCTCTCTGGGGCGAACGCCACCCTGGCCCGCACTCGTTCGTTCGCACACGCACCCTCCACTGTGCCCCGACCCTCCACACCTGAACCACCCGAGGTGGCGCTGGCCTCCGAGCCCAGGGACTCCGCGGAAGGCGTGGTGGCGCCAGCCTGCGCGGCCAGCTGGTTGTGCGGGAGGCCGAGGCGCCGCAGGCTCTCGCCCTCCGACGTGGCCCTGCGCAGCCGTCCGAACAGCGGCGTGCTCCTGCCCGACGTGCCCCCCGAGTCCTCGCTGCTGCCGCTGCGCTGCAGCCGACTGGACAGGCGCTCCAGCGTGGAGCTCAGCCGCCTGCGCACCGCGACCACCGGGGAGCCCCGCGCCGAGCTGCCGCCCTCCGAGCTCTCGCCGTCCCCGCCGCGCGCCTCCCCGGCCGCGTGGCGCTGCGCGGGCGGGGTGCGCCTCAGCCGCTGGGACAGCGACAGCGAGAGGCGGCGGACGAGGCCCGGCTCCCCGACCGTCCTGAGGTCCTGCACCGAGCGGGAGCGCTCGGGCCGCCGCACCATCTCCAGGGGCGTGCCCGCGGGGCTGGGCCGGTACATGCCGTCCTCCTCCGCCCCGCGGAACGGGCCGCGCTCCTCCGACCGCGAGCGACTCAGCATCCGCAGCCCCCGCGACAGGGGCGACTCACGGCTGCGCTTGAACTTGGCTTCGAACACGGCCTCAGACTCCAGGTTCTCAATGCTGCTGCTGAGACTGCTGCCCGGCCTGCGGGGCACCGTGGGGACCCGGGGCTTCTCGGCTGGCGCTGGGGGAGCCGCGGCGGAAGGCACGCGCTTGTTGGAGGTTACTAGAGGCGGGGAAGCCACTCTGGCGAACACAGCAGGGTGGGACTTGGGCTCCGTGGGAGGCGTGGCAGCGCCCTGCGGAGGGCCTTGCTTCTGACCTGCCAGCTGCAGGGACTGCATGATCTGAGCATAGGGTGTGAGCGGGGGCGCCGGGGTTTGCAGAGCCGCGGGGGGCTGTGTAGGCTTGGGAGCCGGGCCTGGCTCTGCCTTGAACTCTGGGGCCTTCTCTCCCGCAGGCTGCGGCGCTAAGGGCTGGGAAGCATCGCTGGGCGTGGCGGCAGGAGGTTCGGGAGACTTGGGGGCACTGGGCTTAGGGGCACTGGGTTTGGGGGCACTGGGACGCGCGGGGCTGGGCTGCTGGGTCTCGCTGAGAGCAGACAAGGAGGGAGACTCCTGTAGTCTGCGGGCCCCGAGCCGGGCCACAGGGATCTCAAGGGGCGCCCCAGCACGGCGGTGGCGGCCGCGGGGCTCTGCCTCACCCTGCGAGAAGCTACTGCTCTTCTGCAGTCCCCGAGTCTCTGGTGGGGGTTGGTGGTGGGGTGCTGCCTCGCTGGAGGCAGCCCGTGCCATTCGGGGGTCCCGGGCACGGCCTCCTAGACTCTCTAGCAGGGGACCCCTGAGGCCGCTGACCTTGCCATCCTCAGGGCCTCCCCGCAGCAGCCTCTGGCGCAGAGCCTGCAGCCTCTGGGCATACTCGCCCTCGCCCAGGCCTCCCCGGGTCAGGCGGGTGGCGCCCGGGCTGGGGCTTCGGCGCTGGGGCAGCTCCACAGACGCTGCCTTCTGCAGGCCCCGGCCCGGCTCCCTCGGCCCGGCCCGGGGCAGGGCGCTCTCTGCCGAGCTGCCCCTGCGGAGCTCTCCCCGCCGGGGGCTGGGCCCAGCCGGGGACTCCTGGCCTGGAGAGGGGAGGGCCTGAGGGCGGGGGGCCTCCTGGTCCTGAGAGGTGGCCCTTCCCTGCTCCTGCCACTCCATGGGGGTAGCAGCCCCAGCCTCTGGGGTCCCTAGAGCCTCATCCTCGGTAGGAATGTCGGTGAGGGACACCCGGGAGCCTGAGAACTCGGGCTGCAGCGGCCGGGGCACTGAGGGCAGCTCCTCCAGCTCCTCCTCTTCGGAGTCAGAGGAGGACGAGAGTCCCCCACTGGGGGGTGGTCTTCTGGGCACGGCCACCCACACCCGCTCCGGGGGTGCCCGCAGCAGCTCTGGGATGGGGCGCAGCACGAGGTGGCACTTGTAGCTGATCTGGGAGCGCTAGAGACAGAATGCTAGGGTCAGACCTGAGGGACCCCTGGGGCTGGATTGACCCACTCAGGCCCGTCTCTGCCCTGGGGAAAAGCTCTCCGGCAGATAGAGGGTCAGGAGGCAGAAGGGAAGCTGGGCGTTGAGGGAATAAAAGCAGGTGAAGATAGATTAGCAGAAGGCGTGGGCTCATGATAGGAGAGAAAAAAAGCAGGGTGAGCAAGAGGAGGCTGCAGAATGAGAAGAAGGTGGAGGCACCGAAGCAGGGCCCGCTCAACTCACCTGCCACCTGCGCCGGGACAGGAACAGCTTCAGGTGGTCCGTGCTCAGCTCGGCGCCCTTCGCCTGCATCTGCAAACCCGGGAAGAGGGACTTAGGGAAGTCCTCTGTCCACCTCGACCCTCGAGGTTTGGCACGGAGAGACAAAGTCTACAAGAGGGGACAGGGAACTAAGCAGCATTGAGTTCAGCCTCCTGCAGGCCCCTTTCCCCTTGGACCTGTCACCACACCTCCAAAGCCAAGGTGCCCACGTGTAGACAAATTCCCTGAACCTAAGTGGGGAGGACAAAAGTCAGCGGCTGCGGGGGGTGTGCTTCAGAACTTACACCAGGGCTTAAGGCCCTGTCCTGGCGCACTGGCTGCCCTGGGAGACCTGTGCTTCGGCCCCTGGCCTTGGCCCTGCTGCCCAGCTCGCCACCCGTTTCCATGTGGGGCTGGCACCCCCGATATCTGGAGCCTTGGGGAGCTGGACCGAGACAGATGCCTCCCTTGGCCACCCACGCAGGCTTTCCTCTTTGGAGCTTGTTTCTGATCTGGGAGGCAAGGCTCCTTCTCCAAGGACAGACCCCGGAAGCACCTCAGCCTTCAGCTGACCCAGTACGATGCTCAGTGGATGGCTTACTCAGTTGCTCCTTCTAGGTCATTTGCTGAACCTTGCCACCCCCCACCCCACCCTGCCGACTTGGAGCTGTGCCCTGTGGTGCTGGGGCTTGAAGATGAATGAAAACTCTGCCCACACAGAGTTCAAAACCCAAGAGACCAGGCCCGCACACCAAGCACAGTGTGTGGGACCAGTGCAGGACAGAGGTGGGCACACAGGACTGAGGAGGGCCGGGGTTGGTGTCAAGAACTAGGAAGAACCCTGATGAGGACACCCGGGATGGGGAAGTCCAGACCTGTGCCTTAGAATCCATGATACCCCAACTTGAGCCTGTTTCCTTACCAGCAAAATGGGAGTTATACATTCCTTTGCAGAGCTACTATATTTGAGGCTGATAGGTCGTAAGTATATAAAACACCTATCATGGCAACTGCGCATAGTAGGTACTCTATAATAAATAGAGCTGTTAACATTGCCTCTCCCTCCACCTTTTCTACCGTGACTTTGCAGAACTAGACTCACCTTGAACCAAGGATGCTCTCGGGTCTCCTCTGCAGTAGGCCTCCTGGAAAGGAAGGAGGATTAAGAGGGGATTCATCATTCATTAACTCAGTCAGTTCATAAATGTTTGGGGAAATGGGACCTCTAAGGACCGGAGGGACCGGATGTCGAAGGGCATGGCGCGAGGGGACTGGCTCTGCAGGCGGAGCACCCCTCGGGGCCTGGTACTCACAGCCGGTCCTGCACCAGCACTCTGATGAGGAAGCCCCGGGCCTCCCTGCTCAGGCTCAGGAACGTGTTCTCCTCAAAGGCCACGTTGTAGTTCCGGATGTTCATCAACGTCGTCCGATCGTTCTCCCCCACAAATGGGGAGATTCCTGTCAGGCTGCAGGGTGGAGAGGGCTGGGTGAGCAGTGGGCAGGGCCCTGGGGCCCAGGAAGGGGTGGCGTGAGGCCAGCGAGGACACACGGCTGGGAACAGGTGGCGGCCCCCAGGCTGTGGGTCAGACAGAGGCAGGGGGAACCCGGACAGAGTCTTTTGGACTCTTGTCGGCGCTGCTCCCACCCCACCCCCGACGGGTGGGGAGGCAGTGCTGCTTTGAGACCTAGGCCCATGCGTTAGAGGACCTATCCTATCCCTCCTCCAGCTGTGACCTGTCCTTGAGGTGAGAAGTCTGGGCTCAGAGGCTTTGCCTCCCTGAGCCTGAGCCTACATCTTCCAGTCCCTGCTGGACAGTCAGGACCTTGTAGTCCCTGCCCGAATGGCACTGAGCCTGCACTGGCCGCTCTTCATCCAGCCCGTGTGCCCGCCCCTCATGGAGGGGCGCGACGGTAGAAGGCTTAGACACACAGGCTGGGGCGTCCCATTCATGCATATGGGGGCCCTTGCTATGCAGAAAGGAGCAGAGGGAGAGAGGAGAGAGGGAGGGAAGAGGAGAGAGGGAGTGGAAGAGGAGAGAGGGAGGGAAGAGGAGGGGTGGGCTGCATGTCCCCAACCGCTCTCCAGCCCCAGGCCCTGCCAGAGAGGGAGGGGAGGCCTGCTGAGAGACCACTGGAGAGGGCAGCGAGGTCCTTACCAGAGGAAGGCAACGACGCCCACGGGCCTGTGAGGGGAAGAAGGGGGTCAGTGAGAGGACGGCCCGCTTCCCACCGGAAGTGAGCCGTTCTAGGCAGAGAACTCCATGAGAAGCATCCTCCCTATGAACCCTGTGGTGGACAAATGGCCACAGGGACGTCTCCTTCAGAGAAGACTCTGAACCCAGAGGTCCAGACATCTCTGGAGGAGTCAAGGGTCGCGGTAGGGCCAGCGCAGGAAGCCACGAGGAATCTGAACCAAGGGACGATGCCTGTCCCACTGCGGGGAGGCAAGGTGGCTGCAGAGGGGGCGGCTGACCACCCAGGGGAGAGGGGGAAGCAGGGGCTGATAGGCCTGAGGCCATGCGTGCCTGGGTCATGCCTGACTGACCAGGGGAAGAGCAAGGGGCCTGTGAGCAATGCCCCCAGTCGATGGTCAGAGAAGGAACCCGGGCTTGGTAAAGCTCCTTCCTGCGTGAGCGGCTCCCTGGCCCTGAGGGCAGCTGCCCTGGCCCACCGGCTGCACAGTATGCCAGCATTACCAGATGTCAGTGACTCCGGACACAGGGCTCTGGTTGACGATCTCAGGCGCCACGAACTCCGGCGTGCCATACTGGCAGTACTGGGGCTCTCCCGGAGTCAGCTCCTGGGCGTTCCCAAAGTCGCAGATCCTCACCTGCTCTTCCCCCTCGGCGCCGTCCCATACCAGCAGGTTCTCAGGCTGCAGGGCACAAGGCGGGGCGTGGGAGCAGAGGGAAGGGGGGACACCCCGCCGCAGGGCTTCCACAGGAGCTGCCTGTCCCCGCCCCCACGGGCACCTCACCTTGATATCCAGGTGCAGCACACGGTTCTGGTGCAGGTAGCAGATTCCCTCCAGCACCTGCAGCATGCAGGCCCGGATCTGCGGAAACAGGTGGCCCAGAGTCCATGTGAGGAGGGCAGGGATTACGTTGGATCACCACCGGCGCTGTGGCAAGAGGGCTGGCCATGCCTGTTAAATGGCCTTCGACGGCTGGTAGAAGGGTTTGGGTTGCTGAGACCCAGGGCCTCATGGACAGCTACACGGGTGGGCTCCCCACAGTTCTAGAAGGGAGTCAGTTACATGATAATAAACAGAACTGCGCGGTGCACAACTGGCACAGCCCTCCGTGGCAGGACAGCAGGGAGACTGGAGAGGCCAGGTGGAGCTCCTCCTGGGAGCAATGTCTGAGGGATGCTGACGTGAGGAAGACCGGGAAAGAACAGAGTTAGGGACAGGTGGGTCTGCTGAGATTTATGGAGGACAGTGCAAGTCCCGGGCCGGGAGGGCCTGGTCTGATGGAGGAGGGGGCTCTGCTGCCTGCTCTCAGTGTTCTCCACCACTACCCTGGGCTTATTTGTGGGCACAGATGGCATGCCCAGGACCCACTCCTCAGTTCTCAGAGTTCAGGTGGGTGAACGCTAGGACCCAGCCTGACCCCTGCCACCCACTGCCCTCACCTCAGACTCACACACGGTGGGTTTCCTTGCCAGTCGCTCCAGAAGCTCCTCTGTGCAGCTGTGTCCCAGGTCAAGGAGAACAGTGACCAGTGCCAACTGCCCAGTCCTCCCTGGGCTGTGCCACCCCCCCCCCAGACCTCAGGTCAGATCCCAGCTCAGCACATGGCCCTCCTTTTCCTTAAAGCACATTTGATACCAGTTATCAGCTGTGTCTTCACTCTACTCTTCCGCCTGTCACCTGAGTTCACAGATGGGACAACCCTGCTTCTAAGCTCATCAGCTGTGGGATCTCGGGCAAGTCACCTAACCTCTCAGAGCTGAGATTCCCTCAGGAGTAAAATGGGGATAACATCTTCTCTTGCCCGCCCTGTGAAGTATTTATAGGGATCAAGTTAGAGCAGAATTTTGTTGACTGTAGATGGAACTTCTTGACTCTATTCGAGTACAATCTAGAAGGCCCATGACACATAATAATTGGTCGTTTTGCTGAGGTTTGGGCTCTAACAGTGCAGGCTGGGAGGCTGGTGTGAAGAACATGGTCACCCTGCTAGTGGGAGTGACAAGCCAACCACCCAGCATCCTTACCGTAGTGTGACTTTAACAATAGCTCTTACGCAAGGCTCAAATCCATTCTTTATAGAAACAGCCTCCTAATAAAGCCAAGTACTGATGCTCATCGGAAATGGGGCCACTTCACGTGTTCAGGCACACTATACTGCGTTTCATGGTAAAAATCGCATGGCTTCTGCTAGCTGTGTGATGTCTGCTGGGGTGCTTAACGTCTCTGTACCTCAGTTCCATTGTCTGTAACATGGGGAATATAAAATACCATGAGACAGGCAGGTATACATGAGGATTAAATAGATCAAACTCTTAGAACATTGCCAGGAACACATTAAGTATATGTAAGTTTAAGCTAAAAAAAAGGGGGGGGGGGCTTGTAGAAAATGTTGGTTTTCACAGAAGTCACCAGACTCTGCTCTGTGAAGTCTGTATAAGAGGCCTTTAGAACTCCCAGTTGTCAAAGGGCACATTTTGTCAAGGTAGCATCTCCTGACTGTCAATGGGACCACGTTATTAAGTGTAAAACGTGTCACTAATTGGCTCTTACAAGGACCGGTCATTCAGGGCAGGTATGCCCCAAACACCCGGCCTGCCCCAGGATACAGCTCGGTGACGATGACCAGTCCCCGACGCCTCTCGAAGGCCTCGTGGAAGTAGAGGACACAGTCATGCTGGAGCCGGGCCAGCAGCCGGGCCTCCCGCCACGCTGAGGCCTTTGGCTTGGCCTGGCTGGGGATGAACTTGGCTGCAAACTCCAGGCCGGAGATTCGCTCCACCACACGCCGCAGGTAGGAGAAGGCGCCCCTGGGTGATGACACAGGGCAGGACAGGGTTCAGGCCCTGCTGCAAACCCCAGCTCTCCACCCCCTCCTGGCCTCAGCCCCCGCCCCACTGGGCCCCCAAACACCACGTCCCCTCCTCGCACCCACCCTGTACCTGCCGATCTCCTGGTGGATGTCATAAAAGTCGCCGAGCCTCCTCCCTCGCTGCTCCTCGTCTTCCCCGGCCCCTTCCACCTCCATAGCTGTCTGAGCTGGGAGAGAGACGCCTAGTGTTAGATGGAGAGGGCGAGAGAGGGACGAGGGCAGAGGGTGTGACAGGCAGGGCACGTGGAGAAGAGAGAAGGTGAGCAAGAACCCCAAGGGCCCGCAGGGAGGTACCCGGGCTGGGAGACGGGGGGCCGAGGAGTGAACGGCCGGGTAGTGCCTCTTGGCCAGGGGCTCACAGTCGGGGACCTGGGGGTGACCTCTGCCCTTCTCCCCTTGAGCTCGAGCCTACCTGAACGCACAGCCAACTCCGCCTTGCAGGAGACTTCTCCGGCCAGGTTCCGGGCGGTGCAGGTGTAGACGCCCCCGTCCTGGGCCCCCGCGCTGAGCACCACCAGGGAGCACTCGTTCTCCTCGTACACAAAGCTCACGTGGCTGCTCTCAGTCAACAGCATCTCATCCTACAGAGTGCGCCGTCACTCCAGCCTGGGCCTGGCTTCACCTCCACCTGGGACGCAGCTTTCCCTCTGTGCCAGGGACCCGCTGTCGCCCCATCTCAGGGCCAGGACCTTTCCTACCCAGGGGCCTTGCTTCCGCCCAGGACCCCGAATCAGCTCTACCTCCTGTCTCCCACTAATAGCCCTGTATCCCCCAGCGAGTCCCCTGGTTCCTCGAGCCCCCAGCTGCGTCACTCAGCACCCCTGGGTCCCCCTTCCTTCTCACTGCACCTCTGGCAGCAGCTGTGCTCCTGGCTGTCCCAGCTCCCCTCCTCCCAAGGCGGCCTGGACCTCTCCCACACTCCCAGCAAGTCCCTCCTCCTCCTTCCTCTGGGCTCCCGGCCAGCCCTGGCTAGGGCTCCCCTGAGGTCCTCATCGCCCTCTGACCTTGTACCACATGATGTCCGGCAGTGGCTTCCCCTCAACCACCACAGCGAAGCGTGCGGTTTCCCCAGCCCCCACTTCCACGTCCTCCATGATGGACTCAAACCGGGGAGCCTCTGAAACACAGCGAGTGGGGGCGGGGCAAGGAGGGAACAGAACGATGGGGTCACATGGGCCTGCCTCCTCAGCAACTGGCTCAGCAGACCCACCTCCCCACCTCCCAGAGTCCCCGCCCCTCCGGACTGGGACTCTCACACTCGGCTTGGCTCCTGGGAGCACAGAGCTCCTTGCCTGGGCCAAGCACTCTACCTGTAAATCCCTACGCGACGTCTCCAGTCTCAGAAAACCTAAGCCAGAGGTGTATAGGCTTGCTTGGGTTGACCCTCAGTGTTCATCTGCCAGCTTTGAAATGAGCTTCTCACACACAAAAGAAATCTGGATTTCCTGCCTCTCTTGACAAATCAGGACTGGCCATCCTGAGCCTCTTCCCTCACTGCATTGATTAATGAACTGGTGCGGTGGCTCGACAGCGCCCCCTGTGGGTGATCACCCCTCTGCACAGTCCCACCGAGAGCTGCTTGGATGTGACTGTCCTGGGCGCTGCAGGCAGCTCAGCCTGTGACCCTGGATCAAGCCTGGATCATGGCTTTGCCTCGGTCTTGAAGTTTTCTCCCTGAATCTTATTTAAATCTTTAAGGGGCCTTCTACCATCTTGGAGATGGCAAGATGAACAAACCGGTACTGATTCTCAGCTAAGTTCTCCCGCACGTGACTGTGACTTTATTCTCTACCCATATCATGAAATCGTGTTATCTCCTGATGAAGTGGTTTCTAATGCTTATGATGGAATTAAATACACATTCCAATGGGCTTTGCAGAGGATCCTGTGACTTCCTGGTGCCCCCCCCCTTCCTGAGCATGGCTGAGGATCTCAGGATCGGGGCTTTAAGGAGGGTGGGAAGAGCAGGGCACTGGGCAGGCCCACCGCCATCACAACACACAGATGAAAGAGGAGGGTGCCCTGAGGGTTGGGGAGACGCTACAATGGGGCAGATGTGGAGGGAAGGGGCCATGGCACCCGTCCCACCTGGGTGGGGGGGGCGGAGTGGGAGAGGCTGTAGACCCCAGCCCCAGGCCTGTTCTAGCCCTGGTCAGCTGGAACAGTCAGGCTGCAGGGCTCGGGATGGCTGGGGCCTCTGCCTCTATTCGGAAAGAAAGATGAGTCCTGCAGATGGTCCTCTCACCCAGGAGCGAAGCGGTGGCTGCGCAGGGAGTGACACGTGACGCGGAGAAGGGAAGCTGGGCAAGGGGATCGTAACAGGAGCCCAGGGGCCCCGAGGAATGTGACCCCACCCCATTCGTCACCCACACCCTTCCCTTCCACTTTAAAGATGCTTTTCCTCCCCTCTAGGAATCTGGCTTACGGTCTGTGTGGGGCTTGTGGGGGTGGGGTGAGAAGGTGGGCTCTATGAAAGTCAAAGGACTGGAATGTTTCCACTGAACTTGGGACAGTTTTTAAAAAGCACCAGAAAATGCACATTTAACCATGATACGCTTGCCTGTGGTAACTAAAATGTCACTTTCTTTGCATTTGGTTGGAATTATATGTACTCAGCAGGTAACAGGGCTTAGCTGGCGCCGGTCCGAAGTTCTGAGTGGCAGTTACATATGTCTAGAGTTAATTAACAAACTAGAAAACAAGGCATTTACCACTCAGTGCATGCTAGGGGTTGAGAGACTACGTCTTTGATGGAAAGATGGCAAAAAGGGTCCTCACTGAACAGGTCAGGAGTCTTTGCCAACAGGTGGAGCTATGGGCGGCCAGGATGGGCGGAGCTGAGAGGTTCGCGGCAGGGCGCCCCCTGTGGCCGCTTTCTATTCTAAATCCACTCGGTCTCCCTGAGCTCACTACCTGTGAGGTCCTATTTCCTGTTGTGTTTGACACAGGAGCTAGGTGCACCCTCTGGCTTTGGAGTTGGGTATCAGAGCTTGAATCCCAGCTCCTTGCCCCTGTTACTTAGCATACTCTCTGAGCTTCAGTTTTCTCATCTGTAAAATGGGGATAATAACTGACCCCCAACTCACAGGGTCGATATAAATATTAAGTAACGTGATACATATAAAATACTTAGCACTGAGCCTGGCACATACTAGGCACTCAATAAACATCTGACTACATTTAGTATGGGTATTATTAAGGCCATTAGATGGACAGACCTGAGAGGGAAGACCCAGGACTGGCAGGTGGGTGTGTGCACCTGGTGGGGGTGGGGAGGGGTGCTGGCCTCCAAGGGAGGAGAAAGAAAGGGTCTGCTGTCACCTACCGGCCAGTTCCAGGGTGACCGAGCAGGCCCGTGTGCCGTGGCGGTTGCGGGCAGTGCAGGTCAGGGGCCCCACATCCCGGCGGTTAACATGGCAGATCCGAAGACAGTACTGGTCATCATCTGGCTGGCTCAACTCATACACACCTGCCCGTGCCTCCAGGAGGGCCCCTCGGCAGCTAAGAGACACATGACAGGGAGGTCACCCAGGATCTAGCCACAGGGAGGTCAGGCCAGGGTGGCCGGGACTGGACTGCCACCTGCGGGAACGGGGCACGCGAGGCGGGGCCCCACCTTCTCCAGACGACTTGGGCCTCCACATGGTTGAAGGTGACGGTGACACTGGCAGGCTGTCCTTCCACCACATACACAATGTCCGGCTTGTCCAGCACAGCGGGCGCCTCCTCCAGGGCTGGGCCTGGGAGAAGACAGCAGGTCCTCAGTACCCACGGCTCCTTTAACCCTCCCGAGCACCCTGTTTTCCAGGTGAGGAAGCTGAGGCTCAGAGAGGTCAGCCACTTGTCCAGGGAACTCAGTCACAGAGCAGCAGAACTAAGACTGCGTTCCCAGCTTGTCTGACGCCGGAGCCGCAGCCTCGTGCACAGTGAGTGCTGCTTTCGGGATGAAAAGGAAGCACTTGGCGGGTCAAGGTCATACTCAGCCATGCTGTTCCTCTCACAGCTCTAATGTCCAGACCAGCCCTTGAGCCTCCACCACAGGGACCCAATTCCCCCCCCAGCAGCATCGCCCCCACTCCACAGGACACCCAGGCTCACCTCGCTCCAGCAGCTGCACAGGCTCAGAGGGGGGTGACGGTTTGCTGCTGCTCTTGATGGTGGCACTGAGGACCCGGAAGATGTGCTTGACCCCCTTACGCAGCCCTGTGGCTGACCACCCAGGCTCCCGCAAGCCTGTGGCCAATGCTGTCCACTGGTCCGAGCCCAGCACCTGGTGCTGCACGGTGTAGGTCAGGGCGTCTGGGTCTGATGGGGAGACAGCTGCTAGAGGTGGGCATTGTGGGGGTGTGCCCTGCCCCACCCTCACTCAGTTCCTCGGGACCCAGGAACTCATTGTCAGTCTGCTCTGGGAGCCTGCCTCTGTCTCTACTTGCTCCCAATCTGCTTTTGCCCAAACACTGGTCTAGCCAGGCTCAGAACCCACACAGCAGGCCTGGGGTCCAGTCGTAGGCATGGAGGGAGCTCGACTTGTATCCCAACTCCCTGCTACTGCCTGAGGTGGGAAGACTGAGGCACAGAGCAGGCAGAGAAGAGCTATTTCCTGAAGCATGACCCAAGCACCCAACCGCTCTGAGAAGGAGAAAGGAATGTGGTGGCCCCATCGGACCCCTCCCCTGACCCGAGGCCAGGGCTTCCTCACGTCACCGTGGAGAGGAGGCAGTCTGGGCCGCTCTCAGCTCCACTCTCAGCTCCACTCTCAGCACTCCGTCCACTCCCTGCCCCTAGGCCTCCCTGGGCCTGGCTCTCCCCTTCTGGCTCCCTTGCCTGAGCCGGCCCTGTCCACGACCCCATCCCCACCACACAGCCCCATGTGGCCCTGACCCACCGATGGCCATGTCCAGACTCCTGGGGGGGTTCCATGTGAGTGTGATCATCCTCCCGGTCACAGCTACCACCTGCGGGGCACCATCCGGGGGGCCTGGAACCACATCTGAAAGCCACAGGTCAAGCATCTGTTGGGTCCTTTAGATCCCACTGGTTCCACAGGGTCACCAAGCCTCAGGAGAGTGGGCTGGGGCTGGGGGCACAGCCACAGGGGCAGCGGCAAGGCCACAGGGCTCCCCAGGGAACCAAAGGAAGGGAGCTGGTGCAGAAGCCCCTTGTTCACCCAGCCCCCAGGGTAGGCCAGAGGCCAGGCTGCGCGCAGCTGGCCAGGAAGGCGCCTGCCTCACCTGTGACATAGAGGTGGGCGTAGCAGGCGGCCTTGCCCAGCTTGTTGGCGATGACGCTCTTGTAAACACCGGCATGCTGAGGTCCCACAGCGGGGAACACCAATCGATGGACATCCCTGTCTGGGGGTGGGGGGGGGGAGAGAGGGACAGTGACACTGGGCCTGAGCTGGGAGGATACTTTGAGGAGTGTGCCCATGCCACCCCAGACTTGGCTCTTCACCCCCACTCACTCAGGGAGGAGGCGAGGGGGAAAGGACAGGCAGACAAGCAAGAAGTGTGTCCGCTGTGTGACAAACCCTGGGTCCAGACGGCCAAGTCTACACCTGCAGCCCTGGCCTGTCCCTTGGCACTTCGCGCCCTGTAACTCGTAACTCGTCACCTTTCTTCCATGCCGTTCACCGCAGTTGACGGCCCCTCTTCTTTGCACCTCTGGTGGGGAGTCACACCCCTGTGTCAAAGTTCTAACAAGCCTTTGTTCCCAAGGCCCCTCTACAGCCACTGGTGGTCCCGTGCCAGCACAGACCCCGTGCACGCCCTCCACTAGTGCGGCCCACACTCAGCCAGCGGCACTGCATGTTGCCTGTCACCCTGGAAACCTTAAAGGCACCCGCTGCAGAGAGACAGCAGCCAGAGCCCTCAGACTAAACTCCCCTCCAGCCCCGTCTCCTGCTAGTCCCCCAGGGTCTGACCCTAACAAGCCAGCAGGTCCCAGAACAAGCACAGCAGTTCTATCTCAGGTCTTCTCTCACAAAATCCCTCCTTCTGGAACATTCTCCCCTTATTACGGCCTCCTTCTCTTTCAAGACACAGTTCAAGTGAGCACCGGCCTGGGAAGGCTCCTGTGCCGAGCGTGGGGGGCCCCCTCTGTGCCGCACCCCTGGTTCCCCCCAGCACCCCCCGCAGAGCCCGCTGCTTGCATGCAGTAAGTGCCAAACACACGTATCATAAGTTCCAATAAGGGTTGTCTGCTACGCCAGCTACTGGACATGCATTGTCCCTGTCCCCCCATGATCCTTTCAACAACCCTGCTGAATTATTCTCGTTTTGCCAGTGAAGTCAAGAGACACTAATGGACTTGTCCAAGGTCACACAGCTAATAAATGATGGAGCAATGGCTTGACCATGGTTCCCTCTGAGTTTGAAGCTCTTTCCCTACATGTGCTCTCTGGACGGTGATATGGGAGGCCCCTCCAGCGGGGACAGGAAAGGGAAGAGGTCTACACTGTCCTCCTTCATGTGAGGACCATTCCCAGACACCCCTCCCGTCTTAGAGCTTATCTCCGCATAGAACCGTCACCCACTCATTTCTCTCCCCCGACACTATTTATAGAGGAGGAGAGACCAACGGCTGCCACTGACCCCGGCCACAGACAGAAGAGACACCAGCTCAGATCTGAGGCGGACTCCCACCAGGGCCTCAAGCAGATGGAGAGATAAGGAGCCGTGGGCAGAGCAGACGACAGGCAGGGACAGAGGGGGAAGGCTCAGAGCCGCAGGGTGGCCCCCGAGATGGGGCACGGACGGTGGGGGGGGGTCATGGATAGGAGGTGGGAGCCAGAGACAGATGGTCCCTGCCTGCCTTCGAGCAAGTCCTTGATCCTCCGTTAGCCTCAGTTTCCCCATCTACAAACGGGAATAGCAGTCCCTGTCTCACAGGCCCATGGTAAGGAAGGTGAGATCATCCGTGTCAGCTAGCACTCAGAGCCTGGCGCACGGGAGACACAAGAAAGGTGAGCTCTGTCGCACTGCAGTTGTAAGAGGCGGCCACCGTGGGGCACAGGGTGGCACTGTCCGGCGGGCAGAGTAGTTCTTCCCGCAGGGGACTCAGATTCCTTCAAGGATGGAACTGAAATACACCCGTGAGACGTATCCTGGGCTGGAAGGACATGGTCCCCAATACACTCCTCAGTTCTCCTCCAGTTCCTGCTTTACTTGCTCCATTAATAGCCTTGGCCAATAACCCTTTCGGCGCCACACACTGCCCACACTGGCCATTTCACTGAAATGTCTCTGCTCTACCGATGAGAATGATGATGGTGGCAAGAACAGCAAGAGCAACGATCCTAAGAGTTAACCTGTACTGCCCACTTGCTATTTGCCAGGCCCTGCTCCAAGTGCTTCATATGTATTCACTGATTTCATTCGCATAACAAGCCAATTACGGATGAGGAAACTGAGGCCTAGAGGAGTTCAGTAACCTGACCACAGTCTGTAACAGGCTGTATTGCCTGTCTAGTAAGTTCTAATGGAGACACCGAGGCCCAGAGTAGCAACTCAGCAGATGGGTGCTGTGTGGGCTCCAGGCAGGAGGCAATGGCTGCATAGCTCCTCTGGGCTCCCCTCCCCCAGGCGCACCAGCCCTGACCAGACTAGAAGAGGAAAGCTTGAGGGGGAGGGGAGGGGAGGGGAGGGCACCGCAGGCGAACACCCCAGGGTCCCTTCCCAGACACGTACACTGCGTCATGCGCCGGTCGTCACTGCTCTGGATACGGTGACCATTGTGAAACCAGCTGATGGTGGGGTAGGGCAGGCCGGTCACCTGGCACTCCAGCATGGCCTCCTTGGCCAGGCCCACCTCCAGGTCCTGCAGGGGCCGCAGGAAGTCGGGCATGGAGAGCCGTTCCAGTTCGCCATGCTCTGGCTCCTCGGGGATGGACGGCATCTTCTCCAGCTTAGTGCTGTAAAAACCGCACAGCTGCCCAGAGGCCCAGAGCTTTGCCCCCTACCTCAGGCTGGGCTGGGGCTCCACAGAGGCAGCCCCAGCAGAACCGGGGGCCCCGGCAGTACCTGGGGCCCGTGGCGGCCGTTCGAGGCTCCTCCACGTAGAGCTGGGCCGAGCAGTGGGCCTGGCCGTGGGCATTGGTGGCGCTGACCGCATAGAGCCCCTCATCCTCACTGCCCACGTGGACGATGTGCAGCGAGTGTAGACCCCCGTCCTTCCACAGACGCAAGTTCTCACTCTCCTCCACGGGGCGGCCTGGGGGAAGGGAGGCAGGAAGCACAGCGGCCTCAGAGAGGGGGTTTCTGCTCTCCGGCTCCCGGAGGTCCCCTGACATCCGCAGGGCGGAGGGTCGTACCGAAGTGTGTCCAGGTCACGGAGGGGGGCGGCGTGCCGCTGATCTTGCAGTCGAAGCGGGCCGTGCGACCTTCCAGGATCTCCACGTCCTCCAGCAGCCGCGTGAACAGCGGAGCCAGCGAGGGCCGCACAGTCAGCCGGGCGCTGCAGGTCAGCTCATCTAGGGGGAGGGTCAGCACGGGGGCGAGAATGGCTACGGAATCCCGGGCACCCCAACCCCGAGGCCCTGCCCTCATGCTGGGCAGGAAAGGGTTGCTGGGCCAGGAGCTGGAGCCCGGGCAGAGCCCAGCAAGGCCCCGCCAGCACCAGAGTTAGGCAGTAGGCAAGATCCAAAGACTGTGTCTTCTTGGGGGGGGGGGGGTCGGCAAGGGTGGTAGCAGGCTGCTATGGTGGCCATGGTCCACGATAGGGACCCAGGGCTCCGGCCCGGCTCTGCCCTCCTCAGCTCACCTCGCCCATCTCGGATGGTGCTCAGCTCAGCACGAAAGAGGGGCCTAGAAGCCAAGCCCCTTCCCTCCCCTGCACCCCCTTTTCCCCTCCCCTAAACTTCCCCTCTGCACCCGGGTTGTGCCCACACTCCCTCCCCCCAACTCCCGAACCAGAGCATGCACCCTTTTGCTCCACTCTGTGGCCATAACAGCACGGAATGCTGACCTGGTCCATCCCTGCCTACAAAGTCCCTCCAGTGTCACCTTAAGTGCTCATTACGGCAACCTGGGGAAGCATTGTCTCCACTCTTCAAACAAGGCCCAGGACCAGGTCAGAGATGTCATTCATAATAAGAATGGCTGACATTTATTAGGTGGCACCCTTCACCAGGCGCTGTGCTTTGTTCTTTACATTCATTATCTCATTAATCCTGCCGATCCCCGAGCTAGGCATTATCAGGGTCCTTTTTAACAGATGAATGGCCCAAGCTCAGAGAGATGAAGTGACCTGTCCAAAGTCACGTGGCTGGTATGTGCCAGGGAGAGAATTGGAACCTGGGTCCAGGTCTGCCTGCCTGCCCTCAGCGGACAGGCTCCTAACAGGAACAGCAGCCAGCACTGCAGGTGCTGCCCCAAGCGCTGATTTTACTGAGGCGGGCGTACCGCTCCATCTCCCACCCCCTCTCTTCCCCCGGAGATGGAGCCCATCTTATTCTGCACGCAGCTCCCTCACCTCCGGTCCCCTCCCTCCAGCTCCTGGGCACCCAAGGCAGCTGCAGCCCTGGGACCCAAGCGGGCAATTACCTTTGGCCGTGCTGAGCTTGCAGGTGTAGACACCACTGTCGTCCTCATGCACCGAGGTGAGCAGAAGCTTGCACTTCCGGCCGTCAAAATGCATCTTGCATTTGAGCAGCGCGGGCTGCAGCAGGCGGCCGCGGCACAGCCAGTCCACCTCCACGTCGGCAGGACCCGCCACCAGGCACTCAAACAGCGCCATTTCCCCGGCCCCCACGTCCACGTCCTGCAGGGGGGCCAGCACGGCCAGGGACCGGCTCTCAGGGTGTGCTGGGGGCAGCGGCCACCGAGGGCACACGTGGAGCAGAGACACAAGGGGTGAGGGACACACACACGCACACAAAGAAAGACAGACAGACACAGAGAGAGAAATGCATTTTGTTCCTTTGGAGACAGAGGGAAAGCCCGCCCGCCTGGCTGGCCAGGACAGCAAGGAGGTCCCAGGCCTGGCTTCAGGATGGCACCACCAGCTGGGCCAGAGAGGGGAAGCTCAGGGGACGTGGAAGGAGTCGAGGACGGGGAAACTGAGGGCCACGTAGGGGCAGAGACGGCGGCAGAAAAAAACCAACACAGCACACCAGCTGGGTACAAACTGGACTTTATTTGAACTGAGAAACAAGTATTTCTGAATATCTCCACACCCTCTACAGTAGGTCCCTACTCCTGTGCCAGGTCCCTAATCCTTCCCTTGTTCCCAGACAGAGCCTCCTGAGATCTGACAGTAAAAGAGGGAGCCGCAGGTGGGCCCTACACCCGCCATGGCCAGGACTCGGCCAGGCCCCTCCTCAGTGCCGGGCCCGCGGCCTCTGGCTTTTGGTCTCTTGTGAAACAGAGTGCTGTGCCCCTCGAGACTCGTCTCCGGAATGGTCAGTGCTCTGCGTCCCTGTTCAGGAGCCCCCTGTCAACAGCCTCCTGCCCTCTGGCCCCTCCACCTGACGGATGCCATGCCCTGCCTCTCCCCCTCGACTTTGCCCACGCCAGCTCGGAGGCAGCCTTCCCTGACTGTCACAGACACACAGACAGACAAACGGATAGACAGACAGGGCCTGCAGCAGCGGTAGCACATGCGCTCGCTGGGTGCTCCCCTGCGGGGAGAGACTGGGAGGGGGTCTTGATACCCCTCATGGCCACCCGTTCCTGGCACTCAGTCCACATGTGGGCTCCCGCCTGCCCAGCCATACGTCCACTTGGGAGGGAGGGTCCACAGGGGCCCATGGCTATCCCAGGATGCTGCACGGGGAGGGGAGGGGGAGAGGGGGGAGGGGAGGCTGGAACAGGGTCCAGGCCGGCAGGAGGCAGAGAAACACAGCGAGGTCCGAGAGGTGCCTGAGACAGGGGCGCGGCTCGGAGGGCAGCCGGGGGGAGCGCAGGCGGCCCCCTGAGCTCACTCGCCTGTGTACAGACAAAAACCTCAGTCAGCAAGCGGCAGGTTAGTGCAGCACACGCACACACAGGCACGCACGCAGCCTGGCTAGGTCCCCCTGCACGGACAGCTGCCTCTCAAACCGCCACGGTGGCACTGCCACATTCATTGCCCCAAGAGCAGCCCTGGGATGGGGGTGGGCAGCCAGCCAGAGGCCGGGTCTCTGGGTTTCCTGGGCAGTTAGAGGCCCTCGGAGAAGCATTCACAAGTGTCGGGAGCACCCCAAAACCTGAGGGGTGTCGGGAAGAATCCCGAAGAGAGAGAAGCACCGAGACACGAGTTAACACAGAGAAGCATGACAGCCAGACCCTGACGGAGAAGGAGCAGGCCGGGGAACGGGGGCCGAGCTGCGGGGCTGGGGGCTGGGGGGTGAGCAGGGAAGAGTTCAGAGACTGAGGGCAAGGCAACCCCAGGAGCAGGGGTTACAGAGGCAGGGAACGGAGAGGGGTGGGGCCGGTGGAGGTGACAGAGGCAGGGAACGGAGAGGGGTGGGGCCCGGCGGAGGTGACAGAGGCAGGGAACTGAGAGGGGTGGGGCCCGGCAGAGGTGACAGAGGCAGGGAACGGAGAGGGGTGGGGCCCGGCGGAGGTGACAGAGGCAGGGAACGGAGAGGGGTGGGGCCCGGCAGAGGTGACAGAGGCAGGGAACTGAGAGGGGTGGGGCCTGGCGGAGGTGACAGAGGCAGGGAACTGAGAGGGGTGGGGCCCGGCGGAGGTGACAGAGGCAGGGAACGGAGAGGGGTGGGGCCCGGCGGAGGTGACAGAGGCAGGGAACTGAGAGGGGTGGGGCCCGGCGGAGGTGACAGAGGCAGGGAACTGAGAGGGGTGGGGCCCGGCGGAGGTGACAGAGGCAGGGAACGGAGAGGGGTGGGGCCTGGCGGAGGTGACAGAGGCAGGGAACTGAGAGGGGTGGGGCCCGGCGGAGGTGACAGAGGCAGGGAACGGAGAGGGGTGGGGCCCGGCGGAGGTGACAGAGGCAGGGAACTGAGAGGGGTGGGGCCCGGCAGAGGTGACAGAGGCAGGGAACTGAGAGGGGTGGGGCCCGGCGGAGGTGACAGAGGCAGGGAACGGAGAGGGGTGGGGCCCGGCGGAGGTGACAGAGGCAGGGAACTGAGAGGAGTGGGGCCCGGCGGAGGTGACAGAGGCAGGGAACTGAGAGGGGTGGGGCCTGGCGGAGGTGACAGAGGCAGGGAACTGAGAGGGGTGGGGCCCGGCGGAGGTGACAGAGGCAGGGAACTGAGAGGGGTGGGGCCTGGCGGAGGTGACAGAGGCAGGGAACTGAGAGGGGTGGGGCCTGGCGGAGGTGACAGAGGCAGGGAACTGAGAGGGGTGGGGCCTGGCGGAGGTGACAGAGGCAGGGAACTGAGAGGGGTGGGGCCGGGCGGAGGTGACAGAGGCAGGGAACTGAGAGGGGTGGGGCCTGGCGGAGGTGACAGAGGCAGGGAACTGAGAGGGGTGGGGCCTGGCGGAGGTGACAGAGGCAGGGAACTGAGAGGGGTGGGGCCTGGCGGAGGTGACAGAGGCAGGGAACGGAGAGGGGTGGGGCCTGGCGGAGGTGACAGAGGCAGGGAACTGAGAGGGGTGGGGCCCGGCAGAGGTGACAGAGGCAGGGAACGGAGAGGGGTGGGGCCTGGCGGAGGTGACAGAGGCAGGGAACTGAGAGGGGTGGGGCCTGGCGGAGGTGACAGAGGCAGGGAACTGAGAGGGGTGGGGCCTGCAGAGGTGACAGAGGCAGGGAACGGAGAGGGGTGGGGCCTGGCGGAGGTGACAGAGGCAGGGAACTGAGAGGGGTGGGGCCTGGCGGAGGTGACAGAGGCAGGGAACTGAGAGGGGTGGGGCCTGCAGAGGTGACAGAGGCAGGGAACTGAGAGGGGTGGGGCCTGCAGAGGTGACAGAGGCAGGGAACGGAGAGGGGTGGGGCCCAGCGGAGGTGACATGACCTCAGGGTCCAGGCTCCAGCAGGGGTCTGGGGGGATCCTGGGAGCGCTCAGCGCTGGCCTCCACCAGGAAGGGAGGGACAGTGGCTGAATGCGGAGCTGAGGAGGGGTCCCCAGCCCTGAACTGCCCACGGGGAAAGAGGTGAGAGGTGGGGCAAGTGGCCAGTCCTTGGAAGGAGAAGCCCCTGAGGGCAGCCTGGCTGGGGCCCGCCGTCCTGATGCCTGAGAGGCGCCCGACCCGCACGCTCGGCTCTGGGACCCCGACTCTTCACGTTTCACAGCTCTGCTCACCCTGGCACCCTGGGGTCCCTGTGATGCTCCAGACCCGAGCCACCCCAAGGGCCCCTCCGAACGGGTCCAACGATCTGACACTCCCACTGCCACCCCCAATCACAACAGATTCTGCACAGGAATGAGATGGACAGGGGGCCACAAGGCAGTAGGAGAGGGGGGCGTGGGTGTGAGGGGAGGGCCTGGGAAAGGCAAGGCGACAGAGGTCGAGAAAAGTGTCGGGAGAGAAAGGCCGGTGGCAGCAAGCAAGGCCTCTGGCGGGTGTCGGGGGCGGGCAGGACTGAGCCTGGGATGGCAGTACTGTACATGGTAAGCTGAGCACTGAGCAATCTGCTGTGTGGCCTGGGCAAGTCACTGCCCCTCTCTGGACCCCGTACTCAACTGCAATAGAAGCAGCTAAACGTGGGGACTTGTAAGGCCTTGGCAGTTCTGGCATCCCAGCACTGAGGTTGTGTGAGAGCTGGCAGCTGGGCAAGAACAAGGCCGGGGCCAGGTCGGGGCCAGGTCGGGCGTTCACGCAGAGAGTGAGGGACTCACCTCGGACCTCCAGGCGGGCCTCACACTGCCGGGCGCCGTACTCGTTCACCGCTTTGCAGGTGTAGAAGCCGGCGTCCCCCCGCTCGGCAGCCAGGATCCGCAGCCGGCACAGCCCGCCCTCGGCCTCCTCCGCGAAGCGCCGCTGGTCGGGGCGCACGGGCTGGCGGTTTCTCAGCCTGTTAGAGGGGCGAGAGCTCAGTGCCGGGGCCCGGGGGCCTCACCTGCACATGCAGGGCAGTGGGCGTCCAGAGCCAAGCTGGCCTCTCCTCCCCCGCTCGTCGTTTGTCCCCTCTCCGTGTCCGTCCCAGTGACCGTGGGCGCCCCCTGGTTACAGGCTAGGTTTTCACCCGGACTCTGCCACCCCCCTCTCCCCCAGGAACTTCCAGACCGTGTCTGCCCACCTGCCTCTCTCCTTTCTGGGAACCTAACTGCCCTGAAGAGGAGTGCCAAGCTGTGGGGCTCTTACTAGCTCATGCATTTCCTCCTGTCTTATTTTTATGTTCTTACAATGAACTGATAGCTTCCCTCCTCCCCAAAAGACACATGGGACAACTTACATTGTGAAGAAATCACACCGGGGACCAGACAATCAGTTAAAAATGAAAAATAGAACCAAAACCAATGGAAAAAAAAAATCCCAAGCGAACTAATCAAAGCTCCAGGCACCCGGGATGGAGCCCGGCAGACGAGGCCTGCATGGACCTCTGGGCTCCAGCAGCTCAGAACAAATGATTCCATCTGGGCTCCAAAGAGCACCCGGCTGCCTATTGTCAGTGGGCTGGGGTGGGGGTGGGCAGCCTCCCCAGGGGTGAGGGGGCTCCAGGCTGTTCATCCCAAGCCAACAGACAGGAGACCATTTGTTACCAAACTCCTCCCTCCTCCTCCAAGGAAGCCCAGATTGAGCCCTGGACCCCAGGCGGGGGCATGGGCAGGCTGGGGGTGTGTGTGGCACCACTGTACCTAGCGTGTGGCCCCTTGCAGACCACGGGGATTCCGCTGAGGGTCCATTCCCCTCTGCCCAGAGCCAGGGCCAAGCCTGGTGTGGGAGGAGTTGGCAGGTAATGGTTAGTGGCTGCTACTCACCAGGAGACCACCGGCTTGGGCTCCCCCTGCACGCGGATGCTCATGGTGACATCTTGGCCTTCTCTTACTGACTGGTCCATAAGGGAGACCTGAAGGGGACTCCAAAGTGTCAGGGCCCAGCTTCAGCTCCTGGAAGACGGGGGATCTAGAACAGAGCCTCTTCCCCCGGGGCTGACTGAGGCTGGCTCCGAGTAAAAGGGGTGCCTGGGGCCGAGCTCCAGGTGGGGCTGGAGCCCAGTGTGGCCCAAGAACAAGGGGCCGCACGAAGGAAGGGAGCCGAGACCGATCTCAGGAGTCTGACCTTGAAGGTGGGGGGCGCCTTGGAGCCCGCGTCTGAGGAGCGGCGGCTCCGGCTGGGACTGAGCTTCATGGCGGGGCTGTGGGGCCAGGCCTCCCCGGGCTCCGGGAACTCCTCTGGGGGGCTCAGGTACTCCTCGTCAGAGGTGATGGGGCTGCTGAGAGGGGATGTGGACCCACCTGGAGGACAGACAACGGCACACAGAGAGATGCCAGGAGGGAAAGGGGGGCAGAGAGACTGAGAACCGGACAGATCGGCCTGGGGGTCAAGGACCTGATAAGGTCTGGAATGTGCAGAGCCTGGGAGGTGACACGGTTCCCGCAGGCTGGCCCAGTCCTGACTTCACTTCCTGGGGCTCCCGCTTGCTTGCTGCGCGACCTTAGCAGGTACTGCCCATCCCTGAGTCCCCGAATGCTGCTCTGCCACACTCTCCCAGCACTGACCCGGCAGAGCCTCCTGAGTGGAGGAACCGTGGGGTACAGCCTGGGGCCAGGGATTATTCTGGCAGCCCAGGGGCTGCTCCCGGGCCCTGTGGGAGGCTTGGAACTCCCCTGGAGCCCAGAACCCACATTCCCGGCACAGAGCTGCAGGCTCCTAACGCAGGTGGTTCATGTCTCGGGACTCCAGAGTGGCACAATCAGGACACCCGTTTCTTGGGTGAGCTGGGCCTGTGCAGAGGAACACACACCTCAGACAAGCCCCGTCGTGACCTCAGTGCCAGGGCCAATGAGGTGGCACTGTCCAGCCTGCCCTTCCCCCTCTCCCTTCTCAGCTTCCTGCCCCAGATACCCCAGGGGCACCTGTTGGCCCCAGCCCTCAAACATGGACCCCAAAATGCGCAGGGGATGAGAAAGAGTTCGAATCAGCCACACAGAAAGGTGGCTCAGCCTGGGGAAGAGGAGGGGGCACCAGCGTGTCTTTGGGGGAGGGGTGTCCCCAGGGCCTTGACGCCCTCCCCTGCAACTGGCCAGGGGCCCAGCCTCACTGAGCTGGCTTCTAGCCGACTGCCAAATACAGACATGAATCTGCCACAGCCCCCTAGCCCCTCCTCCTGGCTCCCCCACCTCAAGCCCCTTCGGCCCAGCCCCCCGGGGCTGCACCCCAACTCACCTCGAGACTCTGCACGTGAACCCCAGCCCGCGCCTGTCCCGAAGGCTCTGCCCTGGCACCAGGCCCTTCCGCTGCCTGCCCACCGCCCACCCCGCCAGGCTCCCCAGAGAGCAAGAGCCCAGCCTGCCCAGCCCCACTGCTCGCTGACCCTGCTGAGGCTCCGCAGGCACGAGGCCCGGGGGGAGGGGAAGGCGGAGGTGGGGGCTGGCTGGTGGGGAGAGGCTGGGTGGCAGGCCGGCAGCTGGCTGGGGAGGTGGTGCCTGCTGAGACCACAGGCAGCCCGGCCCGGGAGTGGAGGGGGAGGAGAGGGGAGGGGCGGAGTGCAGCCGGCTGTATTTAGCCGCCCTGCTCACTCCCAGGCAGCGGGGTCTGCCTTTTCTCTCCTTACAGCTTCTGGACCCTGACAAGCACGAGGTCCCTTCAGTGGCACCTCGATGCAAAGTGCCAGAGCCTTGGTCCCAGAAGAAGAAGGGGGTAGCATGGCACTGCAGCATCCGAGATGCCTGCCCTGACCCACTTGTTTCGATGGGTCCACTAAAGGAGGCACGGAAGGCAAAGAGCCCCTATAATGCCCTCTGCTCTGACCAAACCACCCAAATGCCACCAAGCCTCAGAAACCACCAAGCCAGGCCACTGTCTCTTCTGGTGCTGAGAATCAGAGCTGTCAGGACCTTCGGCCTCCTGCCCGGAGAAGACCCCCCCGCCCCCGCCATCCCCCTGCCACCTGAGTGGGCCCACACCTTGGCTTCTCTCTCCTGCCACAGCAGGTGTGCCCCGCAGCTGCGGCAGGGCACTGGGCCTGCGCCCAACATCCTTGGACAGGCGCTACCGCTTGGCAATGGCCCCTCACCCCATCAGCCCCACCAGGGCCCACAGTCAGGAGCCAGGGGCTGCTCCCCCCAGTCACCACATCTGTATTGGGGCTCTGGAAGGAGCCTGAAGACAGCGGGAGAGTAGGGGAGCTGTTGAGAGGTCACATGGCCTTCTCCCTCCTCCTATCACCCTTGCTCAGGGCCACATTCCCAAGCTATGACCTGTGTTTCCCATCATTGCCAGTGAAGGGGGGGGACTGGCAGAGGAGGGGGGCTCCCCATTCAGGCTGGCTGTCTTGACATGGGGGTGGGGAAGGAAGTCAAAATGGCCACTTGGTGAGCATCCGCTCAGGGCTTGCCATTAGCTGATGCGGAGATCACAGGCCTAGCTCCCGGGGGCAGGCGCCCCTTCCCTCTGTGAATCCTGGTGACCTCCTGAGTCACCTCCAGGTTGGACAGTGCTGAGGCCACTCATGGCCCAGGGAGGGAGAGCAGAGATTAGAGCAGATGGACAAAGTTTTCAGGGATCCTCAGAGACCCCTGGTGGTGGCGACGAGCAGAGCACCCTGGGACATCCAGTGCCCAAACTAGCTAGAGTCCTTCAGGCCCCTCAAAGGGGGTTGTCAGCGCAGCCTAGGCAGCAGGCTCAGGCTGCCGAGGGGGCCGAACTAGGCTTCTCTGAAACAAAGCCAAGACCCTCGCCCCTCTGTACCCCCAAAACTGTGTGATCAAGGAGGCTGATCTCTGTCTCTGGGTCCTGGAGCCTCTGGGTTTCCACACCAGGTTCTGGTGGCACCCCACTTTTGCACTGGCCCCACTGCCGAAACCCTGCTTGGAGCCAGTCCCTACATCCCAGCCTGCTCCGCCCACAAGGCCAGCTCTCACTGTGGGGAACATAGTTACACCAGCCAGGGAGGAGGCAGCACCCGCCCCCCCAGTATGTCCAACATGTAGGTGCTGCCCTTACTCACCCCCCCACTGCACAACGCTGATTCTGCGCACCTGTCTGGCCTTTCAACACTGCTCCCAGGTCAGACTCACTTCATGAAAGAAAGTACCGGCAGTGGGGAGCTCACAAGTCGGGGAGCCCTCCCTCCCTGGACTAGTGCATCCAGCTCAGTAGCAGTCCCAGCACCCTGTGAGGTATTCTCACAATAGCTACAGTCACAGCCACCTATATGAAAGCGTCATATGAGGCCCTCTCCATCAGGGCTTCTCAGAATGGTCCTTGACCCACCCACATCAGGACCAGCTGGGAGCCTGCCATGAAAAACTAAGACTTCCTGAGACCGAGGTCAGGAAACTGCATTTTCAAAAGCCCCCAGTAGATTTTCATGCACGTGAAAGTGAGGGACCGATATGAACCTCACATGAGGAGGACAAAACTGACATGATCTTCACATGAGGAGGGAGACAACCGTAAAGGTGGTCTCACTGAGACCCCTCTCACTCAGCCCCCAAACTTCAGAGCAGGGCTCTGAGCCTCAGAGGTCTGACTCCACCGCCCATGTGCTTCCTGCTGTACCACCTGGCCTCCATGCACAAGGGCCCCCACTCTACGGCAGCGGTTCTCAAATTCACCATTCACCAGAATCACCAGGAAGCCTCCTCTCCTAAAGACACAGATTCCTGAGACCCACCCCGAGTCTCTGCATCTCGAACACATTCCCAGGGAGATGCTCATGCTCATGCTCCTGCTCTGGGGACCACACTTTGAGGACCACTGCTCTGTGGTCTGTGGCCTCCTCTGTCTCCCAACATCCACCCTTAGGAAGATCCTCGTGACGCTTTGTAGATGCGTGTCTCGCCCAGCTTCTGCGTGCTACCCAGGTTGTTCCAGGGGCTTGCAAAGTCACGGGACTCTCTAGCCCGCACTGCCAGCTCACACACCGCTCCTGACTGTCCAAGAGGGCCTCAAGGTATGGCTGCAAGAGCTAAGAGTAGCCAAAGCCTGGCCATCACCTCAGGAGCCTTCTGGCTGTCAGGAATGACAAGCCAGATACACAGACGACTGTAATAGCAACCAAGAAGGAGGTGACAAGAGAACGGAAGATAAGGCCACAGGAGACAGCAGGACTTGACTTTTGGCTCAAGGAAGAAGCGGGAACTGAGGATAGGAATAGTATTAGAATTAAAAGTTTAGTTTAAGCAGAAAAAAAGCAATCCTGGAAGAGGAAACCACATAAGCAAATAAATGTTCAGGGGCAGAAAGCGTGTGCAAAGAACTGTAGCTCAATCCCTCTGGCTATAGAACTAGGTAAAGAAACGGGACGTGACCATGTGAAAGCAGGTTCCTCCCACCGCCTCAGCTGCTTCCAGCCCACCGCTGCAGATCATCTGCGGGTCCAGATGGGGGAGGCCAGCTTCTAGAGCGTGGCCCTCACTCGGACAGCTAAGGGAGCTCCTAGGGGTGTCTGAGGCAGGGAGTCATGTGCTGAAGGTGAATAGCTTTGCATGTGTGGCCAGGCCGTTCACAGCCGGCTGTCCACCCATACTGCTTCCGTGGGTTCACCCAGAGGTGATTTCCTTCAGTGCCTGCTGGGATAATCCCACCAGGGAAGTGAGGGACATGGCGGAGAGCGGTGCTGAGAATGCTCCAGTTTTGGTTTAAGAACGGACAAGGAAGAAGAGAGCATTTCACATGGTCAGCCCGGCCTCGGCATGGAAATGGTTCATTTCCTACATATGCTTATTTGGGATTGCTCCATGTTGGATGAAGCGCTGGCACCCACAGTAAATTAGGGTCCCCATGCTTCTGACAGGCTGTGCGTGATGACCCCCATTCTGAGGTAGCAGCCCTGGGGGACACCCAGTGGAGGTAGACCCCTTCTGGGAGACAGACGTGGGGAGGGAGGGCTGAGTCTAGTCAAGGCCCCACACTGCTCTTCTAGACGCTGTCCAAATCCCACCACGTACGGACAACGGGGCCATGTGGCAGTCCCAGATCCCCTCACAGGCACCCACTGGCTTCACAAGCGAGAGCCGGCCAGGGCCAGGAGGAGGAGGGGGCAGACAACAGTACTCGAACTTCCTTCCTTTCTATTCATGACCTCCACGATCCACCTTTTTTCTGTTGTGATAGTGTCATCATACAGATGGGATCAACATGAGCTTTGATAAGCCATCCTCTGGCCCAAATGTCCTTAGCTAAATCTCCAGCTCTACCGAGTCTCACAAATCATACTGAGGAAGCAGCCCAGGGGCTATAATGATCCTTGCTAAACACACAAGGACTCCGGAGCCAGCTAAAGTAAAGTAAAGAGGCAAGGTCTCCACTGGAAAATTCCAGAACCTTGGGCTCAAATATATGAGACCTGTGCTTGAGGGGAAGACTGAAGGCAGCAGGCTGGAAGTCCCCAGCACATGGAGCCACCCACATCCACCTTCCTCCTGACCAGAGCTCCTGGTGGAGAGTGAGCCAATTGTGCAGCACACCAGCAGGCAGGGAAAGGAAGCGAGGCCACACCCACAAGGGGCGGGGTTGTTGAGAGAAAGGAGAGAAAACCCTGAGTTTGACCCACCCACAGAGGATATCCGCAGTCTGTCCCTGTCCCCACCCCCACCCCCTGAGCTCATGAACACAATTCTATCTGAACCTGAACCTCTTCAAAGTAAAAGGGACAGTATGGTGCAGTGGTTAAGAGTGCAGACTTGGGAGATGCAGGAACAAGGCTTCAAATCACCACCCAGCTTCCCACGGGCCCTATGCTCCTACAGCTGAGCAAATAGGGTAACCACGAGCCACTAAGACTATTTAAATGTACATTAATTAAAATAAAATGAAAAATTCAGCTCTTTGGTCACACTAGCCACATTTCAAATGCTCAATAGCCACATGTGGGTGGTGGCTACCATACTGGACCGTCCACATATATGTACATACTATTTCTATCATCACAGGAAGTTCTATTGATCGGTGCTCCTCTGGAGCAATACGCTAAAGCTTTCCAAGTCTCAGTTTTCTGATCTATAACATGAGCACAATAATAGAACCTTACAGGGTGGTTAAAATGTGATCACCCAATCAACACAGGGCCTGGTACATACGAGGCGCTCAGGAAATGCTAACTAGTCATGCCATTTTCATCTGCCTTCGCCCTAAGTTTATTTGTGTTAGAAATGAGTACTTCAATCACCTGTTGCTTACAGCACTCGTAGGCAGATTACAGATGGTAAGTAAAGGTACTGGCCTTGAGCTAGTTCCGCATCACTTTATTCACATTTCATCTTCCCGTCAGCAAACTGGGAATGTCACAACCTGTCATGTCCTTCCAAAGGATGTACAGTTGATCCTGAATGACAAGGGTTTGAACTGCAATGGTCCCTGACACATGGATTCTTTCCAATGGATCCAAGCAGTTCAAACCTATGTTGTTCAAGGGTCAACTGGCGGTTGGGAGTCTGGCTACGTGGAGGGCCAACTAAGTTATCTGTGGATTTTCAACTGCAACGGCGGCAGGTGCCCCCAACGCCCGCAGTGCTCAAGGGTCGACTGTATATGGTGTGATGTAGCTCACGTAAGGAAAGAGATGTGACAGGGTTTGGAAAAAAGTATACAGCACTCTCCAAACACACGAAACTGTTTAGAGGGATATAGCACTTGGCACCCAGTTGGTACTCAATAAATGCCTGCGTGATGGATGTGAGCAGCTGCAAAACTGCTTAGCCTCCGATGAGCACACCTCTCACTCCATCCAATTCCTGCCCCAATAGACACGCTCCCTCCGGGAGCTCAGCTCTGGGTCTCAGCAGTGATTGGGCGGGGTGGGGCAGGGTGGGAGGGATCCGGGGCCGGGAGGGGGCTGCCAAGCTGGTGAGGACAGGCCGTGCCCCCTCAAACTTCAGCACCGGGAAGTTACATTCTCTGGTTACCAATTCCCTGTTCTTGTGGTTCCCAATCAGGAATTCAGATCTGTGGGCCCCCCAAAGCACATCCTGTTGGGGTGGGCACCCTAAGAGGGCATTGGGTGGCCAGCCTTGGTTACCAAATGGGGTGGTGAGGAGCAAGAAAAGGAGGTGGTTCCACCAGGCCTCTCCCCACAAGACACTCCATACTCCCTCCCTCATCCTACCCCACCCACAGCTGTACAGCCACATCCCAAACGCCCTTCCCTAGCCCCACCCCCTTGCTCCTTACAAACCTCAAGCCTGGGACCCCAGCCTTTGCCAAATGTCTGTGCCACCCACTGGTTCCACCCATTCCTGTTGCTCTCCCAGTCCACTGGCCTCCATCCAACCGCTTTGGACCAAACAGAGCCTTGTAGGGTAAGAAAGTCCGCTTCCTTCACGAGAGCTGAGTCTGGGCCCACGTGTCGGCTCCTCAAGTCCTGGAGCCCCAGAGATGGGGAGCTGGCCTGACCATTAGGAGCTGTCCTCTGGGTGCGAGCCCTGACTGCCCAGGGTAGAGGAGGCACTCAGATGCTGTGCCAGGCGGGGAAATGTGGGGGGGCGGAGGACTCGGGGTTGTGGGCCTGGCAAGAGGGCGGAGGAGACCCTAAGGCGCAAACAGAATGAAGAAAAGGAAGAAAAGGAAAAGCCAGCCTCCCGAAGCCTTGAAGCATGGTGGAAACCTGAGCTTCTTTGTACAACAGTGCCACTTAATAATGCTAACTACTAACATTTGTCTATAGCTTTACAGTTCATAAAGCTTGTTCACACATTTGCTTTCTTTCCTGTGAATAGTGTAATTATCTCCGGTTTACAAATGAGGGAACCATAACGCAGGGAGGTTCAGCAGGCAAAGACAGAACTCCCAGTCAAGTGTGGACAGCTGCCTTGCCCCAAGCCTGCTCCCGAACCTTAAAAGGCTCCCAAATGGCACCGAGCCAGAATTGGGGCACACCGCCCCCCCCCCAACTCAGTCCTTGCCAAACCTCAGAGGAGGCCAGGTATTGACCGAAGTCCTGGAAGCAGGCCTGGCCCGCTAAGGGGAGCTGGGAGCTGAGTCAGAAGGCAGATCCCAGAGGGGATGGAAGGAGGGAAGCTCGCAGTGCAGGAACGGGTACGATTCATCGAGGTGGTAGGGGCCAGGGAAGGAGACAGCCTAAAACCTCAGCTCCTGGGAAGCGTCAGTCAGCTACGACCTCCGGTTCTGCAAAGCCAGCCGGGCGCAACCAGAAGGACCTAACGCAGGATGTGGACTCAGGTCAGATACCACCAAGAAGTCCCTACCTGGGAAGGGGCTGAGGCTCTACCATCCCATCACCTGCAGGGCTGAGGGACAGAACAGCATGTGCTGCTCCCCCTCCTGGCATGCCCAGCCCCTCCCGCTGCCGGGCTAAACCCCAGCCTCCTTCAGGGCCACGGCGTCTCTCAATACAGTATCCCACACGCTGACTGACAGCCCGACTATTCTAGGTGCAGGATTCATCTGCCCTGCAGGTTCCTCCGACCTAAGGCCTCCGATGGAGGCTCAAAACCCAGCGGTAATCTCCTGGAGGGCTGAGTCTGCATCTTTTCCTTCTGGAAGGCCCCTTTCTCAGCCTCATCGCCCCCGCCCACTGCCCAGGGTCAGCACATACTCAGTCCCAGCAGCCTGAATGAGTTGAAGTGACCACACACATGGACACCAGTCCAACCCTACCTTGAACCCGAAAGAAACTGGACTAAAACCCAAGGGAAGTAGTCCGACACCAAGTGAAGACTTCCATAAAAACAGAAAACAAGGCCGGCTCAGCCACCGCCACCTCCCAAGAGGCAGTCTCAGCTGCACAATCTTTAGAGCTCTGGGTCCAGCGGAAGAAGCAAGGGAGCGAGGGAAGCACTTAAAAGCATCTCTCTTCACAGCGGCAGAGGGACTGTTCTGGAGAGGAAATGACCTCAGAAAGTTCCTGATGGCTTTTAAACCCTTTGAGCCAGAGGTTTTCTTTTCTCAGAAACTCAGAGATAATTTGCTTTCCCCACGGGGCCCTGTTCAGGGAACTGCCTTGAAAGGATGGCATTTAAGAGGATGTCTAAAGACAAATTCAGTGACTTCAGGAATTGGCCAGCCTGGTGTGTGCCTTGGGAACCCGGCCTCTGTCCTGAGGCAAAGGCCATTTAAAACGCTTCCATCAGCCTGACCAGGCGGTGGCACAGTGGATAGAGCGTCGGACTGGGATGCGGAGGATCCAGGTTCGTGACCCCGAGGTCGCCAGCTTGAGCGCAGGCTCATCTGGTTTGAGCAAAAGCTCACCAGCTTGAACCTAGGTCGCTGGCTTGAGCAAGGGGTTACTCGGTCTGCTGAAGGCCCACAGTCAAGGCACATATGAGAAAACAATCAATGAAAAACTAAGGTGTCACAAAGAAAAACTAATGATTGATACTTCTCATCTCTCTCTGTTCCGGTCTGTCTGTCCCTATCTATCCCTCTCTCTGAATCTCTTTGTAAAAAAAAAAAAAAAAAAATGCTTCCACTAGAGCAGCAAACAAAGAGAAGGGACTGTGCACGCCGGTTGAGAGCCGAGCTCTATGGGCTGCAAGTGAGAAGGGGCCCACAGGGAAGGGGCGCTGTTCACCCCACCCAGCCCAAGGGCCCACAGGCTCCCTACCAGGTCTCACGGCCAGTATGGCGGCGCAGCTGGCCTGGCCCAGCTCATTGGTGGCGACAGCCACATAGTTCCCAGCATCAGCCGTCCGGGCCTCCTGGAGCAGCAGTGTGTGCCGCTCACCCTCAGCCCGGATGAGAAGATGACCATCACTACGCAGCATGGACCCATCCTTCTGCCACGACACTGTAGGGAAGCAGATGGGAGATCGAATCGCCATGGCCCACAGGGGTCCACTGGGACACATCTCCCGCCACCCCACACACCCTACACAGGACCCAAACCACTCCTCTCTCCACCCCAGGGAATTCAGAGGACTCCTCTCACTCACAGAAACCCAGGCTGCCCTCCCCTCTCTCAGGGGATTCTGGGAAAGTCCTAACACACAAACAGGAGTCAGGCCAGCCCCACGAGGTGGCTGATCTCCCCTCCTCCCCCACCCCTCCCTGTCTCAGCCTTAGCTGGGCCGCAGCTCGAAGGCTCACCTTGGGGAGGGGGGTTGGCGGTGATGATACACTTGAGCAGCACATCTGACCCTGGGGCCACCACTGCATCCTGCAGGGGGATCTCAAACACCGGGGCTTCCAGGGGCTCTTCTCCGGCAGACACATACGAGTCATCTGAAGACTCTGCCAACACAGGCGACAGGGTAAAGGGACATGATTCCTATGCGGGTGACTCAGGGGGAGAGGCGTGATGGCAGCCCCATATCTTGGAAGTCCAAACCCAAGAGAAGGGTTTCTAGAAGGTGTGGGCTGGGGAACAAAAGGTGTCTCTCCTAAATGGCCTGAGAGAGGGAAGAAAGGAAGACAGAAGGGGAGTTCTCAAGCTGAACAAGGCAGCAAGGACTCTACATTAGTTCAGCTGTTCTTCAACCTCAGCCACAGTGTTGTTTCTGGGGGAAGGCAGGATTGACGCTGTGTCCTTACACAGATCAGGGGTCAGGGATGGTAGATCAGACCCTATGCAAGGCACTCTGAGGGGCACAAGATATTACAAGCTTCCATACAGACAGAAGACAAGCTACTAGCAACCTGAGACCTAAGCAGTTATAGCGGTGTCACAGGGCAACAAGTGGTATACTGTCATATTAGAAATGCTGCCTGGTTCAAAAGGGGGGGTGGCAGGTGGGTCCTATAGCCATCTGAGAGGCCCCGTGAAAACCAGCTTTGATTTTTGTCCATTCATCAAACAATAACACTGCACTAATTGCATACTAAGCTCTGTTTGGTACCAGGGATGCAACAGGAAATAAGATGTGGTCCCTGCTTACAAGATGCTTATATACACAGAGATCTCACTGGGTACTTTTGAATTCTGACGTTCTATGAGCTAGCTAAATCACAGGTCCAATACAGCAGTGAGAATCCCAATTATGTTGTCTTCTAGCTACATACACTTGGGCAAATTATTGATAGATAACCTCTCTGCACCTCAGTTTTGTTATCTGTATGATGGAGCTAATAAATAACACCCAACATATTGCAAAGCTAGCATACAGATTAAGTTCAAGTAACACCCCCTAAGTGTCCAATTAACACAATGCCTGGGCCATGGTTGTGTGTATGCAATAATGATGGCTACTAGAACCATGGACAGAGGCCTAATTAATTATCTCTAAAGGTTTCAAGGTGGTAATTTTTTTTTTTTTTTGTATTTTTTCTTAAGCTGGAAACGGGGATAGTCAGACAGACTCCTGCATGTGCCCGATGGGGATCCACCCGGCATGCCCACCAGGGGCTACACTTTTCCCACCAGGGGGCGATGCTCTGCCCCTCCCGGGCTTTGCTCTGCTGCAACCAGAGCCACTCTAGCGCCTGGGGCAGAGGCCAAGGAGCCATCCCCAGCACCCGGGCCATCTTTGCTCCAATGGAGCCTTGGCTGCGGGAGGGGAAGAGAGAGACAGAGAGGAGGGGGGGGTGGAGAAGCAGATGGGCGCTTCTCCTGTGTGCCCTGGCCGGGAATCGAACCCAGGACTTCTGCACGCCAGGCCAACGCTCTACCACTGAGCCAACCAGCCAGGGCCTGAAGGTGGTAATATTTAAATGAAAAATAAAGTAATTCTGCTGGGAAAAATAATACAGGGTGGTAAGTGCAATGAAAAAGACATGCACAGGGTCTCCTGGGAGAGTGAGTAGGGGCTTCTGGCCTGGGGAAGAAGCAGGGGGCAGGATTAGGAGGCTCCTTCTGCCTCAGTCCAGGAGTGGGCCCCACGCTGATGTACAGGATGAGCAGTTAGAGGCAGGGGCAGGCTGGCTATCAGCCATCCCTCACAGGAAGATTGGGAGACCACACACAGGCGGGCATGTGACCAGTCAGCTCCATGCAGGGACTCAAGGATGGGAGGGAAGAGGCTAGAAGGGGAGGCTGGGTCAGATCTTAGTGGCCACAGATGGGTCAGGGGATGGTGCCAGGAAGGGGAGTTGGATGGGGAGATGAGAGTTGGCTGATCCAAAGCTTGCCTGCAACAGGGGCTTAACCAATTATTAAGACAGGCTTCCATCTCTTCCCCTCATGAGGGTGGCGTGTGAAAGAGCTCATTAGATTTCTACCAGTGCATTCTATCACAATTAGGACCTTGACTCACAGACCAGCAGGCCACTAGACCCGGGGGGTGGGAGTGGGGTGGGGTGAGGGTGTCTATGGCAGGCATCTAGGCACCAGGTTTTTGCTCACACCTCGGCTCCATAAACACACACACACACTGCCTCACCAGCAGAAAGGTTTTAGCACATCAACCCTCACAACCCTTCGCTCAGACATGACTTTGGGTCCATGTCTTTCCAGGAAACCATACCCTGGCAACTTCCTAGAAGCCCTGCTCTCCCCAAACGCCCCCTCCCCCAGGTCTCAGCACCTTCTTGGTGTTTCCAGAGGCCTTACCGAGCTCAGGCGAGGTCGGCCGGACCCTACGACCTCTGCCCTGGCTACGAGTCCCTCGGCGGTCCCAGGCCCCCCAGGGACCATCTTCCTCCGGTCCTCTGCGCAGCCTCTTCTCTGCCTCAGGCCCCGCCCTGTTCTTCTCCAAGGTCTGGGGCACGGCAGCGCCCTCCGGGCCTGGCGTGGCCCAAGGCAGGAAACGCACAGCTGGTGCCTGTGCCGGGGGCTCCCGCTTCCGACCCGGTGGGGCTTTCGTCCTGGCCTCGGGGGAATCGGCTGGGGCAGGGGGCGGCACGGGGCTCCGGCTCTCCTGGATGGTTCTGCCCCGGGTCAGCGGGAACTGGTCCCGGCGCCTAACCTCCTGCTGCGGGCCTTCCCCCAGCTCTGTCCTGCCTGCCGGCCCACGGCTCCGGGGCCTCGTCGGCTCGTCCCCGGGCCTCCCCACGACGCTCGGAGGTGGCGGCTGGGCGGCGGCGGGGCTCATGGCGCGCGGGGTTTTGGGGGTGGAGGGCTGGGAGAAGAGCGGGGGCTCGCCGGGCTCTCGAGGGGACGGGGCGCGCTGCAGCGTGGCGCGCAGGGACTCGTGCGAGCGCACCAGCTCCTCGCGCGACGTGGAGCGGCGGATGCGGCCCAGCTCCTGGGCAAAGCGCAGCTCGAGGTCGGAGGCCGGGCTGCGCTGGCGCGTGCGCTCGTCCAGCGAGGCCGCCTTCTGCTGGAACAGGCGGCGCCGCTCGGCCACACTTCCCGCCGGCGCTCGCAGCTCCTCCTGGGAGGCCTCGGGCGAGCCCCATGGAGCGCCCCCCTGGGACTTGGGTTGTTCCAGAGAGCGGGCCTTGCGCAGGGGCACCCAGGGCCGTAGGGGCGCCGGCGGCGAGTCGCTGCGCTCCAGGCTGCGTCGTCGCTCCTCAAAGAACTGCAGCTTGTCCAGGATGCGGGAGCTGGCGCGCACCAGGCGCGGCGAGCGGCCCAGCGCGGACTGGCGGCCGGAGGCCTCGCTCAGTGGCGTCTGCGGCCGGGACTCCGCCGTGCCTGCTAGCGAGGGCCCCGACGGCTTGGCCTTCTTCCCTCGCTTCTCTTCTGCGGTGGTGTCTTCGGGCAGCACTGGCTCCTGAGTGCGCCGGTGGGGCGGCGTGGGGTTGGCCGGGGGCTGTGCGCTGGGCCCTGGCGGGGGCCGCTTACCCACCCGAGGGGACGGTGGGGGCAGCAGTGCGGATTTGGAGGGAGGCGGTAGGGCCGGGCGACGTGGGGCTTCGCTGGCCGGTTGAGGCTGAAGGTCCGGCTCCTCCCTGTGCAGTCCGCTCTGAGGGACACTGCTGCGGAACCGAGACGAAGAGGGGTAGAAGATTCAGGGAGCCTCCCCTCCTCGACCCTCAGATCGTGACAGGAGTTGGCGGTGGGGCATGCTGGGAAGGCTTGGGGGTGACATGGGCCAGACCTCCACCCCCTCCCCCCAAAGAGGAAGGCACAGCCAGAGCAGGTGCTGGGGAGAGGTGGCGGCTCTGGCACCAGAAGATTGGGCTAGTGACTGGGTCCAGGTACAGACTCAGCGCCAGAGGCTCTGGCCAGCCCCCTCCCCCCAGCCCCAGAAGCTGGGAAACAGCAGAAACAAAACTGAGCGGTGAGAGAAAAGAATGAGGCTTAGGACCCAAAGGATGAAGTGGTGAGGGAAGGCAGAGGGGTTGGATGGAGAGGGGCCCTCTCAGGAATGCAGCCTCACACTCATCCCTGCCCCCAGCTGGCCGCCACAGCCCTGCCCATCCTCAGCAGGATGTACCCCCTTCACAGCAGCTCCGAAAGAACAGGCACAAGCCTGAGTCTCCCTTCCAGGGGCAATGCCCCATCCCTGAGGTTACTTAATACCAACTCAGACCTGAGTCCAGTACTTATAGGATACAGCAGGTGATAGCTGGGGTCCCTGGAGACTAGGATACCCAGGTTCCCATTCTGTTTAATAAATTTGCCCCCAGTATGGGCCTTTGACTTTGTCCTGCTCCTGGGAAAGCTACCTGAGTCCTCGGAACTCCCCAGAGAAGCACCGAAGCTCCCCCAAGGGGTATGCTCAGAAATAACTCAGCTCAGAAATAACAACTGCGTGGGCCTGAACTGGGAGCGCAGAAGAGGAGACGGGAAGGAGCTCATCAGCCCAGAGTACTTTTCTCACCTACAGAGCCTTGAGGTCCAAGAGCTGGGCCTCAGTTTCCCCCATCTGGACCCTTGGGGAGCACACCAAACATACAGAGTAGCAAGAAAAGGAATCTGAGATGTTCGCATCACATCTGACACATCAGAGCTTAATAAAAAGTTATGAAATGGCTCGCTGAGTGCTTATTGTGTGCCAGGAAAATACTAAATGCTTTAAATGCACTGAGTCATTTAATCCTCACAACAATCCTTTGAGATAGAAACTGTTATTAGGCCCATTTGCAGATGGAGAAACTGAGACTTAAAGAGGTAAAAGCACCTTTACCTAGGAAATGGTGCTAGGGTTGAAACCCAGGGAGTCTGACTCCTGAGCCCTTGTTCCTTCCAAAATGTCTGGGATTCTGGGTGCACAGAAGGGAGGATAAATAGAGCACCAGCCACAAAGAGAAGTTCTGGGAATGCCTGAGTGTAAGGATGTTTTAGACTGCCTGGGTCAGCCAACTCCACTGCAGACCTCCCCCTCTCGTGGGGTTGGGGTGGGGTGGTGGTGATAGTAACCCATAGCCACTGGCAGAGAGGCACTCTACTCTGGGCGAGGGACAGCAGAGGCCCTGAGGAATGGCCTCTTGAAACTGGGTGAGGCATGGAGAGAAATCGGGACAGCAGAGGAGGCCTCTTGCTGGCAGTTTCGTGCTCCAAGCCAGCCTCTGTACCACAGACATCACTAAGGAAATGGGTTCCCCTGAAGTTGCCATAGCAACCCTAGGCTCTGGCTAGGGCCTGGCAAAGACAAGCAGGGAAGGAAAAGGCAAGTCTAGGGCACAGGAGCACCTGGTTAATACCAACCAGATAAAGCAAGGGAGCCTCCCTTGCCCCTGCCCCTGCCCAGACCTCTCCCTGGCCCACCACTAGCCACTCCAACCCCCTTCCTCAAACCAGGCCCTTCCTTTCCTTCCATGATGATCCCTCCCCCATACACCCACACCCACCCATCACACATCAGGCTCCCCTGTCAGCTACCCAAGTGCCCCCCAATACCTTTATCATCAGTCATTTCCCTCTTCTCCCATAGCATTTCCTCCTGAATCTGCCAATCCTCAAATCTCCGAAAATGGCTTCAACACCTCACTCCAGTACCTCCGCTCCTCAACACCCCTACCAGGACAACCTTCAACCCCACCTTCGGATACTTCCCCCAAGACCATCACAGACATCCCCCTCAAGCATCGCAAGCCCTCTGCCTTCACCCCGGCCCCCTGTCTCTATCCCTCCCTGCCCTGGTCCCTCCCTGCCCCACACCCACATCCTCCTGTTTTCCCAGATCCACGGCCCCGTCTGCCCCCTAACCACCTCGCTCTCTTCTCTCTGCTGGTTGCGCTCTTGCTCCCTTGCTCTCTCCTGCTCTCCCGGGAGCTGCCGTGGTTCCGTTCCTCCCAGAAAAAAAGCCCACATGGGAAAAGGAATGTGCAGAGAGATGAAAAGGCAGCAGCTGCTGAGACAGCAGGCACGGAGGGGGCCCCAAGGGGGGGGGGATCCTGGGGACAACTGGAGCCTGAATGGGCGAGGCAGGAGAGGGCCCCTGGGAGAGTGGAGATCTCAGAGGAGACGAGGAAGGGAGAGAGGAGTCCAGAGACCATGGAGATGGCACGGTGAGCCAGAACAGTAGGCGTGGGCGGATGTGGGCGGTGACGGCACAGGAGACATGGAGCAGTGTGGGAAGATGGAGTGAATAGCTGGGGCCAGGAGTGGAAGCAACGGGGGGTGGAGAAGTGCAGAGGGGTAGATGGTGCGGAGGAGATGGGGGTGGAGGCCGATGGCGTGGTGAGGGGCAGGGCAAGACAGCACGGTGAGGTGACAGTGCAGGCCCCTGTGAAGCGTTACTTACACGTGGATCGAGAGCGCCCGTCCTCTGTACAGACTGAATGCGCTGCCATACAGGTCACTGGCCACCGAAAGGCTATCCTCTGACCCCCAGCTTGCGCCCACCAGATTAGCTCGAGAGGCCCGTACCAGCGGCTCCACCCCCAGGTGCCGTGGCCCGGCCCCGGCTGCCTGTGCTTGCCTTGGGCTGCCCGGGAGGCGGCGGCTGCCACCCCTGCTGCCCACGTCCTGCTCCAGGACCGTCTGCCCGCTGCCCCACCAGCTCACTTGCTCTTCTGAAGTGCCTGTCATGGAGGTCGGGGGTGTGTCCAGGGAGGTGCCCACCAGGGTGTCGGAGCCCCCTAGAGAAAGGAGTGTGGTGAAGGCCCAATGCCTCTTGGGGGAGGCCCTCCACCTGCTCTTTGAGCACCCCAGAAAGCTCACCTGTGGGGGTGCTAAAGGTCCTGTCATCCCGGAGCTCCAGACGCCGGGTCCCCTGCACATCGCTGATGTCATCTTCGCCTGTCTCCGTGTCTGGAGAAACAGGGGTCTGTGTGGGCAGGGCCCTCCTGCCTCTCGCTCCCACTCCCACTCATCCCCGTGTCGTCTCCTGCCTTCCCCACAGCAGGCTCCCTCTTACCACGGTAGGGCTCCTGGCGCCTACCACCTGTCTCTTTTGCTCCCCACATCCTCTTGCCCATCCTGGGCTGCCCAGGGTAACTCTCCCCAGGCCAGCACCCTGCTCCATCTCTGGGCCCCTGGCTGCTCACTCTAGCCTCCTTGGTCGGACCCTCAACTGCTTACCATTCCCGTCCCAACCACGTCATGAATTACCAGGACCTCAGCCCCTGTCTCTCCTCCCATCAGTGGTAGCTTAAGTTTCCATGCAGCCCCCAAAATAACAAGTTCCTAGGTTCCAAGGCTCTAAATTCTGGGTTCTAGTACCCCAGGAACAAAAGGGAGTCACCTCAGAGTCGGATTGTCAGGGCACTCGACCAACTGCAGGACCAGCCTGTCCTCCACCCCAAGCCAGCCGGAACACATCAGGGTGCAGCTGAGGCAGGGTGAGGAGAGGCCAGCGGGGCAGGGGGGAGGGGGGTGGAGGGCTAGGGCAGGAGCCGTTTCCTACCGTAACTTTGCTTTCTGCAGGAGCGGAAAACTTCGCTTCCATAGGAGCAGCAGAAGAGAGACATGGACAGACTGTTATCAGAGCGTTTGTTGGGGTAGGGCATGGTGGGCAGGCTGCACAGAGGGCATGAAAGTACCCAGTGCCCAGAGATGCCCTGCGGGGATGGGGCAGGGAAGGGAGACACCTGGGATGGGTAAAGCATCTCTAGTTCCCGACTGCCTGCAAGCTCCCAGTGTGCCCAGGGCTGGGAAGCCCACGTGCTTTGGCCGGTTATTCCAATTACCTCAGTTTCTCTGTACCCTCGACACTTTTACTGGAGTGCTCACTGGTCACACACACATGTACACGCATGCACAGGCGCACATGCTTGCTTGTGCTCAGCCCAGCCACCCCCATTAGGGGTCAGGCTCACCTGCTACTACAATATTTGCATTGTGCTTGACCCCTTCTTGCAAAGCACCCCCTCATCTGTACTGCATCATATGATCGGCACCCTCTTCCCCACCACTCTCTTCTACTGCTGAGTGGTCTTCAAAAACGCCCAGTGGTTAGGCTAGGAGCAAAGTTTCCTGGGCGTATTTTTAACTTTCCCAGACTCTATCCGGTTCTGAGCCTCAGTTTCTCTATGAGTGCCACGTACTGGTGGCCAAAGCAGGGCAATGAGCTCATCTCTGCTTGGCCCCATGGTGGAGAGGAATGGACCCATGTGGGGTGCGGCTGCCCACCCCCCTTTGCCCAGTCCTCTCTCAGCTGCAGGGCACAGGGAGCCTTTTTGGTGGGTGGGTATGTATGGGTGCATGTGTGTGGGGAGGGAGTCCAACATCTCATGGGCTGTCTTCAGGGCCGGGTGCCTCATAAAGGAACAGGGGCCAAGAGACGGAGTGGGCATGGGTTAGAGCGGGAAGCCCACAGTCCACGCACCATGGGTGAAGCGGCTAAAGGCCCGGCGGGAGTGGCCGGTTTTCTGAAAGAGAAAAGCCAGAATGAGTTGTTGAGGAGAAGGCTGGCTCCTGACATCCCTGTATCTCCTGTCCAAACATCTATATCAAACAGAAACTCATTCCGGGGGCCAGTTGGGGGTGGGGTACTGGACAGAGACTCAAGGGGGCCAGCTTCCTGCATAGCAAATGTCTCCACTCTTTCTTGCCTCTCAGTTCTCCCAGCTGGAGCTCAGCTTGGCTCCGGGAGGAGCAAGGGAGGCAGGAGAGATGACAGCAAGGCTGTAGGTCAAATGCTGGGACTCAGAATGGATAGAGACTCACAGGACTGGGGATCTGAGTGACACTCCAGAGACAGAGGCTGAGAGACAGGATAAGGGGCTGACTGACATGAAGGAAGAGATGCGGGGGTGGGGGGGGAGTGGGGGGGTGGGGGGGGAGGTTGGATGACTGGGAGATGGAGGGATGAGGACACAGATTCGGACAGATTCCTGCCGGGAGGAAGACAGATCCCTGGGATGGGTGTCAAAAGGGCAGGGCGGGTGATGGGGGCGGGAGGCAAGAAGGCAAGGTGCCCCAAACGGCCGGGGCCTCACGAATGCAGGGAGGAGGCCGGGGTACACGAGGACAGGGAAGGGCTTGGGGAATCTATGAAGCTCAGCGCGGATCCCTGTGCCTGGCTTTCAGGAGCTCAGAAAGATGGAAGGCTCCAGAGTGGGGGGCTGGGGAAAGCTGGGCAGGGACCGGGGCCCAGGTTGGCTAGAAGCTAGAAGAGACGAGGTGGCCAAGAAGCCAGTGGGCGCTCCACGCCAAAGGCGGCGCGGAGACCTCCCCGGGTGGTCGCGGGGAATGCAGGCGATGGGGGGAGGGGTAACTGCCCTTCCGCGCAGGGAGGGGGTGGGCGCTGCGCGCTCGGATCGCAGACCCGGGAGCCCCCCGAGCGCGCCCGGCCCGCGGCCTCTGCGGCCAGGGTGGGGCAGCCGCGACTCCAGCGCCCCCTCCCCCGGGCCCGGCCGCGGTGACCCGCCCTCCCTCCGGGGCTCCCAGCCCTCCCTGCCCCCTCCCGGCGCCGCCCGCCCCCGGAGCCCTCACCTGGAAACGCTTCTTCACCCACAGCTTCTTCATGGCGGGGGAGGGGGCCGGGCGGGCGGCCGGGCGAGGAGGGGCCGGGCGGGGGCGGGGCGGAGGCGGAGGCGGGGCCGGGGGCGGGGCCGGGGGCGAGCGGGGAGCGGGCCGGAGCCGGCGCTGGTGGCGGAGGAGCCTCCGGGCCGCGGGAGCCCGGGCGGGGGCTAAGCGGCGACGGCCGCGCCCCGGAGTTCGCCCCTCCCCCGCCAGCCGGCACCCCACCTGGCACCCCTTCCCTGGCCTGCTCCCCTGCGTCGCCTGGGTCGGCTAGCACCTGCGTCCCCGCACCCCGACCCCGAATCTGCCTCCCGGGCCCTGGACACATGGGGAAACTGAGGCACAGAAAGGGGTGTAATGACCCCCAGAAGAGATCGGTCTGGCCACTCTCTCATCGGCAGCCCTAAACGACCTCCACGCCACCCCCTTCCTCCTCCCGCGGGACCGCTCGGGAAGGTCAGCGCATCTCGACTTGCTCACTCGACAAACATGCGCACACGGAACCTGTGCCAGGCGGTACCCAGCTCTCCCTGCCCGAAGCATGCTGCAGGCCACAGCGCCGGATGGAGGCGCCTAGGCCGCACGCGGGGCAAGACTCCTCGTGGGGGGGGGGGGACTACCTGCTGACAAGGCCTCAGAATATAAAAAACCCCAGTCTCCTCGGGAAAGCTAGAAACAGCTCTTGAGTTTCCTGATGGCAGATACTCTATCCCTGCCCCTAGTGTAAGAGCTCCCCCCCCCCACACACACACACACAAGGTAAGATGCCAAGAGGTTCTCCTATTTTTCACAAATAGGATCTAACTTCTCACTCACAGGTGAGCATAGTCACCAAACTTTCTTTACTCTCCCATTCAGCATCATACACACTTTGCCTACACAAAACTCTACTTCCCACCCAATTACTCTCTAAGTTTCTTAATCATGTATGTACTAAGTGCCAGGCACTTTATAAATGTTACCTCATTCTCCACAACCCTGTGAGCCTGAAACCTTTATGAGGATTAACTGGCTCCATTTAACCTATAAGACTAAGGCTCAGAAAAGTCCTATCACTTAGCCAAGGCCACATAGGTTGTGTGTCTCCACCTGTCTCCCAGATCCAAATTTCCATCCTGGCATACAGGAATGCAAGGAGGAATGAATGCAAGTAGTACCAGTCCTGGTTTCTGAGATGGGACTACAGAGTCATTATCATTAACACTTACTGCAGGCTTAGTATGCACTCTGCACCATGTTAAGCACTTCCTATGGATACTCTTTTCATCCTTACAACAAGGGGGAGACTGAGGCACAGAGAAGTTACTTGCCCAAGGTCACACAGCCAGTAATTGGTAGAGCCAGGATTCTAACCCAGGCACTGTAACTGAGCTAGTGACCACGATGCCATAAAGCCTCACACACTGATTGGTCCATAGGTTCCCTAACTTATTTCTTGAAAGCATGGGTGCAAAAGAAATACAGAGCTAACTGATGAGTTTTGTTCAGCCTGCACAGTACAAGGGTAGCAATAGTAGGTTTACAGTTGTGAATATGTGAGTTTAGTCTTGTATTATTATGTATTCATTATTGTACTATTTATTTGCATTACCACTCTAAATCTGCTTTTGCCCAAGCCTGTATTTTAGGTGAGGCAAGCATGCTCAAGTTTAGCCACTGACAACAGAACCTTGCTCAATATTAGTTTCTACTTCGCTCCTGAAATTATTTGGGTTTGTGGCCCCTCTATTTTAAAGTTTACTGTCATGTCTTGTACATTCTGGGTACATGCAGGTGATCTCATTTCCCAGACCCCCAGAGGCAAACGTTGCACAGACAGGCACATGCATGGGGACGTGCACTGAGAGGGTACACATGTTTGTTCACATCGGGTCCAGCCAGAGGACCCTGAAAGCCCACAGGCGCTTTCCCTGCCCACCCCCAAACACACCCACTCACAGATGGGGGAGCTGAGTGAGGAGAGGGGGTAACTTGAGCCCCTGTCCTCCAGGAGAATCCGAGGGGCTGGCACATTCCATAGCAAAAATAACCAATGGGCAGCAGGCGTGAGTGACGGGACAGCTGGGCCAAGGAGAGGCCTGTGGGATTCTGCTCCTGCGCTGGGCCTGCTCTACTCACTCCCGCAGGGCTGGCTGGGGGCATGCGTGCAGGGTAGGCCCAATATTGCCCCTCTTTTCCCTCCATGGCTGTACTGCTGTGCCCCCCTGCCATTTCCCCAAACCCAGACTTCTAATTTCTGCACTGCCAACATTTCCCCTTCCAGAGAAAACCCAGGTTGGCATGCCCTGCCTGACCTCTTACTCAGACCCTCCCTGAGCCAGGCCTACCCACTCCCCTCTTCTACGCCTCCACTCTGTCATGCCTACGCTCAATCTCTCCCTGCCCTTCTTTTATTTACCCTGAGCTTGAAACTTTCATGAGCTCCGTATTTTTAACATACTATATAATTTTTGCTTATTTATTTTGTTTATGAATGTTGTCTGTCTTCCCTCACTGGTATGTACTCTCAAGGACGGGAATGTTGGTCTTTACAGCCTCCCCACACTCATTTGTCTCATGCATCAAGAACAGTGACTGACACACAGTAGCCATCTGATAACCATGGGAGGGGGATGGCAGAGCTGGGGGTGGAGAGGGTGACGGGCGGTGGGGAAGGGGATAGTAAACCTTCCTGGAGCAGCTCATTCATCCAGCCTTCCTTCCTTCTCTGTCCTGACCCAGACCTTTTCCAAGAAACAGCCGGAGAAGTTAATTAACATCTTGCATTCTACTCAGCATCTGCCTGGGAGGACCTGCCGTGCTTCCGTGCTTCCGGAAAGCTTCAGGCTGATTCGGGAGCCCCTCTGCTCTTTCTTTCCTCCCAGAGCTCCTCACTGCTCCCGCTCTGGCCCCTCCTCCTCTCTTGGTTAGGACCTGGCACGAATGGATGGAGGCATTCTCCATACCCATTCTCAGCTCCATACTAGTTCCCTCCTGGCTTTTCAGCCAGACATTCCAAATTCCAGACGAAAAAGGTGACAACTGCAGAAGATACCTCAGTGCGGGTTCTGCTGTATTCCCAGCTTTCCCTGGCCTGAACTGGCCCTTTCTCCCACCTCTAACCCTCTCCCTCCACGCTTTCAAGTCTCCCTGCCTGGTTCACTACCATCTGTTAACGTTTGGCCCTTCCAATTGACCCCCGATTCTTCCAGACCCTGGCTAAGAAACTTCCCTGAACAGCGACATCAGCAGCTCCTCCTCGCCCCCTGCCCTCTGGTGCAGGCCTTCCTTTCCTGACACATGTCCCAAGCTTGGAGGGCGGCACTTACTCTGCTCCTCAGCCTATGCTGAGGGAAGCCTGAGGTTTTGAAGGAGATGAAAGCCGGCCTGGGCCAGAAGATGACTTTGGGAGTATTGACAGAAGGATGGTTATGATGACAGATCCTTGCCTTAGTCTTCCTTGCTTGTCTTTCTGAACACAGGCAATATGATCCTGGACCCAGAGACCTGACTTCCAGATCTGGCCCCGCCACCTCACTTGCCATGTGCCCTTGGGTAAATTCCCTCTTCGAACCCCGTTTTCTTATATGTATAATATTATAACATAACCTGGGGCTTAAGCAATTTAATAATGACATGAGATAAGGTGCTTTATACATGTTAAGAATTGTGTGTTTTTGGCCCTGGCCAGTTGGCTCAGCGGTAGAGCGTCGGCCTGGCGTGCGGGGGACCCAGGTTCGATTCCCGGCCAGGGCACATAGGAGAAGCGCCCATTTGCTTCTCCACCCCCACCCCCTCCTTCCTCTCTGTCTCTCTCTTCCCCTCCCGCAGCCAAGGCTCCATTGGAGCAAAGATGGCCCGGGCGCTGGGGATGGCTCCTTGGCCTCTGCCCCAGGCACTAGAGTGGCTCTGGTCGCCCCGGAGGGGCAGAGCATCGCCCCCTGGTGGGCAGAGCGTCGCCCCTGGTGGGCGTGCCGGGTGGATCCCGGTCGGGCGCATGCGGGCGTCTGTCTGACTGTCTCTCCCCGTTTCCAGCTTCAGAAAAATACGGGGAAAAAAAAAAAAAGAATTGTGTGTTTTTGCCTGACCAGGCGGTGGCGCAGTGGATAGAGCATCGGACTGGGATGCCGAGGACCCACGTTCGAGACCTCGAGGTCACCAGCTTGAGCACGGGCTCATCTGGTTTGAGCAAAAGCTCACCAGCTTGGACCCAAGGTCACTGGCTTGAGCAAGGGGTTACTCGATCTGCTGAAGACCCGCGGTCAAGGCACATATGAGAAAGCAATCAATGAACAACAAAGGTGTTGCAATGCACAACGAAAAACTGATGATTGATGCTTCTCATCTCTCCATTCCTGTCTGTCTGTCCCTGTCTATCCCTCTCTCTGACTCTCTCTCTCTGTCTCTGTAAAAAAAGAAAAAAAAAAGAGAAAGAATTGTGTGTTTCTGCCATCTTCACTGTTCCTATTCTTCCCTCATTTCTATGCCTTAAATCCCACACTTCTGATTCCCACCTTTCAAACGTTCCAGCCTGCAGCGCACTTGTCTTCTCAAGGGCCCAGCCTCCCCAGGCCATACCAATATTCCTCCATTCTTGAGCTAACATCTCAGGCTTCAGGAGTGCCAGGAATCTTAGTAAGCATCGACCTCATCTTGCTGAGCCAGAGAGCAGTCCCAGCCAGGAAACTGCCTCTTTCCCTCTGCGGCCAGGGCCTAGCCGGGCTTCCTCGAGAACCCTGAAGTCTTCCCACTGTTGATCCCAACCAAGAAAGTTTTCCATGGATAAGTCTGAGCAATGCCGAGCTGCTTGCCCAGCTGCCCCTGACCAGAAGCTGTCATTGGGCAGGGACTGCTGGGGGCGGGGTGGGCATTAACTGGAGGAAGAAGCCAGACTCACCCAGTCAGCCCCCAATATCACTAAAGCAAAGCCCCTCCCTTCCTCAGATCATGTGGGAGGGGTTAAGCACATGGTCCCTTGCAGTGGAACAAACCAAGGCTTCCATCCCTGCTCTGCCACCTTCGACCTGTACAATAGGACATGTCACTTAATCCTTCTGTGCCTAGTTTCCCCAGGGCTGCTGTGAGACTTAAATGATATATGAAAAGATATGACAGCATATTGCCTGCCACACAGTAACATAGTAGCTACTCATACTATTATAAATTACTACTAAAAATTATTACCAATTGATAATAATTATAAGGCTGCTCTTAGAATAAAGATTTCACAGGTAGGAAAAAGTTCTTACATGTGACTTGCTGCAGCCCGACCCTCTGCCTATTCAACATGACTGTTAAGAGGCCCCCAACTCCAATGCCACAACCCCCAGGGTCCTTTTCTTTCCCATATTCAAGTCCAATAGAACAACCCGGAGACTGTCCCCCTCGCCTCCATCTAGGTATGCCAGCCAGGGCCATGTCACCCAAGTTTGGAGGCCATGTCACGCAGATGACAGGGGTGCTGGCCATGTCACCCAGATGATGGGTGGGGGGGGGGCTGAGAAGACAGCCCTGCCGGGGGAAGGGAGATCTAGTACCCTATCGCTGCCCCCTTTGGGGGATCAGGGCAGGCTAGGAGGCTCTTGTCTTCAGAAAGGCCAGGCCTGAGCTACCCTTCATACGATAGATAGCTCCTCTCATTTTTCTCTCTCCTTCCTCCAGAACTCCTTGAGTAGTAAAAAGCTTCCCAAGTCGAAAGTAGGCTGACTGATTTCTTGATTCTGTGTGGCCATAACCAGCTGTGCGTCTTTGGGCAGCTCTCCCTCCGCTTTGGACCACGGTGTCCTCACCTGTACACGAAAGTATCTGGAGCTTCCACTCCCTGTGGTCCTTTCCAACTGTGCCCTTTGATTTATGTTGTTTTCCGTTCCCTTTGAGGACTAGAGCTAAGATCCCCAAGGAATCCGATCCTTCCCCAGCTGAGAGCTCTGCCAGGATAGGCCCCATCCTCCGACTCCAGGCTGGGAAAGCCCGTACCTGGCCAAGAGCAAGGCCAACCAAGAGAAGCCAGCGCTGGCCCTCCCTGCCCCAGGCTTGGCCGCTGGGACTCCAGGAACCAGTCCCTGAAGACTGTGGGGGTGTGGGCAGGATGGGGCTCGGGAGAGAGAGGAGACGCTGTGCGGGAGGCTGAGCCCCTACCCCGGCTCCTGTCTCCCACCATGGCTGCACCTGAGCGCCCCCTTTCCCCTCCGGCTACTCAGCTGCTTCTTCCCTGGGCCTCCTCCTCAGCCCCCAAGGAGGTACCCCTACATGACATCACCCAACTGGAGCGAGCATTTCCTCTTGAAAATGCCCAGAACATACTCAGTGACCCTTAAGCTCTTTGCCATCTCCCCTAATTGGAGCCTATTTCCTCAGAGTTCTGTTTCTCAAGGTGAAGTCAGGCTCTGTCTCCAGCTTAGAGGAGGTCAAAAAGGAAGCCCACACTTGGACCCAGGAAGAATGGGCCCTGGCCAGGCACACACACCTGCCCCAGCAGGACCCAGAGCACCAAGGCCAGCCTCAGACCCCTCTCCTTCCGCCCTGGACCACGAGAGACCAGCACTCTAGGCCCAGGCAGGCGGGGCCCCCGGCACCTGCCTGAGCATCCCTTTTCCCTGCTCTCCGGACCTCAGCTAGATGTGGCCAGCCAGTGGGCCTTCCACACCAGCTGTGCACACCCCTTTCCCTCATCTGCTTGTACCACCAGACCCCTCCACGGCCCACACACGTGCACACGGGCACGAGCGCCACACTAGCATGTGAATTCTCAGGCACCCACAGCCATACCCGTCTGGGAGCAGCAAGCCCTAGCTCTACCTCCAGATGTCCTAAACCCCATTAATCTCACGGGTCCACCCACTGGCCTCCTCCACCCAGCCTCCTATACCAACCTGCCCAGGCAACAGACTGCCAGGAGCTCTGACCCATCCCCTCAACACTGCAGTGGGACCAGGGGGCTGGCTCTGGCCTTCAGAGGTGTACACACCTGTGGGGGGCTGATCAGGAGTCTAAGTTACTGGAGCTGATGAAGATGATTTTCCACAGGTGGCCTCTGGCTACAGGGAAACTAGGAGGGTGTCCACTGTGGAATTCCCAGAGAGGCCTGAGTGGGGCTCAGGCTTTGCTGACCCTTGACCTCTGACCTTCCTGTGGGGAGCTCCTCTACCTTGACACCCCTTTCCCTGCACTTGCCTCTGGGCGGGCACTTCTGGGTTAGTGCAGCTGAGAAGCCCAAGCACCTGGGAAGCAGGCTGGATGAATCCATGCGGCCCAGGCAGCCCTGCTCTCCCTCTGAGCACCCCACACCCCACGCGGAGCCTCCTCCCCATTACCTCCAACCTCCAGCACCGTGAGGACCGCCTCGCAGCAGGCCTGGCCCCGCTCGTTCTGGGCCCTGCAGCTGTACTTGCCGGCGTCCTGGGCGCCGCAGCTCCGCAGCCACAGGCAGCTGGGCTCGGGGGCCGGCGGGGGCAGGAGCTGCCCATCGCGGAACCAGCTGAGGCTGGGCTGGGGCGTCCCGCTCACCACCACCCGCAGCCTCACGTCGCAGCCCACAAACACCGCCGCGTCCTTCAGGGGCCGAAGGAAGACCGGCGCCCCCGCCGCCGCCCCGCCGCCGGCCCCCACCTTGGCCCTCTTCGGGGGCACCCCCGGGCTGGGGGGTGCCCTCGTGCCCGCCTCCTCGCCTCGCAGGCCCCGGGACTTCTGCATGGCCGCAGCGAGCTGGGCCGGGGACGCTGGGACCGACGACGGCCACGGGGCACCCGAGGGATGGTGCCCTGGGAGATGAGTCCGGGGGGCCGGCGCCCTGCCTTTCTGCTGCCTGCCCGCCTTCGGCCTGTGCTACCCAGAAGGTCACCAGGGCGGCCCGCTGGCAATTGCTCCTCGGGGGCTATTTTTAGGCCCCCCGGCTCCAGTTTCGAGGGAGCTGTGGAGGGAGGGGGCAGCAGAGGAGGGGACTTGAACTCCACTCTGCCCCTTCCCTCCTTCCAGGAGTCCCCACGGCCCCCACGAGCTGAACTATTCTCAGCCCCCTCCCCCATGGTGTGTCTGCACCCAAGCCCCCTCCCGGAGGAGTCGGGTTACCCTCGGGCTCAATCTCATTTCCCTTCCTCCCTCCTCTCAGGCCCCTGATTCCCAGGCCCACTCAACTGGGGATGGGGATGGGAGGTCTTGGGGGAGATGTCTGGGAGGCAGATGGGAAGGAAGGCCCAAAGGAGGGGAGAAGACAGCCAAAGAAGTGGGACCAGTGGCCTCCGGCAGCCTCCATGACAGTGTGGTGAACGGTAAGACCAGGAGCAGGGAGTCAGGTGGATTCCGGCTCCCAGCTGGTCCTGCCTGCACTTGCTGGGTGACAACAAGCCTTTCTCAACCTCCAAGTCCTCATCCGTAGAAATGGGTAGTTGAATAGGGTTGCAATGGGCAGAGAAGAGTGGGAAGGACATTCTAGGCAGAAGGAACAGCATGACCGAAATGAGAATGTGGTGAAAGTAGATGATGTGCTCTAGGACTAGAGGAGTTCAGGGGAACCGGACTGCAGAGAGGAGGGGTGAGTAAGGTGGGAAAAGGACCTGACCCAGGCTTTGCTTGCTGAGGTCTGTGTCCTGATGACATGTGGGTGCTGCTGCAGGCTGCTAATTGGCAGAATAACATGGTCAGAGCTGTGTTTTATAAGGATCCCTCTGGTAGCCACAGTGTGGAGGGTGGTTTGGAGATGGGAGAGTTGGAGGCCAGTCAGAGCCGTGGTTCTCAAAATCCGTGCCTGCAAAAAGTACAGCTGGTCAAGCCCCATTGCCAGAGGTGCAGGTTCAGTAGGAGGAGCTGGGAAGGCCCAGGAGTCTGCACATTTAAACAATTTTTTTATTTATTAATTTTAGAGAGAGAGGAAGGGGGGAAGAGAGAGAGAGAGAGAGAGGAAGAAACATCTATTTGCTGCCCTATCCATCCATGCATTCATTGGTTTAGCAGGACTCTGCACATTTAACAAGTACCCCAGGTGACTGATGTATCCAAGGGTTGCACTTTAAGAAACATCAAGATACTATATAACTGCTTTTAAAAGTCCAAGTGAAACTTTTGCAATGGAACAATTCTGTATCTTCTTTTTTTATTTATTTATTCATTCATTTTAGAGAGGAGAGGGAGAGACAGAAGAAGAGAAAGAGAGGAAAGACAGAGAGAGAGAAGGGGGCAGGAGCTGGAAGCATCAACTCCCATATGTGCCTTGACCAGGCAAGCCCAAGGTTTCGAACTGGCGACCTCAGCATTTCCAGGTCGACGCTTTATCCACTGCGCCACCATAGGTCAGACAATTCTGTATCTTGACTGTGGTGGTAGTCACATGGATCTACACACGTAATAAAATTGCATAGAATTAAATACATGGATGCTGTGCATGCATGGACATGCACACAAACACACACACACACACACAAATGAATGCATTTAAATCTGGTAAATTCTGAAGAAGGTGGGTGAACTATATCATTGACTATTTCCTAGTTATATTATACTAGAGTTATGCAAGATGTTACCATTGGCAGAAACCAAGTGAAGGGTACATAGGCAATCTCTGTATTGTTCTCTGTATTGTAACCACATGGAAATTGACAATCACCTTAAAATAAAAAGGGTTTTTAAAGTGCAGGTGAGAGGCCCAGGTCTGATGCTGAGCCCTGAAGAATGAAGCTGGGGAGGCAGAGAGAAACCACAGGAGGAGCCCTGAGTCATCTGGAGATGGAGAAAGTGTCCTGGTGTCGTCCCCTGTCCCCTCATCCCCCACCTTCATTCTGGAAAAGTCCAAATATGCTTCTGTGTGTGTGCATGGAGAGGGTAGAAAGAAACAACTTAAATACTGAATTATGTTCATAGGGATTCAGAGCCTTAAGGAATGAAATTTTTCGTTGTGGTTTGCATACATTAAAGCTTACTCTTTGTACTGTGAAGTTCTTGGGTTTTGTAAAATGCAGAGAATCATGTATTCGCTACTCCAGGACTACACAAAACAGTCTGATCACCCTAAATATTTGCCTGAGCATCTCCTTTGTAGCCCACCACGCCCCCTGCTCCAGCCCCTAGCAACCACTGATGATGAGCTGGATTCTTAACTGTAAATTGCTTTTTTTTTTTTTCAGAGACAGAGAGTGAGTCAGAGAGAGGGATAGACAGGAACAGAGAGAGATGAGAAGCATCAATCATTAGTTTTTCATTGTACATTGCAACACCTTAGTTGTTCATTGATTGCTTTCTCATATGTGCCTTGACCGCGGGCCTTCAGCAGCCTGAGTAACCCCTTGCTGGAGCCAGCGACCTTGGGTTCAAGCTGGTGAGCTTTTGCTCAAACCAGAGGAGCCCGCGCTCAAGCTGGTGAGCTCGGGGTCTCGAACCTGGGTCGTCTGCATCCCAGTCCGACGCTCTATCCACTGCGCCACCGCCTGGTCAGGCTGTAAATTGAATTCTTAAAGTAAAAGGTTAAAATGTAGGGACAAAGCACTGAAAGCAGATCGAACATTAAAAATAAAGGACTAGAGACTTTTTTTGTTTGTTTTTTGTTTGCTTGTTTGTTTGTTTGTTTTACAGAGACAGAGAGTCAGAGAGAGGGATAGATAGGGACAGACAAACAGGAATGGAGAGAGATGAGAAGCATCAATCATTAGTTTTTCGTTGTGACACCTTAGTTGTTCATTGATTGCTTTCTCATATGTGCCTTGACCGTGGGCCTTCAGCAGACCGAGTAATCCCTTGCTCGGGCCAGCGACCTTGGGTCCAAGCCGGTGAGCTTTGCTCAAACCAGATGAGCCCTCACTCAAGCTGGCAAGCTCAGGGGTCTCGAACCTGGGTCCTCCACATCCCAGTCTGACGCTCTATCCACTGCACCACCGCCTGGTCAAGTGAGAGACTGTTTTCAAAAACCAATAACCCAAAGCCACCTAGCACCGTGCCTAAAGGATTTGCATGGATTATAGTAGATGGTCTGTAAATGTTGGCCGGTTGGTTGGTTGGATCAATGCATTGTGTGATACTGACATCATCTGTAGTCTCAGTTTCCTCATCTATAAAATGGCAGTGATCTAACTCAGGGTTTATTATTCATTCAACAAATATTTTTGAGTTTCTACTATTTACTGGGCACTATTCTGAGCACTAGGGGTATAAGAATGAATAAAACCAACAAGAATTCCTGCACTTGTGTTGTTTATATTTGAGGAAGGAGACAAAAAAAAGATATATACATACAGAAATAATAAAGATATTTAGAAGGCAATAAGCACTGTGAAAGAAAAAATGGAAGAGGGTAGTGGAGATAGGAATGTGGTGGGGGCTTGGATTTTCACACAGGGTGGTTCGAGCCTCGCTGGTGCGGAAGCAAACAGTGCAGATGTCTGGGTAGGACTGGCCCGGGCAGACCGGGGCTCCGAGAGGAGCCAGGCGGCCAGTGGGCTCGGACAGAGTGATGGGAGAGTGGCTGGACATGAGGCCGGACAGTCTGGGTAGGACTGGCCCGGGCAGACCGGGGCTCCGAGAGGAGCCAGGCGGCCAGTGGGCTCCGACAGAGGGATGGGAGAGTGGCTGGACATGAGGCCGGACAGTCTAGCAGCTTGTAGGCCATGGCACTTTTATTCCTAGTGAACCCAAAAGTCATCTCAGAGGATTTTGAGCAGAGGAATTACATGATCTGACTTAGGTTGTTGTGATGGCTTTAAATTATTATATTAAATATTAAAACGAATATTAACTATTTAAAAAGGGCTTGGCACAGAGCCTGGAACATGGCTGTGTTTCTCTTATACGAATATTTGCAAAGAGGGCATTCACCAACAGGTACCCAGGGGTGCGTAGGCCTGGGCAGCAAGGGCACTGACCCGATTGAGTCACTGGCGCCCTCTCCTGGAGGAGCCCGTACTTGCTGTGACAGCAGGAAGTCGTCAGTCTGGCCAGGCCTGTCACCTATGGCAGCTGTCTGCAAGGCCCTCATCTGTCCCTCAGAATGGGCCCCACAGTGCCCCGCGGCCTGGCGCCCGGCTGGGTGTGTGCTGCCAGTCTGCCCTGCCTAGCGATCACAAGCCTATGGTGTCATGGAAAGAGATCTGGGCTCCAGAGGCCAAGGAACCTGGGGCCCCATCCTCCTCGGCCACAGATATGCTGTGTGACCTTGGCAGTTCATTCCACCTCTCTGGGCAGTAGGAAGCTTCCTCCTACTCACAATGATATACCATGTGCCTGCAAAAAAGGTAAAACCCAGTGAATGTTGGGTGAATTAGTGAATGAAGTGGGGGCCATTGGCCTTTCTGATAAATATTTAATTTAGAGAAAAGCAAATAAAAGTGCCCAGTGGGTATTCATTCAACAAGTATTTAAATATTTAATGAGCACCTTCTATGGACCAAGCACTCCTCTGGGCACTAGGGATACAGTAATGAGTAAGTCCAATATAAACTTTGCCCTTGGGTAGCTGACGTTTTAGGTTTTGAACCAAAAGTCACTGATGTATTTGCGTAAGTGTCCTGGGCGAGTTTGTGGCAAGAGAAAGATGAGGAAGTGGTGAATGGGTGTGATGCACTGTCTCAAGGAGCAGAAGGTGAGAGAGTAGCCAGGGTGGGCAGACAGGGTCAGAAAGTGCCTGCCGGACCTCACTTTCTGCCTCACTATTTGCCTCCACAATCCTTCCTCCTCCTCTGCCCCGGCAGATGAGGTCTGAGTTGGTCTGGAACAGATACCATGGCTCTAGTGCAGGGGTCCCCAAACTACGGGCCCGAGGGCCACATGCGGCCCCCTGAGGCCATTTATCCGGCCCCCGCTGCACTTCCGGAAGGGGCACCTCTTTCATTGGTGGTCAGTGAAAGGAGCACATTGACCATCTCATTAGCCAAAAGCAGGCCCATAGTTCCCATTGAAATACTGGTCAGTTTCTTGATTTAAATTTACTTGTTTTTTATTTTAAATATTGTATTTGTTCCCGTTTTGTTTTTTTACTTTAAAATAAGATATGTGCAGTGTGCATAGGGATTTGTTCATAGTTCTTTTTATAGTCCGGCCCTCCAACGGTCTGAGGGACAGTGAACTGGCCCCCTGTGTAAAAAGTTTGGGGACCCCTGCTCTAGTGGGAAGCCTGTCAGCCTCCTGTGAGCTCTCTTGTTTCTCAATGTTCAGAGCCTTGAAGAAGATGCCCAGTGCCCCCAGCAGCAGGGGGAGGCTTTGCTTTGGAGATGATGGAGCGTATGCGTGTGGCCACGTGAGACCCAGATCTTCCCTGGAGATGATGGAGCGTATGCGTGTGGCCACGTGAGACCCAGATCTTCCCTGGAGATGTGGAGTGTATGCGTGTGGCCACGTGAGACCCAGATCTTCCCTGGAGATGATGGAGCGTATGCGTGTGGCCACATGAGACCCAGATATTCCCTGGAGATGATGGAGCGTATGCATGTGGCCACATGAGACCCAGATCTTCCCTGGAGATGTGGAGTGTATGTATGCATGTGGCCACGTGAGACCCAGATCTTCCCTGGAGATGTGGAGTGTATGTATGCATGTGGCCACGTGAGACCCAGATCTTCCCTGGAGATGTGGAGTGTATGTGTGTGGCCATGTGAGACCCAGATCTTCTTTGGTTTATTTTTGTCTTTCTCTAGGAGCACCACACCTGCCTCCCCACACCCTAGCTTCCTTGGGTCACTGGCCAGCTCCCAAGGACAGAGACAAAACTGAGGCTCACAACCAGAATTTCTAGTCCCAGGAGGGTTCTGCTCAGAGAATGGGACACAGGGTAAGTCTGGACCTCCTCTCTTTTCTGTGGACAAGGGTGTAGTCACCACAGGATACAGATGTGTGCTGAGAAGAAAGGGCTTTCTAACTTTCAGAGCTGTCCGCAGCTGGAAGGGGCCACCATGGAGGGAGTAAGCTGTCTGACACCAGAGACATTCAAGCAGAGCTCAATGACTGCTCACCACGGTGTTGGGCAAAGCTGCAGAGGAGATCTAGGCATGGTGGGGGTCAGGGCCTTGAAGGTCTGACTTTTAGTCTAGTCTGCATCTAAGCTTTTCTTTGGATTGTGGGGCTGCCGCTCAGGCCTACCCTGGCTTGTATGTCCCTTGTCCTTTGTGGGGTAGATAAGTACACATAACTCATTCAGGGGAGAGAAGAAAATGGGGGGCTCCAGAAATTCCCCACAGATCCACACACCAGCTCTTATCCACCTGGGCCCAGCCTCCTCCAGGTGTTCCTCTCACAGAGAGACTAGCTCAGAGGTGGCATCCCCAGCAGCCTCAAGGATAAGGAGCCCCTCACCCATCCCTTCTCCTCTACCCCAGTGTAAAGACCCTGGAAATGCCATTTTCCTTTTCTCTTGGAGATCTCCAGATTAATCAGAGTAGATCTGGAGCCCACAGGGGGGAAAGCAATGACCAAGAGTGAAGGCCAGGGGTGCCCCCAGACCCAGATGTGAAGAACTGCCAAGGAGAAGGGGGCCTTTTTAAAGGGAGGGGCTACACAGCCCAGAGGGAAAGGGGCAACTTGTGAGCAAGAAGTGTATCCAAGGAGGGGAGAAAGACACCAGAACGTCTTGGAAGTTTCTGGAAAAAATCACTTAGAAACTTCAGACTAGGAACTTGAAGACTAAGACCCCATTAGGTTTGTTTTACCTACAAACAATCTAAATTTTTGTTTGTGATCTCTACCCTCTTCCCATCTATCTCTAGAGGGGAATCCCTAAATCTGGAGGAATGACAGGAAGGTTGAAGCCTACACGGATCCAGCAAGCTTCCTGAACCGTTGATCCACCTGGAATTTCGTTTTTGGAAGGAGTGAAAAGAGAGACAGCCTTCATCTGTCCCCCGTGGCTACCCAACTGCCTCAGCCCCTATATTGCATAATTAACGTTTCCCCACAAAAAGCTTTAACATATCTGTATGAACCTTTTATCCCATAATTTCCTAATGTTCTCTTCATATGTTCTACGTTTTCCTCCCATCTCCCCAAATTCTCCCCAAATTTCCCTTTGGTATTTTAATTGATAGCATTGCATTAAAATTATAAATTAAAGGAGGATGAATGCGCATCTTTCGAGTATTGGGTCTTCTGCAAAAACAAGAACAAGTTTCTCATTTTTCTAACAGTGTCATTTTTCTTGACTTGGCCCTTGCACATAAAGGCAGGTATGGTAAGAAGGCTATCCGCTTCTCCAGAAAGAGCAGCAGATGGCGTCCCTGGGCCCTGATGAGCTGAAGCGGGTAGGAGGGACCAGCTGGCCAGTCCCAGAACTGGGGGCCTAACAGGAGGTATTTGGGAATCCCCAACAAAAGCCCCCCCTTCCGCCCGGCTGCCTCCCCCATAGACTACACACTGAAAACAAGGCTGGGAGGCTCTGGGAACAAAGGATGTGACTGGCTCCGGGGGACAGTCTGGCTGGGCTGGAGGGACATCGAAGATATAAATGGTTGAATCGAGGAAAGGTGAGCCTGCCATCACAAGGTGCAGTTTGACAGGGCCCTGGGAGCCCCTAGTGGAGACCTGGCAGTCAAAACAACAGGGGACATGCTAGACTTGTGCTCATCTTTTTATTGTCCAGAGCCCCTGCAGTGGGGGAGGGGCAGGCATGAGAGGTGGGCGCCCCTGCCACCTGCCTGAGACCGCTCTCTGCCTTTCTCCTCTCCTCTCCTCTCCTTGCAGCTCCGGCCCCGCCAACCCTCTCTCCTTCTGCATCTCCTGTTCCCACATCTGGCACCTTCGGGTGTTCCCTCTTGTAGCCCCTGCTTTCTAAGCCTACCCTGGGAATGTAAGGGACTATGGGGTTAGTTTAGTGCCCCTCAGTCTCCAGAGGGGACTAGGCCCTCAGTTACCTGCCCGGCTTACTGAGGAGTCCCTTTCTCTGACCCGGGCTGGGAGTGTGAGTCCCGACACCCAACTAGGGTGGGGGCCTCCTCCCAAGCCAGAGGCGAGAGCCTGGGGTCACAGAGGCGGGAGGGGCAGAGCCACTGCTCCCAGTGGGCCCCTGCCCTGCACTTCCCAAGGGTGGCTGCGAGCCAGGCGCACTTACTTCCAACATCTGGGACTCACACTGCTGGGGGCTCCCTGTGTCGGGCAGGGACAGGCCATGTCCCCTGCGGGGACCATGAGGGGTGTTGGTGAGTAGGGGACAGAGGCTGTGAGGGGAGCACTTATAGCTGGGTGCCCTGGGATGGAAAGAGGCTGGCTTCAGGAGGCAGTGAGGACAGGGGCAGGGACGGTCCCTGGTGGCAGAGGGGTCTCTGGCTTTAGAGCACCTCGTGCTGCTGCTGTGTGGCCTCACTGACGACCTGGGGAGGAAGAGAAGCCCAGTCTGATCCAGGTCCCCTGCTCCCTGCGAGCTGCAGGCCAGCCCCCTCCCCTCAGGACAGCAGGACGCCCTCTCCCCTCAGAGAGGGACCCAGACAAGCCCAGCCGGGGGCAAGCACCTGGCTGACAGACCCCACACTCACCCCACAGCCCCCACAAGGGTAAGGAGACCCAGCAGACTGCTCACCTCCCCGTCCCGGGTCTCAATGGTCTTGATCATCACTGTCTTCTTGGTATGGACCTCGGAACCCCTCTGCTCAGGGCTCGTTTCTGTAACAGATCCCCCAACATGCTCAGCCTGACCAAGTCCAGGCCAAGACTGCTCCAGGGGCTGGGAGTCCATCCTTGTCCCATGGGCCAGGGCCCAGAAGACTCCCATCCCCTCCAGATGGACCCAGTACTTTCTCAGCAAGACTTTTATCACCTGTCCTTGAGCCCCGTGAGCGGCTCTGCAAACCCCAGGGTTAGTCCCACGACCAACCGAGATGAGATCAGGAAACAACAGATGTGCTCCAGGTGTGGGCTGCTCCAGGAGGCCAGGACCCCCGAGGCCTAGGCCACGCTGCACTTCCATCCCCCCCCCCCACAACTCCTTGCTCCCTCTCCACCCCTGGGCGGCAGGAGAACCCCGCCTGAATGTGTATGTACCCTGACAGGTAGAATCCCAAAGTCCAGTCCCAAGATACTCTTTGGGAGGACCTCATGGTCCCCAGCCCTCTTTAAGACTCTGAATGAGAAACTTGATGTCTTCATGAAACATGAAGGAGTTAGTCACTGAGTCATTGTGTTGGTCGCCAATGGCCTGACCCTCTGTGCCTCAGTTTTCTCATAGTAAAATGATAACAATGATACTTGCTCTATCTTATGGCCATAGGACTATTAATTTCAAAAAACGTGAAGCAGTTTTAAATGCAAGGCTCACACTTGGTGTCTATATAAACTCCTAACTAAAAAGAGAGGATCTGAGTTTTATAGGAAGGGTCAAACGTAGGTCCTTGGTATTAAAGTTTGGGGTTCCTGAATCCCTTAGCGAGCACCCAGCCTATGGTGAACGTAATAACTCCACGGAGCCAGCATGTACTTTTTCCCAATGAAAATGAACATCGAAGATATAAATGGTTTGATCGAGGAAAGGCGAGCCTGCCAAGGAAGGACTCCGACTCCCTTTCCTAATGTATCATTATAGAATGTTTTTCTGTTCTCCAGGGTTGGGAGCCATACGATCTGCATATTACTAATGGCAGAATGGCAGAATGCCCCAGGAGCTCCTTCTAATTGTTTGGCTTTGCTAAGGTTTGGCTTCATTGTTGTGAATATGCATCCAACATCCTGCTCCAGCAAACTTGGAGGTGTTCAACCAGCAGCCCAGTGGGGCAGGGGGGGGGCAGGGGGTGCTTGCCAACTTGCTAGACAGACAATGGGTGGTGGATGCCTTATACCCCAGGGGGTATAGTTCTAGATTCTTCTGCTGCCAAGCCCCCAAGGACACCCCTGGTTCCTTGAGTATTTGAGTATATCAATAAACAGAAACAAAAGCTGTTGGCTGCTGCTCAATACTCCCAGAAGGCGCAGGGGACATGGTCAATGCAATATCGTGAGATAATAAAATGACCTCTTTGTCAGAAGATGCCTCAACCGAAACTCCCCCTCCCCACCTGGCAGCAGCCCGTTTTCCCTTCCCCAGACCTCAGTCCTGTCCCCACAGTACCATCCTCCCCTCCCAGCCGGCCGTGGGCAGTGCCCATGCTGGACTCCTGCACCCCACCACCCCAGTCTCCACCTGCCAGCACATACTCACCTCGAAAGTTGAGGGAAGAAAAGGTCTGGATAGGGAGGTTGATCCTGAAAGGGGAGAGATCAAATCCCCAAAGGGTGAGGACCTGCCATCTTCTCCTGTGACCACCTATCAAAGCTTGACCTGAGCACCATCCTCAGCTGTCCCAGTCCCAGGGACCCCAGCACTCCCACTGCCACACTGCTCTGGGAATGGGGTCAAAGGCCAACTGCATCTGTCCCAAGAATGCCCCTTCTGGAAAGATCACCTATTCTATCTCTGACCAGCTGACATGACCCTAATACCCCCAACCCCACAATCTCCAATTCACCAGGATGTGAACTGAGGGACATCCACTGTGTGTGCCCACCCGCCAGCCAGGCTGGGAACCTCTGGCCCACCCACGTGAGGCCAAGTCCCAGGAGCTGCCATTTAGCTACCTTAAAAGGTCATCATATGTAGGTGTTACTACCCTACAAAATCTGAAATCTATGCGGAAGTCTACATCTAAACACAGCTGCTGACTCTTTAAAACTTCCGATGTCATTTTTATGAGTATCAATCAACGGGCATCACTTTTTTAGTTAATGACCTGTTTTAAATTAAGGTTAAGTTTGCACATAGTGAAATGCACAGATCTTTAGTATGCAATTTAATGGGTTTTGATCAGTATCTACATCCACGTAACGACCAGTCTAAATCAAGATATAGAACATTTCCTTCCCCCCAGTAGGTGACCATGCGTCCCCTTCCAATTGTATGCTGTTTTCTGTGTCTAGAAGGGAGTTTCCATGTTGAGCTCATCATTCTGTGACCCTTCCTGTGAGCAGGCGTGTAGGAGTGTGTGTGCACTGGCATCCTCAGTGCACAGTCTGCACCCTCTCAGCCTCCGCACAAGGCTGTCTCCCCCTCTGCCTCTACATGCTGCCCCCTCCCCTTCCCACCTCATTATTCCCCATTTTGCTATCCTCTCTCCCTTGACTGGCAGTAATATTTTATTACCATTTGCTGAACATGGTTTTATACTGCTGGATCTTAATTTTGAAGATAGATGAGGGAATAGTTATATTTCTCTTTCTATAAAAGCTATTAATTAAACCACTTTTTATCCAGGTGGCCTTGGTTAATTCTCAGCAACGAGTGGAGTGGTGGCCTCTTGTATAAAACTGTTTCCAGACCTTGTTGAGGTGATGCTAAGCGCCCCGGGGTGGGAGTGGGCTCCCCAGCACGCCCCAGCGTCCTGCCGCCAGCCCTGCCCTGCCCCTCACCGGCTCTCCTCGCCCTCCAGCAGCTTCCGGTAGGTGGCAATCTCCACGTCCAGGGCCATCTTGACATTGAGCAGGTCTTGGTACTCGCGCAGGTGGCGGGCCATCTCGTCCTTGAGGTGACGGATCTCCTCCTCTAGGCGAGCGATGCTGTCCTGGTAGCCGCTGGCCTCGCTAGCAAAGCGGTCCTCCAGCTCCCGCATCTGCCTCATCAGGGAATCATTCTGCGGAAAAGGGACGCCCAGGTCAAGGTCAGGTTGTGGGAAGTAGGGGGATATTAGGGGTCCAAGGATGGGGGAAAGACAGCCTCAGGGCTAGGAAGCAACCCCAGATGGTCAGGTCCAGGAATTGTCAAACTCTTCTGAACCAGGAACCCTGAACTCAAATGAAGCGTTACATGAAAACTCAGAGAATAGAACTGATAAAACGCAGCATTGCTGTTCAGCCCCCCCCACACCCCACAGAGAAGCCCCTATGATTTCCTGAGGGCCCGAATGGCAATCCACCTGTCTGTTTTTACCCCCGTGGTTGAACAGAGGAGACAGAGGCCCAGAAAGGGCATGTGAAGAGCTCAAGGTCACAGAATGAGGGTGTGACTGCAGGCAGCAAGGGCTGGGCTGGCAAGGTGGGCAGGGACTCACAGTGCCTTTGAGGGCGTCGATCTCGCAGGTGTAGGACTGGATCTGGTGCCGGTACTCCATCATCTCTTGCTTTGCCTGGCGTAGGGCATCATTGTTCTTGTTGGCTGCCTGCGTCAGGTCGGACACCTAAGGGCAGAGAGGGGCCCTGAGATGAGGAGGATGCAGAACGCAGGTTAGGGTAGGCAAGGGAGCAGGGAGACCCGGCTTACTATCCTCCTCATGGGTGGAGCCACAGGAAGCACTTCCAAACTGGGATTAAGGGGGACATAGGGGCCAAGCTGCCCACCTTTGACTTGTACCACTCCTCGGCTTCAGAGATGTTCTTAGCCGCAATGGTCTCATACTGGGCCCGGATGTCCCTGAGGGCAGCAGTGAGGTCTGGCTTGGACATGTCCATCTCCACCTGGACCTGCTGTTCTTGAAGCTGGGCCTGTAGCTCTCGGATCTCCTGCAGGGTGCATCTGGGCTTCAGTCTCCTACCAGGCCCCTACAGCCCTCTCTCACCCCCACTCCCGGAGCCCAGCACCCCCATTTCCCATCTCCGCCTGCTTTCACCAGTGTCTATGGACCCTGAAGAGGGGGCGCCCAGAGCATACCTCTTCGTGTACTTTCTTGAGGAATGCAATTTCCTCGTTGAGAGATTCGATCCTGCGCTCCAGGTCAATTCGAGCTAGAGTAGCTGCATCCACATCCTGGCAAAGGTCAAACATGAGGGACAGGGTCACTGATCACCCAAGCAGGGCCAAGGAAGACCAGGGGCCACAGGGGGGGACAGAGGGGTAAGGTTGCTGGGGGGATCAAAGAGGCTCACCGATCGGAAGGCAGCCAAGTTGTTCTCTGCTTCTTCTTTCAGTTGAATCTCCTCCTGCAGCCTGTGGGACACAGAGGACAAAGAGTTGGTAAGGATAAAACCAGCCCTGGAGATGACCGGCCCAGGGACTGGTCGGACAGTGCGCGGAGAACAGAGAAAGGTCTGGCTGCTGGGTAGACAGGAGGCCCCGCCCAACTGGGGAGGGGACCGGAAGTGGCCCAATTTCTGCACTAGAGCCACACCCTGGAAGTCTATGTCCCCATCAGATTGTGACCTCCCTGGGATTAGGAACCATGTCTATTTTATCTACTTCTATGATCCTGGTTCCTAGCGCCAGCTTAGCCCATGTAGGTGCTCAATTAATGTTTGTGACTTGGGTAGCAAGGCAGTGCCTTTGCTCACTTGGGCTGCCAGAAGCAGGACCCATGAGTGCTCGCTCTGTACCTGCTGCCCTTTCATAGTGGGAGCCCACTGGAGCTCGCCATCCGGTCGTCCCAGCCTTCTGAGGGCTGAACCCCCCCACGCACACACACTCTCCCCTTCCCTCTGGGTTATCTGCTCCTCTGTGAAACGGCACAGCCTAAATAAACCAGGCCCAGGAGCCAAGATTCCCGCTCTACCCTCCCAGCTGAGCTGAGAGCTACTTCGAGTCCCCACCCCCTGCCCTTCCCAACTGGCCTCAGATTTGCTCGTCTCCTATCAACCTCCCCTTTCCCTCTGACTGCATCTGGGCCTCCTTCCTCCACCCCTCTGCTCGCTGGACCGCCATCAACATCACTCCATTATCTTAAGATGCTTTTTATGGGGGCTGTCCGCAGGCCACCTGGTCTTCCAAGGCCTCCCATTTCCCACCTCATGATTTCCCCAGGAAAACTGCTCCTTTGCAGAGCGGGAGCACAGGAGAGAGACCCGGAGTCCCTCTCCGCTCTCTCGGGGGACACAGATAGACGGCCTGCCGCTGCACGGGGCGGGAGATGGTCCTTGGCGCCCAGCCTGTGGAAAGGGGTTTCTGGGCGCACCGGGTTCTCACCTGGCCTTGAGCCGCTGCAGGTCGTCCAGCAGGTTGTCGCGCTCGACCTCGACGCGGGAGCGCTGGTTAGTGAGCACCTCCACCTGGCGCCGCAGCTCCCGCAGCTCCTCCTCGTAGATCTCAGCGACCCGAGTGGGCTCGCGGCCCTTGAGCCGGTTCACCTCCGCCGCAAGCACGGCGTTCTGCTGCTCCAGGAAGCGCACCTTCTCGATGTAGTTGGCGAAGCGGTCGTTGAGCTCCTGCAGCTCCACCTTCTCGTTGGTGCGCGTGGTCAGGAACTCCTGGTTCACGGCGTCGGCCAGCGAGAAGTCCAGCAGCTCGCCCGCGCCGTAGGAGGGCGCGCGGGCCGCCCCCAGCCGGCCGGCCCGCAGCGAGCCCAGGCCCGCGGCCCCGCCCGACGTGCGCGACACCTGGTACACGCGGGACGTCACCGAGCTCGAGGAGCCCTTGCTCCCGAAGCCGGCGCGCGAGAACACGGGCGAGCTCAGCGGGGAGCCGAGCGGGAAGGCCGGGGACCCGCCGAAGGTGCGGCGGTAGGAGGACATGCGCTGGCTGGAGGAGTAGGCCTGGCTCATGGTGGCGGCGCGGAGGAGGCGGCAGGCAGGCGGCAGGCAGGCGGCCGGCTGGAGTGTGGACGCGGTAGGGGACACGGGGCCCCCAGCCGACGGCACTATTTGTATCCCTCCTGACATCAGCCCCCGCCGCCCCTCCCCTGACAGCTGCAGGATCCGGCTGTCCTGCCAGGAAAGGGCGGCCACTGGCGTGGGGGCGGGGAGGCCAGCTCCCCCGCAAGAGGCCTTCGCCCCTCAGCCGGCTGATGGGGGCCCCACCGTGAGGGGAGTGGGAGAAGCTGGTCAACCTAGGAGGGCCTAAGATAGGCCTGCCTGCCCACAGCTTCGACAGGGCAGCGAGCGCGGCTGGAACCCCAGGCGGGCCCCTTGCAGCCTCTGGGTGCCTGCCGCATCTTAGGAGTAGTCAGGAGAGAGAGCACAGGAGAGGCTCCCATTCAGTTTGAGGGTCTCCTTTTTGTTCCAAGTTGAGACTTTGGGTCATTTCCTGAAAGGGCAGGCCTATTACCAAGAAAGGCTCCAAGTGCCTTTTTTTCTAGAGTCCCTGGAAGTGGCAGAGGCTTGAGAGGGCTCAAGCAAAGACTAGGAGTCCCCCGGCCAGACCTAGAGGTAGAGGGTCTCCAGGCAGGCCCCAGGGTATGAGCATGCCCTAGGGTCAGAGGGCTGGCCTGCTCAGGTATGTCCACTGGCACCTGGATTTTAGCTCTGAGCCTCGGTTTCCCCCTGGACTAGTATAGGGCCTTTCCCTCCCCCTACTGATGATGCAGGGCCTCGTTTACAAACAACAGGGTGATTTCCAGGAAAGGTCTAGTGTGCTCTTTCTTTCTTCCTTTTTCTCTCTTTCTCTCTTTCTTTGATAATTGACAGACTCTTATTAACAATCAAAAAACTTCACACTTACAATAGGAAAATAAATGTTTCTCTAGTGAATAATTACACTTAACTATCCAGGACCTTAACGGACTTTTAATATATTGGTGTGCTTTCATTTTCCAATTGCTAAGTACACTCTCACCCCCACACCACTAACTTTGCCTGGCTTATGCCCCCTTGTGCCCACCCCACCCCTCTCTGATTCATCTCCCTACTCACACCACCCACGCCCACACACACCAAGGGTTTGTGTTTTGTCAAGAACGCATGTCAACCCAGCCATCTCCCTGGCAGCAACAGCTGCCAACCCAAAATACCAGAGCTGGTATTTATAGAGGAGAATGCATGGGTCCGGTAAACAGACACACAGAAGAGAAGCTCTGGGTGTGGGGGCCGGGTACCTGAGGAGGAGGCATGAGTGTCAGATGGCGGAGAAAGGTTTGGGGTAATAAGCCCCACTTACTTCCCACTCCCATAATGCTCTACGTCCCCAGCAGGAATGGAGTCCCGCAGGGGGCTTGCCCACCCTTTCACAGGCCCACTCCTAGTGCAATACACTGGTTGGCCCAAAAGGACATCCCTGCTTCCCCATGAACGCTGGCTGTCTCTCCACACCTCCACCTGGCACTCTACAGGCCTGTCTTAGGCCTGATCCTCCGGGAACGCAAACCTTGGAAAGAGTGCTGTCCTCCTCCAGCTCTGCCATCACCAGCAGGTCTAATTACTAGCAGACAAGTCCTTTATTTCTCTCTGCCCTCATTATAAAATAGGAATGTTAGCTTTGCCATGTTCACTCTGTAGACATTTGAAGAGGCTCAGGTAACAATATGCAACAATAATAATAATAATAATAATAGTTTACAAGTATGTCACTCTGCTGAGCACTCCACACCCATGTTATCCAATTCTCCAACAACCCTATAAAGAAGGAACTATATAGTATCAGTCCCATTTTGTAGTTCAGGAAGTTGAGGCAGTCTGACTACACAGAACCATGCTTCGTCCCCAGGGTGGGTGTAAATGTGCCAGGTGACCTGTAAAGGCCTTTGTGACTGCTGTCTTTTCAAAGCCCTTTCACATTAAGTGTCTAATTTTTACCCAAGAGACAAGCTTATGAGGTAGGCAGGGAGTTCCAGCTATTCTTATCCAGCCTTGGAGTCATGGCAAGCTGTTGCATTCTGGTTATTTCTGTGTCTCATCTCCCAAACTAGATTCTACGCTCCTGGAGAATTTTGGAGACCATGTGCTTTCTTAGCACATCCCAGGCAATGCTGTCCTTGTTATAGTTCAAAGTAGCTTGCAAGCTTTCTTTCTCATGCCCTTATATTGGTAACAAATGCCACACACACACACACACACACACACACACACACACACACACACACATACACACCAGGAATGATTAGGTGACTCAGCTCCCAGCCAGTCTCCCTCTCTCTGAAGTGATTGGCTCAAGGAGTGGGGGTGGGGTGGGGCTGGACTTGAGCAAGACCAATCAGAGACCTTCCCCGGGACTTATAGATGGAACTGGGATTTCTAAACTGGAGCCTGTGGCAACTATGTTTCCTGCCCACTGAAGAGGTCTATTTGGAGTAGGATAAAAGAGAAGTCAACATGCAAGAAGAAGCAGACACCTGGAGAAGAGGAGAATGCCAGGCAGGCAATACTAAATTCCAGCCCCTGGGGCACTGGTTCTGCAGCTTTTCCTTGATCTTGTGAGCTTTCTTGGTGTCTGTCCTGGCTTTGAGGCCAATAAACTTTTCCCTCTTTTTACCTAAGGAACTTGGTGTTGGCTTCTGTCACTTAGAGTCAAAAACAATCCTGACTAAATCTACTGTAGTAAACTGTACACCTATTTCTACAGTGCTGGAGAGGACAGAACATTTGTGGGACTCCTCTCTGTTAACAATCTCCAGACCACATAAAGAAATTGCCCTCCTACCCAGCGCCTTCCACTCCTGTTGCCCGTGCAGTACCAGCTCCGTGAGCTGCCAGGTGGCAGGAGGGGCAGCTGACTTCACAAGCCCGAGGAGTAGCAGGCATGGTCCCCGGCCTGCAGGTCTGTGTGTCTGTCCCAGCACTCTGCGAAACTAGATAAGGAGGAAGAACCTGTCCAGAGTCCAGGCAGGACAGGAAAAGGAGGGAACATCTCAACATGGAAAAACTCTACAATAGAAATGAAGGAAAGCTGGAAAGCGAGGTAAAGTAGAGGATGAAGTAGATACAGAAGATGAAGGAAAGTCAGATGAGGAAGAAAAGCCGGGGGTGGAGCGGAAGCCAGGGCACGCACCAGGTCGAGGCGCAGTGAGATGATGAGGGAAGCAAGAAAAGCAGAGCAGGTCTGAAGCGAGGGAAAGCACAAGGTGGGGGCAAGCCAGAGCCCAGGCCAGCCAGAGAGCCAGCCTCGGGCTGCCGGAAAGCCCCCAGCTGAAGACTATGTGCACCAGAAAGCAAAGTGAACAATGGACAGGGGGCAGAGGGACGGACCATTCCCCCCAAGGACTACCAGGAGGACTTACAGGAAAGGCATCTGGGCAGTGAGGAGATGATGAGAGACCGTGGAGATGTGTCAAGGGCTCAGGAAGAGCTAAGCAAAGAACAGAAAATGGGTGATTTTCATCGGATACAAGAAGATGTACACGATTCATTCGTCTCAATGGGTGTCAGAGGAGACAGCGGAGTGAGAGACATAGCTAGGGGCCAAAAGGGCTTACATGATGTCCCATATCTTTTTTTTTATTATTACGTGAGAGGTGGGGAGGGCAAGACAGACTCCTGCATGTGCCCCGACTGGGAGCCACCCAGCAAGCCCCCTACCAGGTGATGTTCTTCTTGTCTGAGGCCACTGCTCCGCTGCTTGGCAACCAAGCTATTTTAGTGCCTGAGGCAAGGCTAAGGAGCCATCCTCAGTGTCCGGGGCCAATTTGCTCAAACCATTCAAGACATGGCTGCAGGATGGGGAGAGAAAGAGAGATGGGAGGGAAGGGAAGAGAAGCAGATGGTTGCCTCTCCTGTGTGCCCTGACCAGAAATCGAACCCAGGACTTCCACACACTGAGCCACACTCTACTGCTGAGCCAATCGGCCAGAGCCAATATCCCATATCTTTAAAGCCCTTGGATTTCAATTCTGATTTCTCTGATGAGAATATTCCAACCCTGCTTTCCCTGATGGGTATTTGCCAGGGGATTTGCTTTAGGTGTCTGTCACTCTAGTTAAAGCCTCTTGTTCCAACTACACAGTGCCTTCTGTTTCAGTAGATGTTCACCCATATGCGTGGAAGAGACACTCATCTACTTTGTAAAATAATGAAGAAAATAGTTTTCAGAACCACAAAAGAAGGAAAGAAAGAAAGAAAAAAAAAAAAAGAAAAGAAAAGAAAATTACCCTCCTGACCAGCCCAAGGACTCAGTTTCTTAGTGAAATGAGGCAGAAAATAAATAAATGAATGAATAAATAAATAAATACACAAATAAATAAATGAGTAAAGCCATCTATGCTCTAGTCAAAATCAACATCTCTACCAGTCTTGGCTCTGAGCCACTTGGATCTGTTTCCAAAATACAGTTTCACCCCTGAGGATTTGCTACCATGGAGGGCAGCAAAACAACTCTCCAAGGCTTGGAAGGCAGGTGAAAGAGCAGCGCTCCAAAACACGTTCTGTTTCAGCGGCAGCGCCGCTGGAGTAGGAGTTTAGCCTCCTCAGGGGACCTCTTAGAATTGGACACACTAAAAATAATAATAATTTATCTGGATGGTTAATGTGCTCAGACCAAAATGCAAGAAGTTCCATTTCGTGGGTTGTCCTTTCATTCTGTTGATAGTATCCTTTGATAGAAGTTTCTTCTTTTTTTTTTTTAATTTATTGATTTTACAGAGAAAGGAGGGAGGTGATGAGAAGTAGTTCCTTCACTCTAGATGTTCATTGGTTGCTTGTTGTATGTGCCTTGAGCGGGCAAGCCCAGGGTTTGGAACAAGAGACCTCAGTGTTCCAAGTCAGCACTCTATCCATTGTGCCACCACAGGCCAGGCAAACAAAAGTTGTTAATGTTTTTTTTAATGTTTATGTTTTTTTTTTTAATTTAATTCAGAAAATTAACAGGGTGACATTGATCAATAAGATTACACAGGTTTCAGATAAACATTTCTATAGTATTTGAACTGTTGATAAAAGTTTTTAGTTTTTTTGTTTTGTTTTGTTTTACAGAGACAGAGAGTCAGAGAGAGGGATAGATAGGGACAGACAAACAGGAAGGGAGAGAGATGAGAAGCATCAATCATTAGTTTTTCGTTGCATGCTGCACCACCTTAGTTGTTCATAGATTGCTTTCTCACATGTGCCTTGACCGCGGGCCTTCAGCAGACCGAGTAACCCCTTGCTCAAGCCAGCGACCTTGGGTCCAAGCTAGTGAGCTTTGCTCAAACCAGATGAGCCCGCACTCAAGCTGGCGACCTCGGGGTCTCGAACCTGGGTCCTTTGCATCCCAGTCCCACACTCTATCCACTGCGCCACCACCTGGTCAGGCTGATAAAAGTTTTTAATATTGATGAAATCCAATGTATTTATTTTTTCTTTTATTGCCTGTGCATTTGGTGTCATATTTAAGAAATCATTGCTAAATCCAATCACAGATTTTACCCTCACTGTGCTTTGTTTTCTAAGAGTTTTACAGTTTAGTGTCTTTGATTCATTTTGTGTTAATTTTTGTATGTGGTGTAAAGGTAAGTGTCCAAATTCATTTTTTGCATGTGAATATCCAGTTTCCCCAGCACCATTTGTTGAAAAGACTGTTCTTTCGCCATTGAGTGGTCTGGACACCCCTGTTGAAACCATTCGGCCGTATATGTGAGGACTGACTTCAGGGCTCTCCATTCTGTTCATTAGCCTCTATATCTGTCCTTATGCCAGTACCATGCTGTTTTGATTACTGTACATTTCTGGTGAGTGTTGAAATCAGGAAGTGTGATTCCTCCAAATTTGTTATTTTTCAAGATGTTTTGGCTATTCAGGGTCTATTGAAATTCCATGACTTTTAGGATGTATTTTTCCATTTCTTCAAAAAATATTGGTGGGCTCTTGACAGGGGATGCATTGAATCTATAGACCACTTTGGATAGTATTGACAGCTTAACAATAGTAAGTTAATCTTCCCATCAATGAACACGGGCTGTCTTTCTATTTATTTCTGTCTTCTTTAACTTATTTCAGCAATGTTTTTGTAGTTTTCAATGTACAAGTCTTATGCCTCCTTGGTTATATTTATTTCAAAGTATTTTATTCTTTTTGATGCTATTGTAAATGAAACTGATCATATGGGGTTTTTCCTACATTCTATTATTGTGCTGTATTATACTAATTGATTTTTCATATCTTGAACCATCTTTGGGTTCCAAGAATAAGTTCCACTTGATTATGGCATATAATCCCTTTAATATGCTGCTGAATTTGGTTTGCTAGTATTTTGTTGAGAATTTTTACATTAATATTCATAAGGCTTGTAGTTTTATTTTCTTTTTCTTTTTTAGTTTTATTTTTTTGTATGTCTTTGTCTGGCTTTCGTATAAGGGTAATGGGGGCCTCGACAGAATGAATTAGAAAGAATTACCTTTTTTTCAAATCATTAGAAGAGTTTGAGAAGGATTGGTATAATTCTGAAATGTTTGGTAGAATTCACCAGTGAAGCCATCTCATCCAGCATTTTTCTTTTTTCTTTTTTTTATTTATTATTTATTTATTTATTTTATTATTTTTTTTGGTATTTTTCTGAAGCTGGAAACGGGGAGAGACAGTCAGTCAGACAGACTCCCGCATGCGCCCGACCGGGATCCACCCGGCACGCCCACCAGGGGGCGATGCTCTGCCCCTCCAGGGCGTCGCTCTGTCGCGACCAGAGCCACTCTAGTGCCTGGGGCAGAGGCCATGGAGCCATCCCCAGCGCCCAGGCCATCTTTGCTCCAATGGAGCCTCGCTGCGGAAGGGGAAGAGAGAGACAGAGAGGAAGGAGAGGGGGAGGGGTGGAGAAGCAGATGGGCGCTTCTCCTGTGTGCCCTGGCCGGGAATTGAACCCTGGACTTCTGCACGCCAGGCCGACGCTCTACCACTGAGCCAACCGGCCAGGGCCCAGCATTTTTCTTTGATGAGAGGTTTTCAGTTATCCTTTTTAACATCCTCATTTGTATTTCACTATATGAATTTGCCATAGTTTATTTGGTCAATATTTTATTGATAGACATTTATATTGTTTTCAGTACTTGGCTATTATAAACAATGCTGTTATGAACATCCTCGCGACACAGTTCAAATATATACATAAATTTAGCAGTCACATTAATTTATGGGTTACACCGCTTAAGCTAATTGGTATCGAAAATGGGAAAAATCTATCAAGACAGACCAGTTCATTCAGCATTTGTCAGAAAAATAAGACAATTTATGCCTGACCTGTGGTGGCGCAGTGGATAAAGCATCGACCTGGAAATGCTGAGGTCGCTGGTTCGAAACCCTGGGCTTGCCTTGTCAAAGCACATATGGGAGTTGATGCTTCCAGCTCCTACCCCCCTTCTCTCTCTCTGTCTCTCCTCTCTCTTTCCCTCTCTCTCTCTCTCTCTCTCTCTCCCTCCCTATCCTCTCTAAAATGAATAAATTAAAAAGAAATTTAAAAAAAAGACAATTTATAAATTGTATATGTGACATGGTACCTAGTACAGTGGGTGCTAGCAATACATTTTGTTGAATCAATTAAAGAAGAAAATCCTGATGTTTGCTTAGATCTCCCCAGGTTACTCTGACCTTGGAGAGTCTTGTAAACTTAAAGTTGGAGGTAACTTCATAAATCACGAAGTTGGCCAGTGCCGTGCTCCCACTGCTCGGCTAAGGCTCATAACTTCTCTGCTGTGACTCCAGCAAGTGCTGCTCCAGTTTGAATCCCTCCACTGCTTGGGAACTTGGCGTCTCCAGGCAGCCCATTCCATTCCATAAAGAGTCACTGGGTACTTAACACATCTCCATCATGGGACAGTAGACAATTCTGCTATTAGAAATGTCTCCTTGTATTTGAACCCAGGTGATATGTGTCTGCTATGGCACTTATTTTAACCTGGGAGCCAGACAGAGCAAGAACTCCCCTTTCACAGATCTGCTCCTCAGTTATTTCTGGGGCGTGCTCATGCCTTTGGAGACTGCAGCATTACCAGTTTCTGTCCTTTCCTTGAACTGTTGAACCAGCAAACCCCAAACTCATCGTGGCCCCCAAGTCCCCACAGGACTGCTCCTGCCCACCTTGCCAGTGTCAGCTCACTCACCTCTCCTCTGCGTTCACCTCACCTTAGGCACACTGCCCTCTTTTCTGTTGAGTGACGCTACCTAGCTCCTTCTAGCCTCCAGGTCTCTGGGCATTTGCTGTTCCCGCCTTTCCCTATGCTGTGTCTGGAGGGCTGATGGGTGCCTAGGCACATCTCTGAGCCTCACAGAGGGCTCCCTGGAAGACAAGGGCCCTGCCTACCCAGAGCACCTCCCAGGTCCCATGGATGGCATGCACGGGGGGCGGGGGGCTGGTATGAATGGATGGCATGGATGGGGACACTGACCATGACAGCACAGAGCATTTGGGTTGAGGAAAATTGAAGGAGGTCCAAAGGGAGAGAAAGAGAAGTGACTCTCCCAGGTACCCAGAGGTGCCTCACCCACCCCAGATCCGCCCCAGGATCCCTGGTGTGAGACAGTGCTGATCCCTTCCTCCTCCGACTCACCCTCACTTCCAGGGCTGACCTTTGCCCTTCTCTCCAGGGCTCATTCTCCTTTCTTTCTTTATTTTATTACGTGAGAGGCAGGGAGGCAGAGGACTGGGATCCACCAGCCAGGCGCCTACCAGATGATCCTCTGCTCGGCGACCAAGCTATTTTAGTGCCTGAGGAAGGCCATCGAGCCATCCTCATCGCCCAGGACCAACTTTGCTTGAACCACTGGAGACATGACTGCAGGAGGGGAAGTGGCGGGCGGGGCAGAGAAGCAGATGATCGCTTCTCCTGTGTGCCCTTACCTGGAACACATGCCTGGCCGATGTTCTACCACTGAGCCTATCGGCCAGGGCCCCTCCGCTTCTTACTGTTTCCCCACCAAAGACCTCAAGCTTCCATCCTGAGCCAGGTTGGAGGGAGCCATTGCATGAGAGCCTTGGGGACAGTGGAGCTCGTATGAACTTGGGGAACCTGCTGTTGCTTCAGTGTTAACACTCGGGGGGGGGGGGAGGTAGGAGACCCATGCCTGGAGGTGCGCGGGTGGGCCACTCATCCAGAGACTGAGACACGGCTCTCATCCAGGGATTTCACCAACGAACCATCTATGCCACCTGGGCAAGTCCTGTCCCCCCTCCATCAGGCCCAGGTGTGAAAGGGGATCAGGCCAGGTCATCTCTGAAATCCCCTTAGTGTCTGACATCCTGAGTCTCTGGGCCTAGTCTCCAGGTGGGACAGGGAGCGGTCCCCAGCTGAGCCCTTGCTCCCTGAAGCTTCCTGGCCTCAGTGCTCCCAGAGCCCCTCCCCTGGGCAGCCCCCTCCCATGCTGCCCCCCCCCAAGCTACCCACCCTCCCTCAGCAGGAAGGCTGCTTAACCTCCACAGGCTGCTGCGGAGCCGAGTGGCTGTAAAAGGGAAGGAATGTCTAGAGGCGATTGTTTCTTCCTGATATCACGGGAGGGAGGTTGAGTTGGGGGCCCAGCCAGATGTCTGTCTGGCGGAGACAGGATTCTCCCTGAAACTCATCTCTCCCTGCTGCACCGCCCCCCTCCCCGGGCTCAGGCAGCAATCCACCCCCCTCGTCTGCTACCCTCAGCACCTCGTTAGTGTAAGGCCTTAAGGCCATAGCCTTTCTCTCCCAACTTCCTTCACCTGACCCCGGACCTTTTCCTGGGCCCCCTCCTTCTGTCCCCCCCTCCCACAAATCTCTCCCCCACCTCCTCCTCATCACTCTCACACCCCAGACCTAGCTCCTCTGGGCTCCAACCCCCTCCTGCCCCACGCTCCTTTTACAGACATGGAGCCCTGCGGGTTTTCTGCCAAAGTAGGAGAAGTCTGAGGCTAATCTCAGCCCCCAACTTCTACCAAATAGGACTCTGGCAGGCTGCGGGGAGGGGTAGGCGGTGGTGGAGGAGGAGGAGCAGGAGGAGGAGGGAGGGGGCGGCCAAGCCTCAAGGGGGAGGAGCCAATGAGAAGGGTGGAGGTGAAAGTGCCTTGTAGACTCGGAGCATCCTGGAAACTCCAGGTGTTATTTGCCTCAGTAAGGGGCGGGGATGGGGACGAAGATCCAATCGACCGAAGGGGAGGGGCTTTGGTAGCATTAAGGGACATCCCCTGGAAAGCATCCTGAGGTGTTGGGAGCAGCGTATGACTGAGAGTCAGGATAAGCCGTGTGATGTTGGACTGGCCATGTACCTCTCTGGGTCTCGGTTTCTCTTGCTTAACGTGAAATATCCCTCTCTATTCTGACTTCCGGGAGAGGAGTGACTGAAGCCCTTTTTTCCAAAATCCAAAATGTAGTGCCTTTCTGGAGATTCTCACGGTCAAGGGGACCCAGATGGCTGGCACATCCCCCAAATAGCCCACTCCCACCACACGCCGCTGAGACGTGGCTACACCTGCCAGCACAAATGGAATTCACTTCTTCAGACACATGTTTTCCTACTCCCGTGTTCCTCCCTCCTACCAGACCCTCCTCTCCTCCCTCTCCCCAGGTTTTCATCTTCACTGTGGGAGCACTTGGTCCTGCCCAACGCAACAAATATAGCTCCTCAGGGCTTTCAGAGGCTCAGTCGCTCTCTCACCACGTCCAGCCCCTCCCCACAGCCCCCAGAAATCTGCAGGAGATACCCCTGAACGTCTCCAAATCCCATCCAGTCCTCAGCCATTTCCGGAGGAGAGAGACCCCAAGCAGAGGAGCCCCTGTCCCCGACTCAGATGTGCGTCCTCCCCCAGATGTGCGTCCTCCCCCACACTGAAACTGTAGCAGGAAGTGACCCGACAGAGGATAAGACACTCAGATAACCTGATCAGAGGAAAGAGAATTTATTAAAAGCCAGAGGAGCATGCAGGGCTAGTAGCTCCAAAGACATGTGCTCCTGAGATGGATTTTCTTACAGGCGATATACCTTTTACAGAATACATGTGTCCATGCAAGGGGCTCGTGATCCCTTTGTCCAGAGGGGTACGTCACTCTCATGACTCCAGGAGGGGAGGGTGAGTTTCAGTGGGGTCAGCAAAGGGGAAAGGGTTTCCGGACCACTGGTCTCAGCTACGTACAAGACCTGTCCTACGTGCTTTGTGTTGCAACCGGCTCTAGGCAACCTTTCAAAGAACTACGGAAAGTAGTTCATCTGTAACTGGCTGACACAGTTGCCCCTGCAGGCTCCTTTCCCTTGTATTCTTTTTGTTTCTTCCTTCTCAGGGAAGAGGGCGCCTGCCCCTCGTTCCTCAAAACCGTCAAGGAGAACGGGAAAATGCTCTTTGACCAGGTGGGGGTACCTGGGCGGAAGAGGGTGAGAGGGGTCTGAGAACTGGCGTGGGGGGTATCAGGGGGAGTCAGAAACAGCTGAGATACGCGGTGTGGTACTCGCCCCACTCCAAGGAGATCTCACAAGCTCTTTCATCGGCCTATGGGCTCATACCCCGGACAGCCTCTCAAGGCCTGACTAATCTCTCTGATGAACTGCAAGCCCCTTCTTTTTTTCTTAGTTGTTAACCTAGATGGAGAAAACACCTTCCTTTCTTCCCTGGAATTCTCTGTCAGGTTCTTAGTGCCGTCATTCAGCCTTCTCTTCTCCCTGATTCATTCATTCCTTTCATCCTCCCTCACAGGCTTTTTTGGTCCTGGCTCCTCCAGTTTGGTCATATCCCTGCTGTCCTGGACCCTTTCCAGGTTTCCTACATCTCTTTGAGGCTGTAGGGTTCTTTAAACAGGGCCTGAGCAGGCTGGCAATGACCTCACAGGGTCACTATGCACAGTTGCTATATATAGCCTTATAGGATCATCCTTCTCTTCTTCCAACCAGCTGAGTCACAGCCAGCTTGGGGTCCACTCAGACCCCAGAGCCTTCTCTACCACTCCAGATCCCAGCCTACCACAGCACTCTGAGCTGTTCTTTATTCTCCAAACCATCCGAGTACACAATGAAAGTAATACAGGCACAAACATGTTTAAAAAGAAAAATTAAAAAGAAAAAAAGAAAGTGAGTCTTGGCTCTAGAAGGCACCCCTTCTTGGACCCTTAGTGTTTTTATAGCCCCAGTTCTTCATCCGTCCGTCTTCTCACACCTGTCCAGAGAGCCAGCTAGTAGCCTAAATCGCATTTGACTCCACAGAGGGGTGGGCAAGGAGAGAAACTTGGGGAGCAGCTGCTGGGTCACTACCTGGGTTTAAATCCTGGATCTACCAATCTTAGGTGAGTTACTTCACCTCTTAGAGCCTCAGTTTCCCCATCTGTAAAATGATAACAGCATATAGTTTTTTTGGGAAGATTACATGAGCAATTGTCTGTAAAGCACTTAGCACAGTGCCTGGCACACAGTGAGCTTTCAATGTCAGCCATTACTAAAATTTTTATCTCCTTTGTTAGAGAAACTGGTTCCCAGAAATCCAGGGACTGGCTTGATCTTTGCCTCAGGTCAGCAGGTGTACAGTCAAGATTAAGAGCCCAAACTGCCTAACTCCAAAGCTCTCAGTCCAAAGCTATTACTCCAAAGCTTTCTATCAGAGGCTATGCTGCCTCTGAAAATAACAGTTACAACACTTATTGAGCACCATGTATACGAGGCAGGATATTCTGGACACCTGCCATGTAAAAATCACTGTATCTCTAATCCTTTTAACACTGGAAAATAACTATCATCTTCATTTTAGTTATGGATGCTAGGCTCAGAGATGTTAGGTAAGTCCCTTAAGGTTGCACAGCAAGTAAATAGCCAGTCTGGATTTGAAACTCACATGGTAGCTCTTAGAAGCCTGGCTCAGTTTTACTAGGTCTTTCCCTATCTAATTCAGTCTTATCCAGGGATCTCCACCGAAACGCCCACTGTCCAATAGTGGGCAAGCCCCTCCCAGTGTTCTGCCCAGCTCTTGTCCCCAGTCCCACTGCTCTCCAGAGAGGGCCTGGGCTTGGAGAGGGTGGGTTGTTAGAGAGTCAGGCCCCATCAGCAGAGGAGTCTGGCCTTTCTCCCACGGGACCGGGGACACTGAAGACCTCCTCTGTGGAGAATTAAGAGGCCAGTGGTGGCTGCTTTGTCCTGTGCCACCCTCAGGCCAACCGGGCACTGGGGCTCCCCTGCAGACTGGAGAGGCTCCCCAAAGTACACCCTGGCCCCAGACTGCCCCCAACTGGCCTGGGAGAGGACCTGGGCAGCAGCATCCACGATCTCTGTCCCGGAGAGGCTGCCTGGAGGGCTGGGACCGAGCGCCGGGCTCGCTCCTGCAGCCGAGCGGCAGATTCAGAAGTAACTGGCGGAGGGGGCGCACTGTCAGCTGCTGAGATTTCCACTGGCCCAGCTTCCGGGCCCCAAAGCAACCTGGAAAGTACCAGATACGCTCCACTCCCCAATTTTAAAGATCCTGAGATACAATTTGTTGAAAACGGCACACTGAAGTTTTTTCTCCCCACCCGCAGCAGTCAGAACTTTGTCCCCTAATTGTCCCAAAGAGTCCTCCTGGTGCCCGCTCCCCATCCAGCCTCAGAGAGATGGGCCAGGTTCTCCCCCGCTGTCCGCCCACAGGCTCCTGGACCACCCTCCACCGGAATAGACCACTGACCGCCTGCCCCGGGGACTGGAAGGGCCCCACAGCCAGCGCTGCCACTCAGGCTGGGGGAGGGCTTAGGAAAGAGGGAGGCTGGGACTGTGGGAGGGCGCTCCAGGGACCCAAGCCGTTTCCAACGGCTCCTTTGTGTTGGGCAAAGAACTTTCCATCCAACCCCCTACAAACAACATTGTCCTCACTTCCCAGCCAGGACAAGTGTGAAGCTCCCTGTGTGCCCTCTCAGATGGGGCTCAGGCTGAGACCCTGCCTCCTACCCCTAGCCCCCTCTGGTCTCTGCCCCTTCCCTCCCTCTCCAGGCCAGGCCTCTTTCCCTCTCCCTCTGGGAGACCCCAAGCTCTCGGTCTGTCTCCACTTCCCCTATGGTGTCTGGCCCCGCCCCTTCCTTCTCTGGCGTCAGGGTCTCTGCCCCCACCCCCACTCCCAGCTCCATCTAAGAGGATGCCCTTGCTTGTTGACCCCACATTCCAGCCTTGCTGGGGTCACAAGGGCTTCCTGCCTCCTGAGAGATCCCTGCCCCCACCCTTAGCTCCGGGCAGCCTCCCCTGGTCATTCAGCTGCTGGCCCTCTGCAGTCCCTTCTGCGACACCTCCCCCAGCCCCAGGCCCAATTTAGCTCCTTTAATCTTCCCTGTAATCCAATATGGACGTTTCCTGACCACACACTGCACTTCCCAAACGGCCAGTCCCTGGAGAGAGGCGGGGGCTTGGTGGCCTCAGCTCTACCTTAGACTAGAGCACCCTGATACCTTTTCCTGGGCCCTCCTGCTGTACCCCTCCTCCTTTCCCCAACCCTAGGAGACCCCGGGAATCTCTAGCTGCACAGGCCTCTGCCCTCTGGCTCCATGTAGCCCAGGCCTGAGACAATCCTGGCTACCTCCCGCTCTCCCATCTTTGCTCAAGACAAGGTTCCCCAGATTCCAGAGGACAGGATCTGGAGCCAGGCTGCCTGGGTCCCTAATCCCAGCTCTGCTTCTTACTAGCCTCGCGACATTGGGCAGGGTTCCTCCCTCTCCTTGCCTCCTCATCTTGTCTGTACGTGGATGTTACAGCAGTGCCGGCCTCACAGGTGGCTATGAGGATTAATTGAGTTCCTTTATGTCAAGTTCTTAGAACAGCTCCGGATACATAATAAGTGCTTTTTATTTAGGCACTCATGGGTTGATTCATGTATGTGCCCTGACCAGGGATCGAACCTGCAACCCTGGTGTATGAGGATAACCCTCTAACCAACCAAGTTACTCCAGCAGGGCCCCATAGTAAGTGCCTTTTAAGTGTTAAACAAAAATTCTCTTTTCCTTCCTTATATTCCAATGACTTTATTTCTTCCAAATTAAGACACCATGAATTGTGAAACACTTCATTTATTTAATAACATCATTTCAAGGCAAAAAAGAAACATTACCATATGAAATGTATAAATTGTCTGAAGCCATCTTCCAATTTCATTTATTTGTAAATTGTTCAGTAACAGTATGTATGTAGCATACTCAACCCCCCAAGGTCTCCATTTCTACCCAGACAGCCCCTTTGCAGATTCTGTGTATTCACTGTTGCAGGCTGCTGCCCAAGGGCTTGGGTTCACGTTCTTACTCCCAAATTGTACCGAGCGGAGCGGTATGTTCTTTGGCTTCTTCAAGCCTCAGTTTTTCCTAAATAACCAAAGTAACTCACAGCAATTGTAGTGAATATTAAACAAGATAATATATGTTTAAGGCGTTTAGTGTATATTGGATATTCAACACAGGCCAGCTATCAATATTGTGATGATATTTAAATATTGTATTCGTTGTGTAAACCACTGCTCTCCCAAGACAGGGGAGGTGAAGAGCTGGTATTTCATGGTCGAAGTGCCCTCCAGTGGCCATATGGGGAAGCTGCAGACTTCCTTATTCTCTTGGGGAGTCCCTTTGCTGGTCCAGGAACTAACTCAGCTACCCCACCCCCAGGCCAGGCTTATCTAACCCAACTGGAATCCTTCACTTTATCTTTCCTTTTACAGAGGCCTTAGGGGCTTTTAAAAAGTACTTAATAGGATAGGAGACTGAGGGCAGAGTTTTAGCCCAGGAAGGCTATAGCCCAATGTAAACCGTCTCTCTCTCAAAGCTGTGGGCCAGTTCCTGCAGCCGGGAGGGAGGATGCTGGAGCGCTGTGCGCTGGGCACTGGTTCTCCTCTCACCTGGGCACTGTGGGCTCTGGCCGCGAGACCTCTCCTGTTGCCCACATCCAAATATCTAGCACAGGCCCTGGCCGGTTGGCTCAGCGGTAGAGCGTCGGCCTGGCGTGCGGGGGACCCGGATTCGATTCCCGGCCAGGGCACATAGGAGAAGAGCCCATTTGCTTCTCCACCCCCACCCCCTCCTTCCTCTCTGTCTCTCTCTTCCCCTCCCACAGCCGAGGCTCCATTGGAGCAAAGATGGCCCAGGCGCTGGGGATGGCTCCTTGGCCTCTGCCCCAGGCACTAGAGTGGCTCTGGTCGCAGCAGAGCGACGCCCTGGAGGGGCAGAGCATTGCCCCCTGGTGGGCAGAGCATCGCCCCCTGGTGGGCAGAGCTTCGCCCCTGGTGGGCGTGCTGGGTGGATCCCGGTCAGGCGCATGCGGGAGTCTGTCTGTCTCTCTCCGTTTCCAGCTTCAGAAAAATACAAAAAAAAAAAAAAAAAAAAATCTAGCACAGAACAAGTGTAGTCCATTTCAAGCATCTGTTTCTGGACTTCAACAGATTTGTCATTTGTTCACCCACCATCCCTCCTTCCCCTTCCTTCCTTCCTTCCTTCCTTCCTTCCTTCCTTCCTTCCTTCCTTCCTTCCTTCCTTCCTCCCTTCCTTCCTCCCTCCCTCCCTCCCTCCCTCCTTCCCCTCCCTCCCTCCCTCCCTTCCTTCCTCCCTCCCTCCCTCCCTCCCTTCCTCCCTCCCTCCCTCCTATCCCTCCTTCCCCATCCTTCCTCCCTCCCTCCCTCCCCTCCCCTCCCCTCCCCTCCCTCCATGTTTATTGAACACTGGCTGTGTACCAAGCCTCACGTCCTAGGTGCAGGGGGTTTAAAAGATCAATCTAATACAGACACAAACACTGCTGCCAAGAGTGGTTCACAATGTCCCAGACACCACATGCAGAGTTAATCCTTGCATTTGAGTGTTTACAGCTTGTCTGTGTGGCTGAGAGGGAGGGCAGAGGCAGGAACATCAGATCCAGGATGCCTGACTGCCCCTAATGAAATGTGTCCATGGTGTAAGCTTTGTCTGGCCAGGTTTGGGGGCCGACTTCCTCTCCCCAGGCCACACTGCTCCTCTGAGAAATGGTACCCATCGCAAACACTGACCAAACTCCCAGCTCCACCTGCACTGGGGCCCCTGATCCCCCCCCACCGCCCCTTCCACCACTGCCCTTTGCAGGTCCAGGGCAGGTCCAGGGCTGGGAGTCAGAGAAGGGTGGTATGTTTTTAACCCACCTCGCAATGAATAGCCTAAGTATGGTTTAACTTCCTCAATACTTAGCATCTACCCCAGCGCACTGCCAATTCCCCATTGTCCGGGATTAAGAAGAAGGAGCTTATTCTGGAGTCCCTGGATGAGAGGGTGGCGGGAGGTACTCAGGATCTATCTTTCTGGAAGATGGCTTGAGTGGGAGGAAGAGCCGGGTGAGTGTCTGTTACAAATGTGTATTGTTCCTGGGATTCTGCTGCCTCTTTGTGCTGCCATCCTCCCTCCTTCCCTTCAGGGTCAAACTCCTCAAATGTCTCCCACCCTTCCTCAGTACCCCCGCGCTGCTCCTAATCACCACGTCCTCAGAATTCGTCCCTGCTGCAGTGGGGCCCCTCAACTCCTTAGATCAATGCTGTCCCACAGGAATATAACGGAAGCCACATATATCATTTAATTCAATTAATTTATGTTCATAAATATTATTTTATTTCATTTTTAAATTACAGGTGATATTCATTATTTCATATATCAGGTGTAAATAATTTTTAAATAAAACATTAAACTGAAAGTTAGAAGTATCACTGTCTTTCTAACCCTAATCCTAAACCTTCTCCTAGCCCTAACCCTAACCCTAACCCTTCTCCTAACCCAAAATCTTCTCTGAATCCTAACCCTAACCCTAACCCTAAAAAAAACGAAAGAAAGAAAGAAAATGAAGAGAAGTATCACTGTCTTAGCTAGTTTTATGTTTTGTAGGGATTTTTTTGGTGCTATTGCTTAGGGTAAAAGGGGTAAGGGGTGATGGAAGGAGACTTGACTTGGGGTGGTGAACACACAGTACAGTATACAGATTATTGAATTGTACATAGATGCCATTTTAAATGTTCTAGTAGCCACATTTCTAAAAGAGACAAGTGAGATCAATTTTAATATCAATAATATAGTATGTTTAATGCATTGTATGCAAAATATTATCATTTCAACATGAAATATTTTACAATTGAGGTATATATATATATATATATATATAAACATATTTTTTGTACATTATTCTATATGTCTAGCACCTCTCAATTTGAATGAGTCACATGTGGCCAGTGTCCAATAACCACTTGTGGCTGTGGCTACTACCCTGGGCAGCACAGTTCTAGAGCCTTTATTCACTCCTTGGCGCACACACACGCTCCATGTGGTTCACGGTCTCATCCTCCCGTGTTCTGTTTCCCCAGGGAGATCAGACGCTCCCCAGCTCAGAGTCCTCATTTCATTCATCCCTGTTTCCCCCACGGCGCCTTAAAACTGTACACCGCTCTCAGGAGGCCCTCCACACGCTTGCTGATGGGAGCGAGCATTAGGGATTGATTTTTGTGGATTAGTTATGGCTGTAAATGGTGTTTTATAGATTGCTTCTAAAGATGCACCCTGCTGCAACATTAGCAGAAACAAGCAGACGTGGTTGTCAGCAGAGGCAGGGGCCTTCGGGCAGATGAGGCTCCCTGAATCGGGCACAGGAAATCCTGCCAGACCACAGACCATTTCTCTGGCTTAAGAGCCTGCCTGTCGTAGCCACCCTGTGCTCCTCCCTGCAACCCCAGCTCCGTTTAAACCTCGGATATATAGCCCTCGTCAGGGTGCATTACATAAAGGATGTGTCTCCGGCGTTCCACCACCAGGCTGGGATCTCCTGGGGCAGACAAGAGCCTGACCCACAACGGGTGTGCCAAACATGCTTGTCAACTGAATAAAGGAATGGATGGCTGGAGCCAGTGAAGCCTCTCGGTCATGTGTTTGTGCACCCCCAAAAAATCTTCACCGAGCACTTACTATGTGTCAGGCACTGTGCTAGGCATCGGGAACCCAGCAGTGAACAGGTGGCTGTGGGTTGAGCCCTCTTGGAGCCCATCCTCTGGCAGGGAGAACAGACAACACACAAGAAAACACAGAAATAAAGTAATTAGCACACTGATGGGGGAAGGTAGCCAAGGGGCTGAGCTGGAGGGCTGCAAATAAAGAGGGAAGTCTATATCTGTAGCTCCTGGAATACACCCTCCCCCCAGCTCGGGGGTCATGGAGACACTGATCCCAATAGGCTAACCTGAGGCCTGGAAGCTGGGAGGATATTATTGTATCAGTTTGCCTTATGATGTCGTAATGAGTCCTGCAAGTAGGAGCAGAGGGGCCGAGATGCAGGAGGGGCCGCCAAAAAAAAAAAAAAAATGCAATAGGCCCAGGCGTCGTTCATTCGGCCTCTGAAAGACCCGGTCCAGCTCAAGAAGAGGCGAGCGGGTGACCGTGGGGCTCAGCCTCTGGCCACAGCTGTTTCCAACCAGTGGCTCACAGGCTACCCTGACACAACCGGGCCTGTGCCCAGGTCTGTCTTCCGTAGGAGAGTCCAGCCAGTGCACAGCTACAACCTGGGAGCCACACACTGTCTTAAGGATTTCCGGGGATAAAAAGATGAATGAGACACCGTCCCTGCCCTCGAGTTACTGACAAATTTAGACCCTGAGCAAATATTACCAGAACAATATCCTCATCCTCTCAGCTAACTCTGGAGGGACAGTGTGCCAAGTGCCGATGGCACCACCTCACTCCACCAGCCCTAGCTGGGTCCTGAGCTTTTCTCCGTGTTGCCCACAACATGGCAGTGCACCCAAGGACAGACCACCCATCACACAAGTGTTTGTTAGATTAGAGATGAGCCTGACGAGGCGATGGTGCAGTGAACAGACATGGGGACATCAGGTTTAAAGCCGGAGGTCGCCGGCTTAAGTGCCAGCTCACCAGCTTAAGCACAGGGTTGTTGGCTTGAGCATGGGATCGTAGATATGACCCCATAGTCACTGGCTTGAACCCAAAGATCACTGACTTGAAGCCCAAGGAGGTCACTGGCTTGAGCAAGGGGTCACTCGCTCTGCTGTAGCCCCCTGGTCAAGGCACATATGAGAAAGCAATCAGTGAACAACTAAGATGCCTCAATGAAGAATTGATGCTTCTCATCTTTCTCTCTTCCTGCCTGCCTGTCCTTGTATGTCCCTTTCTCTGTCTCTGTCTCGCTAAAAATATATATATATATTAGATATATAATATATATATAAAATATATATATATATAAAAGATTATAGATGAATGTTTCTCAGGGTAGTCTATGCATAGCAGAATTATTTGCAGCATAGGTTAAAAAAGCACATCCCTAGGTCTCAGCCCAAACCTCCCAAATCAGAATTTTCAAGTGTGGGGCTCATGAATCTGCATTTTAAAAATCACTCTATGTCATTCTTACCCAAAACACTGCCCTAGAATTGAAACACCTACCACAGTACCCTAGTCTTATGTCCAGCTGACCACAGTGGGTCAGTTTCTCTGCCCAAAAAGAGTGTGAGGTTTTAATATTTTTATTACTGATGAAGAGCCATGATTCATAGACTGCTGGCGGCCAGCTGTCAGCTTGGAAGGAATCAGAGGCCACTGAGTACTGAATTCTCTGTCTTTTCGACCCATCTATAAAACGCTTACCGGAGCAGACACTGTTAAAAGGCCATTAAAAAACCAGACACAGAATAACCTGGTCCCTGGAACTTTATAGATATATTTACTCAAACCCAAGTACTTGCAAAGAGTAAATAAAAGGGAAGCAAAATGAGCAAGCACCCCTAGAAATACGAACTGAAAGTAAACAGCCCTGTTCACTAAAATAAACAGGATAAATCCAGCGGGGATTAAATGACCTCTAGTCAGACCGGCTCAGAGCCAGAAATGCCCCATCTGGGCTCCCTGAGGAAGGGGAAGTGAGGGTCTGTCCCCAACACATGGGTGTGTGCTCCAAGGGGGCCACCTAGGGAGGCCAGGGCCAGGCCTTTGGGTGGGCAGGGGCAAGTGCTCCCCAGACCTCCCTGGCAGCTGCCCCAGAGCCTGTAAATGTCATGATGAAAGATCAACGAGTGTGCCCTAAAAGGCCTCTGATAAAATGTCAGTTTCCTGGAGATGGATTGATTCCTCAAGTCACTATTATTTGTCATTTATTCCTTAATGTAGGGAACATTCGTTTTAGCCCTTGCTGTGTTTCAGGCCCTGTGCCAGTCACTAAAGATATCGAGATGAGTAAGGCATGAACTCGGCCTCATGTTGCTCACAATTTAATATGAGAGATACTGATGTGAGAGATAATAATAGCTAACATTTATTGCTCACTTACTATTTGACAGACTTCAAGATAAGCACCCTACAGGCATTATTTCATTTAACCCTCATAACATTATGAGGTTATTAGTGTTATCTTCTCCCATTTTACAGGCTCAAAGTCTGTGGAATGGCCCTGGTGGGTTGGCTCACTGGTAGAGCATTGGCCTGCTCTGCCTATGTCCCAGGCACAATTCCCGGTCAGGGCACACAGAAGATGCGCCCATCTGCTTCTCCACACCCCCCCTTCTCGCTTCTCTCTCTCTCTCTCTCTTCCCCTCTTGCAGACACAGCTCAATTGGAGCGAGTTGGCCTCGGGCGCTGAGGATGGCTCCATGGCCTCTGCCTCAGGTGCTAAGAAGAGCTTTGTTGTTGAGCAACGGAGCAACGCCCCAGATGAGCAGAGCATTGCCCCCTAGTGGGCTTGCTGGGTAAATCCCAGTCCTAGCACATGTGGGAGTCTCTCTCTGCCTCCCCTCCTCTTACTGAATAAGAAAAAAAAAGTCTGTGGAATAATGGTAAATGCTGAACAACTAGCTCTCTGGAAGGGGAAAGAAAAAGCCCTGACTCGTTACTATTTGCCAGTCTCATTAGTATAAATTCTGCCTGGCTGATTTCAAGCTACCAGCCTCATGATATGAGTGTGGACCATGAGCTGGCCCCCAGCACACTACTGCAAATATGGCCTACAGCTAATCAGTGGAGGAGCCAGGATTTGAACCTACGTCTGTCTGATCCTCAGCCTACTATATAACCACTTTGTTTTACTGTCAATAACTATACATGATCATTGATATTCAAGAGGGATACATCTTAAGACCTTTGCAAAATGCCAGTTTTACAATGCTCCATAAAACTTTCAAGGTTAATAATCAGCACTTCCATGTATCTCTGTGTTTATCACCAACAGGAGCAGTGGGTTTTCTTTTGAAAGCCATTAACCTTTTTTTGTACAGTTTTTTTTTTATTGATTTTGAGAGAGTGAGAGAGAGAGAGGAAGGAAGAGAGAAAGAGAAAGGGAGGGAAGAGAGTGAGAAGCATCAACTTGTATTGATAGTTGATTCACTTTAGTTGTTCATTGATCACTTCTTTTATGTGCCTTGTCTCTGGGGCTCAAACCGAGCCGGTGACCCTTTGCACAAGCCAGCAACCTTGAGCTCAAGCCAGTGACCTTGGGATCATGTTAATGATCTGAGCTCAAGCTGGCAAGCCCTTGTCAAGCTGGTGACCTCGCAGTTTTGAACCTGGGACCTCAATATTCCAAGTTGATGCTCGGTCCACTGTGCACCACCAGTCAGGCAAACTTTTATTTTGAAAGAATTGTACATTCACAAGTGGTTGCAAAAATAGTACAGAGATGTCCTCTGTACTTTTCACCCAGTTCCCCTCAATGGTTACATTTTATATACAATCTCACAACCAGACAAGTGATAGTGGTGTGTGTGTATAGTTCTAAGTCATTTTTTCTAGAATTGCCAGATTTAGAAAATAAAAATACAGGACATTCAGTTAAATTTTGTGGTTTTCTTTTCTTTTTTTTTAAGTTTTTATTTATTGATTTTTAGAGAGAGGAGAGAGAGAGAAAGGGGAGAGAGAAACAAGAGTAGGTGTTTCTCCCATGTGCCTTGACCAGGCAAGCCCAGGGCCTTGAACTGGCGACCTCACCGTTCCAGGTCGCCGCTTTATCCACTGCGCCACCACAGGTCAGGCTCTTTTCTTTTCTTTTAACGTGAGAAATAAGGACAGACAGGAAGGGTAAGAGATGAGAAGCATCAATTCTTTGCTGTGACACCTTAGTTGTTCATTGACTGCTTTCTCATAGTGCCTTGACCAGGGTGGGGAGGGGGGCCTCCAGCCAAGCCAGTGACCCATTGCTCAAGCTAGCAACCTTGGGCTCAAACTAGCGACCTTGGGCTTCAAGTCAGCGACCTTGGGCTTCAAGCCAGCAACCATGGGGCCATGTCTATGATCTTGCGCTCAAGCTGATGAGCCCACGCTCAAGCCAGAGACCTTGGGGGTTTCCAACCTGGGTCCTCTGTGTCCCAAGCCAATACTCTGACAACTGCGCCACCACCTGGTCAGGCTGTGGGTTCCTCTTTAATATAAGTATATCCCATGTAATATTTGAGCTGTACTTGTACTAAGAAATTATTCTTTGCTTACCTGAAATTTAACTGGGTGTCTTGTATTTTATCTGTCAACCCTAATTTTATCACATGTGTGGAGTCATGCAGCCACCACCATAATCAAGATCCAGAACCATGCATGACCAGGCGGTGGCGCAGTGGATAGAGCGTCGGACTGGGATGCACAGGACCCAGGTTCGAGACCCCGAGGTCGCCAGCTTGAGCGCGGGCTCATCTGGTTTGAGCAAAAGCTCACCAGCTTGGACCCAAGGTCGCTGGCTCGAGCAAGGGGTCACTCGGTCTGCTGCAGCCCAACGGTCAAGGCACATATGAGAAAGCAATCAATGAACAACTAAGGTGTCGCAACGAAAAACTGATGATTGATGCTTCTCATCTCTCCATTCCTGTCTGTCTGTCCCTGTCTATCCCTCTCTCTGACTCTCTCACTGTCTCTGTTAAAAAAAAAAAGACCCAGAACCATCCCACCGTCACAAAGATGTTCCCTGTCCTACTCCTTCAGAGTCACACCCATCCCTCCCCCCACCCTTTCTAGCTCTTGCCAACCAACATACCAGTTGTCTGTCTCTATAATTTGGTTTTTTTTTCACTCAGCATAATGCCTGTGAGATCCATTCAAGTTGTTGCTTATCAATAGTTTGCTCCTTTTTATTGCTGAGGAATATTTTACAAGACCATTTTTCACAAAAAAGACATTTAAAAAAATTTTTTTTAAATTTTATTTTATTTTATTTATTCATTTTTAGAGAGGAGAGAGAGAGAGACAGAAAGGGAGAGAGAGGAGAGACAGAGAGGGAGAGAGAGAAGGGGGGAGGAGCTGGAGGCATCAACTCCCATATGTGCCTTGACCAGGCAAGCCCAGGGTTTTGAACTGGCGACCTCAGCATTTCCAGGTCGACAGTTTATCCACTGCGCCACCACAGGTCAGGCGACATTTTAAAAAATTTTATATTTTTGATTTCAGAGAGAGAAAGAGAAAGAGAGAGAAAGAGAGGGAAATACTGATTTTTTGTTCCACCTATTCATGTATCCGCTGGTTGACTCCTGCACATGCCCTGACCGGGGAGCGAACCAGTAACCTTGGTGCATCAGATGACACTCCAACCAAGCCACCCCTCCAGGGCAAGAACCATTATTTTTAAGATTTTCATTCATTCAATAAATATTTATTGTATTTCTACGATGGGCCAGGCACAAACATGGAGCAAGTGAGGAGCTGATTGCTGTCAGGGTTAGGGTTTTTGCCTGCCAAGTAAGCAAATCAGTACAGGCAAGGGACTTGAAGGTGTACGCAAGGAGTGACGATAATGATGGAGTATATGACGTACACTGGGAGGAGGGAGGCGGAGACCAGCGCAGGGAGGAGGAGGGAAAGGCTAGGGTTAATAGTTTGTAGTGCTTATGTATAGGTGAAACATTAATGCAGACAAGGACCTTAACCTGAAGGTTTCCCTATCTCATCCCCAGTTTGTTTTGTTCAAAATATCAACGTCAAGAGAAACATTCCATCCACTCTCCTTTCTACATGTAGACACAATTTCCATATCAATAGGCAATACATCTTTCCATGGGTATTTTTAAACTGAAGGATTTTAGCATTAGGCACTAACTAATAAATGCTCACTAATTTAATGGGGGTACAGAAGAAAACAAATAGTCTAGTCATAAAATGGACTTAAAACTCATCTTTCCACCTGTTACTTTTTTTTCCACCTGTTACTTTTTTTTATTATCTTTTTTTTTAAGATTTTATTTATTCATTTTAGAGAGAAGAGAGAGAGAGAGAGAGAGAGAGAGAGAAAGGGGGGGAGGAGCAGGAAGCATCAACTCCCATATGTGCCTTGACCGGGGAAACCAGGGTTTTGAACTGGCGACCTCAGAATTCCAGGTCGACGCTTTATCCACTGCACCACCACAGGTCAGGCCCACCTGTTACTTTTAAAATTCACTTATTTTAGTTTTTAAAAGCAAGGGATATGTGTATTTAGAAAAAATTCAAAAAGTACAAAAGGTTTATAGAAAAAAAAGGAAATGCCCCTTCCACCCCAACCCCTCAGCCCCTCCATTTCTCCTTTCCAGAGTTGGTTACCATTTTCTTGCATCATACTTTAAATATATAATAATATATATGTGTTGGCCCTGGCCAGTTGGCTCAGTGGTAGAGCGTTGGCCTTGCGTGCAGGAGTCCCGGGTTCAATTCCCGGCCAGGGCACACAGGAGAAGCGCCCACCTGCTTCTCCACCCCTCCCCCTCTCCTTCCTCTCTCTCTCTCTTTTCCTCCCGCAGCCAAGGCTCCATTGGAGCAAAGTTGGCCCGGGCGCTGAGGATGGCTCCATGGCCTCTGCCTCAGATGCTAGAATGGCTCTGGTTACAACAGAGCAACACCCCAGATGGGCAGAGCATCGCTCCCTGGTGGGCATGCCGGGTGGATCCCAGTCGGGCGCATGCAAGAGTCTGTCTGATTGCCTCCCTGTTTCCAACTTCAGAAAAATACAAAAAAAATAATAGTAATAATAATATATGTGTCTCTGTGTGTTAACACACACAAATGGCAGCATATTATAACTGCTTTTCTACACCTTTTCTTCATTAATTACTAGATATACCCTATTTCTCCATGTATAAGATGCTCCCATGTATAAGACGCACCTTAATTTTGGGGCCCAAAATTTGAAAAAAAAAATTACATAAAGTTATTGAACTCAAGTTTTATTCATCATAAAATTCATACAATTCCTCATCACTGTCAAAACTCCTGTCCATTCGCTTGTCCTCATCTGTGTCTGATGATGAATCACTGTCTTCATATATTACCTCTTCCTCAGTTCTATCTATGGCATTTGAAATGCCACACTTCTTAAATGACTTGACAACCACTTTATAAGATGCACCTGGTTTTTAGATCCCAAATTTTTCAAAAATGGATGTGTCTTATACATAGGGAAATACAGTACTTATCTTGGATCCTGACCAGGCAGTGGTGCAGTGGACAGAGCATCAGCCTGGGATGCAGAAGACCCAGGTTCAAAATCCTGAGGTCACTGGCTTGAGCGCGGGCTCACCAGCTTGAGTGTGGGGTCACTGGCTTGAACATGGGATCATAGATATGACCCCAAGGTCTCCAGCTTGAACCCAAGGTCGCTGGCTTGAGCAAGGGGTCACTGGCTCGACTGGAGCACCCTGGTCAAGGCACATACAAGAAAGCGATCAATGAACAACTAAAGTGCATCAATGAAGAATTGGTGCTTCTCATCTCTCTCTTTTCCTATCTGCCTGTCCCTATCAGTCCTCTCTCTGTCTCTCTGACTCTGGCTCTCTCGCTAAAAAAAAAAAAAGTATATCTTGGAACTTGTTCCTTATAGTATCTATAGAGGTGATTCATTCTTTATATAAAATAGTTTTTAAACCTCCCTCCTAGGACATACTTGGTTGGAAATTTTAATCTTGCCTGAGCTACTCACCTCAAGGCATACTGGGAGTTGTAGTTTTTGGTCAATTTAGTCTTGCTTGGAAAACAGAACTTGAGCAGAAGACACATGTTGGAAACTAAAGGGCCCATCCAACAACAATGTCAGAGGACAAACTGTACCGTGTTATCCCAGTTCCTATCCTTATACTCAAAAGCAAATTATTTATTCATTTAAACCACCAAGATATCTACCAGCAATGAGATACCCAGAGCTGTCTTGGCATCAGGAAATCAAGAACATCTGATTCAGCACCCCAACCCGACCCCCGCTATGCACACACCGCGCCTTCTCTTCCCTACATCATTGCTTTGGTTTTCTGTTTCCCAAATCACCTTTAACAACTATTTATGTGACAAATTACTAGTTAGAAAGTTCTCTCATAAACTGATGGATTGGAAGAGACACACATATCAAATCAACTCAGACCAAAGTTTATATAACTGATTGCAATGTTACCTCACAAACATTTGTTAAACCAAAAAGATAAATAAACAGGCCTGATCAGGAGGTGGTACAGTGGATAGAGTGTCAGACTGGGACACAGAGGACCCCGGTTTGAAACCCCGAGGTCGCCAGCTTGAGTGCGGGCTCATCTGGTTTGAGCAAGGCTCACCAGCTTGAGCTCAAGGTTGCTGGCTTGAGCAAGGGGTCACTTGGTCTGCTGTAACCCCCCAGATCAAGGCACATATGAGAAAGCAATCAATGAACAACTAAGATGCGACGACGAATTGATGCTTCTCATCTCTCTCCCTTCCTGCCTGTCTGTTCCTCTTTCTTGTCTCTCAGTCACCAAAAAAAAAACCACCAAAAAAAACCCTGATATTCAGTTGATCTTTCACTTTCTAAATTCTGCATTTTGGTGATATTTGAGTTTCTCACATTTGCATGCATTCCTTTTTTTGTGTGTGTGATCAAAAGAACAATAAACAATTTTCTTTGTCTCCTTCCCTTATACATTTTTCCCGTCTCAGCTCTTTCCATCGTCCTCAAATGTGTCCCTTCCCCAACAATGTTCTTCGTGTCCCATTCAACACTGAAATTTTATACATAATGGCATTTCAATAAATGGTTAGGTAATGCCATGAATTAAACCTATCACCTAGTGTGTATGTTCTTGATCCCCCCTGCAATATCTACTTCTTTGAAGTGAGGATCACAGGACCTTTCCAACTGTTCCCCACACCCTGAACACTTCCACCTCAGTATGTAAATGAAGTTAGCTCCATCCACCTGTCATCCCTGGGATGTTGATAACACTCCTGTAGCAGGACCTAAGGGGCCGCCAAGAATCGTGATCAGGATCTATGGCTAGGCAGGTGAACAGGTTTTATAAATTGCTATTCCTCACTCTTGACATAGGGATATCAGAAACACCTCCAAAAACATATGGAGCTTGTTTTTTTCTGTCGTCTTAAGATGTGGAAAGAGTACATAATATCAGAGTCAAAACCCAGATGCCTCCAAACAGCTGTGTGATCTCAGGCAAGTCATTAACTTCTCTTTCCTTCAGGAACTTCCCATGCAACATAACACTTAACAAGAAAAAGTAAGGCCCAGAAAAGACCTGAGAGTAGGTTGTTCCAGGCCCCTGGAAATAACTGAGTCCAAATTCCACCTCTTCCATTTACTACCTTTGACAGGTTACTGGTATCTGAATGTAGGTTTGCTCATGTATAAAGTGATGACAATGAAAGCAGATAGGGCAAATGTGAAGATTAAATGAGATCATAAAGTTAAAGCTCATGGTGAACACGCCACAACCATTAACCATGTTCTTTTTATTATCACAGTGTAGGAAAAACAGCTGGGTGGTTATGCTTGCTCGCTCATTTTCCAGCAGCAAGTACTTTGCATGATTAGTGCATGAGCAAGTGGCAGAAAGCCACTGTGTATGTAGCCTGCCCTATACAGTATAAGGCTAGCAGTAGCGGGTGCTCCTGATCGCTTGCCCACCACTCGGAGCGACGCTTTTCCTGATCTCTGGCCTGTCTTTGCAAGAAGCGGTTTCCCTCTACCTGTTCGCTTATCCGCGAGTTGGGAGAATCCAATAAACGGGAATGGCCCGACGCCTTTAGGCTCCGCGTTCTCTGTGGTCTGCCGGAATCCACTGCGACCCTGCCTGGCCTGGACCACCAGCATTACAGCATTACACACAGGGTGCCTGTGGCGAGAGAGAGCACTTCGTACAGTACTCGCCCGACTAGGTGAGCTGGCCCGTCGAGTTCTTTTCTCAGACTTTCCGACCTCCAGGAGGGATGGGGGCGCTGGTCGGCTGTCCTAGCACCTCCGGTGCGGCAGAGGGCCCCCGCCAGCGCCACGGAGGGCGCGGAGGAGGCGGGGCGGCCCCGGCGGCCCAAGTGGGGGCTGGTCCAGCGCGGAGCCTGGGCGAGTAGTCTAACCCACAGGTCCGGCAAATGCAGGTAGGTCACCAGCCCCCGCCCTGCTCGAATTTGTCCCATACCCACCCCGGCTCCGGCCGGGGCCCAAGCTCAGCAGCACTCTGGGGTGGGGGCCGCACCCATCCCAATGCGAAACCGAAAGTGCGGGCCCGGGCGACCTGACCTTCCTGGGATCGGGAAGGGGTGGCGTGCGAGAGACTGGGTGAGGGTGGGGTGCAGGGGGGGGTGTGGAGGGGCATCCCTTGGAGAACAGGGCTTTAATTCCGGAAAGAGGACACGCACGTGGTGCGGACCGGCTTGGGCGCTCAGAGTTGGGACGCGGTCGGGATGGGGATTTCTCAGGGGGGCGGGCACGTAGGGGTGGGACCCAAGGGGCCGGGCTAAGGGTCAGGGGGCGTGGCGTGTGGGCGAGCTGGGCGGGGATCACTGCTAGGGTTGTGATACTTTCTCTCGAGAGCCCAAGTGTCAGCCGAGAGAGGTTAGACCCGCGCGTTCATCGCTCCGTGGGGCAAAGGGAGGAAGCAGGGGTAACGGGAGGTGAGCCTTGGAGCGGTCACTTTGGGGAGTTGGGGTAGAAGTCCCCGGAGCCTCTGAGCGCTCTACTCCCCTAGGTGGCCATGAACGGCATGGCCCGCAAAGAGGCTGTGCAGGCTGCGGCCCGGGAGCTCCTTAAGTTCGTGAACCGAAGCCCCTCTCCTTTCCACGGTAAGTGACCAGGGCAGAGGAGGAGGCTGGGGCTGGTGTGCCCCTTACCGGCTCCCATCGCTGTGAGCTGTTTCTTTCCCTACAGTTGTGGCTGAGTGTCGCAGCCGCCTCCTCCAGGCTGGCTTCCGTGAACTCAAGGAGACAGAGACTTGGGATATCAAGCCTGAGAGCAAGGTACTAGGGGTGGGGTGGGGACCAAAAGGCAGGTCCCTAGGGTGGGGTTCAAAGTCCTATGTGCCAGCTGGCTGGCTAATCCAATTCAACACCCCCCCACTACCACCACCAGTACTTCCTGACCAGGAACTCTTCCACCATCATCGCTTTTGCTGTGGGAGGCCAGTATGTTCCTGGCAATGGGTTCAGCCTCATTGGTGCCCACACAGACAGCCCCTGCCTTCGGGTAAGGAACTGGGTCTGTGCTGGGGGAGGGGGAGGGCTGGGGGAGGGGGTGCGGAACAGGGCAGAAGAGATCCTGGAGGCAGCACTCTCTGGAGTAGAGAAGAAGGCTCATCGCTGTCTTCCTCCACACTTTGGGCCCTTCTGTCATTAGTATTCACTCTGTTGCTTAGCTTGTGAACAGTCTCCAGATCATGTCATGCCTTCTGATTTCTCATTCCCCATCTTCATGCTCAGGTGAAACGGCGATCTCGCCGCAGCCAGGTGGGCTTCCAGCAGGTTGGTGTGGAGACCTACGGCGGTGGGATCTGGAGCACCTGGTTTGACCGTGACTTGACCTTGGCTGGACGTGTCATTGTCAAGGTAGTGACTGGGCTTGAACCTAGGAGGTACCTGTGGAGAGCCCCCTTGGGGAAGGGGTGTAGGGGCAGTCTAGGTCAGAGGACCACCTTGGTTAATTTGTGCGAAGAGGGGGGCTTTAATCAACTGTGTCGGAGGCACCCCGGCTGACCAGGCCTGGTTGACCACAGTGCCCTACCTCAGACCTGTTGGAGCAGCGGCTGGTGCACATAGAGCGGCCCATTCTTCGCATCCCGCATCTGGCCATCCATCTGCAGCGAAACATCAATGAGAACTTTGGGCCCAACATGGAGATGCACTTGTGAGACTGGGGCAAGGGCTGTGGTGCCTGGGATGGTAATGGAACGGGCCCCAGTGGGATCTGGGAGAGTACTACCTAATGGTAACTACAGTCAAGTTCCACTCCTGGGACCCAGTTGATGTCCAAGGACCCTTACTACTCTGCCTTTTGGGGATGAGCTAGGAATCGAAGGGCAAGGGTCCCCATCAGGAGATGCCTGAGCTCAGGGGTGTCCCACCCTGCTGTGCCCTCCAGCCCTCTCCACAGCTCCTGGTTGTGTGTCTCTCCGCAGAGTCCCCATTCTTGCCACAGCGATCCAGGAGGAGCTGGAGAAGGGGACCCCTGAGCCAGGGCCTGTCAATGTCGCAGTAAGGCAGTCCCCTGCGCACGGGGAGGGCCGGGTGTTGCAGTAAGGCGGTCCCCTGCGCACGGGGAGGGCCGGGTGTCGCAGTAAGGCGGTCCCCTGCGCACGGGGAGGGCCGGGTGTCGCAGTAAGGCGGTCCCCTGCGCACGGGGAGGGCCGGGTGTCGCAGTAAGGCGGTCCCCTGCGCACGGAGAGGGCCGGGTGTCGCAGTAAGGCGGTCCCCTGCGCACGGGGAGGGCCGGGTGTCGCAGTAAGGCGGTCCCCTGCGCACGGGGAGGGCCGGGTGGATGGGGAAGGGACCAGTCCTCTGAGAAGGGAGAGGAGGGGCAGAGCAGACCCTCTCCCCAGCACCCTTCTGCCCTGCAGGATGACCGGCACCACTCGGTCCTCATGGCGCTTCTCTGCGGCCATCTGGGGCTGAGCCCCGAGGACATCTTGGAGATGGAGCTCTGCCTTGCGGACACCCAGCCTGCGGTGAGGAACGGCTGCAACAACTTGTGTGGGGGGACCTCAGGGGTCCCAGCCTGCGCAGTGTGTCTGTCCCCTGAGGCGCTCATCACCTCTGCCAGGGCCCGTCACTTCCGTTTCTGTTCCTCCCAGTGAGACACCACCCACCGCTGCCTCCAGGGCTCTGGTTCTCAAACATGGCAGTTTCTCACTCTCCACCTGCCTCCCTGGACTCTGTGGGGCCTGGGAACCCATTTTCCACAGATTCCCTTGGAGTTTCTACTACCGGTGCCCTGTCTGCTGTGACCCTCACTGGCTCTGAGCCTCTGAGGGCGAAGGCCCACCCTTTCTCTGGAGTCTGCCCTCATGTCCCTCCCCGTCGCTGACCGTAGGAAATCGCTAAGGTCTTGGATGTTCAAACCCATTTGAACGTGCACTAAGTTTGTGCCTTGGCTGGTCTCCTTTGTTTATTTCCTTAGCTGTACTTGTCATCATTCAGATCCTTCCTTTTCCTGTCCCCATAGGAACTGGTCAGGAGCGACAGGTCTGCAACTTCTTGTCCCTCAGCTCCGGCCCCGCCCCGCCCCGCCCCATTCTTCACCCAGCCCTGCAAAACAGTGTTATAGTCCTGAGCCAGAGGTCAGGGAGAGGGTGTGCAAGGAACCAAAGAACTAGCTCAGGCCTTTGAGAGCGGGGAAAAGCAGGTGAGTTGGAATGAGGTTTTAAAGGTCAGGCTGGCTGTCTTGTCTTTCTAGGTGCTGGGTGGTGCCTATGAGGAGTTCATCTTTGCCCCTCGACTGGATAATCTGCACAGCTGCTTCTGTGCCCTGCAGGTGAGGAGCTGGGGTACCCCCAGGCAGCACAGCACCAGCAGAGACGGGATGTTGGGGCCCCGAGCCCCAGTAAGTCATGAGACAGCTGTTGGCCACCCCTCCAGTTTGCTGATGCTGGTGGACCATGGGGAGGGGCCTAAAGGCTACAGCCTCAGCACCATTCCTCTAGGCTCCATCCTTGCACTGGTCTGGAGGCTGGGCTGCAGTGGGGAAGGCGGAGAGGTTTAGGGCACCATGGTGTCTCGTCTTATCCCTGATCCTGCTGTCTCTCTAAGTCAGCCGTCTCTTCCAGGGAAGGGCCTTCACCAATCAGGCAGTGTCATCTGATTCCCTCTGCTCCCCATCCCCCAGGTTTAAACCCACCCAACCTTCTCTCTGTGCCGTGGGGTCTCAGGGGGATGGTCTCTTTTTCTCCTGGCCACCTTGCTATTCCCACCTTCTCTCTTACTCTCGCCCCTCCCTCTGCTCTTTTCATACCTCTCCTTTTCCTCCCCATTTTGTTGTTTTTAAAGAGAGAGAGGGAAGAGAGAAAGTGAGAAGCATCAACTCATAGTTGCTTCACTTTAGTTGTTGATTGATTGCTTCTCTTATGTCCCTTGGCCAGGGGGCTCAAGCCGAGCCAGTGACCCCTCGCTCAAGCCAGTGACCTTGGGATAATGTCAGTGAGCCCACGCTCAAGCTAGCGACCTTCCACTCAAGCTGGTGACCTCAGGGTTTCAAACCGAGGCCCTCAGCTTTCCAGGTCAACGTTCCATCCACTGTGCCACCACTGGTCAGGCCCCGTCTTGTTCTTAGAGACAGGCTTGGGGGTGTAATGGAGACCAGAGCCAGAGCTGGGATTTGCACCCATTTCTACCACCAGCCAGCTAGTCGTGTCACCTTGATGTAGCCACAGTCACACCCTTGGACCTTGATATTTTCACTGAAGCTGATTAGTTTGCATGATCTGTGTGGTTCTTTTGACTTTATGGGATTCTCAGCCCTTCCCTTCTGTCTTACACATCCACCTGCCTTTTGCATGAGAAGGTGTAGGAAACCCAAAGCGTGGCTTCTCCCGTCCCAGAAGGCCCTGCCCCCTCACCAGTCAGTGCCCTCAGAGATGCAGGCCAGTGAAAGCACAAGCCTGCTGCACTGTGGCCATGACAACAGTAGGGGGTAAGGGTGGGCACCTCCAGGGTGCTGGTGGGCTAAGTTATGGAAGCAGGAGGGGTGAGGATGATGTCCTTGATCCCTCCCCAAACCAGGCCTTGATCGAGTCCTGTGCAGCCCCTGCCTCTCTGGCCGCGGACCCCCACGTGCGCATGATCGCCCTCTACGACAATGAAGAGGTAGGCGGCGGGCTCAGGGGCGTCTCCCACGGCCCGCGGGATTCAGGCACCTGCTGGGAGCCAGCCAGAGAGACACCACCTCTTTTTCCTGAGCTCTTGGTCCCTTCTGACTTAGCATTCATCTGCCTCCAGTGTGAAATATCTCCCATATTTCTCTGTGTGCCACCCAGACACAAAGCCCCAGGGCTCAGCATGTGTTCCGGTGTTTTCTTAGACGCCGTAACAGAACTTGAACAGCTAGATAGTTCTCTCTCATGTAACTGCACGGGTCAGAATTAGCATTCAGAACAGGTTTCTGCCGTCCTGAACAAAGGGCTTCCATCTCGGGATCCAGGGCGGCTGTTCCAGCTCGTGCCATCTCGTCTGTACTGAGTTAGTGGGAAGGGAGAAGAGGGCACAGGGGGGTGCGTGCCCATCCTTTTAAAGGCATGGCCCGAAGGTGGCATCCGTCACTGCCTACACTCCCCAGAACTTAGCATGGCCGTGTGTAGCTTCAAGGGAAGCTAGGAGTGTCATCTGTACCAGAAGTCGTGCCTGGCTAGAGCTTGGGTGTTCTGTATAGAAGGTAGCATGGACACTTGGAGTCTCTGTCACGTGCATAAAAGATTGACCTTTGTGATAGGCAGCTGTGCTGAGCCCTAGTTACAAGGGTCAAGGGGAAAGGAAGTCTGGGGAATGGGGGGCGAGGGCAGTACAAGAAGCCAACTAGGAAGTTGTTTCTGCCCCAGAGATGACTGAGGATTAGTTTGACCCCAGCCCACCATCAGGTCTTGGTGACGAAAGGTTGGGGAAGTTGCTGGTGCACCCTGCATTTTTGCCCACTGACTCAGTGGGGTCCTGGGCCAGTGTGGGCATTGGGCCCCTCAGCCCAGACCCCAATAGCCAGGTCTCTGCTGTTGCCAGGTGGGGTCTGAGAGTGCCCAGGGGGCGCACTCACTGCTGACGGAGTTGGTGCTGCGGCGGATCTCGGCCTCCCCCCAGCACCTGACGGCCTTTGAGGAAGCCATACCCAAGTCCTACATGATCAGCGCGGACATGGCCCATGCCGTGCACCCCAACTACCTGTGAGTGCCGTGCCGGGCCTGTGGTCACACAGTCTTCACACAGCTGGAGGCCTGGCACAGCCCTGGCCCCAGCCTCCCCCATTCAACCAGGAGGATCAGTGAGGACTTCCTTTTTTTTTTTGTATTTTTCCAAAGTGAGAAGTGGGGAGGCAATTATACAGACTCCCACATGTGACTGACTGGGATCCACCCGGTACGCCCACCAGGGGGTGATGCTCTGCCCATCTGGGGCATTGCTCTATTGCAACCAGAGCCATTCTAGCGCCTGAGGCAGAGGCTATGGAGCCATCCTCAGCACCCAGGCCAACTTTGCTACAGTGGAGCCTTGGCTGCAAGAGGGAAAGAGAGAGACAGAGAGGAAGGAGAGGGGGAGGGGTGGAGAAGCAGATGGGCACTTCTCCTGTGTGCCCTGTCCAGGAATCAATCCTGGGACTTCTGCACACCGGGCCAACGCTCTACCACTGAGCAAACCGGCCAGGGCCAGGACTTCCTTTTGACTGCTCCAAGGCCGAGCTTGGTCAGAGTGTGTAATGCCTAAACCAGGTGTGTTGAATAGGCTCTCTCTACAAACTCATTACCATAGACCAGAGGCTCCCTAGAACACTGTTCGGCATAACTCGGGTCTTGCCAGGCTGGTGGGAAAGCACACTGTGATGTCTGCTGTGGGAGAAGTGGGTGTGGCGGGTCCAGCTCCGGTTTGCCATCCATTGTCCTTAAACTGTCTCTTCCAGGGACAAGCATGAGGAGAACCACCGGCCCTTATTCCACAAGGTGAGGTGCTCCTGTTTCTTCCTCGGGGCTTGTCATCGGGGCTGCATCTGGGTCTGAGCTCGGCTCACCCTCAGTGCCTGGTTCCCTCTCCCAGGGCCCTGTGATCAAGGTGAACAGCAAGCAGCGCTATGCCTCGAATGCGGTTTCAGAGGCCCTGATCCGCAGGGTGGCCAACAACGTCGGCGTGCCTCTGCAGGTGAGGGCAGGCCCTGCCTGGGAAGGGGCGATGGAGGGGGCAGGGGGCACAAGCACATGGGCCCCCAATGAGAGGGGCACATGGTAGACAGCTTTTAGTGGAGGGAGACCCAGGAGAGGGAGGAGAACGGGTTTTGGATATAGGCAGAGCTGGGATTGATGCTGGTTCTGTCGTGGCACTACTCCTGTGACCTTGGGCTAGTCTCCCAATTTGTCTGAGTCTGTTTCTGCGCCTGTAAAATGGGGCTGATAACGAGGCCTGTCCTGCTGGATTTCTCTGAGGATTAAAGGCATAGTGTGTTCGTGGCACAGGGTGGGTGAGTCCCGCCCTTTTCCCATCCAGCCCTCCCAGGCCCCCTGTGTCCCGTACACACCCTGGGGGTTTCCATAGAGGGACTTCAGGGCTGGGCAGCTTGGAACTCCCAACTGTTTATTTTCATTCTTCCCTTGACGATGGCCCGTCAAGTCATAGGTATATATAGGTCTAGATGCAGGCACACCGCGGAGACATTGCGGGTTTGGCTTTAGACTCCTGCAATAAAGTGAACATCGCAATATAGGTATTCATATGAATTTTTTAGTTTCACAGTGCATGTAAAAGTTATGTTTACACTGTATTCTAGTCCACTAAGTGTGCTATAACCTTATGTCTAAAAAAATACTCTATGTACCTTAATTTAAAAGTACTTTATTGCTAAAAAAAAAATGCTGTCATCTGAGCCTTCAGCAAACTGTGGGGTTTTTTTCTGCTGGAGGGTCTTAGCTCTGTGTTGATGGCTGCTGACTGATCAGGGCGCTGGCTGATGAAGGTGGGGTGGGTGCCTGGCAAGTTCTTCAAATAATCCAACAGTGAAGTTGGCCACATCAGTTGACTCTTTTAGGAATGATAGCTCGGTTGCATGCAATACTGTTTGGTAGCATTTTACCCACAGCATAACTTCTTTCAAAATTAGAGTCAGTCCTCTTAAACCCTGTTGCTAGCTGCTTCATCAGTCAAGTCTGTGTAATACTCTGAATCCTTTGTGGTCGTTTCAGCAGTCTTCACAGCATCTTCAGTAGTAAATTTTATCTCTAGAAGCCCCTCTCTTTGCTCATCCTTGACAGCAACTCCTCATCCACTAAAGCTTTATAATAAGATTGCCATGGTTCAGGCACATCTTCAGGCTCCATTGCTAATTCTAGTTCTCCTGCTGTTTCCACTACATCTGTAGTTACTTCCTCCACCAAAGTCTTAAACCCCATAAAGTCATCTGTGAGGGTTGGAATCAACTTCTTCCAAACCGTTAATGTTGATATTATGACCACTTCCCATTAATCACAAATGTTCCTAATGCATCTAGAATGGTGAATCCTTTCCATTGGTTTTTTTGTTTGTTTGTTTTTTGTTTTTTTGTGACATAGAGAGAGGGACAGATAGGGGCAGGCAGGCAGGAAGGGAGAGAGATAAGAAGCATCAGTTCTTCGTTGCGACTGCTTAGTCTCCTTAGTTGTTCATTGATTGCTTTCTCATATGTGCCTTGACGGGGGGGGGGGGGGGGGGGCTATAGCAGAGTGAGTGACTCTTTGCTCAAGCCAGCGACCTTGGCTCCAGCCAGTGACCATAGGGTCATGTCTGTGATCCCACGCTCAAGCCAGTGACCCGCACTCAGGCCAGTGACTCCGCACTCAAGCCAGTGAGCCCCTGCTCAAGCCGGATGAGCCTGCACTCAAGCCGGTGAGCCCGCACTCAGGCCAGTGAGCGCCTGCTCAAGCCGGATGAGCCCGCACTCAAGCCAGTGACCTCAGGGTTTCCAACCTGGGTCCTTGACATCCCAGTCCAACACTCTATCCACTGTTACCACCACCTGGTCAGGCTCTATTGGTTTTCAATTGACTTTTCCTAAATCCATCAGGGGAATCACTGTTTATGGCAGCTGTAGCCTTACAAAATATATTTCTTAAATAATTAGACTTGTAAATCAAAATTACTCTTTGATCCATGGGGCTGCAGAATGGATGTCGTGTTAACAGGCATGAAAACGTGAATCTCTTTGTGTATCTCTCCATGAGGGCTGTTGAGTGACCAGGCACGTTGTCAATAAGCAGTAATGTGTTGAGGTGTGGGGTGGGGCCAGGCAAAGTAACAGCTCAGAAGCCAAAGGGGCCGCCACCACAGCTTAGGCCTGTTCCGTGCAGCCCAGGTGGCCCCGCCTTGGCCATGATGATCCGCGGCCTCCAGAGCAGCCACCAGGACTTCCTCCTGGGGCCCTGAAAGCTGATGGCGACCAAGACCCACGTCATGAAGTCGGCGGATGTGGAGAAGTTAGCTGACGAAATACATATGCCAGCTCTCCCCAGAATAATGTGTGGAGGCAAGTTTTTAAGAATCCAGCATGGTTCTGGCTTTGGGATTGAGTTCAGTGCTATAGGTGCTTTAAGATGTGTAAGCATCTCCCAAGGAACGCTTGCAGTAGTCTGTGCGGAAAAGGGGCAGCAGAGCTGGAAGGAAGGCGAACGCCCGAGGCGGTGAGGAAACCGTGTGGTTGTACGTACGTGGCGGGTTATAAAGGAGCAGTACATACTTGAAGAACCACTCAAGTTAAAGGCTGTGCCTACAGCAGATCATGTAGATACGGAGAAAGTGAAAGCCAGAGAACAGACTAACTGTTTTTGAGGTTCTGTTTGAGGATGAACTTAGTGATCATGGAGTTTCAAGCCTAAGTGTGAAAATTAGAGTAAATACCTTCTAGCTTTTTCCTGCTGTTGCAGTTTTTCTGAGAATTGATGAAGTGTTTATTGGAATGGATGACATAGACCTATCCATGAGGCTGATGAGACCTATATGTTACAAGACTAGACACCACAAGAGAGCAAATGTGCTAATTTAATGGGTGTTTCATCTTCCTTCTTCATGGAACCTAATGAAATACCACAGTATTTACTGATCAAGGAGGCAGGTTTTTTTTGTGTTTTTTTTTACAGAGACGGAGTCAGACAGGGACAGACAGACAGAAACAGAGAGTTGAGAAGCATCAATCATTAGTTTTTCGTTGAGCATTGCGACACCTTAGTTGTTCATTGATTGCTTTCTCATATGTGCCTTGACCGTGGGCCTTCAGCAGACCAAGTAACCCCTTGCTGGAGCCAGCGACCTTGGGTCCAAGCTGGTGAGCCTTTTGTTCAAACCAGATGAGCCTGCACTCAAGCTAGTGACCTCGGGGTCTCGAACCTGGGTCCTCCGCATCCCAGTCCGACGCTCTATCCACTGCGCCACCGCCTGGTCAGGCAAGGAGGCAGTTTTTGAGAAGCTAATATTTCCAGAAAGAATTGATCCTAACCCTGCAGACTCACAAGAAAATGCACCTGTGGAATAGAACGTGATCTACCCTATACTGACCATGGAATCTGATGGCAATCTTGGCTATGTGGACGGGGGTATTTTTATTATCAGAATTATCAGTCTTGTCTGTGTGCAGATTTTCTGTAGAATTAAAGGGAAAAATAAAATATTGTTGCAGGCAGGTTCCATTCTGCTGTTTGTACTGTCTGTCTTCAAATTCATATTACAGATTTATGTTTCCTAGAGTTAGCAATGGTGTTATTTCACAGAAGCAGAAGAAATATTTCAAAAATTTATATGGAACCACAAAAGACCCTGGATAGCCATAGCAATCATGAGAAAGAAGAATAGTCTACACTGCCACCACCCTGAATGTGCCTGGTCTCATCTGATCTTGGAAGCTAAGCAGGTCAGGCCTGGTTAGTATTTAGATGGGAGAAAGAAGAACAAAGTTGGAGGAATCACACTACCTATATCAAACGTTACTACCAGGCCCTAGTAATCAAAACAGCATGGTACTGGCATAAAAACAGACATATAGAGCAATGGAACAGAATCGAGAGCCCAGAAATAAAGCCACACCTTTATGGACAAAGGCGACAAAAACTTAAAATGGAATAAAGCTGGTCTGCTCAATAGATGGTGTTGGGAAAATCGGACAGACATGCAAAAAAAAAAAAAAAAAAAAAAAAAAGCTACATCATACACAAGAATTCAAAATGGATTAAAGACTTAACATGTTAGAGTGAAGACCATAAAAATCATAAAAGAAACATAGGCAGTAAAATCTTGGACATCTCTCAAAGCAATATTTTTTCTGATAGATCTCCTTGGGCACGGGAAACAAAAAAATTAAAACAGAAAAACTGCATTAAACTAAACAATTTCTTTGACATTAAAGGAAACCAACAACAAAATGAAAAGATAATGCACTGAACATACTTGCCAATGATATATCTGATAAGGAGTTAAATCCAAAATTTATTAAAAAACTTATACAACTCAACACATACACAAAACAATTAAAAAATGGGCACAGAACCTGAATAGACACTTCTCCAAAGAGGACATACAGATAGCCAACAGACATGAAATGAGGCTCAGTGTCACTAATTAAAGATATGTACATTAAAACCACAATGAGCCTGACCAGGCGGTGGCGCAGTGGATGGAAAATTGGACTGGGATGTGGAGGACCCAGGTTCGAGACCCTGAGATTGCCAGCTTGAGCGTGGGCTCATCTGGTTTGAGCAAAGCTCACCAGCTTGGACCCAAGGTCACTGGCTCAAGCAAGGGGTTACTTGGTCTGCTGAAGGCCCACAGTCAAGGCACAAATGAGAAAGCAATCAATGAACAACTAAGGTGTCGCAATGAAAAACTGATGATTGATGCTTCTCATCTCTCTCCATTCCTTTCTGTCTGTCCCTCTCTATCCTTCTCTGACTCTCTGTCTCTGTAAAAATAAATAAAAAATAAAAAACCCACAATGAGATAGCACCTCACACCTGTCAAAATGACTTATCAAGAAATCAACAAATATCAGGAAATCAACAAACTGCATGTATTGGTGAGGATGTGGAGCAAGGGGAGCGAACCCTCCTGCACTGCTGGTAGGAATGCAGACTGGTGCAGCCACTGTGGAAACAGTATGGAGATTCCTCAAATTAAAAATTCAACTGTCTTGGCCCTGGCCGGTTGGCTCAGTGGTAGAGTGTCAGCCTGGCGTGCAGAAGTCCTGGGTTCGATTCCCGGCCAGGGCACACAGGAGAGGCGCCCATCTGCTTCTCCACCCCTCCTCCTCTCCTTCCTCTCTGTCTCTCTCTTCCCCTCCCGCAGCTGAGGCTCCATTGGAGCAAAGATGGCCCGGGCGCTGGGAATGGCTCCTTGGCCTCTGCCCCAGGCGCTAGAGTGGCTCTGGTGGCAACAGAGCAACGCCCCGGAGGGGCAGAGCATCACCCCCTGGTGGGCAGAGCGTAGCCCCTGGTGGGCGTGCCGGGTGGATCCCGGTCGGGCGCATGCAGGAGTCTGTCTGACTGTCTCTCCCCGTTTCCAGCTTCAGAAAAATGCAGGGAAAAAAAAAAATTCAACTGTCTTATGATCAAGCAATTCCACTTCTGGGAATATCTCTGAGGAAACCCAAAACCCTAATTTGAAAGAGTATATGCACCCCTGTGTTTATTGTAGCATTACGGTGGTACCTTGAGATACGAACAGACCAACATATGAATTTTTTTAAAGATATGAGCTGCAACTCGGTTCATATTTTTGTTCGAGATCCTAGCGAAATTCCGAGATACGAGTCATGATTCAGGAAGCTGCCGCCAGTTGACACGTTGGCGCACGGGTCCAGTATCGGCAGATTGATATACGAGTTGACTGACTTATGAGCTCGGTTACAGAATGAATTAAATTTGTATCTCAAGGTACCACTGTACTTAAAATAGTTAAGATTTTGGAAGCAGCCCGAGTGCCCACCAGATGAATGGATAAAAGAGCTGTGGTACATTTCAGAATGGTAAACGAGCACTGGTTTCATCTTAAGTCACCAGCTGCGTTAGCCCCTAACAAGAGAGTCAGCCTTGCCTGACCTGTGATAGTGCAGTGGATGGATAAGCGTCGACCTGAGATGTTGAGGTTGCTGGTTTGAAACTCTGGGCTTACCCGGTCAAGGCACATACGGGAAGCAGCTACTACGAGTTAATGCTTCCTGCTTCTTCCCAACCCTTTCTCCTCTCTCTTCTCTCTAAAAATCAACTAATAAATAAAACCTAAAATAAAAAAAGTCAGCCTATCTTTTTTTTTTTTTTTTTTTTTTTTTACAGAGACAGAGAGTGAGTCAGCGGGAGGAATAGACGGGGACAGACAGGAACGGAGAGAGATCAGAAGCATCAATCATTAGTTTTTCATTGCACGTTGCAACACCTTAGTTGTTCATTGACTGCTTTCTCATATGTGCCTTGACCGCGGGCCTTCAGCAGACCGAGTAACTCCTTGCTGGAGCCAGCGACCTTGGGTTCAAGCTGGTGGGCTTTTGCTCAAACCAGATGAGCCCGCGCTCAAGCTGGCGACCTCAGGGTCTCGAACCTGGGTCCTCTGCATCCCAGTCCGCCGCTCTATCCACTGCGCCACCACCTGGTTAGGCTCAGCCTGTCTTTTGAAGTCAGGCATTGACTTCTCTAGTTAGGAAAGACTTAGATAGCTTCTTCTTCCAATATAAGCTGTTCTGTCTACATTGAAAATCTTGTTTATTGTAGCCACCTTCACTACTGACTAGATCTCCCAGGTAACTTGTTTCAGCTTGCACTTTCATGTTACAGAGACGGCTTCTTTCCTTCAACCTCATGAACCAACCTCTGCTCGCTTCAGACTTCTCTGCAGCCCCCTCGCTCTCTCAGCCTTCACAGAACTGAGGACAGGGCCTTTCTCTGGGTTAGGCTCTGGTTTAAGGGAATGTTGTGGCTGGTTTAATCTTCTGTGCAGACTACTAAAGCATTATTTGTGTGTTCACTGGAGTAGCACGTTTTATTTCCTTCAAGAACTTTCCCTTGGTATTCCAATGTGGCTAATTGGTGCAAGAGGCCTAGCTTTGACCTCTCTTGGCTTCCGACATGCCTTTCTCACTAAGCTTAATCATTTCTACCTTTTGATTTAAAGCGAGAGACATGTGGTTCTTGCTTTTACTTGAACACTTCAAAGCTCTTGTAGCGTTGTTGATTGGCCTCGTTTCAACAGTTTGTATCTCAGGGAATAAGGAGACCCCCAGAGAAGGGAGCAAGGAAACAGGACACGTGTCGGTTCAATTTGCCACCGCGTATGGGCACGGTGTGTGGTGACCCAAAACAATTAACAGTAACATCGAAGATCACTGGTCACAGGTCACCAGAACAAGTTATTATGATCATGAAAAAGCTTGAAGTTTTGTGATTGTTTGACCAAAACGGCGTGAGACGGAGACACGAAGTGAGCTAGTGCTATTGGGGAAATGACAATAGATTTGTTCAATTCAGGGTTGCTACAAACTTTCATGTGTATAAAAACAGTAAAGACACCCCCCCCTCGTAATATCAATATCTGGAATGCAGTAGGTGAGAAGTATGCCTTTGTAAGAAGGTAGGTAGGTAGGTGGGTGGGTAGGTGGGTAGGTAGGTGGGTGGGTAGGTAGGTAGGTAGGTGGGTGGGTAGGTAGGTAGGTGGGTGGGTAGGTGGGTAGGTAGGTGGGTGGGTGGGGGCAGGAAGTATAGGTGAGTCCGTGTCCTGGCCAGGAGGGATGAGTGCAGAGGCTCCCATCAGGGCACGAGTGAGCTTGGGGTGTCTGGAGGGAGCAGAGGCCGGACTAGAGCTGGGGGGGGGGGGCTGGGGCGGGAACTCCATCCAGCCCAGTCGTGCAGGACCCCCTAGGGCCTCCAGTGGTCGGCACACTCATTAGTCAACAGAGCCAAATATCAGCAGTACAACGATTGAAACTTCCTTTGAGAGCCAAATTCTTTAAACTCAAACTATATAGGTAGGTACATTCCTTATCGAGGTAGCGCCCACACGTGGTGTTTTGTGGAAGAGCCACACTCAAGGGGCCAGTGGCTCGCGAGCAGCAGTGTGCCGACCAGGGCCCTAGGCCGCAGAGAGCTGTTTGCATTTCCTGCTAAGACATTGGGGAACTTTTCTTTAATAACTTATGGTAAAAGTAGGATATGTGTACTTGAGAAAATGAGGAAACACAAACGAAAATAACACATGAGTCCCCAGAGATGTGTATATGCCCTTCCAGATTGTCTCCTATGCATGTACTTAACACTTTTTTTTTTAAAAGAAATCATGTCTTTTTGGCTCCTTCTTGTCACTCAGTACTCTTCCCCTTTCTATTTCAGTTCACTTTTTAGTAACTTTGGATCTCATCTCATGCGCTGATCATTTTCAGTTTGCCCCGGTTATCCCAGAAATATTCTCTACAGTCTGTTGAGTTCGTGATTCTATTTTTCATTACACTACATCTTGATATCTGACACGATTTTCTTACTTTTCTACCAGAATATAAAGACACTATACACTGCTCACAAATATTAGGGGATATTTCAAATTGAACATGAAGCTATAAAATATCCCCTAATTTTTGTGACCAGTATAGTTTTAAAATGCCAATAGCAGTATTTTTTAAAACACTGCAACCACAGAATGGTTTTTGTGTGTGTGTGTAGCGGTGGGGGGTGGTGAGTGCATGTTAAGCAGGAGGGTGGCAGAAAGGATACATTTTTTTTTTTAATTCCCCTGCCTGCTGTGTGGGGGATGGATTCTTTATGGGAGGCGTGGTGATGGGAGCTGGGACGAGGGTGGTAGGGTAGATGGAGAGAATAGGACCAATTCAGAATATACCATACTATCCTCTGGGCCTCCCACTGAATGTCAGTTTTGTGATTTTATGCGGGTCACACCCACTCTCCGAGGGGGTAGAAGTGGACCATCTGCCAGGCCCCTTCAGCCTGCCATTTGTAAGGTGACTTCCTCCTTGGCCTTACGGAGCGCAGACTACATGTTGCTCATACACCTCTTTGCCTCTCCCCAGGACCTCATGGTCCGGAATGACTCCCCCTGCGGGACCACCATTGGACCTATCTTGGCTTCTCGGCTGGGGCTGCGGGTGCTGGATTTAGGCAGCCCCCAGCTGGCCATGCACTCCATCCGGGAGACCGCCTGCACCTCAGGAGTGCTCCAGACCATCACCCTCTTCAAGGTGACTCCCACCGCACCATCCGCACCCACAGCCGGGGCCGCGCCCCCCCGCCCCCCCCCGTCCGTCCCCCCCCCCCCGTGCCTGGACTGGTTGCTCTTGGTGCTACCCTGTAGAAAAGGAAGGGCCCCCACTCTTCTCAAGGCTCAGGGGCCCTGGTCAGCCCCTGGGAATAATAAGGGGACAGAACAGGGAGCAGGGGTGGGAAGACCGGGGCAATTGTCAGGTGTGGGGGAAGCAGCCGGGCTTCTCTTGCTGGGGCCTGTGTTGGCGGCAGGTGGGTGGTGCGGACCGGGCTTCTCTTGCTGGAGCCTGTGTTGGTGGCAGGTGGGTGGTGCGGACCCCCGTCTGGCTGCCACTGACTCCAAATCCCGTGCTGTCTCCCCTTTTAGGGCTTCTTTGAGCTGTACCCTTCTCTGAGCCGCAACCTCTTAGTGGATTGAGGCCTCTTGGAAAGACTTCCCTTGTACTGGAGAGAGGAGGTTCTCCGCTGAGCTGAAGCTGGATTATTAAAGTGGATTTTTCACTCAAAACCCTTCTGTTGTGCTTGTTTGGCGAGGGGAGGGGCGGAGGGTCAGCCTGGCTTTAAGCTCTGGAGCCAGAGCAGAGGGGAGGTTGGGGTGCAAGTAGAGGAGACCACCACTCCTGGGGGCTGGTGGAGGCCTGGCTTCCGATCTCTCCTCCTTAAGCTCACACCTGGAGTGGGCGAAGGGTGGGTGGGTCGCCAGTGGGAAGCTCCTTTCTCCCATCCGCAGTCCTCCCTCTGGGAAGTGGCCTCACTGCTCTTCCCTACTTGCATTCCCAGAGTAGTCCTGAAGCCCAGCTCAACCTTCGGGTCTCGGTGCTCAGCACCGCCCTAAGGAGTTGCCACCCTCCATGCTCCCTCCCTGCCCTCCCCGGCACCACCACCACCACGGGCACCAGCACCGCAGAGAGAAGGCAGTCTGGGCTTCAGCACCACCCTTCAGCATCCCACTTCTCAGCAGCTGCTGCCATCACTTGATTGCTGATATACAGGGGTGGGCAAAGTAGGGTTATAGTTGTGAGTACATGAAACAGTTTATTCTTGTACCAGTATTTATTAATTCTTGTATCATTTGTATTACAACTGCAGACCTGCTTTTGCCCAGCCTTTATTAGTAGGGAGAACAATTATCAGTAAAAGAATCAAAATAGGAAAAGTCACAGTCTCCTTATAAACTGTTTCATCAAAATAATCGTGTTAACTGGCGTTTTCCCAATTTGTGGGATAGGAATATAAAATTTTTTATATAAATATGCCCATTTATGTTTTTTTAAACAATATGTTCATAAAACAATAATAATGCTTGTGGGGTTTCAAATACATATAATTAAACTAGATGATCACAATAGCATAAAACTTGGAAGAGGCCAGTAGGTTCAAGTGTACTAAGGTTCTTGCACCGTCCAGGAAGAGGACAGAATCAGCTAATGCTAGACATTGAAGTCAAGGATACCTATTGTAATTTTTAGGAAAATTACTAAAAGAATATTAAGAGTATATAGCTCCTGTTATGGGTTGAATTGTGTCCCCCAAAAAGATGTTAAAGTTCTAATCCTGGCACCTGTCCATGTGATTGTATTTGGAAATAGGGTGTTGGCAAATAATCAAGATGAGGTCATTAGGGTGGGTCCTAATCCAGTATGACTGTGTCTATAGAAAGGGGGATTTTGGACACAGGGACATGCACAGAGAAGATAGGAAGACATGGGGGTGTCATGTGAAAATGGGTTGGAGGGATGCATCTGCAAGCCAAGGAATGCCAGCGATGACTAGCAAACCACCAGAAGCTAGGAGGAGGCACGCAGGATTCCCCTACTGGAGTCAGAGGAGCTTGACCTTTCCAAAACCTGAATTTTAAAATTCTAGCCTCTGCTACTGTTAAGACAATGAATGTCTATTGTTGTAAACCAGTGGTAGTCAACCTGGTCCCTACCGCCCACTAGTGGGCGTTCCAGCTTTCATGGTGGGCCGTAGTGGAGCAACCAAAGTATAGATAAAAAGAGATTTAAGTGGCCTGACCAGGCGGTGGCGCAATGGATAGAGCATCGGACTGGGATGCAGAGGACTCAGGTTCGAGACCCCGAGGTCACCAGCTTGAGTGCAGGCTCATCTGGTTTGAGCAAAACTCACCAGCTTGGACCCAGGGTCACTGGCTCGAGCGGGGGGGTTACTCGGTCTGCTGTAGCCCCTACAGTCAGGGCACATATGGGAAGGCAATCAATGAGCAACTAGGGTGTCGCGACAAAGAACTGATGACTGATGCTTCTCATCTCTCTCTGTCCCTGTCTGACACTCTCTCTCTCTCTCCCCCCCCCCGTAAAATAAATAAATAAATAAATAAATAAATAAATAAATAAATAAATAAATAAAAGATTTAACTGTAGTAAGTTGTTTTATAAAGATTTATTCTGCCAAATTTAGCGAAAATCTGACATAAAGTACTTGGTAAGTAATTATTATTATATGCTTTAACTTGCTGTAACTCTGCTTTATAAATTTTATAAAGTAAAGTTACTTCCCTACTTTATAAATCACCATTACTATGGAACTGGTGGGCGGTTAGAAAATTTTACTACTAACAGAGATACAAAAGTGGGCGGTAGGTATAAAAAGGTTGAGCTACCCCTGAACCATCTAGTTTGGTACTTTGTTACAGTAGCCCTGGGAAACTAATACAACTCCAAACTAATTGAATGGGGGAAATGGAATAATAAAAAATAATTGGTTACTTCTGCAACTTCACTTCCAATGGTTCAGCAAAACCCTGTTATGTATATATATATATGTGTGTGAGTAATATAAAATAGTAAAGTGGACTGACTCTAGGTAAAAAGAAGTACGGCTTTTAGATGGAGAGATGATCGGTGTTCATTGGGATAATTTTTTTTCCAAGAGAGACAGAGAGACAGACAGGGACAGACAGATAGGAAGGGAGAGAAATGAGAAGCACCAATGCATAGTTGTGGCACCTTAGTTGTTCATTGATTGCTTTCTCATATGTGCCTTGACCAGGGACTTCAGCCGAGCCAGTGACACCTGGCTCAAACCAGCAACCTTGTGCTCAAGCCAGCAACCATGGGGCCATGTCTATGATCAAAATGTGGGGATGGCCTGACCAGGCGGTGGCGCAATGGATAAAGCGTCGGACTGGGATGCAGAGGACCCAGGTTTGAAACCCCAAGGTCACCAGCTTGAACCCAGGTCGCTGGCTCCAGCAAGGGTTACTCTGTCTGCTGAAGGCCCGCGGTCAAGGCACATATGAGAAAGCAATCAATGAACAACTAAGGTGTCGCAACGCACAGTGAAAAACTAATGATTGATGCTTCTCATCTCTCTTCGTTCCTGTCTGTCTGTCCCTGTCTATCCCTCTCTCTGACTCACTCTCTGTCTCTGTAAAAAAAAAAAAAGGGGGGGGGATAATTTTAAAAATTAAATCCGAAAGGAGTAGAGAAATGAGAAAAAAGAGGTGAAGTAAAAGAAAGCACTCAGTAAGATAGCAGACTGAAATCCAAATATATCTAATTGTAACATTCTGAATAAGTAGATTAACAATATCTCAATGAGGGTGTTATTTTTAAAAATAAGTAAGTGAACTACATAGTTTTGTTAAAATACAAAGGTTGTCAGACTCAATATAAAAAAATGATAGTTGTTTACAAGTGATAAACCTAAAACAGGAAGATAGAAAAGGTTGCCTAAATGTTACTATTTTTGAATTCCACAATTTTCATATATGGAACCATATGTGTTTGTTTGTTTCACAGATTTCCCCCCCTTAACTTGGCAGGCTTTTTTTGATCAATGTAATATTTTTGAGATTTTTTTGTGTTGTGTGTGGAAATAATTCTCTTTTATCACTGAATAATATTCCTTTATGTGAATAATACCATGATTTTTAATCCATTCTCTGACAATAACATTTAGGTTGCTTCCAGTGTTTGGTTCTGATGAATAAAGCTCTTAGGGACATTCTTATGGGCAAAATATAGTACTTGAACAGGCACTTTATAAAAAAGGAACTCCAAATGATCACTAAATACATGAAAATATGTGCTACTTCATCATCAGAGAAATATTAAGTTGATTTGTGAAATTGTATTTGACCATTTTGACCCACAAATTGACAATTTCATATGATTTAACAACACAAATTAAACATGGTAAGACGCTACTACACACTTATAATAGTAGCTAAAATATTAAAATCTAAAAATACCTAGTGTTGGTGAGGAGGTGGAGCAACAAGACCTCCCATACGGTGTTAGGAGGAGTGTAAATCCACAACAGCTGAGGACCTCAGTTTGGCATTATCCTCACTGACCCAGCCATTCCACTCTAGGTACTGTACACCCTTAGATTCGCATGTGTGCCAGCAGACATGTGCAAGAATGTTCATCGCAACACTGGTCATTAGAATCCCCTACTGGAAACAACCCAAGGGTCCACAGACAATTCACTGGATAGTGGGAGAGATCCCAGTTTTGTGGGGGCTGAAACACACAATCTGGGGATCCTTTAAGTAGAAGAATATAAAATTACAAGTAATTTATCATGAAAGCAAATGTTTAATTAGCACGAGGACAAACATTTAAGGAAGAATTAACACCAGTTCTTCACAAACTCCTCCAAAAAAATAAAAGATGGGAGAACACTAATATTACCTTGATACCAAAACTGAAGGTCACATGAAAAGAGAAGAAACTCATCTTTTATTACTACAAATGCAAAAATTCTTAACAAACTAGCAAACCAAATTCATCAACAAGTAAAAGGGACTATACACCATCAGAAAGAGGATCTATCCCAGGAATGCAAGCTTGGTTCAACTTATGAGTATTGAACAATGTAATAATACACCGTATTAATATAATAAAGGAAAAAAACCACATGATCATCTCAATAGATGCAGAAAAAGCATTTGACAAAATCCAACCTCCTTTCAGGATCAAAATAATAACAACCAGAAGTAGAAGGGAACTTTCTCAACCTGATAAATGGCGTCTGTGAAACACCCACAGATAACATCACACTTAATAATGAAAGACTGAAAGCCTTCCTCCTAAGATCAGAAGCAAGACAAAGATGTCTGCTGGCCACTTTTAGTTAACATACTGGAGCTTCCATCCAGGTCAATCAGGCAAGAAAATGTATATATAACAGATTACTTTTGCAAACCATGCAAAACACACTTGCTTATGTGAACACTTTTCTGGGGCTCCTCCCAGAGCCTTGGAAGAGGTCTCTGAAGATGAGGACCCTTGAACCTAAAGGTTTGTCAGCTCCACAGTACATCCTACTCTGAACCACAATGTAATGTTATCACACAATGGAAGACTATACAGCAATGAAAATGAATAAGGTATAGCTACATTCCACAATACAAGTGATTCTTTAAAATATAATGTTGAACAAAAGAAGTCAAATACAAAATAATACCTATTGTATTGAGTGAGTTGAATAGAGTCTCCCAAAAATTCATGCCTACCTGAAACTTTAGAATGTGTCTTAATTTGGAATTAGGATTTTACAGATGTCATTAGTTAATTATCTTGGCCTAGCTTGTGGTGGCTCAGTGGATAAAGCATCAACCTGGAATGCTGAGGTTGTGGGTTCCAAACCCTGGGCATGCTTGGTCAAGGCACATATGGGAGTTAATGCTTCCTGCTCCTCCCTCTAACCTTTCTCTCTCCCCTCCCCCCATCTCTCTAAAATGAGTAAATAAAAAATAAAAATGAGCCTGACCAGGTGGTGGTGCAGTGGATAGAGCGTCAGACTGGGATGCAGAGGACCCAGGTTCGAAACCCCAAGGTCGCCAGCTTGAGCGTGGGCTCATTCTGCTTGAGTATGGGCTGACCAGCCTGAGCACAGGGTCACTGGCTTGAGCGTGGGAACACAGACATAATCTCATGGTCATTGGCTTGAAGCCCAAGGTCACTTGCTCTGCTGTAGCCCCCCTCCCATCCCATCAAGGCACATATGAGAAAGCAATCAATGAACAACTAAGGTGCCGCAATGAAGAATTGATGCTTTTCATCTCTCTCCCTTCCTGTCTGTCCCTATCTGTCCCTCTCTCTGACTCCCTCTCTGTCTCTGTCACATAAATAAATAAATAAATAAATAAATAAATAAATAAATAAATATCTTAAAAAATCATGCCCTGGCCATATAGCTTGGCTGGTTGGAGCATCATCCTGAAGCACAGAGGGTGCCTGTTTGATCCCCGGTCAGGGCACATACAGGAGCAGATCTATGTTCTCTCTCTCTCTGTCTCTGTCTCTCTCTCCCTCTCCCTCTCTCCTCCTCCTTCCTCTCTTTCTCTAAGATCAACAAATTAAAAACAAATTTTTTTTCAAGATGAAATAATGCTGGATTTAGGGTGAGCCCTAAGTCCAATGGTTAGCATCTTTGGATACACAGAGACAGAAGTCGGCCGCGTGAAGATGGAGGCAGTAATTGGAGTGATGCTGCCACAGCCACGGAACAAAGACGGACCCTTCGTGGAGCCTCCAGAAGGAGCAGGTCCTGCCAACCCCGTGACTGTAGACTTCTGGCCTCCAGAACTCAGAGAACAAATCCTGTTGTTTGAAGCCACCAGGTTTGTGGTAATTTGTTGCGGCAGCTCTAGGAAGCTAACACACTCTGTAATTACATTTCTAAACATCACTGTTTACAACTGGGTACTTACTTCTGTGGCACAACAACAAAAATAAGAGAGGAGGTTACGTCCACAAAGTCAGGAGAGTGACTCACTGTGGGAGGAAGGAGGAGAGACGGAGGGCTGTGATCTGGAAGAGACGGGGTGTTTGGGGGCACTGGCAGCGTTCTGTGGCCCAGAGAATATCACATGGTTGTCCACATCAACAATCTGTTGAGCTGCAACTTTATATTTTATCTACTTCTTTATATGTATTTCTTTACAACCAGGATAAAAATACCTTTCTAAAAAAAATGGGAAAAAGAAAAACAAAGCATAAAAGCCTCCAAACACAAAGTTGGCATCAGAAACATTCTAAAAATTGGAAGGGAAGAAGAGCTGCTTCTAAGATGATTGTATTATTAGAAGTGAAGAAATGCCCCCTTCCTGCCTAATAAACCCAGGAGCTCCAGGACTGGCTCTGGGCGGAGAACAGACCAGACCGAGGGTCAGTTGGGCTCTCCAGAAAACCCCTTCCCCCTGGGTCATCTCCTTTTGTTTCCCCCAGAGGGCGCTGCTCTCCACTAAACTCAGCTTCTAGGGCCTCGTCAGCCTGGTCGCTTAGTGCACAGCTCAAGGAAGACTGAAATGTTTTAGCAAAAATGAACCAATAAGGAAGCCTTGACAGAAAGGAGAGCCAAATGCCGAGAGGATGTTGAATCTTCACATTCTGGATTCCACCACAGAGCAGATGATGTTTTTCTAAGTTTGCATGTGTGTACCAGCACACATTTATATACACAAATCCAACAGGTACATGCTCGTGCACATGTATTCATATACCCACCTATATACATGCCTCATGCACATATAAACATAACATATACATATGTGCACAGACATACACAAAGACATATACACACACAAATGCACCTATACAAACATACATGCACACATTCATGACATATACTTATAGGCACACACATACACAAGTAAATACATGGAACGTAAAAACATCTAAACAACCATCGATGCACACAATCCATATAAACATACACAACCATGCATATGCACAAACACACACATATACATACACAGGCGCAAACACACTACCCTATACACATACCTGCATGTGGTACCTATCTTCCAAGATGGCCTCCAATGATCCTTACCTTCTGTTATTTATGTTTTTGTGTAGTCCTCCCTTTACCTGTCAGTGCTGAGATTGTCAACGGAGAAGACCTTAGTCCCTTCACCTTCTCCCTTCTCAGTCCTTGGGATACAAGAATTCAGGGAGAGACAGGGAGCAGCGTTCAAGCAAAGCATGTGGTTTATTAAGCAAAGCCATACACTTGGCACAAGGCACAAGTGGGCAAACCCAGCTAGTCTGAGCACCCCACCTGTTGGGGTCTTAGGAATTATATACTCTTAACCTCAAGGCTTTGTGTAAGGCCAGTAGCCGCGGCCACCATCACAGCCACCTGGCCCATGCAGGTTCGCATTTGATTCAGACAGACAGTAATGAAACAATGGAGCCAAGAACTGGTGGGCCATTACCTTTCATCTTAGCTTGCACCTGGCGGGCAAGAAATACGCATAATGGGAAATCACTTCCCTTTCCATTCAGGGCTCCCAAAGCCACTAACTCATCCGAGTTTCCTAGAATCAAAGGTTTCTACCTCACTAGCCTTATTCACCTCTGTTCCCTGTCTCCTTCTCTCTGCACAAACTCTGCACAAACTGGCTTCTTCTTCAGCATTGCACCATCTTGGCTGCTTTTCCTTGCAATGCTAATTTCAGGAACCGAGAGAGAGTGAGCTCCTGGTCTGCCCCATTTTATAGTGTAGAAATTAAAACCTTTAAGCCAACATACAAATAAAGAAGTCTCTGATACAAAGTCACTTATCTGAGGCATAAATGGGATTCCTCATAAGAGTGTACCACTCCACATCATGCAACAAAGGTGTGGGGAAAGCTTAGTTTTGAAAAGATCTTAGTATTTAAAGGGTGGGAAAGGCTTAGTCTTAACACTAAGCCTTAGGCTATAAGGACCCTGCCTGCTTACAGCCTGTCCCCCACACCCAATGCAAACTATAAGTAAGCAAATATATATATCATATTTACAAACTAATTTGACCGACATTTTGTTTCCCTGTTATCAGGGTTAATAGGTAGGGTTTCAAGGTTTCCTTTTGTAGTTTTTCTTGTAACTCTTGGGACACCCGGTTATCTTATTTTGCTGACTCTCTTATTCAGTAGGTGAGATAAACCCCTTTGTTCCCCTTCCCCTTCTCCTGCCTTAACAAGATTGCTGCCTCAAACACCCAACGTCCCTCCTGAACCCCTCCCCCCAAGGAAGGGTGCTGGGAAGGGGTCTTTCTCTCACTTAAAAATTTTCTTCTTTCTTATTTTCTATAATTACTGCTATCCATAGTGGTTACAGAGATAATGATTTTCCATTTACAGTGGCAAAGCTTCCTTTTAAAATAATTTTACTTGAATAAAAAAAATGAGTCAACTTTTAAAAGTAAGCCAAAAATAGTACAATGGTACAAAGATAAACCAAAAATCATGTTGGTGATTCTCAAATAACTAAAGTTGGGGAAAGCTGTGTTAAGCTATAATGCTTCCATATGGTTTAACTAAATTTATCGGTGACTTCCTGTATGGCCAGTAGGCACGGCCACCATCACAGCCGCCTGGCCCATGCAGGTTCACATTTGATTCGGACAGACAGTAATGAAACAATGGAGCCAAGAACTGGTGGGCCATTAGCTTTAATCCTAGCTTGCACCCAGCAGGCAAGAAATACACACAGTGGGAAAACACTTCCCTTTCCATTCAGGGCTCGCAAAGCCACTGACTCATCCGAGTTTCGTAGAATCAAAGGTTTTTACCTCACCAGCCTTATTCACCTCTGTTCCCCATCTCCTTCTCTCTGCACAAACTGGCTTCTCCCTCAGCACTCTGCCATCTTGGCTGCCTCTCCTCTCCTCCACGTGGCCTTTTTCTGCCCTCTTGCAATGCTAGTTTCAGGAACCAAGTGAGAGAGCAAGCCCCGGTCTGCCCCATTTTATAGTGTAGAAATCCAAATCTTTAAGTCAGTCTACAAATAAGAAAGTCTCTGATACAGTCACTTATCTAAGGTATAAATGGGATTCTTCATAAGAGTGCACCATCCCACATCATGCAACAGTCAAGGGTGTGGGGAAAAGCTTAGTGTTGAGAAGATCTTAGTATTAAAAGGGTGGGGCCCTGGCCGGTTGGCTCAGCGGTAGAGCGTCGGCCTAGCGTGCAGAGGACCCGGGTTCGATTCCCGGCCAGGGCACATAGGAGAAGCGCCCATTTGCTTCTCCACCCCTCCGCCGCACCTTCCTCTCTGTCTCTCTCTTCCCCTCCCGCAGCCAAGGCTCCATTGGAGCAAGGATGGCCCGGGTGCTGGGGATGGCTCTGTGGCCTCTGCCTCAGGTGCTAGAGTGGCTCTGGTCGCAACATGGCGACGCCCAGGATGGGCAGAGCATCGCCCCCTGGTGGGCAGAGCGTCGCCCCATGGTGGGCGTGCTGGGTGGATCCTGGTCGGGTGCATGCGGAAGTCTGTCTGTCTCTCCCTGTTTCCGGCTTCAGAAAAAGGCAAAAAAAAAAAAATAAAGGGGGTGGGAAAGGCTTAGTCTTAAAACTAAGCCTTAGGCTATAACGAGCCGGCCTGCTTACAGCCTGTCCCCCACACCCAATGCAAACTATAAGCAAGCAAACATATATATCATATTTACAAACTTATTTGACCAACACTTGCACTATTTTCTTTTCACCATCCACTCCTGGCTTCCCTCAGAGCCCAGTGACCGAGGTGAACAGTGCTTGAATTCTGAAGTGGTTCCGAAGGTCCTGAACCAAGAGCTGACTAACCAGGACAAGGCCTGTGGCAGGTGAGGGCCTGGCTTTGTCTAGGAAGGCTGAGCCTACCACAGTCCTGTTTAAAGAGGGAGTCAGAGTAAAGGAGGGGATAGACATTGGCTGATGAAGAATGACAGGACTTCACTGAGCTCAATGGAGAACCTTCTGGAAGAGAGGGCCTGGCCCTGGCCGGTTGGCTCAGTGGTAGAGTGTCGGCCTGGCGTGTGGAAGTCCCGGGTTCGATTCCCGGCCAGGGCACACAGGAGAGGCGCCCATCTGCTTCTCGACCCCTCCCCCTCTCCTTCCTCTCTGTCTCTCTCTTCCCCTCCCACAGCTGAGGCTCCACTGGAGCAAAAGATGGCCCGGGCGCTGAGGATGGCTCTGTGGCCTCTGCCTCAGGCGCTAGAATGGCTCTGGATGCAACAGAGCAACGCCCCAGAGGGGCAGAGCATCGCCCCCTGGTGGGCATGCCAGGTGGATCCTGGTCGGGCTCATGCGGGAGTCTGTCTGACTGCCTCCCCGTTTCCAGCTTCAGAAAAAATACAAAAAAAAAAAAAAAAGAGAGGGCCTGAAGGGTGAGAAAGAACAGACCTTCAGTACACACAAAGCCGACCCAATCTTGGCTTGGCCACTCCCCAGCTGTAACCTTGGACATATTACCTAAGCTCTTCAAGTCCTTCCTTCCACATTCGTGAAACGGGGATGGTAATAACGGCAGCTCTCTTGGGTTGTGAGGATTAAAGACAGTGTATGACACCGGTTGCTGGATTGGAGAGAAACCCTTCCTTTGCCCACTGGAGGGTGCCCCACTTTCTCTGTCTCTCACAGACACCTTTTAACAGATTTTTGGCAACTGCAGGAGTCAGGGGCTGAGGGCCCCCAGTGGCATCTTGTTCTGAAAACCAGGCACAGAGCTTGAAGGGCCTGCAGAAGTGACTTCAGGGGCCTTCTAACTCTTAGAAAAACACACGGCTCTCTGTTTTTCTAAGGAAGTCTTGAGTAGGATACGCCCCTAGTTCTCACCATATACCTATACTATGTCTATAGTATATATACTGCTTCTGTCCTCAAATGGGAGAGGAGGGCCAGAGGCCCTAACATTCACAGCAACTCCTTGCTCCGCTCTGTAGTGTTGAGAAGGTCATTTGGCAAAGGCTCCCAGGCGTCTCTCGAGACCCTTGAGCTCTTTGGAGCCAAGATTTAAAACAAATAAATAAAGACCCATTTAGTAGTTACCCACCCTCTTTTCCGGCTCAGAAATGGAGTGGGCAGACATGGAGCAGGACTGGAGCAGGTCCGACGCCCAGCCCTCGGCCTGCATAGCCGCTGCCCTCCTGCCTGGACCCCGGGAGAGGGAGGCTGCTCACACCTCAGACCTCTCCACACCAAAGACAGCCTGAGCAGGTGACATCGGAGCTTTGACCTAAACAACCCAAAGAAGCAACCAGGAGAAGATCTAGAGGAAGAGTCCCTAAGGCAGAAAGAATGACAAATACTGTTGCCTTTAGGTGTGATTTTAGGGCTCCTTAGGGGAACAGACAGATGGCCTGAGGCAGTAGATGAGCTTGGACAGTAGGCCCAGGACCACTCAGGGCTTGTAGTCTATTTTTTTTTTACAGGGACAGAGAGAGTCAGAGAGAGGGATAGACAGACAGGAATGGAGAGAGATGAGAAGCATCAATCAGTTTTTCGTTGCGACACCTTAGTTGTTCATTGATTACTTTCTCACATGTGCCTTGACCACAGGCCTTCAGCAGACCAAGTAACCCCTTGCTCGAGCCAGCGACCTTGGGTCCAACCAAGCTGGTGAGCTTTTTGCTCAGACCAGATGAGCTTGCGCTCAAGCTGGCAACCTCGGAGTCTCGAACCTGGGTCCTTCCACATCCCAGTCTGACGCTCTATCCACTGCGCCACTGCCTGGTCAGGCTAGGGCTTGTAGTCTACAGACAGAGTTTGGGTTTTATTTAAAGTGCAATCAAAAACTATCTCAGTGGGGGGGGGTAAAGGAAGGGGAAAAGATAATATGATAAATATTTTATAAAAATACACTGATAGTTCTGGAGAAATGGAGTATGAATCAGACAAGTGTAGAAACAGGTGACCTTGTTTACGGCTGTTGAGTTGTGCAGTTGGGACGTGGTGACACCTCAGGCCAAGGCCACAGCAGCATCACCGGGAAGCTCCCGGAGGACCCCCAGCCAAGGCAGCTTGCACCTCGGAGGAGCCTCAGCCGTCACTCCCCTTTCAGAGGAACTGGTCTCCATCTCTGTCACCACGGCGGCTGGGACTCCTAGGCTCGGTCGGATTGGTTGCCAGACCACATATTGGTCCCGTGACTGGCCTTGTGAAAGGAACTGGTTGCCATGGTTCTATCAATTGTGCAAACAGGAGCTGTCATTCTCCAGGCTCCAGAGACCCAGCAGCCCTGCCTAATGGCAAATCCCAGGAAGGAGACAGGGGTAGGGTTGGGGATCAGGGAGAGGCCTACAGAAATCGACTGCAGGAGTCTTCCAACTTTTAAAAGTGCCCAAATTGCTCCTCTCTGGGTTTATTCAGATCAAGACTGCTACTGAGACTTTTTTAATTTGGTGGAGGAGAGATGAGGAAGGGAGTGGCAACCCCCACCTCAGTGCATTCATTGAAAATCCCATTTGTCCCTATTTTAGGATGTCTTTGAGCCATTTCCTACTCTGACTCATAAATAACCATTTTTTTTTTCCAAATACTTTATTTATTCATTTTAGAGATGAGAGAGAAAGAGAAGGAGGGAAGAACAGGGCCTCAAACTAGCGACCTCAACGTTCCAGATCAATACTTTATCCACTGCGACACCACAGATCAGGTTTCTGACTCATAATTTTATAGCTGATTAAGGACTGGTGGCAGTGAAGGTCAGGGGGTGCGGGAAGGGGGGTTCCCATCCTTACACTTTCCCTTGTGCCCTCAAGAAGGGCAATTTCAGGCTGACCCAAACCTGGATTATTAAAGCCATTTTCCCACCAAGCTCTTTCTAAAGATGTTTCTGGAGGCAGGATGGGTGGCGTTTCGACCTGACCAGAGTCTGAGGTCAGAAAGGAAGGTTGGGGTATGGTGTAGGGGGAGCACAGCCCTGGGTGTGCGGGAGACCTGGCTTCAGAACCTTCCCGCTCACAGGTCGTTTCTCTAGCAGATGACTGGCAGGATGAATCGCAGATAGAATGACAGCCGTCCCCAGCCACAGCTTTCAAATGTGTCTTCTTAGTTTTCCTTTTATTTGTAGAAGGAAACCCTTCCCTTCAGAAGCCCAGATCAGGCAGGCCCAGGACCTGTCTCTGCTTCCTTAGGTTCACGAGTGCCTGGTCCCCTACGGAGCAGTCATGCCAGCCCCGACCCCAAGAAACCACACAAAGAATTCTGCAACTAAAGGCTATGCACATATAAAAGTCTGATGCTTATGATCAGTTTGCTCCTGGGAAAGGGGAGACCAGCCACCATTGCTCAACTCGCAAACCCCAGATCAGGGGTCCCCAAACTACGGCCCGCGGGCCGCATGCGGCCCCTGAGGCCGTTTATCCGGCCCCTGCCGCACTTCCGGAAGGGGCACCTCTTTCATTGGTGGTCAGTGAGAGGAGCAGAGTTCCCATTGAAATACTGGTCAGTTTGTTGATTTAAATTTACTTGTTCTTTATTTTAAATATTGTATTTGTTCCCGTTTTGTTTTTTTACTTTAAAATAAGATGTGCAGTGTGCATAGGGATTTGTTCATAGTTTTTTTTTATGGTCCGGCCCTCCAATTAATTGTCTGAGGGAAAGTGAACTGGCCCCCTGTGTAAAAAGTTTGGGGACCCCTGCTCCAGATGTCCCATGCCTTGAGCTTTATAATTTTCAAAGCACCTTCACACACTCAGCTCATTGGAGTCTCACAAATGGGAACACATGGGAAAGTATACAGCCCACTGTCTTAGTCCATTCAGGCTGCTGTAACAAAGTACCATCGACTGGGTAGCTTATAAACAACAGAAATTTATGTCTCACAGTTCTAGAGACTGGGAAGCCCAAGCTCAAGGTCCAGGCAGATGCAATGCCTGGTAAGGGCCTGCTTCCTGGCTCATAGACAGTGCCTTCTTCCTGTAACCTTGTCTGGGGGAAGGGGCAAGATCTCTCTCTAGGGTCTCTTTTATGTATATAAGGGCATTGATTGCATTCTTGAGGACCCCATGACCTACACACTTCCCAAAGGTCCCATCTCCAAGTTCTATCACCTTGGGTGCTAGGATTTCAACATATGGATTTAGGGGGGGGACACACAAACATTTAAACCATAGTACCCCTCCACTTATTGAACCCAAAGAAATTAAGAGACATCTCTCATAATACTGTCTCAACCATGCTGCCAATGCATGTCTTCTCCCCTGCATCCTTGCATCAAAGGACATACACATAACACTCAGCTCATCATATTAATTTATGCAGTACCTAGTTCCCATTAGCTAGGTTGACCCCTACCACTCGCCCTACTTTTTCTTGACTTCATACATTCACTGCACCTTGCCCCTGTATCACAAAAGGCAACTGAAGACTAGTCAGAGAAGTCAGACATACAGATAACATATTTACACAATAAATACTTAATGAACACCTGTGTAGCAGACCCCGCAGATGCTGTGCCTCATGGACACCTGTGTAGTAGACCCCGCAGGTGCCGTGCCTCATGGACACCTGTGTAGCAGACCCCGTAGATGCTGTGCCTCATGGACACCTGTGTAGCAGACCCCGCAGATGCCCTGCCTCATGGACACCTGTGCAGCAGACCCCGCAGATGCCGTGCCTCATAGCCCCTGGCCCAAATCTGAGCTCACCTGCAGCTGTAGGTGGACAGGGTCTGTATGTGCTGACGGTTTTCACCATAAGCCTTGGGCTCTCTGTTCCTCTTGCTGTGGGTTTTCTGGAATGCCAGAGGAACTCACTTACTTGTGCCCAAGACAGCCCTGAAGTGTCTGGATTTAACACCCCCAGATGTAACTCTTGGGACTGAGTTTAGTGGTAAATATTCCAGCATGTCCTTCCCTTGGTGGGGTAAATCCAAGACAAGTTCTACACAGATCCCCAGGGGTCCCCAGCAGGGTCATTCCCAGTTGTCCACTGCAATGGTTAACTTTATGTGTCAGCTCAGAGATACCCAGATAGCTGATAAAACATTATTTCTAGTGTGTCTGTTAAGGTTGTTTCTGGAAGAGATTAGCATTTGAATTAGTAGATTGAGTAAAGGAGATTGTCCTCACCAATGCAAGTGGTCATCACTCAATCCACTGAGGACCTTGAATATAAAAAGAAGGTGGAGAAAGGGTGAATTTGCTTTCTCTGCTTGAGCTGAACATCAGCGCTTCTGGTCCTCAGGCCTTGAAACTGAGAGTGGGACTGTACCATCAGCTAGCACTGTTAGAGAATGTATTAGTAGAGGGCAAGAGTGGAACAGATTGACCTGTTAGGAAGTATTGTTTTTTTTGTGTGTTTTTTTTTTGTATTTTTGTGTTTTTTTGTATTTTTTCTGAAGCTGGAAACGGGGAGAGACAGTTGGACAGACTCCTGCATGTGCCCGACCAGGATCCACCGGGCACGCCCACCAGGGGCTACGCTCTGCCCACCAGGGGGCGATGCTCTGCCCCTCCGGGGCGTTGCTCTGCCGCGACCAGAGCCACTCTAGCACCTGGGGCAGCGGCCAAGGAGCCATCCCCAGCGCCCGGACCATCTTTGCTCCAATGGAGCCTTGGCTGCGGGAGGGGAAGAGAGAGACAGAGAGGAAAGAGGAGGGGGGTGGAGAAGCAAATGGGCACTTCTCCTATGTGCCCTGGCCGGGAATCGAACCCGGGTCCCCCACACGCCAGGCTGACGCTCTACCACTGAGCCAACTGGCCAGGGCCAGGAAGTATTGTTTTGATCCGGGGACACTGGGTGGCTTGGACTGGGCTCTCTCAGGGAAGCTGAGCACCCGCCAGCTGGCCAAGCACTCAACCCAGAGGCAGCCTGACCTCAGGGGGAATTTAGACTCTCAAACTCTCCAAGGAACTAGTTTCTGACTCCTGTTACCATGGCAACTGTGTTTCATCTGTCTGGATTGGTCACTGGGGTGACATCAGCACTAAGTAACTGATCCCCACAAGAAGAACTGGTTGTCATGGTGCTAAAGTATGGAACCCAATTCTTCTCCAGGTCAGGGTCCTTGACTAAACCTAAGGGACAGTCAGGGGAGGGCGAGAAGATGCGACATGGAGCCAAGGGCAAGCCAGCTGTCAGGCAGCTGCTGAGTCACTCTGCCTCAGGGCTTGCCCAAGTCAGGACTGCTTTTAAGGCAGGTCATCTATTGGGGAGGGGGGCTTACACTATAGAAGGGGAGTGTTCCAGAACAAAAGCACACAGATACCAAATCTCATGTTTCTTCCCATTGTTAAGCTCCCTTGAACCTTCTCTGAGCAAATCTTTGGGGCCTCTCATCCCCCACCTCTTGCATTGCCATTCAGAAGAGATGTTCTAGGACAACCTGCTTCTAAAAAAAATTTTTTTTTTAAGTAAGAAGAGGGAAGATAGCGAGACTCTCTCATGCATCCTGACCCAACCGGGATCCACCCCCATCTGGGGTGGATGCTCAAATCAACCAAGCTATCCTTAGCACTTGGGGCCACGCTCAAACCAATAGAGCCACTGGCTGCGCAAGGGCAAGAGAGAGAAACGAGGGAGAGGAAGGGGAAGAGGAAGAGGAGCCATCTGCTTTTTAAAGTGGGTTTTGTTGAAACTCTTTCTGTGGGCTGGTTTGGTGTCAGGACAGGTGGTCTCCCACCACGCCCTCTGAAGTAAACCACATGAGACCAGATCAGAGAGGACATTTGGAGTGTGGATGTAGAACAGATCCTTGGTGGAGATGGAGGCCTGGTTTCCGGACCCTTTTTCTTCCCAGACATCATTCATAATGTGAGTGCAAAGCAGGGTAGGAACACAAATAATTGCAATCTTTCCTCAACCATTTCCGTCTTCATCTGCTTTATGGTGGTCTTTTTTCCCTATGGAACAAAACTTCCTTTGAACCTCAAGTCCAAGAGGCCTGAGAATCTGCTTGGTCCTCTAATGCTATTACTCTCAACATTAGAGCCTCTCGAATAAATAGCAAAAATGTGCACAGGATAAATGCATATGTAATTCATCATTTTGATAGCTATTTCCCTGGTACTTGGACATCTTTTTTTTTTTTTTTTTTTTTGTATTTTTCTGAAGCTAGAAACCGGGAGAGACAGTCAGACAGACTCCCACATGCGCCCGAACGTGATCCACCCGGCACGCCCACCAGGGGCGATGCTCTGCCCACCAGGGGGCGATGCTCTGCCCCTCCGGGGCATCGCTCTGCCGCGACCAGAGCCACTCTAGCGCCTGGGGCAGAGGCCAAGGAGCCATTCCCAGTGCCCGGGCCATCTTTGCTCCAATGGACCCTCGGCTGCGGGAGGGGAAGAGAGAGACAGAGAGGAAGGAGGGGGGGGTGGAGAAGCAAATGGGCGCTTCTCCTATGTGCCCTGGCCGGGAATCGAACACGGGTCCCCCGCACACCAGGCCGACGCTCTACCGCTGAGCCAACCGGCCAGGGCCTGGACATCTTAAAAGGAAGAGAAAAGTACACCCACCCATGTTCAACCTACCCAAAAAGGGTAGGTTGTCCCTTTTTTCCTGTGACATTATACTTCTCAAAGATGGTTCATATTCATTTGTTCCTAGGCCTCAAATTATTTCTGCAATAATTTTAAAGTATTATGGATAACACAAATCAATGATAACCAGATAAACCTCCAGTTCCTGGTGTGACAAAATCACTGTGTCAGTCCCTCCTACTAATAAGACGAAATATAAACATAACTGTATGAAAGCATGGAGACCAACCAAAAGCAAGGACAATTAAGTGGAAAATAATCCTTAAAAAAATAAGTGAGTCCACATGTCACAGGCTTTCTCCCTGCAGACACCATCATTCCCTGCAGTCCGGGGAGAAACAAGGCTCAGGCCGAAGGCAGTGTGGCTGACGAGCAAGCAGAGGATGGCGTACCAAACATCACAGCCGCTGGAAATGGGGGAAGAAACCTGGAAAATGAGTGCACTGCAGAGAGGGGACACCAAAATCCACACAGCTACCTTCTAAATGACACTGTGCAGAGTGAGAATTCAAGGAACCTAGTAGAAAAGTCAAATATCTGAAAAGAAATTTTGGAAGCTGCCACAATGTCAGGGAAATTGAGTTTGGTATTCTAAAAACTAGAGGGACTTGGTAAACACTTTGGGGCTTTCATTGATCTTAAAAGGACCCACCCTAAGTGTACTCTAAACACAAAGTCCCAGGACTAAGGCAGTGGTCAGCAAACCACGGCTCACAAGCCACATGTGGCTCTTTGGCCCCTTGAGTGTGGCTCTTCCACAAAACACCAAAACACCACGTGCAGGCGCTACCTCGATAAGGAATGTACCTACCGATATAGTTTAAGTTTGAAAAATTTGGCTCTCAAAAGAAATTTCAATCGTTGTACTGTTGATATTTGGCTCTGCTGACTAATGAGTTTGCTGACCACTGGACTAAGGGATACAGCCTCAGATGAAGACAACGGAAGTGCTCCTGCCCTGACCAGGCTTCAAGGTTTTCTGCCAAAAATGTAATGACCCGCCAGAAGAAAGCCAACACCCTTTATTTATTTATTTATTTTTTTTTTTCTGAAGCTGGAAACGGGAAGAGACAGTCAGACAGACTCCCGCATGCACCCAATCGGGATCCACCCGGCACGCCCACCAGGGGCGACGCTCTGCCCTCCGGGGCATCGCTCTGCCACAACCAGAGCCACTCTAGCGCCTGGGGCAGAGGCCAAGGAGCCATCCCCGGCGCCTGGGCCATCTTTGCTCCAATGGAGCCTTGGCTGCAGGAGGGGAAGAGAGAGACAGAGAGGAAGGAGGGGGGTGGAGAAGCAAATGGGTGCTTCTCCTATGTGCCCTGGCCGGGAATCGAACCCGGGTCCCCCGCACGCCAGGCCGATGCTCTACCGCTGAGCCAACCGGCCAGGGCCAGAAAGCCAACACCCTTTAAAGGAAGGGAATTCAAAGTCTCTATCATGCCTCAACCACATAGGTCCAGTGTGTAAGAAAAAAAATAATTGATAAAGAAGCAGGAAAATGTAAACTATGATTAAGAGGAAGTCATAAATAGAAGAACCCCATGGGTGAGCCAGATGTTAACAGAAATGGAACCAAAAACGGCTACTATACAGTATGTTAAATAATTTAAGTAAAAGGATAAACAATTGGGGAAACTGAGCAGAGAAACAGAAACTGTAAAGAATAGTAATCCTCAAATTCTGTAGTTAAAATATGACATCTGAGGTCCTGGCCAGTTTGCTCAATGGATAGAGTGTTGGCCTGGTATGCAGACAACCCAGGGTTGATCCTGGGGCACAATGCACATGAGAAGCTACTATCTGCTTCTCTTCCATTCCCTCTCCTCCTCCTCCTCTCTCTCTCTCTTCCCACAGCCAGGGGTTTGATTGGTTCGAGCGGAACATCGGTCTGGTCGGCCTCGTCGATGAGGATGGCTCAGTTGATTCGAGCATTGGCCCCAGATGGGGGCTGCGGAGTGGATCCTAGTCAGGGTGCATGTGGGAATCTGTCTCCCCTCTCCCATCTTCTCACAAAAAAATAATATTAAAATTAAAAATAAAAATAACATCTGAAATGAAAATTCACTGAATGAGTTTAATAGCAGACTGGATGCAGCAGTAGGAAGAAATGAGTCAGAAAAATTACCCAAACAGAAGCAATGAGAGTAAAAGATTAAAACTAACAGAGAACATAGAATCTAAGACCTGTAGGATAATAGCAACTAGGCTAACATATATGTAATTGAAGTCTCAGAGGAAGAGAAGAGACACAATGGGGAAGAAAAAGTGTTTGAAGAAATAATGATTAACAATGTTCCAATATTGATGAAATACATCAAACCACAGGTAACAGCTCAGCAAACCCATGCAATATAGACACAAAAAGGTCACATTCAAGCCCATCATAATCAAGTTGCTGAAAACCAAACTAAAGAGGAAAATATTTAAAGCAGACAGAGAAAAAAGACATGTTTTTCAGAGAGACAGTACTAACAATGGAGGCTGTCTTTTAGATATAGAAGCCAGAAGACAACAGAGTATCTTTAATGTTGAAAGGAAAAAAGGTAAACTGCAAATTCTATATATTATGAAAACATCTTTTTCAAATGCAAGAGAAACAGAGATTTTTTAAACAAGCAAAAGGTATAAGAGGTCATTGTCAGCAGACCTGCACAAGAAAGGCCAGAAGAAGCTCTTCTGACTGAGGAAAAACAATCCCACATAGAAACTGAGATTTGATGGAAAAAAAAAAAAGGGCATATACCAGAAATGGTAAATATATAAGTAAATATAAATGACTATTTTTTTTGACAGAGACAGAGAGAGAGTCAAAGAAAGGGATAGACAGGGACAGACAGGCAAGAAGGGAGAGAGATGAGAAGCATCAATTCTTCGTTGCGGCACCTTAGTTGTTCATTGACCGCTTTCTCATATGTGCCTTGACCGGGGGTGGGGGGGGCTACAGCAGACCGAGTAACCCCTTGCTCAAGCCAGCGACCTTGGGTTCAAGCTGGTGAGCTTTGCTCAAACCAGATGAAACCATGCTTAAGCTGGTGACCTTGGGGTCTCAAACTTGGGTCCTCTGCATCCTAGTCCAACGCTCTATCCACTGCACCACTGCCTGGTCAGGCTAAATAATTTTTTTTAAATGTCTTTAAAAGTTGACTGACTTATCAAGGCAAAAATAAGTTTCAAAAGTATTGTGCCTTACAAACTACAAAGAAATAAATACAGAACAATAATAATACACAGCCTGGCCTGTGGTGGCACTGGCACTGTGGATAAAGCGCTAACCTGGAAGGTTGAGGTCGTCAGTTGGAAATGCTGGGCTTGCCCAGTCAAGGCACATAGGACAAGCAATCAATGAACAACTAAAGTGTAGCAACTCTGAGTTGACACTTCTCGCTATCCCTTCCTTCTTTCTCTGTAAAATCAATAAATAATATCTTTAAAAGAAAAACAATACTACACAATGGGAGGGGTAAATGAATTATATTGTAAGGTTTGTATATTTTAAGTCACATGGCATAATATTTATTTAAAGAAGTTATGAAAGTTGTGATAAGTTAAGGATGCTTATTGTAAATTTTAAGGCAACATCTTAAAAATAATACAAAGGGATATACCCTGATGAACTTAGATGCTAAAATTCTCAACAAAATATTGGCAAACTGGATCCAGCAATACATGAAAAAAATCATACGTCATGATCAAGTGGGATTTATTCTGGGGAGGCAAGGCTGGTACAATATTTGCAAATCAATCAATGTGATTCATCACATAAACAAAAGGAAGGTTAAAAATCACATGATAATATCAATAGATGCAGAAAAAGCATTTGATAAAATACAGCACCCATTTATGAACAAAACTCTCAGCAAAGTGGGAATGCAGGGATCATACCTCAACATGATAAAGGCCATCTATGACAAACCCACAGCCAACATGATACTCAATGGGCAAAAATTAAAAGCAATCCCCTTAAGATCAGGAACAAGGCAGGGGTGCCCCCTTTCACCACTCTTATTCAACATAGTCCTGGAAGTCCTAGACACAGCAATTAGACAAGAAAAAGAAATAAAAGGCATCCAAATTGGAAAAGAAGAAGTAAAACTATAATTATTTGCTGATGACATAATACTGTACATAGAAAACCCTAAAGTCTTAGTCAAAAAACTACTAGACCTGATAAATGAATTCAGCAAGGTGGCAGGATATAAAATTAATATTCAGAAATCAGTGGCATTTTTATATACCAACAATAAACTCCCTGAAAGAGAAATTAATGAAACAATCCCCTTCACTATTGCAATGAAAAAAATAAAGTACCTAGGAGTAAATTTAACCAAGAAGGTAAAGGACTTATACTCGGAAAATTATAAAAACATTGATAAAAGAAATCAAGGAAGATACAAACAAGTGGAAGCATACACCGTGTTCATGGATAGGAAGAATAAACATCATTAAAATGTCTATATTACCCAAAGCAATCTATAAATTCAATGCAATTCCTATTAAAATACCAATGGCATACTTCAAAGATATAGAACACATTCCAAAAATTTATATAGAACCAAAAAAGAACACAAATAGCCTTAGCAATCTTGAAAATGAAGAATAAAGTGGGAAGTATCACACTTTCTGATATCAAGTTATACTACAAGGCCATTGTATTCAAAACAGCTTGGTACTGGCATAAGAACAGGCATACAGATCAATGGAACAGAACAGAGAACCTAGAAATAAACCCATGCCTTTATGGTCAATTGATATTTGACAAAGGAGGTAAGAACATACAATGGAGTAAAGACAGTCTCTTTAATAAATGGTGTTGGGAAAATTGGACAGGTACATACAAAAAAAGTGAAACTAGATCACCAACTTACACCACTCACAAAAATAAACTCAAAGAGGATAAAAGACTTAAATGTATGTCGTGAAACCATAAACATCTTGGAAGAAAGCATAGGCAATAAACTCTTTGATATCTCTCGTAGCAATATTTTTGTTGATTTATCTCCAAGGGCAAGTGAAATAAAGGACAGGATGAACAAATGGAACTATATCAAACTAAAAAGCCTTTCAACAGCAAAAGACACCATGAACAAAATAAAAAGACAACTCACACAATGAGAGAACATATTTGTCAATACTTCTAATAAGGTGTTAATAACCAAAATTTATAAAGAACTTCTAAACCTCAACACCAGGAAGGCAAACAATCCAATTAAAAATGGGTAAAAGAAGTAAATAGACACTTCTTCAAAGAGGACATACAAATGGACAATAGGTATATGAAAAAATGTTCAACTTCACTAATCATCAGAGAAATGCAAATTAAAACCACAATGAGATACCATCTCACACCTGTCAGAATGGCGCTCATTAACAAAACAACACACAATAAGTGCTGGTGAGGGTGTGGAGAAAAAGGAACCCTCCTGCACTGCTGGTGGGAATGCAGAATGGTGTAGCCACTGTGGAAAACAGTATGGAGATTCCTCAAAAAATTAAAAACAGAACTGCCTTTTGACCCAGCTGACTTTTAGGAATATATCCTAAGAATACCAAATCACTGATTCAAAAGAAGAAATGCACTCCCATGTTTATTGCAGCATTGTTTACAATAGCCAAGATCTGGAAACAGCCCAAGTGTCCGTCAGTGGACGAGTGGATTAAAAAGCTGTGGTATATAGACACAATGGAATACTATGGTGCCGGGGTCCAGCCCCGGGGGGGATCCAGGGGTCCCACAGGAGGAGACGGCGTCGGCGAAATCGAGTGAGAGAGCCGAATTCTTTTCTTTCTCTTTATTCTCTAGTTAGCATTTACTGCCAGGCATCTCTCTCAAATGCTAGTACAGCTCCTTTTTTATACACACACACCAAGTTACAATTACATGGTATTAATCATTGCTTCTGTTTCACTATGTTTCCATGTTTCCAGATAACAGTTAATTTATATTTATAAACTACAAATCAGGTGGCAAATCATTCAAAGTACAATTAAAAATTAACTTGAATAGCGATAACATTGGTAAAAGCTTTTAAAGGATTAGTACTAACTAATAACTCAACTTTACTGTTGTTGTGAGTCAAGGGGCAGAGAGAGATTAACAGACAAAATCATTAAGGACTAGCAAAGGACCACCGCTTGCTCAGGCAAATGGCCTTGAGTTTATGCAGTGTCCTAACTTTTCTCACAAGACTTCAAAAGGCTTGCTTATTAAGAAATTGTCATAACATCGAGAGTAACTTTTGCTTAAAGATATATAGAGTGCACCTGCAAGATAGCTAGTAGCAACATAATATCAGAAGGCATTAATTGCTATTGCTTCTATGGATTCTTCCATATTCCTCTTTATTATTTGAACGAAAAACCTTGGGAAAGTATATAAATCTCATGAGAATGTCTCACTGAGAAAGCCCAGCAACTGCCTTCAGTCATAAAACAATTCTCTTAGCAAAACATTCTTTTCTTGCTGACTGCATTCCCATCTCAGGCCACGCAACGGGCCATTCCATAACACCTTACCTAAGATTCTATTGTCTAGTCAAATTTTATTTATTTACTATATTCACACACTAGTTAAGTTCTAACTATATTCTTCTTAGAGTGTACCACTATCTGCAGATTAAATAAGCAAGAAGAAAGGAAAGTTTCTCTACTCTATCACCTGAAAAGGCTAGGGAGGAAAAATGATGAATTAAGTGAAGGCCGAAAGGTGCTCTGTGCACAGCCACTGTCTTCTACCCATTCACAAGTCACAATCTATTCTTTCTAACATGATTAAGAAGAAATTCTTCTACAAACTTAACCCTTTACGAGGGATATTATGGCCAGCCTCTTATATTTATGAGCCCAGTTCAAGGGGCTTACAGGCTTTTCTGTGAAACTTACACCTTCTGTCTCATTTCCAAAGAAATTACTACAAATCTACAGGGAAAGTACGGTACTATTATCCCTGTGCCACAAATAATAGCACACACCCAGAAAAAGGGGGGATATAAGGCCAGATTAATTCAAAAGATTAAAGGGGGAAGTATCGTGCCTTTCCTTGCAGTGACTTTGTCAACCCGCAGCTGTTGGTCTTTACTGCGGTGACTCTATCTTCTTTTGCTGTGACTTTGTCAACCAGCAGTTGTGAATCTTCTTCTGCTGTGACCTAGTTAGCCAGCATTAGTGGATTGGCTCCCGACACTATGGGGCCACGAAAAAGAAGGAAATCTTAGCTTTTGTGACAGCATACATGGACCTGGAGATTATTATGCTAAGTGAAATAAGCCAGGCAGAGAAAGAAAAATATCATATGATCTCACATATATGTGGAATCTAATGAACAAAGTGAACTGAGGAATGGAATAGAGGCAGAGAGGGTGTCCCAGGGATCAGAGGGAAAGCAGTCAGAGGGAAGGGGGATGAGGGGATGGGATCAGAGAAGGTGAAGGAATTAGTGAAACTATATATACATAACAGAGAGATATAGATGACGACAGGACAGCAAATCTTAGAGGGAAGAGGGGAGGGAGTTAGAGGGAGGGGGGCAAAGAGGGTATAAAAAGGGACATGGGGGTGTGAGGTGAGGGAGTTATATTCAGTGGGACATTTGAATCCATGTAAACATAATAAATTAAAAATTAATAAAAATTAAAAAATAATAATAGGGATACAAATAAATCAATAAAATAAAATTGCATACTAGAAATTACTAGTATTACAATGCCCTGGCTAGGTAGCTCAGCTGGTTGGAGCATCATCTGGCTATGCCAGGGCTGTGGTTTGGTCCCCAGTCAGGGCACATACAGGAACAGATCAATGTTTCTGTCTTAGTCTCTCTTTCCCTTCTTCTCTCTCTAAAATCAATCAATAAAAAAATTTTTTAAACAGTACAGTGAACCAGGGTGATTGCAATGAGTGGAGAAAAGTGGATAGATGTGCAATACATTTTGCAGGTTAAATCCATGTATGTTGAAGGTCTTTAGGAGGATGAGAGTAAAGGGAGCATCAAGGATAATAAAAATAGACGAAACACACTGATTGTCTACTGTTCAGTGCTTGTTCATATTTAATCCTCACAACAAACTTATGAGGAAGGTACAACTCGCGCCCACATTTTACCTGTAATTCATTACTGAAACCTTGGAACAGGAGTAGAAAGCGGTAGTCCCTGGGACCTGGTTTATATAAAAAAAGGAGTGGGGGCGGCCCTGGCCGGTTGGCTCAGCGATAGAGCGTCGGCCTGGCGTGCGGGGGACCCGGGTTCGATTCCGGGCCAGGGCACATAGGAGAAGTGCCCATTTGCTTCTCCACCCCACCCCCCCCCTTCCTCTCTGTCTCTCTCTTCCCCTCCTGCAGCCAAGGCTCCATTGGAGCAAAAGATGGCCCGGGCGCTGGGGATGGCTCCTTGGCCTCTGCCCCAGGCGCTAGAGTGGCTCTGGTCGCGGCAGAGCGACGCCCCAGAGGGGCAGAGCATCGCCCCCTGGTGGGCAGAGCGTCGCCCCTGGTGGGCGTGCCGGGTGGATCCCGGTCGGGCGCATGCGGGAGTCTGTCTGACTGTCTCTCCCCGTTTCCAGCTTCAGAAGGAAAAAAAAAAAAAAAAAAAAAAAAAGGAGCGGGCGCCCGGGGATGGGGACCTTAAACCGAAGAAGGAGTTGGATAGGCTTCCGCAGGGGCAGGGCCCGCCCACCGCTGGCCGAGCTGCATAGAGAGCCCCGCAAGCGGTTGGAAAGCTACAGCCTAGCTTAGCCCCTCGGGCTGCGGTCTCCTCCTGCTCTGAGACCGAGGTGGGGCTGGGCGCGCTCCAAGCCTGGGGACGTGCGGCGCCAGCTGTGGCCTCGGGGCTCCGGGGGGCTCCGTCGGCTCCTCTGCTTCCTGCTGCTAACACCGCCCAGAGGGCTGCAGAGACCATAGCGGCCACGGTCAGGAGGAAACCTGGGGGGTGCGGGCAGGGCCAGAGAGCGATCCTGAGAAACATGGGTCAGGGAGCCTCAAGGTTAGGAACTTCAGAAGCAAAGAAGGTGTTTGGGGACAGGAAAAGAGATAAATGTAAAAGGAAGTGCAGGCTTGGGGTGGGGCTCCTCATCTGGGGTCTAGACCTAAGAGAAGTGCGCTCGGGGAAACGGGAGATTCTGCAGGAAGACGGGAAAATGGGCCAAGGGACCTATGCGACCCAAAGAGAAGCGATACGTGCCTCCTGGCCAGGGGAGAGAGAGATGCCCGGAGCTGAAGAAAGGCTGGGGCCCAGGACCTCCGGGACAGGAGCAGAGACCACGGTCTCGGCGTCCTGGCTCCGGAGAGAATCTGGGCCGAGAGTCGAACCAGGGCTTCTTTATAAGCCCTCCGAGCCTGGTGTCCGCAATCCAGTTTCTGTTAAGCAGGGAAGGGCTAGACTAAGGTAAAAGCGGATGCAAGGAGCAAGTGTCCAGCCTTTCCATCCCCCTCGGCTCCGAGCCGGCTGGGCAGACCAGCGCAGACTCCTGTCTGAGCGCCAGAGACCAACTGCGCAGACTCGAGGATTCCGTGCCAGGCGTTTGGAGGGGGCCGCGCAAACTCTCCCCTCCCGATTCTAGGTTTGAAAGGCCAACAATGCAGAGCGCTCGAGAAGAATTGTGGGAGTAGGCCTAGTGGCAGATGACGGGAGAGGGTGGACGGGGCCTGGGCTGGGCCGGAGGACAGCCAAGCCTTGTGGGAATAGAAGACCTCACCCTCCTTATCGCCCAGCCTTGTGGGAATAGAATACCTCACCCTCCTTATCGCCCAGAGCCGCCTCCATGCCAGGCTGCGGCTACATCTCAGCACCACGGACAGTGCCTGGCGTCCTGTGGGTCAGACCGAGGGTGTCCAAGTCACTTCCTTTCCTATCATATCAATCCTGGGAGCACTGCCTCAGAGAAGGATCTTTCCTTCTAGAAACGCTTTTCCTTCTCAGTAGAGTGCTGGAGTTTCTGCTCCTTCCTAAAGCCAGGACATTGATATTAGGATCCATTTGATTGGGGAGGAGATTTCCCTTTTCTGAAGGCCTGTCCGAAATGACTCAGGGTAATTCCACTATAGGGGAAGAAATAAAATAAAATAAACGGACTCTCTGCCAACCCTACCACATCTAATTGGAATAAGAAAGATGTGTGTAGCTTTAGGGACTATCTTCCCCAACCCCCGTCCTTTCCCTATGCACAGTGGGCTACCTGGTTTTCAGAACAAGGGTCCAGACATTAAAACCCTATACATACTGATACTTTCTCCTTTAAGGATTCCAGGTCTCCTCTCTAACCTCCTTCAGCCTTAGAATCCTTCCTTTGGAGATGCAGTTCACCTGTTTCTCACGCTCTACCTGTTCACCTGATTATGCATTCCATGTGTCTAGATGTCTGAGTCTCTGCTCACTTCAACCTCCACAGGTGACTGTCTGCCTATAAGCTTGGTTTTTACCTGGAATTTGGTACCAAAGGTGAATGAGGTGGAGGGGTTGAAGAGCAGTGCAGGTGGTGATGGGGGAAGGGAAAATGAAAAGAAGGAGCACTTGAAAGGAAGAAGGGATCTGGCAAGGGGGACAGAGACCAGGGAACCCAGGGGTCATAGTGGAAGAAGCTGCTTTTCTTTACTGGAATTTAGAAACCTTCTGGCCAAGCTCCTCACTGATGCCACTATTTTGCCTTTAGATGGTCAAGGCCAAGCAGAAGTGAGGCAGCTCCGGCCCCTCCAAGGATTTACTACCCTTATCTTCCAGCACTTGCAAGCTGTACTTCAGCAGATTGCGCCCCAAGGTGAGTAAGGGCTGGAACAGAGAGGCTGGGGCATAGCCAGATATGAAGGGAGAGGCAGTGAGGGGCTTTTTGACCTGAGGACAAGCTTCCTTCTTCAAATGTCTCTCCTTGAAACTTTCCTGTCCATGCTCACCTCATGGAGAAGGGATCATACGAGAGTGGGGTTGGAGCTGGGCAAGTGAGCTGTTTGCCCTTGAGCACTCTTGAGAAGAGCCCAGCAGAGGCATCTAGAAGAAATCCTTGAAAGAAGTCATCATCTAATTCCTTTGGGCTAGTTTCAAGCCATGGCTTTATCTGAATTTTTCCTGACCCAGGAATCCTTAAGTTCTCAGCCAGGAAAACACACACTCCCCCATGTCTGAGTCGGAAGAAGAGAAAATTGTATGACAAATAGAAGGAAGGAATGAAAGGGAGTAAAAGTCTGTTGGAGACAGATGGCTGACCATTCCTTAGAGCAGAGTTTCATAAATGGGGGAGGGTCAGATATGAGTTCATACCACTACTGCTGCTGCTACTACTATGGCCAGTGTCTAGTATGTGTCTATAATGCCTTAGAGCAGTGTTTCCCAAAGTGCATCCTAGGATCAGCAGCATCAACATTATCAGGAAGCTTGTTTAAAATGCTAATTACTGAGCTTTACCCAAGACCTACTGAATCAGAAACTCTAGGGTTAGGGAACAGTAATCTGTAGTTTAACAAGCTTTGTAGAAGATTCTGATGCACACTGAAATTTGAGTATCATTGCCTTAGATCAGTGGTTCTCAAAGTGTGCACCAGGGTGCTCTGGTGCACCCTAGAAGATTTCCAGGTGTGCCCTATGGTATTCCAGAGAAATATGTGCCTGTTGGGGACCAAAAAACCAACAGGATTTTTGGAGTTTAGATTTTTGGGGGACAGAGGTGTGGGGAATTGGCTGTAAGCTGACAGTCTGCCCAACCCCCCACCTCACTTGCCTGATTAGGTTGCAAAAGGCTATTAAACTGTGGTGCTGGATTGTTTACACTACCCCCCATGTTCCCTGGAAAGACTAGAGGCAAGTTTCTTCTATCCTTTGTTTGGTGTAAAGTTAAGATGATATGTATGGTGGGGGTTTTCTGCACTCAATACAATTAAGAGTAAAAAGAGAGGAATTCTTCTCATCTTCTATAAAAAGATGAGAAAATGAGAGTTTCCTTTTCAAATATATGCCCAAACATTGAAGAAATCACTAGGACACATCAGGCTCATGTTTCTCATAAACACAAGAATGAAAAAACTTAACACATTCATACCAGGACCTGCTGAATTTACTAAATCTTACTAAGAATGTATCTATATATATAAGAAGATAACTTTTTTTGTCTTTTTTTATTTTTAACCCTTCTTTTTTACAAATTCTAAAAAGCATAACTCAAAACATGTAACATAAAAGTGTTTTTTAATGTCATCAGAATAAATTTAATTTTGTCGTATTTATTTCGTTTAATTACCATAAAAGCACCCTTGGACTTTATATTTTTCTTTAATATTTGACTTAATTATGGTAACATATTTTTCAGAAATTTGTATATAATGCATCTACAATTATCTGTAGGATTTTAAATGCTCCCTGACATCAAAAATTTGAGAACCACTGCCTTAAAGTTTTGTAAGCACTCTTTACCTTCCCAATCTCATTTAATAGTCACAATAACATCAAATGAATCAGCAAAGAGAGCATAATCCTAACTGAATATTTATTACATGCCAGGCAATACGCTAAGCAATTTGTATATGCCATCTCATTTAAATATCTCTACAATTTGTGATCACTCACCTGCTTGAGGGAGAGGGAGAATGTTGATCTCCCCTGGTTTCTGGATTGGGCTGGACTTGTCCTAGAGGTCAATTCACTGCATCCTTTCGCCCTGAAGGTTTGCTCTGGAAGGATGACATCACCAAGGATATGATGACCCAGAAGCTGGAGCACATCAACGGACTCCGTCTCCAGGATCCCTGTCTGAGGATGGGAAGGCAGTTTTCCCAACCAAACCCAGGTTCAAAAGCCCGAGTTTGCTGGCTTGAGTGTGGGGTCACCGTCTTGAGCGTGGGATCATAGACATGACCCCATGGTTGCTGGCTTGAGCCCAAAGGTTGCTGGCTTGAAGCTCAAGGTCGCTGACTTGAGCAAGGGGTCACTTGCTCTGCTGTAGCCCACCAGTCAAGACACATATGAGAAAGCAATCAATGAACAACTAAGGAGCCACAACAAAGAATTGATGCTTCTCATCTCTCTCCCTTCCTGTCTGTCCCTATATGTCCCTCTCTCTGTCTCTCTCTCTGTTTCTGTCACTCTGTCACACACACACACACACACACACACACACACACACACACACACACACACACACACACACACCCCTTCCTGTACTCTGTGGCCTGGGCTAGTCACCCGGTAAAGTTCAGAGTTATTTCCTTGAGCTGCTTGAAGTCTTCGGAATCCAAATTGGAAACACCCATCTAGCACTCCTATCTATCCTTCTAGATGAGACATTGCACTGGGGCCCAGGCTGGTCAAAGGACTTACTCAAAGCTGCATATCAGGCTCATGGGAGAGCTGGAACTGGATCCGGCCCTTTCCCCTGTGGCCTCTGCCTTTCCTCTCTGGGACTGCAGTGGGGGTTGGGTGGCCATTCCAAACATCAGGCTCCTCTGCATTGACAAACATCTTTTTGGGGGGATTAAGACCAAATTACAAGAAGGTAGCAGCCAGAACATATAAAGGAAAGGTCTCCCAGACAGAGAACACTGCAATGACAAGTGCTCTGAGACAAGGATACCATGGCATGTTAGAGGAACAGACAGAAAAGTCAGGGGTAGAAGATTAGGTTGGAGAAGTAGGCCCAGGACTGGCCATACAGAGCTTCATAGATCATGGTAAAAAAAAAAAAAAAAAATCCTGATTTTATTCTAAATGTAGTGGCAAGTTAACTGGGAAATTTTAAGGAAGGGGGTTTCATAGTGTGATATATGATTTTAGAAGGCCACTCTAGTGATGTTGGGGAATAGATTGTGATAAGCAAGAATAAAAACTGTGAGGCCTTTAAGGAGCCCATCGTCCTGGTCCAGGGCAGGCTGAGGTGGCCTGGACTGGGGCAGTGGCACTGAAACTGGCACCCCCAGCTAGCCCTGCACTCCATCCAGAGGCAGCCTGCCCCCCCGGGATCTTCCAGCCCCTCACGCTCTCCTAGGAAACCGGTGGGTTCCATTGGCTCCCACTCCTGTAAAGTGGCAGTTGGGCTTCCTGAGCCTGAATCTGTTGCTGGATCCACACACCGAGAGCTAAGGAACAGACCCACCTGTGAGGTACCGGTTACCATGGTGCTTCTGCGAATGCAAACAAGGTTCTGTCATTCTTCTCCAAACCTGAGCCCGAGGGGAAATCACAGGAGCGAGGGTGAACTCTATGTGGGAACCAAGGGGACAGGCAGTTGGTGGGCTGAATCACTGTGGGCTTAGTCAGATCAGGCTGTTATTGAATCATTTGGGGAAAAAAGAGTAGACGAGGGAGGAGCCACCTCGCCATGTACTGATTCCAATCCTTTGTTTCTTCTTGTTTTAGGGCTTCTCTGAGCCACTGCCCACTGTGAGCCACAACCTAATCGCTGATTGAGACCTTGTGTGAGAACTGTCTCCGCCCCAGTGTCCTCCCCAGTGTCCTCCAGGGGTATAGTTCTAAGATGACCCAAATCTGGACCATTAAAGTGGATTTTCATGTAAACTGTTTCTGTGACTTGTCATGAGGCAGGATGGATGGGGCTTGAACCTGGCCAGGGCCTTTGAAGCGGGTGGGTGGGGGACCAGAAAAGTAGGTGGGGGTAAGGAGAGAGCCCCTGCCAGGGCTCTCCCACTCATCCTGCTCCCAAGAATCAACAGAGAAGTTGTTGATTCTTTTTTCTTTTTTTTTTTTTTCATTTTTCCGAAGCTGGAAACGGGGAGGCAGTCAGACAGACTCCTGCATGCGCCTGACCAGGATCCACCCGGCCTGCCCACCAGGGGGTGATGTTCTGCCCCTCTGGGGCGTCGCTCTGTTGCATCCAGAGCCATTCTAGCGCCTGAGGCAGAGGCCACAGAGCCATCCCCAGCACCCGGGCCATCTTTGCTCCAATGGAGCCTCAGCTGTGGGAGGGGGAGAGAGAGACAGAGAGGAAGGAGAGAGGGAGGGGTGGAGAAGCAGATGGGTGCTTCTCCTGTGTGCCCTGGCTGGGAATCGAACCCGGGACTTCTGCAGCCAGGCCAACGCTCTACCACTGAGCCAACCAGCCAGGGCAAGTTGTTGATTCTTAACTGTTTTGAAGGCTTTTGCCAGTTTGCTTCTAGTAACTTAAAACCTTAAAAGGGAGCCCTGGCCGGTTGGGGCAAGTTGTTGATTCTTAACTGTTTTGAAGGCTTTTGCCAGTTTGCTTCTAGTAACTTAAAACCTTAAAAGGGAGCCCTGGCCGGTTGGCTCAGCGGTGGAGCGTCGGCCTGGCGTGTGGGGGACCTGGGTTCGATTCCTGGCCAGGGCACATAGGAGAGGCGCCCATTTGCTTCTCCACCCCCCCTCCTTCCTCTCTGTCTCTCTCTTCCCCTCCCGCAGCAGAGGCTCCATTGGAGCGGGGATGGCCCGGGTGCTGGGGATGGCTCCTTGGCCGCTGCCCCAGGCGCTGGAGTGGCTCTGGTTGCGGCGGAGCAATGCCCTGGAGGGGCAGAGCGTCGCCCCTGGTGGGCGTGCCAGGTGGATCCCGGTTGGGCGCATGCGGGAGTCTGTCTGGCTGTCTCTCCCCGTTTCCTTCCGGCTTTGGAAAAATACAAAAAAAAAGGAAAAAAAATCTTAAAAGGGAGTAAGTAATCTGACCAACCATGTTCAGCCCAACTGAACACTGGGGTAGCCCATTTGCAGAGCTTTATACTTCTCGAAATACTCTCACTCATTGGGTATTCATAGGTGTAAGAAAATGGGCAGGTATCAAGATTTGGTGTCTCTAAGGGGTAATGGGGTTGTATTAATATACTAATAATCACTCTATAGCTATAAATATAACTTTGTATACTTTACTAGATATAAGTGATAATTTAATAAATAATAATAACTATGAATCTCTCAACAATGTAAAAAAAAAGTGAATAAGAGAAAATGTCTTTGAAAAGAAGATGGAGGCCCTGGCCAGTTAGCTCAGTGGTAGAGTGATGGCCCTGCATGTGGATGTCCCGGGTTACATTCCCGGTCAGGGCACACAGGAGAAGTGAACATCTGCTTCTCCACCCCTCCCCCTTCTCGAAGTACTCTCTCTTCCCCCTCCCACAGCCATGGCTCCCATTGCTGAGCAATGAAGCAACGGCCCCAGATGGGCAGAGCATCATCCCCTAGTGGGCTTGCCAGGTGGATCCTGGGTTGGGGCACATGCAGGAGTTTGTCTCTCTGCCTCCCTTTTTCTCACTAAAATAAAAAAGAAAAAGAAAAGAAGATAGAAAGAAAAAAAGAAAAGAAATGAAGATGGGATCATTTGCTCTACCTGATATCAATACTTAGTATAAAGTTTTGAAAAGTGTGATATTGATGAAAGGGTAGATGAGTAGATCTATGAAACAGAGGGTCCTGAGAAAGACACACAACGTGGACACTTTATAATAAAGATGGCAGATAAAAGGGGGTAATCTTTTCAGTAAATAGTTCAGGAACCATTGGATACCCTTGTATAAGAGAAATTGACTTTTATCCATCACTTAAAACATACACACAAATAGAATACAGGTGGATTATAGGTCAATGTGAAGAATTAAACAACTAATCTTATTCCATAGCTTTAAGCCATTTGGTGGTTTCATTTCACCTTTCTAAATTGCTACTCTGCAAAACTTTGTGGATGAAGCATTTAGAAGATAGTATAAGACAATAACGTCATGTCCTAATGGTTGGAAAATATTTCTTAAAGAGGAAACAAAAGTTCTAAAAATAAAGTAAAATATGGTACATTGATACATTAAGTTAAAATGATCTATAAACTTTCCCTTATAATTGAAGTAAGACAGATATAGGGTATACTATTTGTCCTGGTAAGAATGGAAAAGAAAGAATTTTCTAAGTCAGTCGCTGTCTGGTAGAAATATAATTATAAATGTAATTTTAAAATTTCTAGTAGTCATATTTTTTTTTTTATTTTTTTTAATTTTTTTTAATTTTTACAGAGACAGAGAGAGAGTCAGAGGGATAGATAGGGACAGACAGACAGGAATGGAGACAGATGAGAAGCATCAATCATTAGTTTTTTGTTGTGCGTTGCGACTTCTTAGTTGTTCATTGATTGCTTTCTCATATGTGCCTTGACTGCGGGCCTTCAGCAGACCGAGTAACCCCTTGCTGGAGCCAGTGACCTTGGGTCCAAGCTGGTGAGTTTTTTTTGCTCAAGCCAGATGAGCCTGTGCTCAAGCTGGCAACCTCGGGGTCTCGAACCTGGGTCCTTCAACATCCCAGTCCAATGCTCTATCCACTGCGCCACTGCCTGGTCAGGCTAGTAGTCATATTCTTAAAAAAAGTTAAAAAAAAAAAGAGCCTGACCAGGTGGTGGCACAATGAATAGAGCATCGGACTGGGACACGAAGGACGCAAGTTCGAAACCCTGAGGTCTCTGGTTTGAGCACAGGCTCACCAGCTTGAGCACGGGGTCACTGGCTTGAGCATGGGATCATAGATATGACCTCATGGTCGCTGGCTTGAGCCCAAAGGTCACAGGCTTGAAGTCCAAGGTTGCTGGCTTGAGCAAGGGGTCACTCACTCTGTTGTAGCCCTCTTCCTCACCCCCCTGTCAAGGCACATATGAGAAAGCAATCATTGAATAACTAAGGTGCTGCAATGAAGAATTGATGCTTTTTATGTCTTTCACTTCCTGTCTGTCTGTCCCTCTCTCTGTCAAAAAAAATAGTAAAAAATAAATAGGCCAATGTCATTTCTCCTCTGCAATTGGAAGCATACAGCATCACCTATAGAACATTTTACTTAATTTTTTTTTTTTGTATTTTTCTGAAGCTAGAAACGGGGAGAGACAGTCAGACAGACTCCCGCATGCGCCTGACCGGGATCCACCCGGCACGCCCACCAGGGGGCGACGCTCTGCCCCTCTGGGGCGTCGCTCTGCCGCTACCAGAGCCACTCTAGCGCCTGGGGCAGAGGCCAAGGAGCCATCCCCAGCGCCCGGGCCATCTTTGCTCCAGTGGAGCCTCTGCTGCGGGAGGGGAAGAGAGAGACAGAGAGGAAGGAGAGGGGGAGGGGTGGAAAAGCAGATGGGCGCCTCTCCTGTGTGCCCTGGCCGGGAATCGAACCCGGGACTTCTGCACACCAGGCCGACGCTCTACCACTGAGCCAACCAGCCAGGGCCCATTTTACTTAATTTTTTAAAAACTTGATCCAATCAAGACTTTAGGCATAGCTTCCAGTGTATAGGAAATAAAGGAGAAATACAGAATATATACTGGGGAAATATATCATGAGGAAATAATCAGACAGATACCGAAGAAAAGCTGACCTCATCTCTTCAACAAAAAAATAGCAAAAATTGGGGGTGAGGGGATGGGAGAAACCCTGTCTATGCTAATTTAAACAGAATTAAGAAACATAACCAGCATAATGGTTGTTTATGACTTCTATTTTGAACAAAACAACTGAAAAAGAAATTTTTAAAACCAGTTTGAGAAGTTTGAATATGAACAGAATCAAATAATATTTGGGCATTATTGTAAATTTTATTAGATGTCATAATAGCATTTTAATTAATTAATTAATTTTTGTGACAGAGACAGAGAGAGGGACAGACAGGAAGGGAGAGAGATGAGAAGCATCAATTCTTTGTTGTAGCACTTTAGTTGTTTGTCGATTGACCTCCCATATGTGCCCCGACCTGGGGGCTACCGCAGACTGAGTGACCCCTTGCTCGAGCCAGCAACCCTGGGCCCAAGTTAGCGAGCCTTGCTCAAACCAGATGAACCTGCGCTCAGGCTGGCAACCTTGGAGTCTCGAACCTGGGTCCTCCACATCCCAGTCCGACGCTCTATCCACTGTGCCAATGCCCAGTCAGGCATAATAGCATTTTAGTTATGTGAGAAAATATCTTTATTTTTTGGAGATGCATATTGAAATATTTATAAGGGAGCCCTGGCCGGTTGGCTCAGTGGTAGAGCATCGACCTGGTGTGCAGGAGTCCCGGGTTTGATTCCCGGCCAGGGCACACAGGAGAAGCACCCATTTGCTTCTCCACCCCTCCCCCTCTCCTTCCTCTCTGTCTCTCTCTTCCCCTCCCACAGCCAAGGCTCCATTGGAACAAAGATGGCCCGGGCGCTGGGGATGGCTCTGTGGCCTCTGCTTCAGGCGCTAGAATGGCTCTGGATGCAACAGAGCGACGCCCCAGAAGAGCAGAGCATCGCCCCCTGGTGGGCATACCGGGTGGGTCCCGGTCAGGCGCATGCAGGAGTCTGTCTGACTGCCTCCCTGTTTCCAGCTTCGGAAAAATGAAGAAAGAAAGAAAGAAAGAAAGAAAGAAAGAAAGAAAGAAAGAAAGAAAGAAAGAAAGAAAGAAAGAAAGAAAGAAAGAAAGAAAGAAAGAAAGAAAGAAAGAAAGAAAGAAAGAAAGAAAGAAAGAAAGAAAGAAAGAAATATTTATAAGGGAAATGTGCCTGTTATTTACTTTTAATGCTCAAAAGAAGCTAATGTGGCAAAATATCAATAACTGTGAAGTCCAGATGATGAGTATATGAGTATTTAATATGTACTACTATCGTTTTTTGCATTTTGGAAAATTTTTGCTATAAAGCAAGAGAGTAAAGTGATTAAATTTGAAGTTTAGAAAGCTCACTCCCTAGCTCATTGGATGATGAAAGTGGAAGCCAAACACTAGTCAGATGATTAGCACAGTAGTCAGAAGGAAAGAGCACTGTGGTTTAGATAGGGCAGTGAGTATGGAGAAACATGGATCAGTGGGAGACACAGCATTTAGCAGGTAGAACGTAAGATTTTGTTTGGTAGACTTGAGAAGGATGAGGGCAAAAGAAAGAAGTCAAGGCTAATAACGAAAGCAAGTATGCGCCTGGCCTGTGGTGGTACAGTGGATAAAGGCATCAACCTGGAATACTGAGGTTGCCAGTTCGAAACCCTGGGCTTGCCTGGTCAAGGCACATATGGGAGTTGATGCTTCCTGCTCCTCTTTCCTCTTTCTGTTCTCTCTACTTCTTTCTTTCTCTCTCTCTCTCTCTCTCTCTCTCTCTCTCTCTCTCTCCAATAAAAATGAATAAATAAAACCTAAAAAATTACTAAAAAAAAAAAAGCAAGTATGCATCTAATATTTAGTATACGACAGTGCAATCATTGTTCTAAGCGATTCACATGAGTTTAATTCCTGTAATCCTCACAATCACCTTGTGAGCTAGGTGCTATGGGCACCTCCATTTTACAGATCCAGGGAAATTTGGGTGCAGAGAGGTTAAGCTACTTGCCCAGAAAAATGCCACCCAATGGAGGATAATAGCTGCCCAGACAACTTAATGGAGGAAGAAGATTTTAATAGTAGCCAGTGGAGCACCAGAGCACGAGCTCCCCGAAGTTAGATTTCTTACACCTTTTACAGTGTCCGTGCAAGGGGCTCGTGACTCCTTTGTCTGAGGTCCTACTGCACCTCCTGACTCAAGGTTGGGGTGAGGGAGTTCTCGGCGGGCCAGCAAGGCTGAAGGGGTTTCCGGACCCCTGGCCCTGTCTATTTACAGATCTTGTTTCTCTTGTAAGTATTGTTAGAGTCTCCAGTAGGTCAGTTAGAGATCTCCTGTTAGAGTTAAAGAGGTGGATCATCTTTAACTGGCTGAGCAGTCATTCCTGCAGGCCCCTTGTCTTGCATTCTTCTAGTTTCTCCTCTCAGTGCCCTCAGTAGGTGGCATTAATAGAACTGGAATCCAGGCACACACGCAGAACCCTTTCTGCTCTTAATTAAGATTCATAAGCGTGCCTGTTCTACTGATTTTTATGCTCCTTATCTTAGGGTTTATGCTTCCCCACTCATGTTATCTTTACTGGTCCCCACCCAAATATAACCTTTTTTGCCAACCCTGAGACTAGGAAATAAAGGTGGTGGTCTTTGGGGAAAAGTATGTATCAAAAAGGGTATGGCCAAGTGGGAATTCTAGTAAGGCACATATCCGGTGGAGGATGGATGAGGTGGGTGGCCGCCCCGCTGACAGGGCTCTTACGCTACGTATGACGCAAATAAGCGTAAGAGCTGGGGGTGGAGATGCTGTCACCACCCACCCCGGGTTGGCTGAATTGCGGCGAGAGGGGCGTGTAGACCCCGCCTCATAGGTGGGTGGGGAGTGGCAGGCCCCGCCTTGGACCCTCCGCCAGGCTCCCGCCAGCGTCGCTGCGGCTCAGGCTGAGGAGCGAGCGCGCGGAGCCGGGGAGGATGCGGCGCCCGCGGCGGCCTGGGGGTCCCGGGGGATCCGGGAGTCTCCGGGTGCTCCTCTGCCTCCTGCTGCTGAGCTGCCGCCCGGGAGGCTGCAGCGCCATTAGTGCCCACGGTCAGGAGGAAAGGGGGAAGCCGGGATGGAGGAGTACGGTGCCGGGAGCACAGCTCAGTGGGGGTGCGGGGAAGTGCCTGGAAGGTGGGAAGCTCGGGTAGAACGTGCGTGGAGCGGGGTGGGGGGAGGCACTGGGAGAGGAGAGGGCGTCTGAGAGGAAAGGGGAGTAGGCCTGGAAGTGGGGCTGGGAATACGGGGCGGGACCTCAGAGCAGGGGGCTCAGGGGCAGATAGCGGGTTTGGGGAGAGGAATGGAGGTGCGTATGGACAGAAGGACTCAGAAACAAGCTGCAAGTCCACGGGAGAAGCAAGTCGTGCCAAGGCGCCAAAGAAGTGGCGACCAGTGCAAAGTGGCGGAGAGGGGGATAGGAGGAGGGCGGGGGGACCCTGGTCTCCGGGCCGTAGGAGTCGGGGCAGCGATCTTCGTTGTCCGTAGAAAATCAGGCCACGGGAAGGGGTCAGGGTTTTTCTTTATGCCGAGAGAGGTCGATTGCTGGGATCTGGTCTCCGACCAGAGAGGGACAGCTGCGGGAGAAGGCAAGAAGAGGGTGAAGAGGGAAGGGTCCTCTCCCTTCCCTTCTCCCCACAGCCTGGCCCGGTGCTGACTCACGTCTTAGCGGACAGAGACAGTCAGCGCTGACTCATGGGTCGGGGGAGGGTGGGGGCAAGGGGCGCGTGGGGGAAGGGGCGCAGCCTAGCCGCCTGGCACTCTCCGTCAGCGCCGGCTGGGAGGCCAGTGAAGGCTACTTCCGGTGGCGCTGTGTCGGTAGGATGGTAGATGAAGGCTGGAGCGGTGGAAGGGTCCTGTCCCGTGGAGACTCCGCGCCCGGTCACCCTTCCTTCTCCCATAACTTCTTCCAGACAAGCCCTCGGCAGCTCCAGGCTCAGGACTTCAGCACCACGGACAGCGCCAGCGACCCCAAGCAGGGGCAGCGTGGGGAGCATTGCCTTAGAGTCACCCAACCCTTCTCCCTTTATTACACAGAGCGTAGATGTGCTAGGGTTTTTACCTCTTCTGAGGCCCCCAGACCATCATGGTCAGGATGCTTTTAAAGATTTGGGAAGGAAAGTCCTCTTTCCCTCAGAATTTGGCCACAAACTTCCCCATAGTAATTCTGTGAGAATAGAAGGGTATGATCCTACCGCTATGTACCTGGACCCCATCATTCAGTTAAGCAAACTGAACCTTTTAGAGAAAGAATCCAAGACTCTCAGATTCTTAAAATCCAAAGCCAGACCCCGTGTTTCCTTCTCTTCCTCCTCTCCTCCTAGTTTAATCCTTTCCTTCTGATGAAAAAAACGGACCCATCTTCTTCCCCCTTCCCCAGCCTGTCTATTCATCTGACCATCCTATGTGTGTGGTTGTCTAAACCTCTGCTCACCTGTCCCTCTACAGGCTGTCTGTTTGACCACAGACTCTGCTCCCAGCTCGAAGTCTGTATTCAGGGTGAGTGAGGCCCAGGCATAGGATTTACAAGAGAGAGAGAGAGACAGTCAAGACTTGGGGGGAGGCCTGGAAGGGAGAAAGGTCCTTGGCTTGGCCAGAGGGTGAATGGCCTGGAGAATCTGAGCTCTCTGAAAGCAAGAGAGGAGATGAAGAGAGTCCTACCCATTTGCAACCTGGACTTTGTTCAAGCCCCCTATTAACACAATGTTTATGCTCTTAGATGGCTTATTTGGACAGTGCCAAGTGGGGATGGGACAGGCTCGGCCTCTTTTGCAAGTCACCTCCCCAATTCTTCAACGTTTACAAAGTGTGCTCCGACAGCTCATGTCTCAAGGTGAGGTCTGGGTGCACTAGAGGAGAGAGACTGGAACTTTTGAATAGATAAGGGTGGGGAAGCGAGGGGCCACCTGACTTAAGAAGAAGAATAGGAATAATAATTATGATAATGACAATAATAGTTATTGAAAGGTCACTATGTAACATGTACTATTCTAACCATTTTATATCATGTTGTTTAAATTATCACAACAATCTTAGGAGGTATAGACTTTCATTTTACAGATAAGAAAATTAAGGCTCAGAAAAGTTCAGCAAGTTGTTCAAGGTCACACAATTAGTAAGTGGCAGAGGACTCAAAAATCTGGAGGACTTCCTGGAGGACTCAAAAATCTGGAGGACTTCCTGGAGGCAGTCTGACTCCAAAATCTGTTCTTGGGGGTGGGAGGAGAACAGCTCAGATCACCCACTGCGTCTCTGGACACCTCCCATGGCCCCTCTGCTCTGCCACATGTAATACACTGAGGGGAGGGGGGTGCAGTTTTCATCTTCACTGCTCCCTGTCCTAGGCCCTCAGACTGTCCCCAGCCAATCTTGCCCTATCCTATCCCCTGACAGGACTGTCCTGGCATGATGACCTCACCCAGTATGTGATCTCCCAGGAGATGGAACGCATCCCCAGGCTTCGCCTCCCAGAACCCCATCCAAGGGACCGGTAGGCATTCTTTCTCAACCAGTAGTACCCAAGGCTGGCAGGTCTGTGGTCTTCGTGATGGACAGGGGGGAGGGGCTGGGACTTGGGCACCAAGGTCAACAGGCTGGTGCATGAATACAAGAGGTTCAGAAATGGCCACACACACAGTAGGAGCTGAGATCATCCCTGGTGATCCGGCAAAGCAAGAGTGTTTTTTAAATGTTGTGGAAAAACTTGATATTTGGTATTTTAAAAGAAGTTTCAAAGTAGTCATCATGGAAAAATTAGAATTTTATTGGACCGAAGTTGTTTAATGTTTAGTTTCGCTTCTGCATGGAATTGTATATAAGAGATACTGTCATCTGTTTGTGGTTAGGGCCTTGGAAGGCCTTGTCCAGACCCTGTAGAGCAGAGAAATGTCAATGAGGGTATGGGACACAGATGAGGATATCAGGATGAAGCAGGCAGAGTGGGGTGGGGTGCAGTGTATTGGATATTTGAACCAGTGGAGAGCCAGGTGTGGGGACAGGCACACGGGGGGCAGTGGGGCAAGCTGCAGCCACAGTTCATCAGAGAGGCACCCAGCTGCCTTCTCCTGATGCTGTGCTCCCCTTCTCCATCCCTAGCCTCATGTTTCCCCAGCTTTTACCCTGTGTTTCAGGGACTCGGAGACACTTCCCAGGGAGGCATGGCTTTCTGGCCCCTTCCCATGCTACTCTCTCTTCCCCTGAGGCTGCCTCGTGTTTTAAGAAGTCAGGCTTACTCTAAACTGTTGCCCTTGTCTGGCCTCACCAGCTCTGCCTTGTAGGTTCCGTGTGCCCTTGCCCCACACAGCCAACTTCCTCCCCTCCCACATACACTTTGCTTTCCTCCCTAGATCTGGCTGGGTGCCCAGGAGACCTGGTCCCGCTGGGGAGATGCTTTTACAGGGCATCCCCACTGGCTCCACCCCTGCTGCCTCTAACCGACTTCCTCGACCTCCAGTGGGTGGGACCGGAGCTGGGCCTGGCTCCGCCCTGCCCCCTCTGCAAGCTGAGCTGCTGCCCCCTCTCTTGGAGCACCTGCTGCTGCCCCCACAGCCCCCGCACCCTGCCCTGAGTTATGAGCCCACCCTGCTGCAGCCCTACCTGTTCCCTCAGGTGAGCCCTGCACGCTGCCCACCCTCACCCATCTCCAGCCCTGATGTCGCTGTTACCTGGCTCTCTGGTTTTCCACAGTTTGGCTCCCACGATGCCTCCCGAGGCTCAGAGAGCTCCCCAGGGATGGTCAGTGTCGGCCCCCTGGCCAAGGCCGAAGCCTCTGCCCTCTTCAGCAGAACTGCCCCCAAAGGCATGTTTGGAACTCACCCTGGCCACTCCTATGGGGACCCGCCAGGGCCTTCGCCTGCTCAGCTTTTCCAGGAGTCAGGTCTGCTCGACCTGACCCAGGAGCTGCCAGTGCCCAGCGGGGCCAGGGCACCGCGCCTGCCCAAGCAAGGGGACAGCAGCCGGGCAGAGGACTCCTCAGAGGGCTATGAAGAGGACAGACTAGACGGTCGTGGGGAGAAGACTCCTTCTCTGCCAGGGCAGCCAGGTGATCGTCCTCAACGTCATTCCCTTCCTGTGGGGGCTGCTTCTGTGGGCCCCTTTCTGACTACCCATGTACTTGTTCACTTGTCTTTAGAGTCACTCATACATTTAGCTACTGTGTACTGATCTCTGCCAGGCTCGGGGTAGGAGTGTGAAGACAGTTGGGGGTGGAGTGACATGACTTTTCAGATAGAGAGGCAAGATGTCCATGGTGGGCCTGAAGTTTGATCTTGGCCCCAGGAAGGTCTTTCCTTTAAACTGTGGACAAAGGCTGGGAGGGGAGGGAATTAGTGTTCTGATGTTTGAGAAAAAGTTCTTAAGTGTGCTAGTCCCCTCTCACCTCAGTTTACACATCTGAGCCCCACAAGGCCATCTTACCACCAGCCTATCCCCCTCCCCAGCAGACGTGACTCTGCAGAGACTGACAGCCCTGCTGGCAGGCCGTGGGGTGGAGCTGCGCCAGCTGACTCCGGAGCAGCTCTCCACGCTCTCAGCCCTGCTGCAGCTGCTACCCAAGGCTGCAGGACGAACTCTGGGTGAGTGTCCAGGCAGGGACGAGCAGCAACCTCTTGACCCCACCTCTCAAGGCCAGATGTAGCAGCCTAGAGGGGAGGGGTCAGGGAGGAGAGTTCTTTCAAGATGCAGGTCATTGCCAGCAAAGGGCAAGGAGCAAGGGGGTGCAGTGGTGAGGGAGGAGTTAGACCAGGAAAGGACTGGAGGGTGGAAATAATGGAAAAAGAAGTCAATGGGGGTGTGAGCAGGCATCAAGAGGCACCGAGAAGGGTGGGTGGATGGTAGTAAGAACCGAAAGAGCTGCATGGCCAGTTCACAGGAGAAGGCAATATTTATGGATAAAAGGAGAACTGAACAAATAGTTTTGAGAGATGAGGCCAATGACAGAGGGAAGAGTTAATAAAACAATCAATTAAGACGGAAGCACAGAGTCATGAGGCCGTGCTAAGGGTGAGCCCAATGACAGGGTCTAGGTCACTGAATAAGAGGAAAAGGGCCACAGCAGATGTAACAGGCTGAGTCCTCTGCCTTTCCTCCCAGCTGCCTTGTGTGGACCTTGGCCTTGGCCCTTTGCCCAGAATCTTGTTTTTCCTGTCTCTACAGGAGGGGTTGTAAACATTGGAGCTGACGTCAAGAAAGTGAGTCCCCAGCACCTCTCTGACCCACAAGTGCCCCACAACAGCAACCCCCCTTGCTGAAATCTAAACCTCAGGACCAGGACCCAGAATCTGTATCCTCCAACCCCTCGTTTTGGGGAAACCAATGCCCATAGACTGCAAGTCACTGATTGCCTATGTCTCACCTCAAGTTGAGGGCAGAGCCCAGACTAGAAGCTAGAATTCTTGATTCACTGCTTTGTCCAATACATTCATTTGCGACCATGCTCCAAGGGTCTCTAGGGGGAGAGGGAAGCTGTGAGCGGGCAGGATTCTGAGGCCCCTGGCACCTGAGGAGCTCTATCTCTTTCTCATCTGGATTTTGTAACTAAACCAAAGTCTAAAATCCTTTGCCTGCCTAGTCAGCTTCTCCCCTAAGTCCTAACCACGCTCCAGAGATTCCCCTCACTCCAGCCTCATCCTGTGGATTAGCACTGATCATGGGCCACTCACTTAATCCTCCATTCATTCATGCATGGCTGACTTTCCTGGGCACCCTCTCTGCACCTAGCCCTGCACTGGGCCCTGGGAATAGAGGAGGAAGCACATCCTAAGCGCCACTGTAGAGAGCTCGGGGTCCAGGGTATAGACCTTCGACCCTTCACTGTCCAGAGACCAGACTTCTCTCATCTCTTCTAAACAGACAATGGAGGAGCAGGTGCAAGGCGGAGACACAGCAAAGCCTCTGCCCACTACACCCACCCTGCTTGGCAACCCCACCGCCCACCCTACTTCCAGTAGAGCCCAGCAGGTGCTGAACTCTGGCTCCTCTGAGCCCCCTGAAGCTGCTGACGCCCCCGCCATGCCCGTGCTGATGGAGAAAAAGAGTCCCCTGGGCCAGAGCCAGCCCACGGCGGCAGGGCAGCCTGCAGCTCGGCCCTCAGCGGAGGAATATGGCTACATTGTCACTGACCAGAAGTAAGAGCTCTGGCCTGGGGAAACCTTCCAGTCTCCTGGGGGTTGGGCTGGCTTGCCTGGCCGGAAACAAGAGCGTAGAAATCCGGATGTAAAGTAGACAGGGGATTGGGCTGCCCTGCACTCCTGGAGTTGGCCTGTTTCAAGAAAGTGGCCAAGAGGGTCCCCACCTTCCTTCCTTCCTCTGCCGGCTGCCCCTGCAGGCCCCTGAGTCTGGCTGCAGGAGTGAAACTGCTGGAGATCCTGGCTGAGCACGTGCACATGTCCTCAGGCAGCTTCATCAACATCAGGTGCTGCTGGTACCCGTCTGGGGAGTGGGGATCTAGAAGGCAGCCTGAGTGGGGAGGGGGCTGGAGGGGTTCAAAGGAGGAGGGGAAGTCCAGGGTGAGGTCAAGATGCCACCCTAGTCCTGCTGCTGACCCCATCCAATGTCTCCCTGGCCTCAAACCCCTTGTAGGGCATCTCTGCTTGGCCCCAGCCCTATCCTCTAGAGGGGAGATGGTCAGAGCTGGCCTCTCTCTTAGAGTCGTGGGCCTAGGGTGGGTGAGGTAGTAACATAGCTCCTATTCGGCAGTGTGGTGGGACCAGCTCTCACTTTCCGCATCCGGCACAATGAGCAGAACCTGTCTTTGGCTGATGTGACCCAGCAAGCTGGTAAATCCTGCTTGGCCCCAGCCCCAGCCCTAGTAGAATAAGCCCAGGCCCGTGACTGATGCTCCCCTTGAAATAGTCCAATTCTACATGGGTCTTGCCAGCCAACTGGCATAGCACGACATGTGGTGGGTACTACCTGGGGTTGGAGAGAGCCTGACCTGTGTGTGTCCTCCCTGCAGGGCTGGTGAAGTCTGAACTGGAAGCACAGACTGGGTTCCAGATCTTGCAGACAGGAATGGGACAGGTATGAGCTAACTGGAGAGTCAGTCAAAGCCCCAGAGGGCTGATACTGCCCGCAAGAACTGGAGCTGAAACCTCGTGTATTTGTTTGGCCTGCCTACTTCTCTCCAAAGCAGCTTTCCACCATGTAGTTTTTTTCCCGGCCAGAAGATGGCCCCAGTATCTCCTTTTCCATTCTTAGGAAGGCAGCGTGCTTGGCAAGAATTAGCTAAGTAAGATGCCCTTAGCCTTCTGAGCAGTCTCTAAATTCCAAGGGACGACCTTACAAAGAAAGGACATTGAATTCAAAATAGATTTCTATTCTGCATCCAACACTGATACTTCACAGTCTATTATTCAATTCCTTGGGTTCTCTCTCCACTTCTCAACATCCATTTTTTTAATGCAAATACTCCTGGTGGGTGTTACCTGCTAAGTCTTCAGCAGTTCAGTGTAGCTGAGAAGGAGGGCTTGGGGTCCATCTGAGCTCTTCTGTCTGTGTCACCGTGCTCCTGCCCACCCAGCTCTGCCCCGGGAGTTATCCTGGCGGGGAGCGTGGCATGGGACGGGGGTGAGAAGCCGCTCTGGAATGTCTCCCCTCCACCACCCGCCTTATTGGAGCCTTGTTCCCGCAGAGAGAGGAGGCGGCCGCAGTCCTCCCCAGACAGGCGCACGGCGCTTCTCCCGTGCGCTCAGTACTGCTCACTCTGGTGGCCCTGGCGGGCGTGGCCGGGCTGCTGGTGGCTCTGGCCCTGGCTCTGTGTGTGCGGCAGCATGCTCAGAAGCGGGAAAAGGAGCGCCTGGCAGCCCTGGGACCCGAGGGGGCCCATGGTGACACTACATTTGAATACCAGGTGGGCAGCCTCAGAAGCTGTTGAAAGGGAGTGAATGGAAGGGGCTTGGGAGCCTGGGTCTCACAGGGGTGAGGGTGGGGCGTTGGGTGGGGAGTGAGCACCCATCCCGTGGGGTCCCTGGGGGTTGCTGGAGGAGCCCCAGGGGAGGGGTTGTGGGGTGTTTTAAATGGATGGGACTTGGAAGCAGATGATCCCTAAGCTTTTCCCAGTGCTGTAGTTTTGGGGTTCTGTCATTCCAGTCCATAATATTTGAGGTTGTCCTAGGCATCACCCTGCAGAACAACCCCCAGAAGACAAGGGCCAGGGCAGAAAACTACACCAGAGGAAGTGGGAGTCATTCAAAGTCAATCAGGGGTGAGCCCAGGGACCCAGAATTGAATGCAGGGCCCCGTTGAAAAGGCCTCCGGGGTCCTTCCTCTGCAGGACCTGTGTCGCCAACACATGGCCACAAAGTCCCTGTTCAGCCGGGCAGAGGGTCCGCCGGAGCCCTCGCGGGTGAGCAGCGTGTCCTCCCAGTTCAGCGACGCGGCCCAAGCCAGCCCCAGTTCCCACAGCAGCACGCCGTCCTGGTGCGAGGAGCCCGCCCAGGCCAACATGGACATCTCCACGGGACACATGATTCTGGTCAGGACCCGGCCCTGAGGGGGGAGGGGACAGGGGGGTGGGAGAGGCAGGGCTGGTGGGCGGGGCCAGAGCCAGGCTGGGCTGCCCCTGCAGACATACATGGAGGACCACCTGCGGAACCGGGATCGCTTGGCCAAGGAGTGGCAGGCCCTGTGTGCCTACCAGGCAGAACCCAACACCTGTGCCACCGCTCAGGGGGAGGGCAACATCAAAAAGAATCGCCACCCGGACTTCCTGCCTTGTGAGTGAGTCCTGCTGGCTGACCTGGCCCAGCCCTCTTTCTGTGGAGAGCTGTGGAGGGCGTGGGGGCAGAGGCTGGGCTCCTGGTTCAGGCGGAGCCACAGAGGGGCCAGGACCCAGTAACTGGAGGGATGCTTGGGGGGGCTGTGTGCAGATGACCATGCCCGCATCAAGCTGAAGCTGGACAGCAACCCTTCTCGGAGTGATTACATCAATGCCAGCCCCATTGTGAGTGGCCCTGGGTCCTGCCCCCACCTCTGCCCCATTCTTATCCTTCTCCCATAAATCCCACTCCTGTGTGATCACCACCCACCCCACCTGAAGCCCTGGGATTGTGGGGCCTGATATCCTTGCATAGAAATGGAGGGTTCACCTGACCTGTGGTGGCGCAGTGGATAAAGCATCGACCTGGAAATGCTGAGGTCGCCGGTTCGAAACCCTGGGCTTGCCTGGTCAAGGCTCATATGGGAATTAATGCTTCCAGCTCCTCCCCCCCTTCTTTATCTCTGTCTCTCCCTCTCCTCTCTAAAATGAATAAATTAAAAAAAGAAAGAAAGAAAGAAATGGAGGGTTCTCAGGCTCTCCCAAACCTTGACCCGCCCCCTGTGACCGAGCCTCTCTCCGGAGGCATTTCCCCTGTGGCTCACAGTGTACCTTCCCCGTCCCCAGATTGAGCATGACCCTCGGATGCCAGCCTACATAGCCACACAGGGCCCGCTGTCCCATACCATCGCAGACTTCTGGCAGGTGAGCTCTTGGAGGGAGGGCTTCTCCAGGGTCGAGAGCTCTGTGGGCAGCCAGCGCCAGCCAGGTCGCAGCGAGTTTAGAATGGAGTTCACCTGCGTCTCTGTTCCCAGATGGTGTGGGAGAGTGGCTGCACTGTCATTGTCATGCTGACCCCACTGGTGGAAGATGGTGTCAAGCAATGTGATCGCTACTGGCCTGACGAAGGCTCCTCTCTCTACCATATATATGAGGTCAGCAAGACCCCACAGCCAGGGGACAATGGGAGTGGGGAAAATGGATGGTAAGCATTTATACATTATGAATATATATGTATGTAAACATACACACGCATACATACGTATATTCAGACATACACCTATGTGTGGGTATGGGTGTGCATGTCCATTCTAGGGCCCAGAAGCATTTGTAAGGACCTATCAGGAAAGGTACAGAAATAAAACCATAAACTGCCGAAACAGAAGCGAAAAGCTAAGAGCTAAGAGATCGGGAAGATAAGTATGCCCAAAGACCATGATTAAGACCTACTTAGGCCCTGGCCAGTTGCCTTAGCAGTAGAGCATCGGCTCAGCATGTGGAAGTCCCGCGTTCGATTCACGGCCAGGGCACACAGGAGAAGCATCCATCTGCTTCTCCACCCTTCCCCCTCTCCTTTCTCTCTGTTTCTCTCTTCCTCTCCTGCAGCCAAGGCTCCATTGGAGCAAAGTCCTCGGCGGGGGCGCTGGGGACGGCTCCATGGCCTCCACCTCAGGTGCTACAGTGGCTCTGGTTGCCACGGAGCAATGCCCCAGATGGGGGGAGCATCGCCCCCTGGTGGGCATGCTGGGTAGATCCCTGTCAGGCGCATGTGGGAGTCTGTCTGTCTGCCTCCTCTGTCCCCTGCTTCTCACTTCAGAAAAATACAAAAATAATAATAATAAGATAAAAATAAATAAATAAATAAAAGACCTACTTAGCTTCAAGTTCCCCGGAGGCCAAAGCAAAGAAAGAAATACCATTACTCATACATTGCTTATGAAAAATAGGAACAAAGTTTTTCGTTAGGAGAGAGGATAGGTAGGGAACTTGGCTGAGCAGCAGGGAAAGGAGGAGCAGTGCGGGACCAATGGGAGGCGACCCTCCCTGTAAGACACGAACCATTAAGAACACAACAGAAGCTTATCATCAGATGAGCACTGGATAGATTTTTCATCACCAGATGAATGCTCAGCAGTCTTTTTTTTTTTTTTTTTTTTTTTTTCTGAAGCTGGAAACGGGGAGAGACAGTCAGACAGACTCCCCTATGCGCCGACCGGGATCCACCTGGCACGCCCACCAGGGGGCGACGCTCTGCCCACCAGGGGGCGATGCTCTGCCCCCCCCCCCCCCGGGGCGTCGCTCTGTTGTGACCAGAGCCACTCTAGCGCCTGGGGCAGAGGCCAAGGAGCCATCCCCAGCGCCCGGGCCATCTTTGCTCCAATGGAGCCTCGCTGCGGGAGGGGAAGAGAGAGACAGAGAGGAAGGAAAGGGGGAGGGGTGGAGAAGCAGATGGGCGCTTCTCCTGTGTGCCCTGGCCGGGAATCGAACCCGGGACTTCTGCACGCCAGGCCGGCGCTCTACCACTGAGCCAACCGGCCAGGGCCAACAGTCTTTTTTTTTTTTTAAGTTTCTTTTCATTGGTCTTGCTCATGGTTCAAGAAAAAAATCAAATTATATTACAGAATTTACGTTTGTGCGTGTGTAGCACAGACACTTTGCTACACTATGTGAGAAGGAGGAAAGAGAAACTGACCTCAAGAAGCTCACAATAGTTATGTGTAGGTGGAAAAGCCACCAGTTGTCCTAAGCAGTAGATAAGTGACACAGATAGCTAAAATTCTTGGGAACAGTTGGGGCCGTAGGGGCAGGCGGATGGGTAAGCGTCCTGTTGGATTTAGAATTTGAAGAGGCCTACGAGGTTGGGAGGACTTGGTGAGGCCAAGGCGCGAGCACGCAGACGTGGAGAGGCCCTGATGTGCTCAGGCCCCGCCCCTCCTTCTGGGCAGGTGAACCTGGTGTCTGAACACATCTGGTGCGAGGACTTCCTGGTGCGGAGCTTCTATCTGAAGAATGTGCAGACCCAGGAGACGCGCACGCTCACGCAGTTCCACTTCCTCAGCTGGCCGGCAGAGGGCACTCCGGTCTCCACTCGGCCGCTGCTGGACTTCCGCAGGTGAGCGCGTTGGGGGTCGCCGGCCTGGGGCAGACGGTGGGGCGTCCCGAAGGAGGCTACCAGGGCCCGGGGAGAGAGCAGCACAGGAGCAGGGGACCCGGGGCTGGGTTCCCCCACGGTCTCCCAGGCCACCGGCTCCTCCTGGCCTTGGGAGGCAGACTCTTCCTGCCCCAGAGCCTGGCCTCTGACCTCCAGTCGCCCCCTTCCAGGTAGCCCCAAACCGGGACTGCTGCTCCGTCTTTCTGTCCCCATCCCCCACCGCTGTGGTCCAGCTGCGTTTCTGCTCTCTCAGATGTTCTGCTGTCTGCCTCTCTGTCTGGCTCCTTCTCTTTTCCCCGGAGAAGCTCACCTTATTTCTGGCCTTTCCCTGTCTCCCTCTGTCCCTCTACTTGGCCCCTGCCTCCTGACTCTGTTTCCCACTGCCTGCTCTTCCAGGCGGCTGGGCTGGCACTACTCTGTGTCTGCTGCCCCCTCCTGATCTCACTCCCTCCTGCCCGTCTCCCCCTCTTTATCCATCCCTCTCTGTCTCTTTGCCTCCATCTTCATTTCTCTTCCTCTGACTGTGGTTCTCTTCCCCTCCCTTCTCTTTCCCATCCTGTCTCCCCTCCAGCCACCTGCTTCCCTATTCCTGTAACTGTGTCTCTGTCTCTAACTCTCCATCCCACTTCTCTCTGTCTGCGCCTGGTTCTTGTTCTGTCTCTCTACACCCCTCTTTTTCTCTGCTTCCCTCCCATCTCTGCCTGTTTATTTCTGCCTCTCTGTCCTCCCCTTCCCCGTCTCCCCCTTCCTTGGTCTGTCTCCCCCTTTCTGTCTTTCTTTCTCCCCTCCCTCTTCTGCCTCTCCCCCCCCCACACACACACACACAGCTGCCAGTGTCATTTTTGTAGTCTGTGGCTAGTATTCTTACTCCAGTTGCATAGGCACAAACATGATCATTGGCAGGGATGGCCGCTGCATAGACAGGACAGATGGGGAGCGTGGGCCCAGGGACTGCCCCAAAGGCTGCTGGGAGAGCTGGGGATGGGGAAGACACAGAGAAGGGGAAAATGCTGTCACCAGGAGTGCCTGAGAATCTCTGGGTCTTGGGGACTTGGTGGAATAGTGTGGGGCTGGGACGGGAAGCTAGCTGAGGGACTTACCCTGTTCTGACACAGAAACCACGACCAGGCCTGGCCTCCAGCACCCTCTGCTTTACCCTCCCCAGACCCGTGACTGAGAAGCCTGTCCCACTGGCAGGGACCTCCCCCTCACTGCGGCCTCCTGCTCTTTCCCTGCCCCTTGCCAGGCTGGCCTGAGGTCTCTAGGTGATGGGCAGAGAGCAGAGCCACAGAGCCTGGAACTAGTTTCTGAGCCTCAGAACAATGGTTTCTAAAAAAATGCCAAAGGCATCAGAGCCATTTCCTGTTTTCCACATTTTTAAAATCCTTGTAGAACATGAACCCATTTTAAAGCTATACAGGTAAGCTAAAAGGTTATGTTCCTTTGTTTAGGCTGGAATTATATAAACTCAGATGGCATTAGGCGCCCGGGAACAAATTAGTTGCTACTTAATAAATATAGTATTTATTAAAGATCACTAGATGAAAAGCAAAATACTTTTTTAAAATTCTCAGAAAGTGACCTAAGCAAGTCCATTGACCTCCCTCTGTTTGCTTACCTGTGAAATGAGGATGAGGACTCATATTTTAGGGGGTTTTGGCAAGAATCAATAGGATAAAGTCTGTAAAATCTTGTTTAAGTGACTAGCACATAGCAGGGCTCAATTCTATGATTATTAAATGATTGGGAAC